>NC_061484.1:700801-1351301 GCF_022539355.2 Hippoglossus stenolepis | reverse complement strand
AGCAGAAGCTGCAGGTGGTTTGTACCAAGCTGGAGTTTCTGTGTCCTCATCCACTCGACTCTCACTTGAACTAATAAACACTCATCACTAGTTATCAGGACCTGATCAGTACATGTCTATGAGGCTGCATTTAAACATCATGAAAAATGACTCGTCAACATGTTGTGCTCAGCACAACTGGAACAAATGAATGTGAACTAGTTCAATTTTCATCTGCATGAACTGAACTTTGAACTCATGACCTATTTGAAAAAAATTGGTTTGGGCCACTGCACATGTGGAACGTTATGTTCATAGAACTCAATTTGAAACTTTGCAATTCCCCCCAGCAACGTTATCAAAGGACCACATGTTCATGTGCTCAGCACAGCCTCAAAGCTTTGGTGAAGCCAAAGAGTTTGAAGACCCTCCATTATCACTTAAGTCTGCCGTTCGGGAACACTATGGTTTCTTAGTAAACTGCAATGATGATGGTCAGATAGCTGGATTGGACAAAAAGCAGAAGAAAGCGATATATCGGCATGGCTATCGGGTATGTACTGGTAGCACATTGAACACATTTATCACTCAAACATGAACTTCAGTGGTAAAAGAAAAAAAGTAATTTGTCATTAGGTAAGGATGGAAGAGGAGGTCACTGAGGTCTGTAAAACCCCTAGTAACGGTAAGTTGGAAATGTCCCCCCCCCAATGTTTAAATATGGTCAAATTGTCCCCCCCAATAAACTGGCCGATGAATAATAATAATAAAACTGTTATACTATGACACCAACGGGAACCAGGTTCCAGTTCCGGGCTGGTGCTAGTGCTCGCTTTTCCACAGGCCAGCGCCGTTCAAAGAGCCACGTCATGACGTCACTGTATACGTCTGTATTCCCAGCTGATGCTAGCGCTAACTTTAAGCACAACAACAAAAACAGCGGCAGATATATCGTATTTTAATGAGTGTTGCTTGTGCCTTTGCTTTCCTGTTTTCGAGCATACACAGACATCCAAACACAACTTGTCCAGCATATGTTTGCTGCTCGTCGCGATCGCTACGGAAGCCAATCAACCCTCAGAAATGTTGGCAGTCATTAACGTCATTAACATCGAACCCGGTGCTACTACTTCTGGTTTGAGGACTGTTTGCACAACTGTTTCCGGTTCAGGACGCCAGTCAGTGACAAGACAAAAAACAAAATGATTTTCTATACAAGTTGTCTCCAGGATCTACCAAAGATCACAATTAAAAACAATCATGTTCACTGCTATTGCTAACGTTATGCTGCTGCTATCACGATCCAGGTCTTTCCACCGGAAACAGTTTAGCTCACCCCGCATACCTGGAAGTTGAGAGACGCCATCTTGGGCAATGGGCATATTAGAAGCCACTCATTCACCCAGCGACCAACAGTAATGCGCATAAATTAAAATATGAATTATATTATATTAATATTAATATTGTTGTTGTTTTTATCAAAGATTTAAGTGAGTGCCGCCATGTCGAAGAGAAAGGGTAGCAGTGATATTCAGACGTTTTTTGGGCCTCAAAAAAAACAAGAAAAGTGAATTCAGAACAGTGTGGAAATGAGTACCAGTAAGTTCATTACTAGTGCACAAGATGTGTCAATGCTTCTTGATGCTACTTTAATGATCATTGCTATTCAGACCAGAAATTTTAAATGATTAATTCTGGAACATAATGGCCAAAAACACCACCTATTCACTGATAATATTTCTTTCATGTTCAGTTTGGTGTGTTCAGAGTAAAGGAGAGAATGAGGATGCTGTCAGGGCAGGGAGAGCAGGTGAAAACTTTCGTTTTTTAATGTCTTTTAAGTTCTTAAACTAAAAACACTCAATAGGCTCCAAATTGTACAGACTGGTTGTTCCTGAGTCAAGGATGAGGACAAGGGGTGACCGTGCGTTTGCTGTCAGGGCTCCTCGACTCTGGAACGACCTGCCTGAGGAGCTCAGGCTTGCTAAATCAGTGTCTTCTTTTAAAACACTTCTTAAACACTTTTATCGAAAGTCCTATCCATAAATGAAAACTTTGATATTTCAATTTTCTTGGTGTTTTAATTTCCACTGCATTTTACATTTCATATATGTTTTATTGTGTTTATATTCTATAGCCGATTTATTATTTTCTTTTTCTATTTTCTTTTGATAAGTGCTTTATAAATAAAGTTTATTATTATTATTATAATATTTCATTCATATTCACTGTAGTGCGTTCAGAGTAAAGAGAGAGAGGGAGATAGCTTGGTTGCTGCAGGGAGAGCAGGTGACAAGGAGGTGAGTGAGACAAGGATCCAATGTTGATGTTTAAAACCAAATAAGGACATAATTTCAGTCTAATGTATTTGTATTAAGGCTGTCAATCGATTAAAATATTTAATCGCCATTAATCGCATGATTGTCCATAGTTAATTCACGATTAATCACAAATTAATCGCACAATTTGTATCTGTTCTAAATGTACCTTTAAGTGATATTTTTCAAGTTTGTAATACTCTTATTAACATGGGAGTGGATAAATATGCTTGCTTTATACAAAATGTATGTTTATTATTTTTGCAACTATCCAAAACAAAGACAAATACTGTCCAGATTATTCTCCAGAATACCCTCAAAGGTACTGTATGCTCAAAAAATATGCTGAAAGCATCATATGGCAAACTCAAGCCAAACAAGAAACAACAGCATATTGACAATGTTAATCTCAATGTTCATCCCATTTAGATATCACTGTTGAAAGTTTGGTGCTTGTGGAGTTGTCCAATGCGTCTCCGTTGCAACCTATCCAGCATGGTCTGCCTTTGGCGAGGGGCAGGAGGGCTCTCTGTATCAGCTGTATGCTTGGCCAGCAAGTTGTATCGAAGAGTGGACGTACTCTGGTGGTGACTCATTTCACATCGACAGTAAATGCATATAACTTTGGTCTTGTCGAGAGAACCATGTGGCTTGGCTTTGAAGCTGAACTTGACAAAGACCCTTTTCCTCATCCATTTGAGGCCTGTTTCTTCTTGCCATCCACAACTTTACCGTCCATCACTTCCTGATTTTACAAAATACAGGGCGGGCCGAGGGTCATAATCACAGAACGTGCAGGCGTTAATAAAAATAAGTGGCGCTAAAAGGAATTTGGGTTAACTCTTTATTATAGTGTTAACTTTGACAGCCCTAATTTGTACCTCAATATTTTACACATTTATGTATGTTATATATAATTTGATATACTTATGTAATAGTATTTTTAAAAATATGAAAAATTAATATATAAAGTTATATAAAATACACATAAACATGTTTATATTACCAAGCACACATTAGACTTACAATACAGTATCATACATTGTTTTAAATAGCAAAATACATACAAATTTATCTCGAGTGTTAACAATGAGTTGTGAGCTTTTGGTCCCCCCCAATGTTCACTTCATGACTACGGCCTTGAACCACACCATCAGTTTCAATGATACTGCCTCTCAACTGTGAAAGAAATCAAAGCTACCATCAGAGGGAGCCTGAGAGACAGATAAAGTGACAGTGCTCTTCAGGACATCCTACAGTCTCACCACTGTGACGGAGGCCATTAAAGAACAAGGAACTGAACTCTTTTAAATGTTGCATTATGCTGTTGTGCATAAACGCCACCATTGCTTAATTTGAAACATTTTATTGGTGCTACAATATTAATTGTATTAACTTAAAATATATCATTATTTCCGTCATGTCAGCAAGGCCCCAGAGACAACAGAAGCCAGGTTAGTCCCAGGGAGAGCAGACCCAGAGGAATCCACAGAGTCTCCTCCTGTCGTGGCTAAACTGTTTGACTGAGGAGGGAAACAATTAAGTTTTCTTTACAGCTGAAAGAAGAGTTTACTCATACATGATTCCTCCCTGAATTCTAAGCACCTTGCATGGTGCCAATGAACCCAAATATCCTCATGTAGCGATGTTAGCAAAGCGTTACCTGGCTGCGTCTGCATCATGTTGACAGCGAAGCCAAACATTTCTCGGGTCATTTGCAGTTTTAGTTTTTAACGGGGCCATCAGAGGAATTCCGTCTGCTTCGAGCATTTCTGCATTGGCTTCGGCCTTCATGTAGATGCCATCTTGAAAACCTTTATAACAAACATTTTCCAAAGACAAGACAGATCAAAGAACAGTTTATAAAAAACTGAAGCATGATGGAAACCATACAAAAAGTAATACCCAACACTACTCAGTTACTGCATATCTGTCCAGGGTGCCACCTGGGACAATATCAATATACACACACACACAACTGCTGTGTGCAAAATTCCCCCAAGTGGTAACATCCTCACTGTTGAACAGTCAAGGGAACCCTACATTTCTAGTATCACTACTAAAGATGGTGTAGGATTAGCAACACGTGTCAGTATGCTGTTGAATGTTCATGCATCTACAATACAATACATTAGAACATATCATTCTGGGATGTGATGACTGTTGCAGTCTTATCCTTTGGTCTAAATGTGTTTAACTGCAGAGTTTATAACAGAATGATACCAACTGGCACTTTGTGAGTGTGTTGCTGAAAGATACCTGTAATACACAATAATGCACAGGTCACCCGCCTCCCTTTGGACTCTCCTGGTGTCCAGGGAGGACAGAGCGGAGGGCACTGGGACATGTTGAGGGCTGAGCTGGGCCCTCTTTGCTCCCTAGCTAAGTTGCAGCCCCAGGCAATTGTAGAAATCCAGGAGAATTGTCCTGGCTCGTCCAAAGAGCATTATGAGCCATCTGCAGCCCCTGAGGACACACTGTCTTTTAAACTGCTCTGTTGCTTACAGAGACTTACACAAGCCTTGAGAGTATCATTCTATTACATGAAAGCACATTTTGTCAATTGTTGAGTTGTGGTTAAATGTGTTGTTCAAATTGTTATTAGTTGTGGCATATAAATACATAGAAGCATAGAGCATAAAATCAACACATTTTTGAGAATGTTGAAGTGTGGAAATCTTTGGAAAATATATGTATGAATGCTCACTCATACACATTCATTATCTCAGTGTTTTAAACTATGTATCACATCAGTCTATCAGTGTTTTCTCCTTGTATTTCACTGTTTCTCTTAAGTTTGTGTGAGAAATATAACTTGCTGTTCAAGTTCCATCTCTGTATTTTCAAACTGATCAAAAATCTTTGTCAAAATCGTTTTTACAACTATTTCTATTAAGAAACAGATCAAGATAGCCTGCACTCTAACTTAAAGGTGTGTTTGGAGTTGAAAGGAAGCTTAACAGCCAGCTACCTCTTATTAGTGAACTCAACCTCTTTTCAACATAGTTATTCTAGTAGGCCAGCCACAGACTGAGTTACATACCATGAATTGGAAACGTAAGTGCTTTCTGCAGCACTCTTTCTCTTTCAAGGCCAGAGATCAGCAACCATTTGCCATGGAAGGCAGAGTGTCGGTAGCTTTTCATTCCATCCAAACACTACATCAGAGACCTTTTGGAGAAAGGTCCAGTGTGTGCAGCTGTGCCTGTGTGTCGGAGAAAGTGTCTAAAGCATTATCGCAGTAGTGAGTGTAACAGACTGAGAGCCTGTTAACAGATATTTCTGTAGAGCTCAGCTCAGCAGGATTTATTTAACAATTAAAATACCTATTTTGCTCTTTCTGCATTTTTTTATTTAGGATTGTTTACAAAAATCCATAATATCCACTAACAAAAAATTAGTACAAAAAGTTTTAACAAATAAAACACATTTTTCAACTTCTTCATTTACCATTTAAATAATACTGAGTTCAATCAGCGCAGTAATGCATTAACAAACCATCAATCCTTTGACTGAGCTAGTCATTTTATTTAGGCTCCAAAATATAATTATTAGTAATGCAGAATTTCTAAGTTCTCACATCATTTGACCTCACTTATATTGAAAAAAAAGCTGATTGGTAGGAATCATTCAATTCAGTAAGATTGCAGGAGCTTAAGACTTTCAAAGTCTAACCTTTCAAAGTATTTACAACCCTCAAAAATGCAAAAAACTGTAACACCAATTACAAAATAATTCTAAAATTATTATAGTGCCTGCTAAATGTCACAATGTCCAGGGGACACACAACTCAATTTGGTCTTCAATACAGCAGGTCTGGCCCATTGTATGATAGCTAAAGCAATCAATCATAAAATTATCAGACATATTTTCTAACTTAGAGCTTGATTATAACAGTTAGCTTGCCTGAAGAATTAACACTGAATTAATATCCACCAAAATCCTCCCTTATTGTCCTCCATAATTACTCACAACTTTTTACCTGAAAACAAGATTGACATCTATTTTAATGAAAAACTCATCTATGGTTTTTGGTACAAGTGGAAGATGAATAAATGTCCATTGTGATATAATTTTAGGCAGACTAATTGGCACTGCCATTGTGAAATCTATTGCAATTTTATTGAGCTGACAGTTAATTTAACTATGACTTCCAGACTTCCCTTCTTGGTTAAGAATTGGTGTGATCCAGTATGACAAGTTTGATTGTGTTGTTCAACCGGTATTTAGGGATTCATTAGCAGAAACTTGAGGCAACTCTCACTCTTTTCAGTCATGCTTACAAACATCCCAGCATTGCATCTTGATTAGCAACAGTGCTTTTAGATGAATTCATTTGTTGATCTGCTCACTGACATCACCGTTTATCCATCTAATCTAAAAAAACAAAAAGAGTTGACACGGTTCCATCCACCTATGACAGTAATTTCCAATAAAGCTCAGGCTTTTGCGATAATGATTTCAAAACAAAAAGTATGTATGTAAAGTACTGTAAATGCTAGTATATCCTCCACCCACCCACATGCACCCACACACACACACACACACACACACACACACACACACACACACACACACAAATACTTGCTCTTTTATCTTTTAGAGGACACTTATTTGCATTATGCATTCCATGGCCCCTTATTCTAACCACCTTAAATCATCACAACTTTATGTGCAACCTCAACCCTTACCCAAACCTAACAAAACCTAGTTCTGAACCCGAAAACCTTCTGAAGGTGTGTCAGGAAGTGAAGACCAGACAAAATGTTCATCCTTGTCCTCATTCTGTAAGGTCTTAAATTCAAACCGGTCCTCACAAAGATAGTAGTACAAATACACACACACAGAGACACAAAGTCACACTCACAGCTTGATGAGCGCATGATGTGTCAGACCTGCCAGTGACCCAGAAGATTGAAGTGAAGCACTCTGACAGAGCGTGTGTATATACGTGTGTCTTTGTATGTATGTGCGTGTTGGTGTGCGTGTGTGTACCGGTGTGTTTGACAGTGGAAAAAGAGCATTTGAGGGCAGAGAAGGCCAAATAAGAGCTCACCCTCCTCTCTGTCCTCTCCAACACACACACACACATACAGAGGTGACATCTGGAGTGTTTCTGCCTCACTGCTATTGTTGCTCTCCTGGTTGGAGTGACAGTCGGGCTGACTCTCTCTCTCTCTCTCTCTCTCTCTCTCTCTCTCTCTCTCTCTCCCTCCCTTATTTTAATTTTTTTTAAATAAAAGCTCTGTGTATTCAGCCACTGATGCGTGTACCAATCATTCATAATTGCTTGCCCTAGAAAGTGATCTCTTTAATTTATGGATGTGTGTCTGCCATTAGCTTAAGGACCTGCAAAAAGTTGTTGATGTGCCATTCGACTGTATTTGTGTCACCTTCAATTACATACTTAGACCACTGAGCCGGCATGTGACATACTTGAGGAAGGACAAACACAAACTCTTTTACCATCTTACAGTAACCACACATCCCATCTGACCAATACAATATTGTTCAAAACCAATCTTACTTTTACAATTTTTCTTAAAAAACATTTAGTTCTGTGCTAGTGTCTGGAATTTGTGAGGAACATTGATAACTTGTCAGAAAACACGTTCCTGGAGGATGGTGCACCTAAATCTGATCCAGTCAGAACATTGTATGTGTACATTCATACATTAATGATGAGTTACTTGGCATGAGTTGAATACCAAGTAGTGTACAAAGTTCTAACCAACTAACTTTGACTACATCCTATATCTGATATCGTCAATATTCTTACTTTGGCTTGTTATCAATTATGTAAAATATTACAACACATCAGTTTTGTTTTATTAAAATTTGATTAGATTTGGACAATTTCTTTCAACCACATCACTGTTGTACTTACTATTGTACTCAGTCAGTAAACAACCAAAACCACTATAGTATTCTGTATGCAATGATTATCCACCCAAATGTTTCTGTTCTAGTGTAAGTGTTTTTAACATATAAATCAAAAAAGGCATCTTTCAAATTATTTTCTTAGATTCGCAACACTGTGGGGACCTAATGACATGAATGCACATGTGCATACACACAAACACTCATCAATAAATCAATCAAATTTTATTTGTAGAGCCCATATTCACAAATTTGGTCTCATAGGGCTTTAACAAGGTGGGACATCCTCTGCCTTTAACCCTCAACAAGAGTAAGGAAAAACTACTAAAAAAAAACAATTTTAACAGGGGGAACTAAAACATACAGTAGAAACCTCAGAGAGCCACATGTGAGGGATCCCTCTCCCAGGACGGACAGAAGTGCAATAGATGCCACATGTAACTGAGAACATGTATTTGAGTAGGGATATTGTATATCAAGCAGTCTTGTGGCGCACACAGTACAGAAGTGTACCTACAGTAGGGTGTGAAGCATCGTGTATGTGTTGCTGAGTTTTATACCATTCTAGAATAAAGAAGTGTAATCACATTACTCACTTATGTAAATAAATGGTTGTGTAACAAAACTGACCCCCATGGTCAATTTGAATGTAGAGGGAGAACATTGAAAATATGATATTTCAAGGGCTTTTACTTTGAAAATCTATTGTCAGACTGAGACTCTGTGGAAACTGGTAGTTTCTCATTGACAGTCTGTTATTTTGTTGCTTGTATTTAAGTTTTTCTTCTTGGGAAAGTTTTACTAATTAATAATTGAATTAATTTCTTAATTCTCAAATGTCTGTGAAATAGTTTCACATTTCATCTCATTGATTTTATTTATTAAATATCATTGCTACATTCAGTTAAATAAATGTTGTGTTTTTTAATTAATTAATTAATTTGTTACCTTAATAATTCATTGATGCATTGAGAAACTGAACAAATGTGACATCCCATCGACAGGAAGGTTGCTTTTATTTTGAAATCAGTAGAAATGATGCATCATGAAATGAGTGGGGGCTAGTTTGACCATGTGTTTCGTAGTAGTTTCACCAATACCACAATGCAGCTTTCACCTCATGTTGTCAGTGTATTCTGCCACCAGAATATAAAGTCCTATTTATGCCACAATGAACACTTTACTTCTGTGAAGTGTTTTCCTTGATGACAAAAGCAGTATAGGAGAAATGTGATTCTTGATCCAAAATTTGCAAAACACTTTTTTATGGTCTGCCATTCAACCCAGAATCCAGAGAAAGTGTGCACTATCATGACTATAACATGTTCTTGTAGTCATGGTTCCCTTCCCTTTCTTTGAATTGTAAATATTTTAACAAACCTGGAAGATACACAGTTGTGAGGTATGGTGGGGTGGTCTTAGTACAGGAATTCAGTGGTGGGCAATGGAACTTGAGTTCAGTTAGCCCATTGTCACAACTTCCAACAGCACATAAAAAAATAACTTTAGTTCTATTTCATTTTTTATTTTATTGGAGGGATGTATATATGTACATATAATATGCACACAATTTATGTTATTCACAAATCCTTAGACGAATAACGAATAAGAGATAATAGGGTGAGATGATGTTTCCTCTTACAGTGGCCTTGAGGACTGATTGTCCTCATTCTGCTTTGTTTTAAGATGACAGAAATCACTAAAACAAGTAAAACAGTTTTTAAAACTTAGAAGTAGTTCACCAGTAGAATTATTAAGGATTGTAAGACTGAATGTATCCTTAATAACTTGTTCTTTTTTTTGTTTTTCTCTTTTTAACAGATTTATCAGATACAAGTTGGAGGGCTGTTACCCAATGAGATTAAACCGAGCCAGTGGACTCCAAATCCAGTGGAATTCACAGAAAGACACGAGAACAGAGGTATGCATGTGCAAACACAAACATGGCTCAGAAGTTTGAGCAGGTTGTCCACTTATCAGAGGGTTGGTGGTTCAACCCCCAGCTCCTCCATGCCAAAGTTTCTTTGGGCATGACACTGAACACTAATGATGTATGATAGGGCACTAAGCAATCAACCCTATTTATTATATACATTACCTTCCCCTGCTACACTGGAAACAATACAGTTATCCATTTATATGTCAGACCACAAGCAAGAGACTTCCATGCTATTTGCTGAGGTCCATCGCAAAAACAAATATTCAGATCACAATAAACCTTATTTTATAGAACATTGCTAATTTGTTTACTGGTTTAGTGTTTAGAGCATCACTGACCATCAGTACAAAGACAGAGGTCCTTTGCCCACTTTCTTCAAATATTATTGATCCAGAACACAAATGAAAATGTAGACTTTGTTTGTACAACATATCAAGGCTGAGCTGTTACCACAGAAAAATATAGTTCATAGCTCTGTCCAGATAAGTGTTTAAGGTCTATATGAGATCAAATGTATTTCCTTACTAACATGCCTGACGTATATTCAGTATATCATGCATATATATCATAACTTCATGTATACTTATCATTTGGTGGCTTAGTTGCAAGGCTTTGCTTTCACTGCTGGTATTGGAGTCAATACTGATAAGAACCGATCTGGAAGACAATGTGGGTTTCTTCGTCATTGTCTCTTTTAAGGGCTTGAAAACTTCAGTGTAGTGAGGACTCCAGGTAAAATTGTTGGGAAAAGTCAGTATTTAAACAAAAGAACATTGTGGATGTAGCCTTATTCAGAGCAGTTTGCAGTGGTTTGTAATTTACCTAGCAGCCATTTGTAGGTGGCTGAGGGGAGATGGTATCCCCTGTAAACCAAAATTACCCTATTAGCTAAAACACCCGAGTCAAGAGTGGGCTTTTTAGGGGGTTTAATTTGTTTAATTACTGCTACATTTCAGAGTAATCTTTTCCTTAAATTTGTTCACAGTATTATCTGATAAACATCCACTATAGTAGAAGTTTAAACCAAAATCAATGTAGTTGATGATTGTAAATGCCAATGTATCTCAAGAAAAGTGAGACAGAGGAAGGTTTTGTGGAAGTTTTATAAAATGTTCCATTTCTATGCCATATGTCAGAGCAAGATCAAGAGTACAATTAAAATGGTGAATAAAACCAATTGAGTCTATTAGTGCAATATATAATAATAATGTATAATAATAATAATGTAATAATAGTAATGCCAATCATCTGCATTGGATTATTGGCCTGCTAATTAATTAATTAATTTTGTGTTCATTTTTCTCCTTTTTGTTCACTCAAGTTGAACTTGTCTCCGAGGCCCTTGGATAAACCAAAGGCGCTGTTTGTCAGATTATTAACATTTTATTGTAATTGATATTGATATTAATAATTGTAAAAATCGGGTTAGGGTTATGCATATGGTTAAATCGCATATGTTTAAATCGCAGCAAACTCTACACTGCACTCATTTCGGAACATATAATGTCGAAGCCAATAAGTGAGCTGAGAAAAAATAATCATCATTTAGCTGCAATTTACTTTCTTACCTTTGTATTTGCACATCATATTTTAATGGCACAATATTTTGTCCAATTTATCCACCTGACAGTGTAAGTATCATACCCGGCACAAATCGCGATTTTTAAAATTTGTATTTATTTATTTATCTGGCTGTAACAGTTTAGTCCGGACACATATATTGGACATACTGTTCTTGCCTCTCTACCTACTTATGTTTTACATTTTTGCATTCTATCTATCTATCTATCTATCTATCTATCTATCTATCTATCTATCTATCTATGTTTAGCGGAATTCTTAAAATATGCGAGCCACGGACAGACAGACAGACAGACAGACAGACAGACAGACAGACAGACTGACAGACTGACAGACTGACAGACATAGATTTATGGAATTAGATGATGTAAACACATCTCATTACGATGAAATTCTGATCCTTTTGCATCTCTGCAAATCTTTTTTTTTACACCCCCCATTTTTCTTTAATCCAATTCTCTCTTGCTAATTAAAATTTCTTCCCATCTTGCTCTCTGAGAATACTCTTATTTTATTTCTTCTCTCTTTTTGCCACTACTGAACAGGAAACCTGCTGAGAAACAGTCCCTCAAAGTGAGCCAGACCTTTGAAAACTGGCCTTTTTTTAAAACAATTTTTATATTTGAGCACACTGCTGTGCTTTTAACTCAAAATGTATAACTAACATGTAAGTAAAGTAACATTTGTTCCATCAAACAGTTGTATAACCTTTTTTTTCAAACCTTACATCACACAATATTATAGTTAAGAAGTGAATAGAACGGGGGTAAGGCCTTGTATGGTCACACTCTTCATCTGCTGAATGTAAGAAGTGGACCAGTTTCCTTTTTGTCCTCTCAAGCTTGCCTTCTCTCTCAACCCAACTTTATCTCCAACTAAGCACTTAACTTGAAAAGCAAATGGGTAATCATTCATTACAGCAAAGGAATAATCAACAATCATGATGATTGAGGATCAAATGTGGTTTAAAAAAACATTTTTGACGTATAAAATGTATTGTTTCAGCATCATACAGTTCATAAAGAATATAGAACATGAGAATGTAGGTATTTTCAGAGCAAATGTTATCAAAGGTTTCTTTAAAGCATAATGGATTTATTATGTTCCCTCTGTCCCATTCTGTCTTCATTAATTCCTCAGATTTCCTTGACATGTTCGCATCTGGCTGCCATGTCCTTTAACATCATCCATCAGCCGCTACTGTGCAATTACTGTAACTATTAACCTATACGATGATTAACGATTTACGTCTTGTTGCTCATACTGAACAACTCATATTTCTTATCATGCCAATCCATCTCTAAGTCCATTCTAATCAAAATAATTATTCAACCATATGTGATAATTAACCTATTCAGTCTGTGTTGATAGATTCATCAAAAGCGTCTGGGTGATGTAGGCTTATTTATTTATTTTAGATATACATGCATCATCATGGGTAATTGTTTCATCATCCTCATGTACCCAACCATACTTGAGCTGCGATCTGAGGCTGGTCCATTTCCTGTTCTCGATATAGGTTGCTATCTGTTTGCCTCGGGAGTGGATTCCTTCAACTGTGCCTTCAAGCACAATTTATCCCATTGTATCAAAAATAGCAATTTTTCCTTTGGATAGTGGTTTTGAGGGGTATTGGTTTCATGCCAAGGTATAAATGTATATTAAGGTATGAAATGCTGAGATTTTGTGTGGCCACTCATATGCTCTCACCTTCTGTTCATCATCTGCTTTAATAATTTTTCTAGATGTTCCACAGCATACTTATGCTCGCTATGCCATTGCTAGCCTTTATTTGTTTTATTTTTCGCTGCAATCTTCCTCTTCACCTGCTGCATTTTTTGAATTTATTTCTGGCCATCAGGGCTGTGACATATTTCTCAGAAGTAATGCAAGTATTGTGGGAAATTGCCAATTCCATGTTTATCTCAGTGTAGATTTACAAATGTGTGAGGAACCTTTTTCCTATCATGGGCCATTTCAATATGTATAGCATCCTTCATTTGTGTTTTTATTTTTTTTGTGATGTTTAAATATTACTTCAATAAGACATTTGTATTGATGTAGGCACTGATTTGTAACTGTGAAAGTTGCAAAGAAACTTTGCTCACTTTACTTGCTGTATGAAACTAAACTCTGAAGCGATAGCAGGAGCTGCTTCTCTCTAGTGAAGCGTCAGAGGGCCGATCATGGTAGTTATATGAACATAATTATGGTGCTAGTCAGCTGGTTATAACCATAACAATTTGCACAAAGAAATTCTCACCTTTGGTCAAAGCATTGGTTGCAAAGACAGTAATACCTCCCCAATTTTAAGATCAGTCATAACAAACATCACCCAACTATTTATGTGTGTGTAATCACTGCTGTTATTTTAACACAATACCGAGTGTTGATATCAGCTATTTTTATTGGTGCACACCTAATACCACACAAATGTCCATGCCACCCTGGCAATTGTTGCCAAGCTGTTCTGGGTCATGGTTCTTTTCAGATTTTGTTTCTTTTTTTTAATGTATGAATTGTCTTGTGGACCTGATCAAATTGTCCCAGTTGTCCTAGATCAAATTGTTACTGGGTGCCACACCCAGTTGAGTCATTCTCATATATAGTCATAAGGATTACTTCAAAACTACTGAACACATCTCTGATAGACCCAAAGAAGAAACCATGCCATTTTGGAGGGGATATAGGTTAACAGGCAGATCCAGGAATTCTCCTTTCTTTGACATGACAATATATGAGATTGATTGTATGCATGAGTTGCAAACATTTAAGGAAGCCTTTACAAAAACAACCTTTATTGTGATATTTGCTAAAACTGGGACTATGATCTGACAGTAGTGTATGAGGGAGATTATCTAAGAAAAGTTCTGGTTCCTCTGACGTCTTCTGCTGTGCAATTTGGAAGAATCCAATGCTTTGCTAAACTTGTTCACTGTGTAGCTTTAGTTAGCCACGTGTCTGCCTCATATGCAACAATCCCAGCCAGCAGCAGTTCTCATGTTACTGTGACGCAGAATCTTAGCTTGTTTTGGATTATAAATGTTGCTGGTGGCATGTTAATGCATTTGCAAAATTGATGAAAATGTCATTTAGAAATGCCCTATGTTGTTTTTTTCTGGTTGCTGTGGTTACTTGTCCACGGGGACTGGCTTTGGAGACGGTAGCTCAGCGGAAGGAGGGGTCTGGCATGTTGTTCTAGTTTAAATTCTCATGTAGTCTTTCTATCTTCTCTATTTCCGAAAATCATATCTGCTGCTGCTTTAAGTTGAAAGAGTCTGGTAGATATGAGAGATCATATCAGACTTGGCCATCAGCAATTAATGATCAATCTCCTAGTCCGTTTTTTTTCCCCATATTGGTTGTTAAATAGTCTCTGCCAGACCATTTGTCCCATGATATTCAAAGGATATCGCAACCAATACTGCTAATTTCAAGGGAGGTGAAGTTCCCCTGTGCTTCTTAGAGTGTGAACATTCCA
The DNA here is from genome assembly GCF_022539355.2 of Hippoglossus stenolepis. NCBI lineage: Eukaryota > Metazoa > Chordata > Actinopteri > Pleuronectiformes > Pleuronectidae > Hippoglossus > Hippoglossus stenolepis. The sequence continues at coordinate 1,336,123 of NC_061484.1, read as the reverse complement.
GGTGCCAATATTAATGTACTGTTTGTTAAGTCATTGCAACACTGGATGTGTCAGACTTTGGGGTTCCTGAAAAAATGATTTCCCCCAGAGGTACATGCAGTGCAGTCAGCCGCTCCCCCAGTATCACCGTCACCATGGTCCCACTTTTCGAGGAATGTTTTTTTGTCATTTGTTGACCGTATCATAGAGTGACGGTTCAGCCGCCAGTGCTGTCATCTAACACCCTGCTGCCATTGTCTTCACGGTAACGGTGGTCAAGGCGGCTGACAGGTACTAGTACTTGCACAGGAGACATCTTGGAAATCTTGCAGCAGTTTAAAGGCACTCAATCATCAATAACTGGTCAGATGCAGTTTTACATTTTGCCCAGCGCAACAGATTGGGCTATGATTGGGCTATACGAATACACCAAATTCCAAATAAGTCAGCCCAGTAATTGCCTTTTATTAAATAGTAATGTCTGATCACATTGTGAAGGAGCTATGACTAAGTATTATCTGTTGATACATAGCTGGTAGCATTAACAGCTGTTTACTTTCCGATGTGGGATGAACATTCATTTCTTTACCTGCCATGAGGTGTCGTTAGAGGTGGAAAACAACACCAAAGTTTATTCTTGTTTTACTTTTATTTTGCCTACATTTCTTTGCTTTTATTGGATTTAGTATTACTAATATAAGATGCTCTTGGGCAATTAACAACCTTTTTTAAAATCCCATGGGTGGCTGAAGCTAACCAACCACCACAAGTTTATAACAAGAAATTAGTGTTATGATTAATTTGTACTACGTATGAAAAAGGGGCACCAGCTCCTATCGAAGCAAATTTATATAATTTTATCAATAATCAGTGTCAGGTTATGAAAGTCATAAATTCTTGATTCAATTGATCTTCATTTTCTACTTTAAAAGAAGAGAAAGGCATCAACCAGATACAAAATATGAGATTTATTGACTAATATTGAAAAAACAAAATTGGAATAAATTAACCATATGGATTTTTAGCAATGGAATAGAAAGGTGATCATTTGGGTAATTTTGGCAGTTAATATGTAAGAAGAATTTTACCGTGATAATGTCAACTATAACTATGAGTGAATGAGTGAGTGAATGAATCAGAGGCAAATTTAGAGATTATAATTTTGGTAAAGACATCATCCAGTCATTAATAGCAGCATTGGATGATTGCCTGGTTGTTTGGCTTTGCACATATTGCACATGAGATGACTTATAAGATATTCTGTAGATAAACGTTAACGGTGAGACATTTTAAAATGTAAGAGGATAAGAACAAGGTGCCATAACAAAAGTAAAGCAAAAGTTTAAAGTGACAAAAGTGTGGAAAAAGTAGGGTCACACTGTGGTCTTCACTTTGGAGGAGAAGTAATGAATTTGTGTTGTTTAATTGTGTTACTTAATGTATAAAGGGAGAGGTCTCATTCGGGGCTCCACCATGCAGTTTTGAAAACCATCTAATTAAGCAATGTAAGGCCAAAGATGAATTACACAAAACATTTAAAGTGTATTCTACAACAGTGCAATCAATTGTCATAACAATAGTACAAATTACAAACATTTTAAAATGAATACAGTTATATGACGAGGAAAATAAAACATTACATAGCTAGTTGCAGTATATTTAGATTTAAAAGCATTTTAGATTTAAAACTGTACCGCTAAGTTCTCAATGTAACTTTCATTAAATCTTCTTTCATGCATAGGAAAAGAGATCGGTAGCTTCAGCACATTAGCCCTACAAATTACTCTTGGGGTATTATGTGGAATTCACTTACAAAAAAAAGCTAAATTAATAAATATATCACTAACGGACAAACAAACAAAGCAGAGGAATCTATCTGTGCTTTGGGACTTGTGCAGTTTTCTTAATGAATCTCATTGCACACATTCACTCTGCTGGAATCAAAACCAATTACAGTTCTCTTCTCCTGGCTGAGCTGCGCCAACACTGTCTTACAGCACCATAAACTGAAACCACCGAGGCAAGTTTCCCGAGAGTCTTGTCCTCATGTTCATGTGTTATAAAAAGGTGCGGTAAAATATTTTTTATTTTCCCTGATTGATGTGGATGATCTTGATTGTTGTGCAGAAGGGGGGTTTCACATAGAGTTCATCAAATGTCAAACTGTTGATTTCGACTGGACAGACTGTGGCAACTACTGTCTGCGTCACCTGTAAGTAGTCCACTCTGTAGTACAGATTTGAATGTTTAAATTGTCTCAGAACTATTCTAAAAGATTATTTTTTGATTAATGAGGTAAGATTTTTTTTGCCAAACACTTAGACCCAGGCCCATTTGAAATATAAACAGGTAGTGTCTCCTCTCTGAGTCAAATGTATGGCTGATAGTTAGAGCTATAGTCCTAGATTTGGAAGTGTTCGGAAGTTATATGGAGACTACCTTTTGTGAATCATTGCTCAGAAGTCATACCCAATATAAGAATGTTTCTATTGGTAATTTATTATCTTAATATTTATAAATTAACTTTTGGGCAAATACTAATAGCTTATAATGGGAATTCTGGACAGAAAAACACTTTTTGAGTGGCCAATGAAATGACCCATGATCAAGGACTGGCATTTTGTATTCAGTGTATTTTGTTCATCAAATTGTTATCACTCAGTGCCCCTCAGTGGGATCTTGACACCTGAATACAGTGGTCCCAGCATGCCCATCACTGCACTATATTCAACAATAATCCTTTTTTAAATATTGCATTCAGCTGCCTCTGGCTGGGAGTTGGCCTACTTCTCATTCAGTTATGTGCATGAGGATACTTGAGGACAAAACAAATCAAACACACACACACTCACACACACACACAAAGATATATACCTTCCCACTAATTCCACAAATGTCTGTCTTTCTGTCTGTATTTGGAACGCACATCTCGTGAACCCTTCATCTTATCGACCTCACACTTTTGTATTCTGAGTGGTCTAGGGATGTGCAGTGCCAAACTTGGAGCAATTTGGACACGCATTACCTATCAATATGAATTCAAATTTAATAAACAGGCGACCGGCACTCTGTAGCAGTCAGTCGGGTATGCCTCGTGTTTTCAGACTGAGTTCAACATGTCTTACTCTACCTCCTCAAAAAAACTACAGCAGTGGTTGACAACTCGGTCAAACCACTGGCAGATCATTTTGATCATTTGTTTTTTTTATATTACACCATATTGGACTGAGACAGACACACAGTACAGGTGCTGATCTCCATCATGGCACATTTATGGAATCACTTCCTCTTTACCAAGTTGTCTTTAAAATAAAAGCACAATGCTCCTTTGTTGCCATAGTGCTTTTTAGCAAGCCAAATTATAGAGATTTATTTAGAAAAGTTGTGAACTTTGGTCTGATGATTGCGTTGATTGTTTAAAAGACCTCTGAATTAGCCTACATTCAGTGTTTGAAAAAATAGCACCAGTTCAGTTAATCATTCAAACCTTTGTTATAAACCACACAAGTGAACAATAAAAAAGCAGATTGCGTTTCATTTTATGAAAACCATTGACTACAAAATATTCATTGCAGATAAAACATGTAAGATGAACACAAACTTCCCTCTACAACGTAGACTGTTTATAAAAAGCTCTGCACACAACTCCCAGTGCAGAAACATAAAAAAATGAGAGTATATTGTAGACTTGTCTGAAGAGGATTCACCAATGACAAGGAATTATGAAAACTATCTCCGGAGCATTACCACAGGCCGTTCCAAACAGGCATGTTAAGAACGGACTGTGCACTACATCTGGACAGTTTCCAGATGCAGACAAAAATATGGATCAATGCCAGTATATTTATCACCTTCCAGACAAGATATAGAGCCCAAGGATAACGTTTGTTTTTTCTCTGAAAACAGTAAATACAAACAACAGAAGGAAACTAATAAATCTTCAAGACAGCCCTGGGTATAGGCTGATATAATACAGTTCTCAGCCTAACTGGAGCCTCTCATTCTAAGATGCTTCTACTGTAAGCCTTGTAGGATAAAAAGTGTGGCCCAGATGGCTGATATTTATGTTCATGTACGATAATTGGAGTGATAAATGCAACTTTTATCTGCTGGCTTGGCATGTGTTTTCCAACAAGATGATGAATGGTTGGCATTAGACTACTTTCTTAAAAGGCCTCTCTAGGAAAATCCATTGGCTCTGGTAAGTGAAATCATCACTCTAAAAAAATGAGTTCTGCAGAGAGTGTGAGGGAAAAGGTTCTTTACAGAACCATAAGTGTTTGAAAGTCCATGTAAATTTACATTTAAGTCTTTTTTATCACAATATACTATGTAAAGAACCTTTAACAATCAAACAATAACTCCCTAATGACCTCATGGTAAATATTCCCTCTCAAAGGGTAAAGTTAAGAATATTCACTTTTCTATTATTGTTGTCAAATCCCACCAAAAGTATTAAAAATTGTATCTGTTTAACAAGTTATCAAATGTCTCTGTCGTAAAAGCCTGATTTAATTTTGCTTCCACTCAGCCAATCAAATCTGTGAATTCTGATGAGCAATCAGTGAGTGAGACACACACCATGAGAGGGGGATGCATAGACAGAGAAAAGTAAGGGTGGGATAAGAGGAAAGGAAAGGAAGAAAAAAACAGGTGTTGAAGCTATTTGTTTATTAAGATTTGCAGAAAATGTTAAAGAAATTGGTTGAGACTGTTCATTAAAAATTTGTAACAAAAAGACTAATCCACATTATTTGTTCTAAAATCAAGCACAAATTGATAAAAGGCTACCTGTAAAGTATTTTATTTGTAGTTGACATGAGATCTAGATAGGTTGATAGGAGAACATGCCATTATGTTCACAACCGGCAAATTTTACAGACAGATTATTAACAAGTTCTAGGGCATAATTAAAACCAGTGAGCTGTTTAAATGTTGTGGCTGGTCGGTATATCATGAAACCATTTTAGCATCATATCAACCATTAATCCTGATTTCCTTACAGCCAACTAACACATATCCTGTTTTCATAAAATTCGGTGTAGAATGTTTGTGAGCTGTAAATGTTTTGCTGATGCTTCCCACTCTGACAACAATACAAATAAAACAATAAACCCAAAAGAAAATGGACACAACACAAAAATGGTCCGAGCAACATCTGACCCAGAAAACAGAAGTCAAATGCAGCACATGACATCAGTTTGAAAGAATCAGAGATTAACAGTGAAAAGAATGGAGCAAACAGGACATTGGATGGTACTTTTGTGCATCTTCTCCTCTTCAGTGTATCCCATGCTTAGGTCAATTGATACAAAAAGGAGTTTTATGCACTGGTCAGAAGTTACTTTCATTGGCGCCATCCAGTCGCACTCCACCAAACCATGCACTTACCAAAAGCCCACTGGTAAAGAGGCATTCAGCCCCATATCTCCCCAACTTCCCCCCGTAATTAGGTGATTAATTATTAACACACCAATAAACTTCCTGAATAAGTAATGCCGTTAAGGCTTATGTGGGGTTTCAAGCCCACTACCCAGACATTTGGTCAAATATTTGTTGTTGGTGTCTGTCGAGAAAGCTGTCTTGTTTATTGGCTGAAACATTTAGCTAATTTTAATTTTGATCATGTCATTTACTTTAGCCAAGGGAACAATGCTATTATTTAGGGCTGTTAGTCAGCAACAAACTTACGATGAAGCCTGAAAAGACATGCGGGCATATGAAGACTGAAGGGTTGGGAGTGGTGAGTATTTCTGTTTTCTTTTTTGGCTTGTTATCTCTTTAGGATGCTTTTCTGCCTTCATTTCCTTTTGAATGCCCTCTAATTAAATTCCAGGTCAATTCTGAAATTTCAAGGATGCTTATTTTACTAGTTTACTATTCAAAAACAGGATATTTAGTCCGGGGCTAAGCTGAAAGACTTAAGCATCTAAAGTGCTCCCTAATACAAGAAAAAGAAAAAAACAGGAGACGTCCTGGCTGCATCACCAACAACAGTAAGGCCCAGACTGTAACCTCCAATCATAAGGATGAAGGCTGAAGTATTTTACACAGGTTTTAAATTACACCCTCTGTTGAAGAATGAAAAAATGACTAGCTGCAACAGACTTAAAGGTTGAATTTTATTGTATTGTATCTTCTAACAAGAAACTGGATTCGTTAGTGTCTCTGAAAGATTCCTTTCAGTTTTGCACTGGGCCAGTGGTTCCTGTTCATGTACTGAAATGTAGACCTTATGTTCTGTTATTCGTCACAGGTCTAAATACAGTAAGTGAGATCTCTCTGTGTAAAGTGATCAAACTTGAATGGAAACAGATGTTTGTATTGTTGCACAGATATTTTCTGCATACAGTAAGTCATTCTAATTTTGGGTGTAGTCATTAATAAAACCTGTTTTAAAAAAGGTTCTCCAAAAACAAACACAAAAACCCTATCGACATGTTATCAGAAATATTACAGTGTAGGTGCATGATATTTTTTATTTATGTATATTTACTTGGACATTCGCAAAGCATGGGGTAAGTCCTCCCACCCACTTCTATTTTTGAATAGTAAATAAAGCTAAAATAATATTGTCTAATGAAAATTGCAATAGATGGGAAAGGGTCAGTGTTTCTAGGAATGCTGAGACAAGGAGGCTGAAGTAGGTGATGCATTTTTGTATCTAAAACTAAAATCTTGCAGAAGAAAAAGCACTTAATATAAATTGAACTGTGTTCTCTTATGTTCCCCGACGTTCATTAGAATCTTCCGTAAGTTTAGAAACATAATCCCAATGGTAATAAAAATGTAGGCACAAAGACTTGTGCAAAATATAAAACTTAGCATATTATGAAAATATGTGGCATGAGGTGATAGAAATAACAAGAGAAAAAGGGAACATTTTAAAGTTAAAGTCATTCTTTTCAAGAACTCTCTTGAAAAACACATAAATAAATACAAACACTATAAATTAAATTATAAAATAATATAGTATGATGTTAAGGGCAAAAGTACTTTGCACTCAATTACATTGTAATTTTTAGATCAATTCAGGCACATTATACTTTATGAATATGTATTAATATGTATTATATGGGGTATTCTACTGAGGCAGCTTCTACAAGTGCCATTAGATTACAAATGTGTTTTTCTGGAATTATGAATCTCAACACTATTAAAGGACGGTTGACCAAAAGGAAACAGTTTTACTAGCTCTATATTTGACCAAATATTACTATGATTGTAAGTAGTATTATTATTAGTAGTAATGGCACATTGGCAACTAAATTAGAATCTCCAGAAAACCGGCTTGAACACTCTGCTAGATTTGAGTAATAAAAAATTTGAGGGGACTTATCTTTTGAGGTTCTAATGTTGTTATTAATAAGGCAGTAAAATTGTACATTCAGAGCAACATTGTACAAAACATTAAACAAAAGTTAAATAATTGTAATGATTTTAATACTTGTGTGGTGAGTACCTGGAAGTTCAAAAACTGGATGGAAGCTGCAGTCTGATTTCTGTGCACGGTGAACTGTAGTCATCAATGAAAAAATAGGGAAGATGATGAAATCAGTTAGTTTGTTTTTTTCTCTCTGACCTGTCAAATTCTTCCAAATCACAAACCAGTATGAAATCAAAGTGTAATATAACGTGGTGTTTTCTACACTATATCACTAGACTTTTAAATTGATCGAGTAAAACCACAATCTATTTTCTATTGGTGAAATATCAGGGTTCTGTGAAGTGTTATTAAAACATAATTCAAAAAGGAATTAAAAACCTTCTTCCTTTGCTTTTTACCTTTTGTGTTATTCTGCCCACACACTCACACAGATTTTAGTTAGTTTCGTCTGACTTGTGCACATACAGACGGCCAGTCCTCTCCCTCATTCAGCTAAAAACGACCTCATTTGCAAACTCTCATCACATAATAAATAACCATAATTTTTGTTCAAAAGAAAATAAATTAGTCTGATCGCCCCATGTGAAAAACAAGTTGCTTACAGTCAGAGGCTTTGAAGCCAAACTGTAGAAATGTGTTACTTTGTTTTCATCTCTGCAGCCTCTCTTGTCTGACTTGTCTATTTTCTTCTTCCTTTTTCTGCTGTTTCAAGGTTAAAAAAAAAAGAAGAAAAGTGTATATTCTCTTGGGCGTTTTAGGAGCCGTTTGAAAATGTCTGCAGTTCTTTCAGTTGCATGTAAAGGAAAAAAAATAATGACTAACCTACTTCCTGCAAATAAACTAACTACCATGCTGCCTTTTTGGTATCATTGAATATTTATAGCATGCTACAATTTGGACACAGAAAAACAACAGTTTGGTCCAAATTTGAAAAGAACCTACTGTATATTCCGACTGCGTGATAAGATTGTAACTTTGAAAACATCAGTCGTCTCTCCTCAACCACGAGGGGCAAATTGATCTGAGCCCTAATCACGACTACAACCTACCTTTGCCCCTTCCTAAACAGATCAGAAAAAACATGTGGCTCATTTAGGGAACAGTCCAGAAGACTTTGTGAAATGACTTGTTTTGTTGAGGACTTATTAAGAATTAGCTTGACAAGGTCCCTGAGAGGAATGAAGTGTACTGTAGCTACAGTGTGATTTGTACAACATCAGCCTGTAGAGGATCTATTTCATTTTTCATTTGTCATCAGGTTGACTTGTTCATTTGAGACGGGAGCGCCATCTGCCTCAGCCATCACAGCTCTTTCATCTGGCTCATGCTGAGGTGTAATAACTTCCTCTTTTGTTCTTTTCGTCTTTGTCTCTCTAGATGTCTCCTCTCTGCATTCACAACCTTGCTGCTCTTTACTCTCTGCATCTCTTTCTTCTCTACCTTCTCTTCACTGCCAGCTATTCTCACAGTTTTAAGTAACTTGCTGGCAATAATGCTCCACTAATACCTCTAGTATTCTGACTTTATTATACTTTTATGTGTTGTTGTACATGTGTACTACAGTAGCTTCACTACTCAATTATAGTTTGCAGCATATTCTTATTCTGAAAAAAGAAAAAAAGATCATTAAACAACATCAATAATGTATAATTTACATCAGTATTTTTTTTTATCTTTATATTTTAATACCACGAAGACTGCCACAGGGGTGTGTGTAGAACTGCTCCTGTACTGTCTGCCAGATGGTAACAGAGAGAACAGTCTGTGTACAGGATGGCGGAGGTCCTTGGTTATACTGTTTGCCTTCCGCAGACACTGCCGGTGGTAGATGTCCTGAATGGCTCGGAGACTGTTTCTACTGATGTGTTTTGCCCCCCCTACCACTCTCTGTAGTGATGTGCGGCTGCAGAACTGTTCTCATACCAGGCTGAGATGCAGCCCGTCAGCAAGCACTCGATGGTGCAACGGGAGAAGTTTGTGAGGCTGCTTGTGTTCATTTGAAATGTCCTCTGTCTCCTTAGGACATCCGCATTTTGTACAGATACCATAAGTCAAGCTGCTGTGCAACAAACCATCCCAGTGTAAAATACTATAACTATATAAACCATTATGTTAGATGTTTTATTAATTACAAATTAAACTTACTTTACAGTTTTTAAGGAACTACAGGCAGATCTGTCACTTTGTTCACTACCACCAGTGCCTCTTCTCTATCTAAATTCAACACAATTACACATACATGTATTTCATTAAAATTACCAGGATGCATTTTAATCTATAGTTATTTACTGGAAATTATTTATCACAGTATTGTGATTTATATTTAAAAGAAAACACTTACTATCTCAATAATGAGCCTAACAACATGGGTGAAATACTACTCTTTTTTTCCCCCTTTAGAAATTCTTCATTTTATGGTGACAGTGTATCAGATTTTTAGGAAGCTTTTATTTCTTTGCTTTAGTCTCTCATCAACCTGAAGGCCCTTCTGAGTGCTAATGACTGTCTCACTGAAATATATTCGAGGTTGGCTTTCAAAACAAGTAACATTGCATATTTTAATCATTGGGAGTAATTTCAAAATCAATGAAATACTCCTCAAAAACAGAAATGAACATCAAATTGATTCAGAACTCTGACAGCTGTTGTTATTTTTCTGATGACATTGCAGTGCATTGTTTAAACCTGTAGTTAATGTCAAGTGAATGTCACATTCTCTTGTTGCATTTGCATCATGGCTTTCTCTGGCACTCTCAGTGATATTTAGCTTGACTGTTGAAAGCTAGAAATCACTTAATAAAGCGAGATATGCAGGTATTTCACACATAATTCAACACATATTTTAAACAGGATTGTTTACTTAGGATTGAAATATAACAAACACAATTTTACAGTACTATTCAATATGTTTTACCATGTTTACTGTAGCCCATCTTATCAAAAAACATCTGCATTTATTTTCAAATATGCCATCAACTATGGGGAGATCTTCATTTAAGTTCAAATAATTAACTAAGAACAAACAGATGTAGAAAGATCTAGATAACTCTAGATGTAAAGATGTTATTAATGATAACAGCAAACGTTAATATAATTATAATAATAATAACAACAATGATGTTAAATAATAACTATTATAATAATTGTTGTTTTTGATCCTGCAGCATTGGATTCAGAGACACCTGCAGAATATGAGACTATGGGAGGGAAAAAAACACGAAGTTAGTCAGTCAATGTTTTCATTGGTGTAGTTTTTTGCTTGTTAGTTAACAGGACCAAAACTACTGGTGGATTACCACAACACTTTGTGGAAGGCTGCACGGGTCAGATCCATGGGTCAGATCCATGACCTCTTTTCACTTTCTTTAACATTGCGAGGTAGGCCATTCTTCAATACTTTTATTGACTTCTTAATGCGTGTGTGGATCCAAGTTTTGCGTGGATCCAAATAAAAATCTGGATCTAGGGAAATTAAATATGGTTTCATCAGGGTGTAGTCTTTTCATGAATCACTCTGTGGTAACAAATAGGGCACCTTAAACTACAACCAATGTATAGCTGAGAAATGAAATGTGGCTTTAGTTACAAGGCTTGTTTCAAATTCAAGTGGACTGTAGGGCCTTGGTGGAGCTCAGAGCTCTCCTGATTGCAATTCTAGTTACCTTAACCAATGAAGTTATGTTTTTTTTCGGTGTTTGTTTGTTTGTTAAGGAGATTATGTTTTTGTCTTCATTTGTAAATTAGCAGGATTACACAAAAACTACAGATTTCCATGAAATTGTGTACAGGGGTGGGGCATGACCCTAGGTGTGGACCAATAGTGGTACGGATCTAAATCAGGGGATAGTTCCAGGTATTTATTTCATATTTCTTAAACAGTTTCACTGATTTCCCAGAGAAGAACTCATATATTTTTCATTCATGAGTGTGCAATTTATTGCCAATCCAAATAAAAATCTGGATCAGGGGAATTTAAATGTGATATCATCAGGGGCTGCTGGAACTTGGCAGATGGAACTCATTTTAGTTTGAGTAATAGATTGACTGCCGTACCATTGAAGAATCAAAGCAACAATAAAAAGCACATCTGACAAAACAAGATATAAACTAACCTTAATCTCTGACTTAATTATTTAACAGCAAATCTTGATCTATGATATTGTGTGTTCATGTACATTTAGTGTATTTTTCTATAGCTAGGATTTATTGTAATTTTGTGATGTTCTCTGCCGTGTTTCCCCACTGCTAATGAGCATCATTTAGCAAACACGCAAACAACAAATTAGTTGTGATTCCCACCTTATTACCTGACTTCAGACAAATTGCTCCATGCAAACTATCTCATTTGTTTGCTTTGACAAATTCAAATTGAGAACAACCTCTTTTAATATGCCCTGGCCATATGGGATTGTTAAGGGGCGCTATTCAATTATGAAAGTTTCCACATTGGTAATTAGTCAGGGTTGCAACGTATTGTTTTATGGTCTTGATTGTGCGTCGATGTGGGGATTAGATGTTTTTAATGTGCGTACTGAGAGGATTTTGTTTGTTAATGTGATGAAGCTATGCAATCTAAAAAGCAAAGCGGGTGACGAAGAGACGACTTCACACTTCAACATTTCCTCTCTGTCTCTCTCACACACGCACACGCACACAAACAGATCAGCTGAAGGCCGAATGATCTTAAGAGAAGACTTTTATGATTTTAGCATCAATATAAAGACCCTAGAAGTCTGATTTATGAGGAGAGCATATTTGGGAGAACTTGTATAAGTATTAACACAAACCATGTTTTAATTGATCACAGCTTAGTCTCTCTGCTATAGTGCAGAGGGATGACTCAACCACTTCTCTCACGGTCTAAATACAGAATAAATGTTGTTCTCCATAATCAATAGGCTGCTGGATGGATCTGTGTACGATACATTTATTGAGTAAATTTAGAGTATTTTGGGTCATTTTTTTTCCAAAATGAATGCAATTAAAAGTCTGTGATAAATGCAAGGCTGTGTTTACAGGTTAAGTAGTTTATCTGACAACAGTCTATGTCTGAAGTTATGATTGACCAACTTAAGTCTGAGTGGCAGTGATTCACTTTTATTTTATAGTACATAATGAAGATAGAATGATGTACCTACATTGGCAGCTACACAGGGAACGCACTCTCTGCTTGGTACACACAGATTCTTTTCCCGTACACAGCGTCCCAGCGTTCTCTCTTACCAGCTGAAAAATCACAATTCTAATAACTAGTGCAGTGCCTGTTTGCTCGGCCTGTGGTAATGCTGGTTGCAGCATGTTATGTTCATGCTTTAATTAATTGTTAAATTATGACAATACATTCAGCATCAATTGAAAAGACATTTAGAAAATATATTACAAAAAATGTTTGAATAAGGAGTGTGTGTATTTGTGTTAAATTTTATAAACAAATTAATATATCCTACACCCCAATGCAGAAATGATCGTGTCAATGCCAAATTGTTAAAAAGAGGCAAAATAATAGAATAAAACACATACACACACACAACCACAGGATGTAGTCGTTATATAGCATCAGAGTTTCTATAGCCAATTCATCAGGAGGCCAAAGTTAATTATTTAAAAAAACAGGATAATAATACTCAGAGGAAAACAAACTTCAATTTGTTCTCTTGCTTCTGAGAGAAATACAACTTTTAATGCTTTTTAAGATTCAGGGATTTCTGTAAATCCCTCTTTCCGTTGCCACTCTTCGTATTTGACTTACTGCACTTGTAAATCCAGCTGTCTTTCTCTCTTTTCAGCCCCAATGAGTCTTCATCAGTCATTACCAGAAGGCTGTATGTAATCAGTCGCCCATAAACACAGGGGTGAGAATAGGCGATAGAAGGGGGGGGAAAAAGGAATAGAAAAGGGGGTGGGGGGATGAATCCTCAAATCTGTTGATGAAGTCCATTAAAACATGTTACCCCTGGTATTTAAATCCACTCTACCTGCAAACCATTTCACTTTTCCACAACTATAATTACTATTAGTGCGCAATGTTTTTCAAGTGCTGTTGACCCATGTGTGTTATTTAAGCCCCACTAACAATGCAGCAAGCGGCTTAATTGGCCAGTTATTAACCAGCCACAGGTGTGGAGTGTGTGGGGGGTGATGAAGAGTGATAATATGCAATTGGCTAATAATAATACAATTAATAATAGCAATACTACTACTACAACACAGACTAGAATCCAAAAGTCCGGCTCGTGGTCTGTGGGGTTCAATAATCATTACAACTTCACATCTTGAATAAGACTGGACATGTGACTTTTTTAATCTTAGAGCCTTGCAGGGCTAAAAGTTTAATGAAAAAAAAAAATTATTAGAAGGCTATGGGGTCATACAAATTAAAATAGCTTATCTTCTTGGGAACAAAATGTCCTCAGCAAATTTCATAGCAAAGTTACACATTTTGGCCAGTGGGAAATGTGAGAGAAAAACTGATAGAGTTAATAAATGGAGAAGCTTCATCCTCTGGAGAGTATGACATGACAGTCACGGCTTCCCATTAGTTGTGTTTTTTTGTCTCTGTGTTTTTCTTCCTGTGTGTGTGTGGAAACCATAAAGAATTGTCCTGAAGGAATGACTGAACAGTGCGGCATCCTATGAGAGGAACCCTTAAGCTTCTGCTCATGCAGTTTGTAATATTCTTGGTGTTACACACAACATAAATATGCTTTGAGCAAGATCTATACCTAAATAGTTATCGAAGAAAAAATAAATAATAGTCATACAAAGACTGACACTTATACATCATTCTATAGCACATGAGATTAAGTGAAGTATGTTTCACTTGGAGTATGAGGACATTTATTTGGTGTGGGTTAGAAAGTAATACCAATGAGAGGAAGCTCTGAGAGTTTTTTTTTTTATTATTCTTCCACGCATCTCTCATAAAATAATTATGTTTGATTTAAGCTCAGTCAAAAAGAAAACAGGTTTCAAAAGAGGCATGGGTTTCCTAACAAGAGTTTAGACAAGAGTGGTATGTTCTGGCCCAACTGCAGCTTTTATGTATCTCTCTTTTTGGCTTTGGCCAAACAGTGTTTGTGCCCAGTCTGGTATAATAATGACCGTGTACAAGACAACTGGAGACACATAAAGTAAAGTAGGCTACACTTGATTCCAGAAAATCCCTGGAATCACTTCATTGGTATGTGAAGTGGATGAAGAAAATGGATGGTCCAGGACAAAGTAATGAACACATGCTGAAGCTGGAGACTTTCATATTGTCCTTTTGCTACAAGGTCTGGGATGGGATTCAGAGACCCTTCCATTCTTGGCTTTGTCTAGGTCTAAGTTTGGAGCTCAGAATGAAAAATTGATTGACTCTAAGGAAAAATACAGGCTGTAGCAAGGAGAACAGACGATATTAAAGAAGAGTGCAAAGAGAAGCGAGGGAAGTGGGGGAATAGAGTTGAAGAGAGGGGAAGAAAATAAAGGAGAGGATAAAAGAAATTAGTTCAGCAACCCTGTCCCCTATAAATTATGTTTCTATACAGATAAACTGCAAGTATTTGGAACAACAAGTATAAACATCTATGTATATATATATATACACAGTATATAAACACATATGTAATTACTATGCATTAAATGTTCTCATTATGTTAATAGAAAATTTAATCCAGTCATTTCCTATCAAACTTATTTTACTTTTGTGGTTTAGTTGCATAAAACCTCATATTTTGGAGACAAGTCTAAACAGGGAGACAATAATGGAGGGTGAACAAAGAATAGAGAGGAGCAGATGAAAGACAGGATGACCACACGATGTAAAAGAAGTGGGGAGACAGGAGAAGATAAGTGGCAGAGCAAAACAAAATAAGGAGGAAGATGAGAATGTTTAGCAACCCCATTAAAGCACACAAGCTCACACACCCACACACACACCAGTTGCAGTATAATAGGATTAGCGCGCCTCTAAATGGAAGAAAGAAAGCGTCGAGACACAAACACACATTCATCCTCATGCAAAGCAAGAAACATCCATTAGCAATGAACACGCACCCTCCTTTCACACTATCTCACGCCCCTCTGCATGCTTATTAGTGTATAAGCTCTCTTCCTCTCGCTCACTCGTCTACTGTCTTTATCAGAGGTATGAGTTTCACCAAGTATTTTTCACACATTCACATCCATTTTATATGATCATCCCATATTTAACCAATTGTAAAAAATCCTGTTATTACAGTGGAATTCATGTGAGAACTCTTAGAAACTCTCTTACCTGCACAAACATGTCGGGGAATGAGCTTTAAAGTTAAACAACCTAACAAGTCTCCCTTTGTTAGAAGCAGGGAGTCAGGGACGACGTACAAACTCTGAGCAGGGAACTAATCGCAGTCAAAAGCTCAAGTCTTGCACAGTGCTGCCGTGAGGTTACAATTCCTCTACTTATGATTTACTGCTCCGTTAGAAAATCAGGAACCATCACCAGAACTCAATCAGAATTTTGCCAGGCTTCAAATGGAAAACATTACACAGATTGTTCCGGTATTTTCTCTTTTAATTAAGAATGTGTCGTCTTATCAAGTGCCAGGGTTGACAAACCACAGTGAATTTATTTGTTACACTTTAAAAAGACATTTAAAAACTTTGCGTGAAGCGGTTACATTTACATACCACTGTGTACAAGATAAATGTGGGGACTGTGTGTGTCGTCTAATCCTAAATTAGGACCCTAATTTAGTTTGCATGTTCAAGATGTTTAACGCTCTACTGGGAAGCACAGTGGAGAAAAATAAAAAAAATGATTAAATGTTTTCACATTCTTTTGTACTTATATTCAAAATATTATATTTTTTCATGTGTTATAAGCACATTGGCAATTCAATTTAACCTGCATTTAAAATATATATGAAATGTATATCTAGTCATTTAAACAAAGAACAGTTGAGGCTGTTCAGGAAAGTAAACCCGAAATATGACCACAGCTTTTTACACCGAAACAAGAGGTCATAAAAAGCCAAACAGCAGAGTTGTCTTTTTTATAATTCTAAATGTTATCGATGAAGTGAATCAGCTCTGAAGCTCTGTAAACCTCTGACTGTCTGAAATAAGAGGACAAACAAAAGCTCAGTTTGTGGGGGGGTTGGAGTGACCTTGCATTTCTATGTCAGAGCAGAAATGCATGTAAGGGCAGAACCATGCAGTGCTTCAGAAAGTGCTTTACAAGCAACCAGATTTAAAAGCTTGAGATCTTTTGATCTTGTGAGAAGCCTTTCTACAGCCAAAGACTGGGGTTAACAACCTAAAAGGAGAAACAGATCAGGAAATTAATAGCTTTTAAGCATAGTTGGAAAGATGACCACAAAAAATTGTGAAACATTGTGGTTATTGGTTATTGGTTATTATTTAAAAAAAATTCTTAACTTTGTGCACATCAGCCCCTGAAACTAAATGTGTGAGTCTGTCAGATGTTGTTTCATCCAAGTTAGAGTAGATGGTATTGCTGAGTTTGATGGCAGGAGTGCACAGACACTGACATAGAATTCATTCAACTTGTAAATAACTTCTGAAATTCAATTTTTTTTTAAAGTGGCATACTTGTGTGTATCATAAAATATGTATTATGCCTGGATGAAATAACATTCCTAGGGCTTAATCCCTGCTGGTTAATCTTTATTTATAAACGGGCAGAATTGTGCTTGTGGAAAAGATATAAACAAGATGGATCAACAAGGAAAGATATATTGTTTGATACATCTTTCATTATCTTTTGTTTTATTAAATACATCTATGTCCTGATTTCTGCTCTGACATTCAACATTGCATCATGGCTTCAGTTTACCTCAGCATGCCATGCTGGGAGAATTGGTGCTTCTTCGGAATGTGTCTCGGATCATCTCCTTTTGAGTTCAAAATAAGGAAGGGGGGTTGGTCTGTGATGCTGGGTATGCAAGTTAGGAGGGAGAGGATAGACTCAGGGGGTGATGGGAGACAGTGATGTATGTTGCGATGAACAGCGGCAGGGAGCAACAGAAGAGGACACAGTAAAGAGCATGAGGAGTAATGGAGAGGTAGATGTTCATTCTTAGCAGCTATTCATAAGCTGTTTTGTCTCCTCATATGTCTTGTTAAATTTACACAAGCTGCACAAGCTGTCAGTGAAATTATTCCCTTGTCAAGCATGTGCGGGCTTACACCAGAACCGTGTAAAATCAAAGAGTTTACTAAAGGAGAAATCACTCAAACAGTAAAACAGAGAGAAATGCTGCAGGTTAGAAAAGTCCAGCTGAAAGGATCTGGAATCAAACATATAAAACACGGCTGCAAGTCCAAAGCTGCCAGCTCCATGAGTCGGATTGGGTACAACCAATTTGCTTGGCAGCAGTCCCTCGGCCAAGTGAGTACCTTTGGTGCTGGTGTCAGACAGACTGTCCAACAACCGGAGGGGCCACATGTTTGTCTCCCATTAAAAAAAACATATGTATTTCTTTTTAAAGGGACATTTCACCTCATATCAATCATAAAAACTGAGTGAGAAATACACATAAGTAGAGTGAGGGAAGCTAATTTGTAAATTTACCTTCCATTACTCTGATAATAATAATAATAATAATAATAATAATAATAATAATAATAATAACGTACTTCTACTCCTTTACATTTGAAGGGAATATTGTACTTTAAACTAATTATTAATTATTTACTAATTTCTGCGTAAACTACTTTGCAGGTTAACATTGTACCTAGGAAACAAAGCTATGACACACTGCACCTGTGAGTGGTGGTGCACTTGGAGTGTGTATTATAAAAGGAACAATTAAATGGTCATGGAGGAAGGGATTTCAGACACACCATCAGAACATCAGCTTACATCTAATTACATGCTAATGATTACCAAATTATGTGGCTGTAAAAATTATACCTATGCATTCAGTTATATATCAATTCCTTTATAGTAAATTATTGGTAAATCATAAAATATTTTTTTACCTCTGCTATAATCACATAACTATATGACAGTGGTTTTACATAACGTTTTGAATGCAACATCTATTTCTAATGGAGTACCCTGTTTTTTGCAAAGACAGGCTCTGAAAAGGTACTGGCACAACTAAATGTTGTAAATTAATCTATTTATTGATTGCACATTTTAATCAAATAGTACTGCTTATATTAAAAGTAGAGTAATCCTCACACTATTAAATTACTTGTTCTTATTTAAATCCTGTTTTTAGACAGGGGAACACCTCTGCAGCAGTAAAACTAAGTTTTTCTATTTTACACCATATCCAGGTTTTGTGGAATGGGGGAGAAAGTGGCCCATTGTTTTGTTAGGGGGATTTTTTGTGTGTTTCTTATTGCTGGAGCTGCAAAATATGGGTCCTCTTACTATGTCTGCTCTCATCTAGAGAGGGAGGAGAGAGGGTTTTATTATTTCAAAGGGGGAGCAGCTTTGATAATTATTTCTTAAAATAATGATGGTCCCTATTACAAAGATGCATCTTCCACCATGGTCATCCCATCCTCTTTTTGCCATGAGAATACATAATGAAAAGGATTACAGGACTTCTCTCTCTTCTGTTCTTTTTGCTCTTTTTCTCTTGCTCACTCTATAGATAACTCTTTTTTCTGCCGTTCTACACCCCCCCCATGTTATTCTCCAAAAGAAATCTTTCAGGCATGTCCAATTGGCTCTGGCCACCACATGCATGTCTCCCTAGTGGGAATAAACCATAAAAATCTCTGTCTTTCTCCAACATGCTTGCGCACACACATGCACACACACACACACACGTCTAAATGAAGCTGTGACTCAAGGAATAGGTCTCTAAGAGAACATCAGACTTCTCATTAAAGGCTTGCAGCTATACTGCCCCTGTCCCCTTTATGTGTGTACGAGAGAGAGAGAGAGAGAGAGAGAGAGAGAGAGAGAGAGAGAGAGAGAGAGAGAGAGAGTTTCATGTGAGCGAGTGTAAAACAGGGACTGATCTATGCCTGGTTATGTGCCACATTGGTCATTGGTCCTTTTTTACTGTACCCTTGCTATACACACACACACACACTCACACTCACACACACATAAATAAAGTAAATTGGATAGATTTATATTATTGCGGTTGTAAGACATTTTTTTTACTTCCCTTCTTTTCTACCTTCTTATCAGTAAAATTTTATTCTGCTTATTTTTTTTTATTTGTAGTTGCAGAAATAATTCTCCCCTTTTTCTACTCGTTGTCCTCGTCTTCCCTTCTACTTCCTCTCCTCTATTTCATTCCTTTTGAGCTTGCACAACTAATGTTGAGTTGCTGTAGAACCTAGACAGAAATATAAATCTATAAAGATTATTTTACAGTTAAATGGTATTTTGTATTCAGCCTCTGGAACTAGAGGATTTACATCATGATGGTCAGTTAAGTGGACTGGTTCAAGGCATCCCAATCTGTTGCCCCT
Source organism: Hippoglossus stenolepis (assembly GCF_022539355.2). Classification (NCBI taxonomy): domain Eukaryota; kingdom Metazoa; phylum Chordata; class Actinopteri; order Pleuronectiformes; family Pleuronectidae; genus Hippoglossus; species Hippoglossus stenolepis. The sequence continues at coordinate 1,316,328 of NC_061484.1, read as the reverse complement.
TTTCCACCAACTGCTGGTTTGGAGCTGCTTCAACTTGGGAACCTTTTAGAACCAGATTGCATTCCCATGGGCTAGAGTTGCCTTAGAGCCACGTCATTACAACACCATATCTGTAACTGTCTACATCTCTACGACTTAACTGTAATGCAACCATGAACTGGCACTTATTATATTAAATTATACATTGATTGATTCATTCATTCACACCCACTTTTCTCTCTGTCTCTCTCTCGCGCTGACACTCAGACACAAACTGACACCGACTCAGTTGACGTCTCTGACCCCTACAGTTTAAATGTTGATTTGTTTGTAACCACCGCCACATTATCAACACTTATCAACACATTATGATCGATACTCTTCTTCAATGAGTACAATCTTTATTCATAGTGGCGCACATTCATTCTTTTATTAAGCCCCACACCCCCCTGACACCGCTGGCTCGCTCGCTCTCTCACTCGTGCTGAGACGCAGACACACACACTCACACACACTCACACCGTGTTATTGGACACATCTGTAAAATCACACTAGGCAAGACCATAACCTCACCCCCAGCCTCTGACGAAGGCGGTTGTTTCTTGTAGACCAGCAACCAGATGAAGCTACCGTGGAACCAGTTTTTCTGGCAGTTTCTCTGGTCGCCGAACACAAACAACTGGTTCCAGTTTAGGCACTGGCTCTGAACTGGCCTTGGAACTGCTTTGGTGGAAAAGGTGCATGTGTGCCTTAGTTTTACCAAGGTGCATTGCAACTGTACAACGTGAATGGTGGTGAAAAGTGTACCTCGGTTAAATCTCTTATTTGAAGTTTCAGCTGAACCAAAAATACGTTCCTGGGGTAAATTAGTTGACTCATAAAATTTAATGGACTAAATGAAGCCTATATGAAGCAGCATGGTACCAGAGGTAGTACATCTTTATAAATGTTGGTCTAGTGCTCTCTCACCTAAAATCTCCATTCCAACATTTTAGCCCAAATCCCTGCTGTTTAAAAAAAAAACTTATTTAGCTTTTATAAGTTGATGTGTTTTCTACTAGAACAGTATGTGGGGTAAAGATAGAAGATGGAGAGGAATTTGATCCAATTGTTTATCTAAGTTGGACAAGAACACAGAGACAGTTTGGAGCTGAGGTCTGTGAGTCTTCACTCACACCTCCCTAAGCTGCTGAGGTGAAGGACAAGTCATACAAATGAGAAAAGAGTGAGTTCAGTATTTTAAAATATTCACAAAAATGGATAAATTAGCTTTTATCTTTACCACGTCACTGACCTGAGCATTTGGCACAGCTGCTATAATAATAATAATAATAATAATAATAATAATAATAATAATAATAATAATAATAATAATAAACAGGCAAAAATATATCTATGCAACCAATGGAGCCAACCACCTATAATTCTCTCAGTGTTCCTGATGGCCAGTCCGAGCCTCAGGGTGGTGCATCCATGATGTACCCCAGCAGTGAATAAAAATAGATTAGAACGATCTAGCTAACGCAACATTTCTGTTTCTTCTCTTTCTTTTTCTCCTCTTCCTCACTCCTCCGTACCTCAAGCTGCTGCTGCAGCTGCACTTGCTTGCCTTGGCAGAGTGTCAGTACCAGACTTCCTGCATCCGTTGTCTCAACTTTAAAGCACTTTGCAGAGTTGTGTAATTGTGACTTCTTGACATTGCAGCTGCATCAGGCAAAAGGCCACCACTGCAAAGTCCGTGTAGTGGAAACACAGCCACAATTGTCATCTGACATCATTTTGACAACTGACATCTTACCCCAGTAAAAGATACTACCAAGACTGAATCCCACATAATAACACTACGCTGTAAGGGGTGTTTGAAGGGCTAGATGACCACTATCCCTCCATCACATAGAGAAACACTACCCCTTCACAACCACGCACAAAACGCAGGGGTAGGGCCAAGTGGTAGGGCTGAGGGATGGATTGGGACAGGCCCTTAGTGACAGTGGAGAGGGCAATACAGGTTATTGAACTCACTGTCAAGTTCATGAAACCAGTTTTTGCTTTGTCACTTTGAAAATGATCCTGCCGGAAGAAGCCATTAGGAGATGGTAAATAATTATTATCCCTGCATTATGCACCAGCACCTTTTATGTCTTAAGTTTAAGTTTCTCTCTTTTAGTAAGTATCACATTTTCTTAAAATCTTACATGCAGGACTGATCTGTGGAAAACAGCATTTGCTCAGGAGTGGAACCTGACGTGGGCTTCATGGTTGTAAAAGGTGGTTATCTTAGTGACCTGAGCCTTTTCGTCTCCTCTAACTAGTCAGACCATTCTCCTCTGACCTCCATCATCTTCACGCTGTTTCCATCCACAGAACTGCTGCTCAATGGATGTTTTTTTTTTTTTTTTGGCTCCATTCTGACTAAAACACCAATCCCAGGAGATCCCCAGCTTCAGAAACACTCAAACCAGCAGGTCTGATACCAACAATCATGTCACAGTCAAAGTTAATGAGATCATATGTTTTCATTATTCTGGTGTTTGATGAGAACATTAACTGAATCTCCTGGTCTCCTGGAATCACCTGCAGGACCTAATGCACTGTACTGCTGCAATGTAATCGGCTGATTGGAAATGCATTCATATGCAGCTGTACAGTTGTTCTTAATCCGTAGGCCTTTCCCAGCAACATCCTTTATTAATAAGCAGGCATGAATCAGCTCACTCTCTCTTTCATTGCACTGCTGCTCGACCATTTCCTCCCCTTCTCTGTTCCCACCTGTTGTTCGTTGACAGTGTTCTCTCTTTCTTGTTATCTGTCATTTTTTCTCTATCTCATCGTTCTTATCTCACTTTCATAGCTAAGCCCCCTACTGAGGTAGGGGGCTTAGCTATGGCCTTGAAGTACACTAGCTTAGATTACTGCAGCAGGCAAATCCATCTCCTTTATCCTCCCTGTTTCTTTCCTCCTACCTTCCCCTCTCATTTCACAGTCTTTTTTGAACATTTTCTCTTATTTTTTAAAAGTCAAATTAAAAGTTGCCTGCGTCAGGTTTTCCTTTCACAATCTGAATTAGGTGTATTTTGTAGGACATGTAAGTGTGACCCAATTAACATGATGAGGATATATTGTTCATTTACATATGGACAGACTAAATGTGTCAGATGGATGTCAGCCTCCTGAGACTCTCCTGCTCCTCCTCTTACTCCTCTGTCATTCTGCTTTTCAGACATGGAATCTATGTTAAAATCAACAATACTGTTACTACCATCTCTTTCGTGTGTGTGCGTATGTGTGTTGAATGGGTTAGTGAGTGAGTGAGTGAGCTTTTTGTGTGGTGAATGTTAATATGTATGGGTAAAAAGGATATTGAAAATTGAAAATACACAAATGAATGAATATCTTTGAAGTATAACAGACATAGAGACTTTTCAGACATCACCAAGTGGACAAACCTTAATCGCTTCCAAACAAAGATTCATCTTTATCCTGTTTTACTCTTCATTTTATGCAAAGGCTTTTTGACTTGTTGTGTTGTTCTTTTTTCAAACTAGTACAAGCAGAGGTTGTGTTTTTGTGCAGTTTCTGCATTTTTAATTAGTTTTTCAATATTGTTAATTATAATTACGTGTCCGATGAGGCCCCAGCAATTTTACCCAGTGTTGTGTCCCATTTTTCTATCTAATATTTCAGTTGATATTTTTCCTACATTGTGCATATTTGAACAAACACTAGTTTAGTACAATTATCACTGACTAACAGACTAAATGCAAACCAGTGGCAGGTTAACACTGGGGATAGATAGTTGAATGGCCCAGGGGTGGATGGTGCCCTAATCTAAGAGTAGCTAATGAAACAAGTAAATAAATAACTGATTTAACCTCATCACAATAAAGAGTTTATTATTATAAAATTATTATTCATCTTTAGTTAGACATTAATAAGTTAAGTTAGTCACTGTTCAATATCAGATAATCCATTATGATTAATTAGACAATACACATCTTTTGCAGTGAAGAATGTACAGACATTGGTGGTGGAAGTGCTCAAAGATAAAAGTGCCAAAAAATTGGAAAAAATGTACTCAAGTCAGAGTAAAAGTACCACAGGAACTTTTCTATTTTGGTAAAAGAAGGTAGGTACTCCCTCAAAATGTACTTAAAGTATTAAATTAAAATAAGTCTCCTTGCTGAGTGTATCCGATCGAATCCTAACCTTTGTGCAACAGTCCACCACGTTGTTACCTGGGCGGACTCTAGTGCTGTTGGGTTCTGCTGCTGCAGGACCACTTTGCTCTCATTTGTGGAGGCGGGGTCTAATGTTACATGCCCGCTCTCATTCCATCAGTGGAACAGGTTCACACCTTGATACTGATTACTTTAAAAAATATTAATAACAATGTCAACATGTAAAGTAATGCATTGTAAAAAATGTTGTGGGGTAAAAGGAAAAAGTACCTGCATAAATCTATTTAAGTAAAGTACAGATACATGAAAAATCTACTCAAGTACAGTAACGAAGTAACGTCCCACCACAATATTGGTGACATTAAGGTGCTATCTAAAGTGTCCCAACACAAAAAGTAGAAACCACTAATCATCATGTTATGCTTTTTGTTTTTTCCCACATCCATTCTTTTGTTTCCTGTACTAAACAATTATACCCACATTGATCATATGTGTATCTTTGTGTTTCCTTGTGAAATACGGACTATATTTCTGGAATTTGATGTATTGCGATTTGATTACATCTGATTTGGAATTAGCCAGCATAATAACTGGCTGCATAATTATTAATCAGAGCCCAGTGTGTGTTGAAAAAAGGAAAGAAATGATGGAGCATTTTGTGGATTTAGTTTGCTCAGGCTCCACCAGTTTATTTGACTATGTGTTAGAACATAATACATATTAAATGTATCAAATCATTCTGCATTTGTAACGCACAAAACAATATGTTCAGAATTTATTTAAACCCTCATCTGCAGAGGCTACCCTCCATTTATTCTTTCTTTCTTTTTCTGTCTTTCATATGCTGTCACTGGAAACAATTTACTAAAAATCGGATAATGTGATAAAAGATGTCATTAAACAGCTAAGGTTGAGAACTAATAGTTCCAGCAGACAGCATGAACATGAAGCCTTTTCAAACTGCTGGTGCTTTGGTAGAAAAGATAGTCACAGAAAAGAGAGAATGTCTGAAAGAACCAATATTTGTATAGAAATTGAAAATCGCCCTAGTATTTACTGAGATATGGTATTAATGTAACACTTTTCATCGTGTTAGAATTTGATACTTTTTTCACATTACATTATTTCACTATTTTCCAAGGTACTTCATGAAGATTTCATTTTTTTTTTCTGTGAGAATGAAAGAGACATAATTAAGTTATATTAAGTACAATTCTAGAGTTTATTTTTTGTTTTTGTATTCAAAATGATTTCTGCATGTACTCCATACTATTCAATACAGTCTCTTTTGCTGAGGTATGAGTGGTAGAAAGTAAAACTATACTTACTATACTATCCCTTATATACTTTAAATTCAAGTAAACCTTGTACTGTATACACCTTTATACTACATTAATCTACTAGTAGTAAAGATAGATGCTGTGGATGCTGTAGATCTATCAATCTATGCAATTGTTACCGTACTTTTCAGATTCAGATTTTACATACAAACAAACTGATTGAGCTACATACCTCATACAGTCTTGTTAATATAGGCATAACTTCAATAAATGTACTTTTGAAAACCACCCTGACAAGCACATAGCTGTCAACAACACCAGACTAATGACAGCTTTAATCCCAAACTATTAATATCAGTCTGTGCTACACATCCTCTTCACATACAGTATACTAATCTGTGAACTGCAGGCCTTCCCAACTCTCTTCCACAAGCCAGCATCATCCATCATCCATGATATAAACCTGTGTGTGTGTGTGTGTAATGGATATGTCTGATGCCTGGCGTCAGTGTTGACCATATCTTTCCCCGGTGACATTGCATTATTGTTCACGTGACGTTTTTTAGACACACACACACACACACACACACACACACACACACACACACACACACACACACACATCTTGTTGATGATAATAGGAAAGTTAAAACATTTGCTAATGTTCTTACTCTTACAACACTTTATTGGCCTCCACACAAAGCTTTTAAAAAGCATGTTAGGTGTTGCCAGTTGCATATGTAAATCATAATCAGAAAGGCACCATGGGTTTTTGGAGCAAAAGAGACAAATGCACCCTGAAGATCCTCCCCACCTAATGCATGTGTGTTCTGTCTCTCTCTCTCCCTCATTCTTACTCTGCATCCCTCTCTCTCCCTGTTCCGCTCTCTCTCTGGAGAGTGTTTAAGTCCTCCTCTCTGGGTTTGGAGCAGACATACTGTCTTCTGCTGGAACAGACTGAGCACTAATTGGCTAGAAAGAAGTTTGGAGACAGCATAAAGAAGTAGAGAGAGAGGGGCAATGAGAGAGCAGAGGAGAAAGAGAACATGCTGTAAAGTGCGAGAAAATGAAAGAGTGAGTCAGGAATGTTTAGAAGACTAAAAGTACTTTAAACCCATAATGGATCTATTTCCAGACAGGCGCCATTTAACCCCCCCTCCGCAGCCTCCCTTCCCCCAACTAACACACACACACACACACGCACGCACGCACGCACGCACGCACACACACACACGCACACATTTTTAGGCCAAAGCTGTCAAATGGACTTGCAGAATGTCTCATTTGCTGTCAATAAACAGTGGAAATCAATTTTTCATATAATAACATCTTATTTTTAATATTTTTTTCAGTATTTCTATCTAATACCACTGGAAACGACGTACCACTTAGTTAGATAAAGAGAGAAATGGAGCATTTTAAGGATTTTGTTTGCTCAATCTCCACCTGTTTATTTTACTGTTTTGTTTGAAAATAAATAATATCAAATGTATCAACTGGTTCAGCATTTTTATCTCACAAAACGATGTTTTCAGAATTTATTTATATCGTCAAAAGCAGGAGCTCTCCCTCCACTTATTATTTCTTTCTTTCACATGGTAGCTAAGGTAACTTGCTCACTAAGCAGCCAGCACACCAGTTGTTTTCAGCCCACTGTGTGTGCTCCTACGACCGAAGCAAAGAAAATGCAAATGTTATTTAGCTTTTTTTATTTTAAATAAAACATTTTTTATATACACATTTTATATCACATATTTTCCTCCAATCATGTAGCCTTGTTGTATTGTGTAATAGTGGACATCCATGTTCATTTGAACATATATTATATATAAAATAATAATAATACAAATAATGTTATATATAATAATCATCATCATCATCATCATCATCATCATAATAATAATGAAAAAATTATAAAACTGGAAACATGGTACCACTTTATTAAAATATGTTAATATCAAAAACATAAAATCAATTGCTAAATTGCAATTTACACTGCACAACCTTTTTCAGTGCCTTGAAACAATTTGAAGAGCATTTTCTTATATGCAGGTAAATAAAATCCAAAATATTATATGTAACAAGATAAAATACTATAGTTTCTACCATATTAATCATTAACAATGCACCATACAATAAGAGTTAGGCAGCAATGTTTGCAGATCGCAGATATAGACGAGAACATGACCTTTCAACGCTTTAAAATGAGCAGTTAAGTCTTTAAATTAATTGTTAAAATAACAATGAAGAGCAGCAATGATTTCTGTAATGAGGTCACTTCTCTTAACACATAAGAAGCCTGTCAGCAGTGTTTTGTATGGGTTTTAAACTTTATATGTACACTATGGCAGTAATTGAGTCTGTAAAAGAAAGGAATTATCTCATTTCTGTGAGCTGTCTTAAAGCACGACTGCACCACTCTGTTCACATCAAAAGCAACTGAGGTTGCAGGCTTCTTTACAGACATTGGTTTAAAGGGTATACCCAGACTAGAGGAGATTTTGTTCATGATGCTGGTTTACTGGGGACAGGGGGTGTAATCACCTCTGATTTTGAGTTATTCAAGTCCTTCAGCTGCAAAAGATTTTGGGGCATCCAGTTTTTTAATTCCTCCAGGCAGAAAAAAATTGTTTAAGATTGGTGGAACCAGGCTTCAGGGGGAGCTTTAAAAATAATGTTCTGTTTAGGGTTTTTAAGGCCCTAGGCCCTCCTAGCCCATAAATCATGAATAACATTTGTTTACTACTCGATGATGATTTGTGGCATTTTACAAGAATAGCTTATTGATATGATTTTGAACTGATGACGTGTTAGAGGTGAAGAGGGAGCTGAGTTGGGAGGCAAAGCTTTCAATTTATCAGTCAATTTGTATTATATTCCAACCCTGACCTAGGATCATGACCAAAAGGACACAAACAGCTGAAATGAGCTCCCTCCATTAGGGAGAAGAATTGCTGTTCTTTCACGATGAAAGGAGCAAGGTGAGGTGGTGTAGGCATCTGATCAGGATGTGCTCTTACCACCTCCCAATGGAGGTTTTGTCCTACTGGTAGGAGACCCAGTGGTAGACCCAGAACATGCTACATATCGTACCTGGCCTGACAAAACCCAGGAGTAACTGAAAGGTCAGTGGGGAAAGTAGCATCTGAGCGTCCTTGTTTAATCTGCTGCCACCATGACCCAACTCTGGATATGCTGTAGAAAACAGAGGAGGGATGGATGGACGTTGACATGATAATCAGTAGTGTTGCTGTTTTCAAATGACAATAATTACAGCTGAGTAACCACGTGTTTTTTAGAGGGTAGCCTAAATAAATAATCTAATGATTATAATAAATGTCCTTTGCTTAAAATGTATCAATTACCTTTCAGGATAGACACACATGATGTTTTGTAATACCCACAGGACATTTTGTATAAAACTGATTCCTTAATGAGACCTAAAAAATAAAGTTAGTTGTGACTCCTGCAGCAAAATTGACACCAACTCACAGTGTCATATATCGCTGTATCCAGAGCCTTCATTGAGTTAAACAGAAAATATTTCACACTAGCGTAGTTAAACTGATTTAAACTGGTAGCTTTTACCTTAACCCATTGTATTTAATTAAAATATCAGTATATCAGTTGAAGAATACCTTGAACATAGAATTCACTGTGGGGGGGGGAATACTTCTGGATTACATAATACATTATTGAATAATGTATTATGTATTCTTGTCTCAGATTAAAGGTTATTTATAAAGTTTCATTCTTCCTAATAAGATGCCAACTATGAGTTTTAATCATAAAGATTCTTAAGAATCAGTAATTCACGGCTCCGCACATAACTGTTAAGTCCTTAGTGTAAAGCAGTTTGGCATTATGGATCTTCTAATTTCATATGCAGTGATTATTACAGAAGGGAATGCTGGGAATAATTTTTGATTGGAGCCTGCAGAGTAAATGAATTGTCCTGCAACCACACAGCAGTCTCCGGGCGAGAATGAATTACACTGATTGAACACCTCAATAAGTGGGAGTAAGGCTCCACACACATTTACGTACAACTACACACATGAAGAAACACTCTCCCTATCACTCATATAATTGCACAGAGGCCCAGTCTCCATCATACACACAAACGCGATCAATTTACACATCAGGCTCTGTATTGATCAGGCTATTTGCTGCTCAGGTCCCCTGCCATGGCCTTTCAATTAAGACGGGGAAGAGAGACAGAGAAGGGAGGACTGAAATATAGATGAGCCACTAATGATTAATAAAAAGATCATCATTTTTACTTTCTTTAATCTGCGTTCGTCATCAAAACTTCGATGTTGGATATCTTACTTACATGTTTTATTTTAATTTCTACTGTAATTGAAACAAAAAAGTTGGATATTTTACTGCCAGAGCTGTTTGGGGTGTGTGTGTTTGCATGTGAGAAGTTTTTAAGACATGCACATTTAATTTTAAAGTAAAGTTGCCCTGCATGTGAGTTAACTGAATTTAGATTAAATTGTTCAACGTAATTTTGTGATTATGTTATTTAAAACTGAGCTAGTTTAACATTCTGTACTAGAGGCAGTACAAAGACAACATGTGAGGCAGCTCCCACTGACTTGGAACAGATCCTAAGCATACAGTGTTGGGACTCTGTTCAATATGAACCTTCATCGTGGTTAGTATTGTTGTCATTATTTTGTAATGATGGGAAGTGCGTTAATACTGCTATTACTTTTGTTTCTTAAAGAGGTTAAATTCATGAGCTGAATGAACTCTCTGCTCTAATTTATATTGAACTCATCATTTTAAGTCAAACAATCTTGATGTCATCTTCAAAACATCTTGATGGTTCCCTAGTGGCTGGCTGCAGCAAAGCACATAAACCCCACCTTCTCCAAATTAGCTGATGGGACATGGACCAAACTAAGTCAAATAAAATTTTGCCAAAGATTATTTTCGTCATTTTAAGGTAGTGCTGGCAACACTGATGTTCAAGTGTTCATGTTTGTGATAGGTTTTCATTTGAATACCCTTATTATGGGGTGAGACGTCATGTCACGTCTTTTTTTAAAACTACTGTGCAGAGCCCGTATCCAGTATATTTTGAATCATTTTACAGTGGAATAACATGGAGATACATTATCCATCTTTATATGCATTGTTTGATTCCACTATATTCCTGTAGGATGTTACAGTGTGGTGTTGATAGCTGTTTGTTTAAACAGAGATACACACTCACGCACAGTTACCCTATTTGTTGTCAACTTACAGGTATGCGAATAAATGCTAAACACATGCACACCAAGCACTTTCTCTCCTGCAACATTAATGCAACAGAGTTGACCCTTGCTTGAACTCTGCAGTAAAAGATTTGGTGTGTGTGTGCGTGCATGTGCAAGTGTGCGTGCGTGTGCAAGTGTGCAAGTGTGCCCTCCAAAGCCTAGTCATGTCTCTTAAACCTCCCCAGCTAACTAAAGGAAGACAGAACATCTCACATCAATTATTGAACCACAGAAAAGAGAGAGAGAGAGAGATGAGGGGGGGGTTGATAGAGAGGCAGAAAGAGATATTTAGAGATGGATATAGGAAAAAGAGATGCTTAAGTGAAATGAGGAAGGATGGATAGATGGAGTAAGACAAGAGAAAGACAATACTGTGATGTTCAACAATGGAGACACACAGAGAGCAAGGTGTGAGTCATAAGAGTGTTTAATTTATGGTTTGGTTGGGAAAAAAAGAGTATTGAAATATTAATGTCTATAAAATGTTTTTGGCTTGACCTCATCACTCATGCACGCTCAGGTCATGGTAAAATAGACTGTTAAGTGCAGGAGGTGAACAGAGCTGACGTTTTTGAACTTATTCATTTTTTTATTCATCCACAAACTGGTTATCAGCAAACAAACACATAATTCAACAAAAGTTATTGAAAATATTGAAGAAACTGCAAACAACCTACAGTAATGTGAAAAAAGACAAAATCTTGCTTTGACATGAATGTATTTTGCTGAGATTTAGAGCCTCAGAAAAGCAGTACATTCATTTGGTGGGGCCATCTGTTCCCAGCACCTCCCAAGTCACGCCTGAACCTGGTTTTCTCAGAACAGATTGTGACATATTCCTCTTTACTGACGGTGTCAAAGTGATGGAAGAACAGTATGACCAGGTTTATAATCTGTTTAGCTGTGTAGAGCTTTCAGATGCCAAAAGCTCCATACATACCGTACATACTTATTGGCTATATGTACAATGCTGAATAACTGGGCACCTCTAGTTGAAGCATGTGTGTTTTGCCATCTGTCCATGGAGAAACAAACATCTGACAACATACACCTTCTGTCATGGTATTTCTGTAAGGGCAATATTGCCAGTATTTCTTCCGTCTCGTACTCCAGTGAAGAAAAATGCACTTCAGTCAATGTCAACAATGACTACTGAGGTATAAGCTACAGCGATATTTGGGATTGTGTTATAATGGCTGAACACATTTGTTTGAAAGACTATCATGAGTAGCCCATGATCAAAGCAAATAAGCTATCTTTGCTGTACAGAACTGAAGTTTATTTTGCAGATAATGGTGAAGACTAATTTCATGCAATGTTGGTTTGTTTTGTCCATGGAAGCTGTCCTTTTAGATTAGACTGTCACATTGGAATTCTTTTTCGCCTTTGTCAATGTAGGACACAATAAAGAAACTATGCACCAATATCCCCCTCTCAAGTTATATAATGTAATTGTATTACAAACAGTATAATATACATGATATATAATAATATGGTAGTAACTGAACTTTATATGCAGCAATCAGTGTGTTCAGACTGCAATTACCCATCAATAACTGACAACATGTATATGAGTTCAGGCCATCAGACTGAAGTGCTCCAATAGTCCTGCTATAAAGCAGCTTAGACTAATGTTACAATTTTGTAAATAAATATTTTGTCTCTAGTAATTGTTGCACGTTTTGGTAAATTTGTGAAAAGAAAATGTTTTCAGGAACAGACCAGTTGACCAATGCTAGAACAGTTACGCAGCACTCGGCAACCAACTTGTAACTCACTCAGTGAATCTCTCACTCCCTCGAAACAGTTAATGATCATTTAAAAACAAATGAGCGAAATATGTCAATTTCAGGCAAAATACTGGGATGTCGAGAAAATACTGTATATTTATTATAGAATAATGAATACTGACAGTTTCCCTAACACAGCTGCACTGCTAATCTATGAGCATTTCTCCATGTACAAGAAATACCTTGGTAAATTTGTGTTTTTTTGGAGTGTTACTGTCGAGCTTACTGGTGAACGAGTGATTGTTAAGCGACTGCAGTGATGAATGCAACATTCCAACCAGATGTCTACGGAATAAATCAAGCATGCTTTTACTGTGACCTTGATAAATTACACATCCCACTTAGAAATGCGGATCCGAGCAGAAAAGCTTCATAGATAATAAACAGTGAGTCAGATAAAGAAAGACTCTGAGGGAAAGGTGGTGGTAAAGAAAGAAAACATGGATATGCATCACTGTTGATAGGCCAGGTGTGGTTTCTTAAGATGACCTGCTCATTAATCAGAAAATGAACATGAATCTGAAAACTTAGATAGCAGGATTCCACAAAAACAACTTGGTAACATGGGCGATTTCCAGCAATTCTGTTTCACTTTCTCTGCAGCATTTCCCATGAATTGATTTGTTTTATGGTGGTAGCAGGAGTGCACATGCATGTGCACTAACGTCACTCTCACACCTAACACATTGCAAGTGACTACTGAGTGATTAGAGAAAAAGACATGTTCTCGTGTGAGAGATCGGAATTGCATGCCAATTTGGGGGTAAATGCACATCTCCATCTGAAACTATGAGGCCTGACTGTATGCGTGGACGGGACCAACTTTATTTCAGCAGTTACAGATGAAACACGCAGCTAAACTGAGTGTATTGTAGTGATATTATTATCTTGCACAAAAACCTGATTCCACAAGACATATTCTGACAGAATGTTATGCAGGCAGCATAGAGAGGCTGAAACCTCATTTGGAATCAGAATTTGTGAAGGATGGTTCTTGGTGCTGCACAGTTGCTGGAACCAGACAAAGCCTAAATGTCCACTACCGGACGTAACGGTGCTAACACGCCCCGCACGCGTGCCCTTGGGCAAGAGCTTGTGTGCAGTGTGTGTGGTGTTTCCGCTGTGTGCCTGCAAATGTGAACCCGGCTCCGAGGAAGATATCACAGGACTTTTAGGCGTAAAAATTGGTGCAAATGACACCGTTTTGAGTTGAATATGAATGTCGGGGCTTGCGGACACTTGGATGACCCCACATGAGCAGTATGGAGGCATGTTATGGTTTTTTTCTATTGTTTTATTACGTCTGAAGAAGGACTCACCAGTTACTTCAATTGTATTGGATTCTGTTTACCCATGAATCTCAAAAAGAGTTTAGTGGACTCCAACACTTCACCCACCCCTCCATCGACATAGTGAGTGAATTTTCATTGTCCGGTGAACTGTCCCTTTGAAGACAGTTGTCATTATTCAGGTAAAAGAGTAAATTAATCTTTAGCCAATGGGGGATATACATCCTTGATTATTGCTTTACTGGATATATTGTTGCTTTAAGTAGAGACTAAATACCAGAAGTAAGACAGGCAAAATAAACTTATCAAAATAGGAGGGAAATAAAAAGAGTATAATTGAGTTGTCTTACTTAAATGAATTTCATAACAGTTTATATATTTAAACATGATTTGATACACAAAACAAGTCGGCAATCAAAAAAGCAATAGAAATATTAAACACTTGAAGGGCACTCAGAGGGGGCCTGTACCTCCACCAAGGCCCAACAGTCCTCAAACCACTTTTAAATTCACTAGATTAGGATTTTTCCTTGGATCAGCATCAAATTGCGCACACGCATAAACATCAGTCAAAATGAAATTGAAGCACATGCTTCATTTTTTTTTAATAAGATCCATTAATTATTCTCTGAGAAATCAACAAAACTGTTGAAAAATGCCCAAACTCCCAATGTTGTGATACAAAATTTACTGGATCTGCCCCCTGACTCTGATCCACACCAAAATGCAATGGTTATGTTCTGATCCATACCACATCCTTCCACCAATTTTTGTGGTAATCTGTCAAGTAGTTTTTGTGTAAGCTTGCCAACTAACAAACAAATGGCTAAGGCCAATGCCCTATCTCACCATCTCTCTCTTACGCGAGAAATGGATTTTCAGCCTTTTGTCTGTGTGTGTGACCATCACTGTGTGTGTGACCATCACATTGAGGCTCAGGCTACTGGCATAGATCTGATGAATTCTGTGGGAAATTCTCCATAGAAAGTGAAACAAAATATCTGGGTCCAGCCATTTATATGGATCCGCACCAATATTGAATGGCTTCTTTTGTGAGCCATACTGCATCTCCCCACCAGGTTATCCATCCAGTCGTTTTAGTTTCATCTTTCTAACTAACAAAATGAAAACATAACCTCCTTGGCAGAGGAGTGTGTGATCCAGGTTTTAATTGTTTGCCAATACATTTTCCAGGAAAACCAACTGTCTCCTTGAAAGTCTTTTATACTATCTAATTTGTTTTGTCATAATTGGTATCTCTAGCTTCTTTAGTAACAGCATGTGCAAGTGTAGGACTTCACAGGAGACCAGGTTTCCCGTGGTTATAGATTTAGTTAACAGAAGAGCACTTTGGTTAAGGTCATCGAATGATGCGGTTTTTAGTTGGTTGGTTTGTTTTTTGGAAATATGTCACTTATTATGAATGAAAAGTAGTTTCACTCTTTTCTTTTTTATATTTCTCTATAATAATGATCTATCTGCATTTAAAACCCATCACTGTCAAAAGGCAGTGGACGTGTCCCTACACACACACACACACACACAGACCAGTGATACATGATCTGTCTCTAATGTTCTTAATGTGAGTTTTAGAGATTAGATGATGGAAAAGGCCAGAATCACACAAACACACACACACACACACACACACACACACTTATGACCCCGGCCACAGTGATAGCCTCTCTGTGTGTATGTGTGTATAAATTTCTATGTGTGAGCGCTTGACGTTGATGGTTAACAAATGCAGACGAATGATCGGCGAATGACAATTCCCGTAATCGGTAGCCCCCAACCCCCACACACACACCCTCCCTCTGGCAATACATCAGTGAGAGAGAGAGAGTGAGAGAGTGTGTGTGTGTGTGTGTGCGCTCACTATCCATCAAGAGAGAGTAGAAAGAGGGGGAGTCCCGAGTGTCACATTTGTCTCGGGCAGAGAGTGGGGAAAAGAGAGCGAGACAGCAGCAGACAGACAAAGATATAAAGATTCTCTATAAACTCCCTTACTATGCTACTCTCTTTCTTTTCCATTCGTTCTTTCATGGCAGTTTTCAGCGCTCTTTATTTCACCTATATGGTTTTTGTATGTCTTTTAATATCATGACATGTGTTCCACTTATTAAGACAAACTAAACAAAATTAATTCTATATCATGATAACACAATCTTACAAATTACCCCAAAAAAACAATGTGTTTAAAGCACAATAATCAATGCACAGTGGACTGTGGATTTCCTCTATGTTTAATTTTCTTTGTCATTTACTTAATTTTTTATGTAAGCAGTGACAACTGGAAAAACACAGATTAGCAATTGCATAGTTTTAAATATTTCATATTACATTTTGTCAGTCTGGTCCTTTCCTATTTAGTTCCTCAAAGAATAATTGCTATGCAACTGTAGTTTTTTTTTAAAAGACAATATCATTTGATAATACATTTTAGTTAGTAGCAAGTCAGTTAATTAACACAAATAAAATCAGTCTCTAAATTGCAGAAAAGCATCCAATTCACAAATTAAGTTGAAACATAAATATAATAAGATAATTTATCTTCAAAACTGCACATATAAACACATTATAATTTAGAGATTCTATAATTTGCAGTGTATATTGTTTATTTGTGTGTTTCTTTGTTTTTGCAAAACAGTATTTAATTCCAAAATGAAGTAGGTCTTTCAAGGAAACATCTGAGGAAATTATTTAAAAAGTAGCTTAGTATATTCAGTTTTTCAAATAAAGGACCTTTATTCGAAAGGTAAAGATCTATAAAATGTAGCAGAATATCAGAAGTAAAAGTAGCTTCTGTGTCTTGTATTACTGATAATTTATATTAAAGTTACTTACTCAAACATTAATGTGTAACCAGCCTTTCAGTTATTTACTTTTCATCTCTTTCATATCTATTCAAACAAATAGGTTAAATCTGTAACAATGTATTTTATACTATTGACACATATTATTTCTGATTATATTATTATTATTTGGTTTTGCATGTGTTTTTTATCTGTAAGTTAAAAACAAATTTTAGTAAAAATGGATGTTTACCAGACATTAAGTATGACATAGAATGAAAGAAAAGTAATCAAATAAAGCACTTGCTAAGTACTTAAGGTACTGTTTCACCACTGGTTTAACATCATGTCTTATGACAATTTATGACAATTTATTCTGGTCTGTAGGTGTTTACAATATGCAAAGTTATTTCTCCTTACAAGCAGCACAGAAGAACATTTTTGCATTATTATAGCATTAAATAATTCTTACAAATAAATGATACACACCAATACAGATTTTTCTTTTTACATTTGTTAATTTATTCAATTTATAGTTTTCTAATTCTGCCTGTTGGTTTGTAATCCCTTTATTACAGCTGTATTTCACAGCTCTGTCCTCACGTAACATTGCCTTCATCTAATGTCAAGTAACTCTAATTGTTTCACAGAGTTATACAATTTTGTAACTATACATGACTTTAATGTCAAATCTGCAAGCTTTGGAGGGACAGTATGTAGGTCAGTTTGATCCTTATTTTTCCAACTAATGAAGCTAAATTCAAATCCTACATTTATTCAATCAATCAATATTCGTTTATGTTTTTTATAGCCCGTATTCACATATCAAAAGTTGCCTCATCGGGCTTAGCAATGTGTGACATCCTCTGCCCTTAACCCTCAACAAGAGTGAGGGAAAACGACCTCATAAAATAACCCTTTCAGGAGAGGACAAAAACATAGAAACCCCAGAGAGAACTAGATGTGAAGGATTCCTTTCCCCTTTCAACGGCATTTAAAAAGACAGTGTCTTACATAAATGGAGGAAATTGTGAATGTTTAAAGTATTTATACAAAAGACTGAGATGAAGGGAGCAGTCATGACTATTAGAGGTATTTAATGTAACAAACCAGGAAGAAGATACCACACATTAACCTCTGTAATTTTGACTTAAACTAACTAGTACGGTATTTTATGAACTGAATGAAAAATGTATTGAATAATTAATCAAGCTCAAATGTTGAGAAACATATTGACGCATCACAAAAAGCATTTATCTTTAAATGTCACAATTAACTTTCTGTCAACTGACTGACTCTGCTGTCCTGAGCGTGTGTGTGTTCCCACTGACTACTGTAGCATACATGCTGAGCAGATGTTCCATGTCTCTCTTTGTCTTTGACTTCGTCTCAACATATTATTTCTTCTTGCTGTCTCCCTTTGTCTCTCTCTCCCCACCCCCACCCCCCACACATGCACGTTGGCACAAACCTAGGAAGCAATAACAATCAAATTCCTCCCTCCCTAGTTGTCCCTGACCCAACCACCCCTCCCCTCGCTACGCCCTTCCTACGCTCCACCACCAGCACCTTTTACCCATCCCTCCCCTCATCTCTGTCCATCTAATTTTATGAGTGTCTGGGGAGTTTGTCTGTGTATGTGTTTTATTTTGAGTGTGTGTGTGTGTATTGCATGACGCTATGCGTATGTCTGTGTGACGACATTGTGTGTGTGTGTGTGTGTGCCCGCGTGCATGGGTAACTCTAGCAGAAAATGGCTGCCTGTCACATTAGTGGTTAGATGGGCTAAAAAATCACCTCAGTAATCACATTTAGATGTCAGGTCCGGTCATGTTAACCTCTTTATTTAGAGGCAGGGATGGATTTTAGGATGGTTACAGGGATGGAGGGATTGAAAGAGACCAGATGCTATTGTTATTACATGTATGATTAATTTTACTCTTTCTCCACCCCGTTATATTGTGGGTCCAACTGATCCTTAAAATTGCACGTTTCAAGTCGTGAAATTTCATGTCATACTTGAAGTCAGGGGTGGAGATTGCCATTTTCTCTGTGATAAAATATATTACAGTACACATATTCATTGCTAATTAGCATGTATAATTGTCAATAGAAAGCACTTATTAATGTTGTATTTTGCATGATGATATTCTACAATCACTAAGGTATTAACTAAGATTTTTTCTGGAATTACCTAATTATAGCTCACTAATAGTAAGGATATTGCTATGTTACAGTCTCATACTTTGCTTAGGGTATGAGGTAGATGTAATACCAGATTAGTCATAATAGGCATAAAACAAATCACAATACGTCACATGTTATCAGTGTTAATGGTGGTTATAATCTTTAAAGAACTTTAAACAAAGTGTTTTAAAATCAGAATGTTTCCCATTACAAAGTGAGGTTTTGCTTGTAACTAACTCAGTAGTCATTTGACACATGTGCTCTATAATCTACCTACAAATTCCAAAAGCGTCTGTCTGTCTGTATGTGGAATGTATATCTCACAAACTGTTTGTCAAATTGGCTTCACACTTGGCATGTGTATTATTAATGGCCCCAGGAAGTACAGTGCTGAGTTTGGTGCGATATGGATGCAGAGTACCTTCAAAATAATATGAATTAAATCAACAGGCGACCAGCACTCTGAAGCAGTCGGGGGGGTGGGGCAGTGGGCCTTCAGTCTGTGGATGTCCTCATCAACATCCTTGGATAAACTACTGTAGCACTTGGCTACTGGCCAATAATATCTTACCATGCCTGATCATTTTGATAATCTGATTATTTTTACCATATCAGACTGACACAGATATCCATGGCTACTGCAGGTGCTTATCTCCATCATGGCAGCAACATTAATGGAATTACCTCTGCAATTTGTCTTCAAAGTAAAGGCACAATGTTAGTTTTTGTTGTTTTAATGCTTTCTATCGAGCTGAAGTGCAGAGCTTTGTTTTTGAAAAGTTGTGAACTTGGGTCTAAAGATTGTTTTGATTGCTTAAAAGATCTCTGAAATAGCTGATATGCAGCGTATCAAAAAATACACTAGTTATGTTAAGTTAATCATGTGAACAGTAATAAAGCCAATTCAGAAAAAATATTGAAAGTAAAACTTAATTGCAGATAAACCAGGTAGGATATTTTCTAACTTTACTATCCACCAAAGACTGTGCATATCAAACTCTGCACACAAAGTCCAGAATATAAACCAGCAACGGCAGCTTGGACCTATCAGCACAAGGGACATTGTCAATAACACCAACTGTATATTCATGACAATGTCATCAGCAACTGAGACTCCACCTCATGGTTCTAGGTACTGAGTCAAGCTTCACTGAATAAACAGGTCTTTGTGCAGCAGCTTTAGTGGGACTTCAGGGTTCTGTGGACTGAGTCCTGAAGCTGGTCTTTAATTGCTGCGGCTCAATTACTGCAGGTCACTTCTTCAGTTTCAAAAATGAAGCTGCAACCAGCATTGCTGCAGGCCAAGCAAACAGTCCATTCAAAACAGGCAGTGTCCAGACATTGTGGATACAATAAAAAGTCAGGTGTATAGATACATCTGTAGTCCAAAGTAATGTTTCCTGAGGTCATCCTTTTCACAGCTCCTGTGATACTGAGCAAGGAATAGACCTTGCGCAGGGAACGGGCAGCAAAGCCTCTACATCCCACCTCTATGGGCTCACAGCAAGTTTCCCAGCAACTTCTCCAACACTGCTCCACCAGCTTGTGGTACTTGAGCCACTTGCGCTCATTGGCCTCTTCCATGCGGTCCTTCGAGGAGACTGTCAGCTGTACTATAAGGAGCTCCTTAGAAAAGGCGGATGTTAGCACCGTGTTTGTCCTCATGAGGTTGGTGTAACGTGGTCTGGGAACTTGAGCTACCTGAGCAAGTCCACTGGCAAATGGTGTAGACTGTGGACGTGTTTTCACCTCAGCTCCTAGAAATGAGAGTATCTTTTGACTGTTAACATGTTTGTTTTTGAAACGGCCCACTCCAAGGGCTGTTGGGCAGCTGCTCAGCATGTCAATGTCAATTTTATTTATATAGCACATTTAAAACTTTGTTGACCAAAGTGCTTCATAAGTGTAATGGTACAACAAAACAACAGTAAAACGTACTACATCATGGTCCAAGTAGTAAAAATAAAATTATTATAAAATAATTAAAATAAAATAAAATATAAGATATACGATAAGATAATTAAAATCAGCTGAGATGAAAACGTACTCAACTCGAGGAGAGAGCCAGGGAGAACAGGAGTGTTTTAAGTAGTGATTTGACGTGTGCTAAAGACGGGGCAGATCTAATGTGAAGTGGTAGGTTGTGCCACAAATTTGGGGCGGCTACTGCGAAGGCATGATCCCCTCTGGTTATGAGCCTTGTCTTCGGTGTATCGAGGAGCAGTTGAGTGGCTGATCTCAGCTCCCTAACTGGAGTGTGCGTACTGAGAAGTTCACATAAGTAAGGCGGTGCCAGTCCGTTTAGAGATTTAAAAGTTAGTTAGTTAGTAAGATTTTAAAAGAATGTGCACAAGTGTACCCTTTCCGGGGCAGAGAGGACAGGTTGGATACTCACTCTTGCCCCAGACATGCAGGTTTGCTAGGCTGGGCAGTACGTCGTTGACAACTTGGACCATGAACCTTCCTCTCCAGTGCTCCTTCCCACCTTGTCCATGCCCCCTGCTGCCACATACCCTGCTGCTCACTATCCTGCTGGTCCTCACCTCCTCGACACCAGCCCACACCTCCTCCAGGACTAGATGGCGTCTGTCCTTGCTGTGGGCTTTGTCTTTTGAGGCTGTGGGATGGTTCCCAACCCAGCGCGCCCCGTGGCCACCATGCCTATCAGAGCTTTGAGTCTCAGCCGGCACTCCCCCAGCTCCAGCCCCTCTTGAGCTCCCCACTTCCTGCCTGTTAGCCCCACAATGCCCGCTGGTGCCCCTCTGGAGTAACTGGAGTCTCAGTAAACTAATGCCTCTCTTTTGAGGAGGACCCTGAACTCCTCCTCCAGGCTGCTGATGGGAATGTGCTTGTTAGGACAAATGTTCCTGGATAATGAACGCTTTTAAAGTGTGTTACCCAAAAAGCAGCTTTCCTCTTTCTGGGGCAGCACCAGCAAGCCCCCTGCTCTAATTGTTCTACACACGTATGTTAGATTACATAACACCCTTGAATATCATTCTCAGCATTGTTTTAATTGATAAATCCAATCAAAATCAACTTTACTTTCTTTTTTACTATAAATCTACTTGTACAAGGCATAATATAAATACGGGAACTAGGTGCAAACCGTCAATAAAGGCACAATAAAATACATTATTATATATGGCATCATCCCTGACTCTGACAGACCTATATAGGGTTTATGAAATATGAAGTCTTCCAACATGTAATTTCCCACGTTGCAAGTGTGATCATGTTTATGCAACTCTGACTACTATGCCACGCTGTCTGGTGTAGTTTATTAATAGGGCTATATCATTGAATTCCAATAAGTAATGATGATATATGATGAACTTTAATTCAAATAATTCGGTTCAAACCTAATTGTTGAAGTGCTTTGCAGTGGCTATGCAGAGACAGAAGTGATCTTCTAACAGTATGTGATATGCCATTCTGAATCTATTCATCAATAAAGTATGTTATGTTTGTAATAACTCATAACCTTATTAGACACTATAATGTTCATGCTCATTTTATAAAACCAGGTTTATCGGCCCTGTGTAGAATGTGAAACAGTTCATTCGGAATTGTAATGTGTGTCTTACTGTCTGTAACTGTCCAGTAAATCCTTATTCAGCCTTCAGCATCTGTCAGGACTGAATATGTAATCAGAAAAGAGACCACAATCACAGGGGATGCTGTTGCTTCCCTGTCCCTGTCCCTGTCACTCTATCTGTCACACTTACACACTGACTCTCTCCCTTTCTCTGCTGTCAGTCTCTCCCAGGTCAGGGCAGGGACACTTTTTCTGCCTCCATGCTGTATTCACAGCAGAACAGAGGTGGTCTACTCTTTTCCACGCAGTACTTGTTTTTTAGTATCCCTTTCCTTTCTTTTCTCCTACTCTAAATACACACATGCATACTGGGACAGTTATTTGTATTGATATCTCGACTTCAGCTTTACCTCTGTTGTTTCATCTCTGGTTTTTAACTGGAATTAAAAATATATACCGTAAGTCATGATAGTTTAAGTTATGTGTATTTGTTTATGTAGTTCCTAAATTCCTCAGTTGCACCATTAAGCCAGTGAATTGTTACATTAATTCTTCAGATCATTATTTGTAGTGTTGACGATATTTGTTTATCAGTATTGATTATTTTGTTCCTATTGTAAAGCATTAGTTGCTCCACTCAATATTTAACTACTTGATAGCTGATGTTTACACAAGCATAATACAGTTTAACCTATTGGCCCTTTTCTTAGCCCAGGGCTAATAGCAGTCCTAGACTCTTACCTTAGCATACACAGAGGTTTCACATCATCCAAAAGGGTTTGACATTGATCTTAGCCTAGGGCCAGTCTAGTTCTGCTCTGAGGACACGTTACAGCTCACTCCTGAAAGTCTAACAGTAAAGATTTGTCGAAGTTGCTGCAGTGTGCAAAGCAGTCAAAATAAGCCTCAAGCCAAATTTTGGTCTCCACTTGGTTTAAATAAAGAAACAACTAGGCGGTTGCTATCAGTCAAGCACAGTGGCAGACTGCCTTGTTGCTAGGAGAATTCTGATGAATCTTGCAATTTGCAATTTGTGTATGATTTGTGCTGGTGTGCACACTCTCGCCGCTGTGTAGGAATGAATTGACTACACTAAAGTAAGGCTGTATGCTGTAAAAGGTAACTGCTTACACTGGTGTGCCTGCTGATTGTAATGGGCAGCTATGGGATTGTTAAGATTACCTTGAGCACAAATAGCATTGCTGTTGTTCCCACATAAATCCTGAACAGCTGTATGTTAAATGATCTACCAGCATAGCAGGACTGCAGTCAACGAGCCTTGACAGGAAAGCAGGGGTGCTAACTGACAAATGATGAGCAAATACTGTTTCAGTGCCAGGATCAGCCATGGTGAGGCTGGTTTACTTTGCACCGCTCAGCTTCTTTGTTCCCAGCTCCAACTTTCTGTAATTATCTGTGAGAGGTGATTTTGAAATGACACTGCTCCGATGAATCAAACTGGATAGCACGACATGACCCTGATGAAGTGGGCTTGACGAGACACAGAATCCATCATCTGCAAATTGGTTGCTGTGGAGACTGAACTATGACCTTGTTGAGGTGGAGCTACAACATAATGGAAAAGAAAGGGGCAAAGCCATGCAGCCAATACTGTATCCTGTGTGAACGGTTACTTGTGTTTACTTAGTTGAAAATGCTTATGTGGACAACAAAGAGGCAGCATCTTAACATTAAAACACTACACTGATGAGAATAACAGTGTCTGAAAGAAATGGATGGGTGAATAAAACACATGAAATCGTAAGGCTCTCATATGAGTTCTGAGATTTAAATATTTTATTTACCAATCTTAAAATCATATTAATGCAAAAAGTTAGTACAGCGAATCTTCTTCGTTCTCTAACATACTTCAGTATATATTATAGCTTAGAAACATTACTAAAATCTTGTTGTGTAAAGTTTAAAAATAACATTTTGCAAGACTTTTAACACTGAAGTATCTGAACACTTTGAACACCAGTGCAAAATAATACAACATCTTCTTCTTCTTCTTCTTCTTCTTCTTCTTCTTCTTCTTCTTCTTCTTCTTCTTTGTTCAGTGTATTGGAAGGTGGCAACCAACATCAAGGTGCATTACCACCATCTATTATGTCTTCTTCAAACTTCTTCAGAATGCTCAATTTCCCCCCAATTTTTCTTGTTCATTGTTCGGTTTATTCTTCAAAATGCAACATAATACAAACTTCTGATTTTAATTATCCTTTAATGATCTGCTGTTATTGTGACAGAGAGATGTAATTCAATCCTGTTTAATTCCACCAGTTATGGTGTCCCAGAAACTAAATGTGATGTCATAAATGTGTGCAATATAAATTTATTTCTTTTTACGGTGGAAAAGTGTCTTGAGCAGATAAAACCCAATTAGGCCATGAATGGTATTGGAACATTTATATAGCACAGTTTAGTGTTAACGACCACTCAGAGCAGGTCACATTCACCCAACAGTCATACAGCACTTTGAAACATAGCACTTATCTATCAATCATACATTCATACACTGATGGCATAGGGAATCCGGGGTTCAGTGTCTTACCCAAGGACGTGGGTAGACAAGAGGAGCCAGGAATCAAACCACCCATTCCCGGATTACCCCATTGGGGCATTAGGCCTTACCTAGGGGCATTTTAATTTTGCATGGAGTGAATATTGAGCTTTGTGACTCCAGACTAGTTGAGGCCATTAACATGGTTATGATGGTGGATCCACATTATTATAATATACCTTATTGAGGATTAGTTGCCTCCAGATGACAGGAGGTTAAACAGCCCTGACAATTCAAATACAATTGAAAGATAACTAAAGATTTTTCATTCAGTGTTCAATCCACTATATTGACAATGTGATTACAACAAGCCTGTACGATGACAGCCCAATTAGGTGTTATCAGTTCTATAAGTGCCTAAAAATGTTATAATAAGAATATAAAATTAATAATAATAATTTATAATAATAATAATAATTTATAATAATAATAATAATAATTGATACAATCTAATTCCACACATATCTGCCAGCACAGCTGCAAATACAGAAGATCAACAAACACAAGGATTTGGCCATATAAACACTTTTCCCCACCCTCATTTCAAAGTTAGTGAAGAGAATTGTGACTATAAATACTTCTAAAATAAAAAGATTTGGCTCTTGCATTTATACAATATATCACATACGTATATTTGTAATGACGATCACCTCTCCATGACAAATTTAAAGAATCAATAAAATATCAAATTAATCAATAATCCATTTTAAGAGGGTGTTCACTGTGTTCATTCTATTCCCTGAATGAAACTATTTTTTGAGCTCTGTCAAAAGTCAACTCATGTCTGCATCTCAGTTTAGTTCGCCCCAGTTTCACAGAGCCACACCGTGCTATGTTCAGAGACTCTCTTCTCCATTCGCAGCTTTTGGCAATGACAACCTTTTAACCTCCATCACTCTACAACACAGGTAGACCCCCCCCTCCTTCTTTCTGTCGCTCTTTGTCTCTCCATATTTCACGGTTTCCAGGTGGAGACACTTAGGGACAACTGTGGTGCACTTTGATTGCCCTCACTTTGTGGAAGACGAATGCAGAATTCACAAGTTCAGGGTGGGGTGTGTCAGGGTAGCTAGTGTGACCTCAGAGTGTGAATTATGAATAAGCACTATGCTCTGTAGATTTTCTTCTTCACTCACTCATTTTTAAAAATGCAGACATGTAAGTGTGTGTGTGTGTGTGGAGGGGGGGGGGGGTATTGTTAGTGTATGGGTGTAAATATAAATCTGACTCCCACATGCACTTTAAAGAATGATGTGTCATCTGCAGATCCACGTGTTAACAGTATGAAAAAGCACACTGACTCCGTGGAGCTTGTTTATCAGTTATTATTCAGTTAGGTACAGGATATCAGACACCTCGGGTTCATGTCCTGCTTCTCATGCATGGTTAAATTATTGTTACTGAAACTCACTAATAATAGAGACATCTGTTGTTCTGTTAACAATCCAAATTCTCATTATGATTTCACTGCAAGGGAATTTTATAAGCCCAGCTTCTTTTAACAGTTGAACTAACTGACAGTCAAAGGTTTATCCATATATGATGTACATGGTAAAAGGCCAGATTTTACATATAATACATTTATATTCACAGCTCTAATCATACATCAGCAGAGCAGTCATGCCAATCTGAAAGAAAGTGTTTTTCTGAAAAACATTTGTCTTTTCCACTGGTGTTTCCTTTGAAACTCAACACTTTTCACATGTGGTGTGGTTGAGTGATGATGACAGTTACGGTCAAAACATTATGTGTGAACTACTTTTTGTCCTTTGAGTGCTTCTCTTGCTGTAAACATCATCTTTCAAGTGAGGTAGTGTCGCTTAACAGCGCAAAAACTGACACTTCAGTAGAATCAATTTAAAACAATTGTACAAATCGAATAGTATTTATTTTACAAAGTGAATGTATGTCCACCCCCCACATATAATAGCATGGCCTTTATTGGTAAGCAGCCTTATTTGTTTGTACTAGTCATTTGTGAATTAAAACAATACAATTTTAATAGGTTATACTATCTCAGTCTCAGTAGAATATATATTTCTGTTTGAACCAAAGCAGAGGCTTTTTTGCCCTGGACCACTGATGTTCATCTCTTATCAGCAGGTTTCAAGTGATTGCCGTAGTTGTCAAGCAACACACTATCATCATGTGTTACTCCAGTCCTGAAAAACATAGCAAATCTACTTTAAAGCCAGAGGTGTTTGTTTCTCAATAATTATGTGTCAAAAGGCTGCTCTCCTCTTTTGTGTCTTTGGGGTAAAATCTTCCTTCCTGTGGTTGCTGTGTTCAATTTCTATGATCTGAGGCCTCATTTATAACCGTTGCGTATGGGTGGTTTGAGAAAGATTCATACACCTTCTCACTAAATAGTTGGGATCTAAAAAAGCAACATGATGGGAAAAAGCATCAATACTACAAATGTAGTATTGTTTGATAAAATCACACACATCAGTTGAAAAAACTCTTCAACTGATGTGTGTGATGATGTGATCGGAAATAAAAAATATAATACTGTAAGTCCTCATCAAGACCAGGGT
Organism: Hippoglossus stenolepis; assembly: GCF_022539355.2. NCBI lineage: Eukaryota > Metazoa > Chordata > Actinopteri > Pleuronectiformes > Pleuronectidae > Hippoglossus > Hippoglossus stenolepis. Next base: position 1,288,922 of record NC_061484.1, on the reverse strand, counting down.
AAGTGGTGCCTTTAAGGACATTGATCCAATATGCCTCTCTTTGTTTGAGGCATTTGATTTTGGCCCCGCCCCTGGCATCAGAGGTGATTCAATACCTGACACTCTTAAAGTTTTATTGCTCCCATGTTGTTGTTTTTTTTGTAGTGCTTGGCCATAGGATAATTCAGAATACCTGTACAGAGGGCATACCTATGTCCGGTGACTCTTTCCCTCAGCCTCCTTTTAGTGAGGTTTACATATAAACAACCACAAGTACATTCAAGCCAGTACACAACATATGATACTGGTGATACCCTCTTTTTCTGAAGGGTGTTTTGTTTATTTTGTTCACTGTGTCATGCCCCGACAGGCCAAGGAAAAAAACTTAAATGTGGGAGGACCTTGTCTCTTCCATTTTCTATAATATATTTATTGTGTAATGCCCCCAGAGGCCAGTTAAAATACTGTATGTTTTCACCCTGCACACCTGTAGTGTCAGTACACCCTGATGAAGGCATAAGCCGATACGAGTTGGTGTATTTTAATACTACAAGCCCATTGAAATAAAGGTCTTTTGCATATTTCAAACCACTTTGACTGTCTGGACCTGGATTCTTCATGCCAATATTTTTGAAAGTTTTATTTAAAAAAAGTATTCACCACTCTGGTTTCTGGCTACCATCTGTTGAATAAGGTGGCAGGTGTGTGTTTGATCTGATTAACACTGCCTCAAGTCCCTTTTAACATAAATAACATAAATTATTATATTATATAATCCCAGAATGGTAGAATGTATTATATTGTATATATATATATATATAGAAAAGTTGTGCTTCTTCTTGCTTGATACAATGATTCACCAGAAAAAAAACAATGATCATCAGTGTTATTATAAACAATCATAAGGTACTTTGCATTTGTCATTTATGGATGATTGTGGGCGTACATTGAATGTGGGCCTCCACCCTTCAGGTGTGTGTGCACTTGTGCAGACAGTTGAATAAATCCGATTTTATTTTTTCTTTTGTTTTTTTTGCATGCACCATTTTTGGCTTTTGTGAGCATTTACACTTTTAATTTGAACCCTACACACTCTGATATAAAGGAGCCTGTGGTCCTGTCGTGTCAAGTGTACACAAATAAGCGTTGGACAGGACAGAGACTTTTCTTCTTTTTTTCTTCTATATCACTATACTTCCTGGTGTAGTGTTATACTCTCTGTATCCACAAGAATGTGGGGGTGTGGAGATGTCCACATACTCAAAGATTTGATGTGTCTGTATCCCCGTGCGTGGGCACTATGCAGCAAGAGCACAAACCGGGTGGATTCCAAGTGGACAACAATTTTTTATTAAAACAACTATGTGCAAGCGTGGCGTCTGCAGCTGTCAAGTGTAATTGAGGCTGACTGTGTAATTTATAACTTATGTGCATTTTCAAACAACTTTCTCATTACACACCCTCCAGGCACAAGTCTCTGTTGTTTGTAGATATATTTATTTCAACACTCAACACTGTCTCTTATTCCACTTTCAGGTACTCAAATGAAATAGCCAAATTCAAGCATCTCCTGTGGTGGTTATTTCTGGTAAGTGCTCTTTCTATTTCTAAACTCTTCATAATGGGATCTAACTACAAGCATCACCTTTATAATAGGGTTAGGGTTATGGTCTATCCACCTCTTCCAGAAATCTCTGTCGGCCTGTCTGTCTGTTTGTGGAACACACATCTTGAGAACCGTTTATCTTATCACTTTCATGCCTGGCGTGTGTATTGCTATGTGATTTTTGATGTTTGCAGAACAATGCAATTTGGTTTCTTATTATTTGAAAATATAGACAATGATTGTAGTTGTTGAGGTATTATTCATAAGCAGTTGTTGAAACCCCCTCTAAATGAACATACAGTAAGTAAAACATATATTCTTTTGATCTTTGGGGTATATTACACCTGTTCTCTTGACTAAACAAACGTACAAATAACTGATGAAAAGTACAATTTTATTCCATGTTTCCCATTAGAAAAATAACGATAATTGATTTCCTCAAAGGGGGACATTGATTCAAACTTCAATATCTTATTGGGCTGGTTTTAGTTGTTCATCCACATGGTAAAAGTAATAATGTTTTATTTGAGTCTGGGCCCCAGTGAAAGACGAAATTCTTACATTTGAGCTTGCATAGGTGGATAAAGTTAAAGAATCTCTTGAAGTAAAAAAGTTTCAATGAAAAAAGAAGTAGAAACCAGTGGTCCCTCAGATATGGTCTGCTGCTTTTCTACATCCCTGTCTTCACAAACACAGAACACTGTGGTTTCCCAGCCTGTGTATCCTCAGTGCATTTGTGTGTGTGTGTGCACACACAGTGACTGAGAGTAGTGGGTCTTCAGAGGCAGTTCTGTACCCAAGGCTCATTTTAATATATGTAAAAGCTATGGCTCACTGGAGAGTCTGTACAATGGACTGATCGGCCTCAGGGATGTGTCAGAGACCAGTGTGCGTGTGCGTCTGAGATGAGGGAGACAGTGGCCGAGGTTTGGACACGCGTCAACGGTCCTTCTGCACACTGCAATCACAGCCACTGACACTTAACACACACACACACACACACACACACACACACACACACACACACACACACACACACACACACACACCAGTAGGCCCTTAGGTCAGTCACATTTGCATATGTCTGTCCACTACAGCTTAGCCCTGCAGTTTCACTCAATGCTGAAAACTCCAGAGCAGTCATTCTCTACTTCCTAAAATGTGTTGCTCAGGGGACTCTGAGCAGCGCATGTACCTTTTTTAATCTGAACAATGTGATCACTCTTTTTTGACCAATTACGGTCAAGCCAGAACGCTGCAACAGGGTTTCAAGCTATCAAGTTGTAACAAGCAAATTTTGACTTATTGACATGGGTCATATGGAATGATTTCCGGATAAATTGTTTTGAATTGTTATGGTAATTGAGTCAATGTTATTGTGTGATACTAACAGACTCACAAAAGGCCTATTTAGTTGGAACAGCAGCCTTTTCATACAATATTCTGTTGGGAGTTAAAGAGAAACACTTTTACTTTTACAATGATTTATTAATGGGTTAAATACATCAAATGACGCCTGTGTTACTCAGGTGGTTTCTTGTCAATAAGTTGTGTCGTGAATCAGTGGTGGCTGGAGAAAGAATGATTGGGGGTGGTGCAGTTTTTATTGGGGGGGTCAAACAAACTGAACCACACTTTCAGAGATGTTTAGGTCTCGCACCCATGTTGTTGTCCACAGTACCTTCGTGCCTACACCTTGAAACATCGAACAGGTGAAGCAATACAATGCATTACTTACATCACTTCCAGTTAGTCAACTCTGTTTCTCATAAAAAGAGCGGGAGAAGCAACAGGTGTAAGCTCGTCCTCATCACTTGCTGCTGAATCTGTAAATCGGGTCCAGACCGAGCTCCTTTATCCTCTTATTTTCCTGTAGGGGTGTTTTTGTAAAGGAATCACAGGATTTGCCACAGTTCCCCTGAAGCCGGTCAGCTGACTCAGTGATAGCGCATGTAGCTGAGAAGCGTCACAGGAACAAGGGTGTCCATGTTGAATCAATCAGGTCATGTCGACTTTTTCATCTTGGGCAGGTGGGGTGGTTTTTGGAGCATTTGTCAACTTATCATTATACCTTTTTTTTTATTTATTACCACTTGTCCAGTACTTATTCTAAACTTGTTAATGCTCTGGAGCTACTTCAACATTATTCCTTAAACAGTTCTACAATATACTGTCACTTTTTATTGTAAGTGTGCTTGATGTTGTGTGCAGATGTGTCTATGGTGCAGATTTAAGTTAGAAAAATGTTGTGTTTATCCTTTATCTGCAATGAAGATTTCGTAATCAATATTTTTCGGGAAATTAAACTGAATTCATGTGTGTGATTTATATATAAGTTTGAATGATTTCCTTAACTGCTGTTATTTTTTCATCAATGAATGTCTATTTCAGAGGCCTAATAAGCAACTGACACAATATTCAGACCGAAGTTCACATACAACCCACACATACACTGACTGCTACAGAGCACTTTATGCCTGTTTATTCAACATTTATCAAATATTCTTTGGCAATTTATAGTAAAAATGCAAAGTGTGAAGCAGATTAGATGAACGATCTGCGACATATGCATTCCACATACAAACAGATGTGGAATCGATAGTTAGATGTCTGTGCAGCTGCTGCCTCTGCTGGTCACCCCCAATAGGGGAGCTTTAAGTAATTTAGAATTTAGTTTAAAGTAAAGACAAGATGATGAAGTGTTGATAAAGGACAACGAATACGGTGTACTAATACAAACTAGGAACTTTTTTTCTGTGCAGTTATATCAGTTTAAATCACGACTTCTGATATAAGCACATCTTCAAATTGACAAATTTAACAGCATGTGAAGAAAACAACACATATCGTAGAACAGCCATAGAGAAGGTAAATCAGATAATCATGTGAAGAGAAAGAGATAGTTGGATTTATTTTCCTTCATCATTGTGACAGAGGACAACTGTTAGGGAACCTTACTATTACTCAGTCATGTTAGAAACAGATAAAGAACTCGAGTGTAAAATTATGACCCGTCAATAGAACAGCAACGTTTAATGGCAAGACATGAGAGATATGGACAGTGGGAAGGAAAAAAAGGGGAAACAGGAAGACAAAGACATAAAATAAAATAGCATTAAAAAAAGACTAAACTAAGAGGCACTTAGTGCACTGACAGCCATGCTTAGCTTACTGAAATTAACTCAGGCATATATGCAGAACACAGAAAAAATGGATGGATGCATGCAAGAGGCAGCACTCACGCATGTATGGCTGCACAGATGTGTGCATTCGTAGCTTCCCTTATGCACGCTGAGTACAGGGATAACCTTAATTCTATATTTCATGCCTATACATCACCTTTTATTCAAACTTCCTCGCTACAATATATTTGACATATGGTATGCAATGCCATTCAGACCCTAAGGGCATGTCAGATATTGTTAAAGCTGCACTCTCTACAGTATATCAGCCAGCATCCCTCCACCTCCCTGGGAACCTTCTAAGAAGCCCCATGTAATGCTGCACTGGGGTCAGCCAGAGGTTAAAACACTCATAAATATTTTACCTGCTCAACCAGGGGAAGAAATCAAGCACTATACTTGTCTGGTGTGCTGTGTTCACAGGAAGCACTGGGGGAGAAACCGGGAGGCATGTCACATTGTGTATTTACACTCGGAGAAAATAATTCTTAAACTGTAAATAGAAAGAAACAGCAATTTCATGATGCAAAGAAGTGGGAATCAAATAAGAGACATAAAACAATAGTCAATATAGATCAATCATCAAAATAGATGCAGAAAAGCCAAAAATGTGTATGTAATTTTAAATCACAATACTTGTCAACTGACCTTGACGTGTAAAATGTGGATTTCAACTTTTGAGTAATAGTAATTAATAGTAAGGCTATAGTAAGTTATAATCAATAAATCTGCATAGTTCATACTGCAGATTTGCATGGGGATTATTGGGGTAGAAAAAGATGCATACTTTGATCATAATTCACTCTGATTACTTCACTAAGGCAAGTAAAGATGTTTAAAGAATTGAGGGTAAATTATAATTAAAAAATTCTTATAAAATTAGAAAATGACAAATTAAATTCAAATGACAGCAAAGACGAGTAGAGCACTAGTTGCACTATGCCTTTTGGGTTAAAGGCATAGTGAATGATCATATAGTCCTCACTAGAAGGGTAATATAATTGTGTGTGTGTGTGTGTGTGTGTGTGTGTGTGTGTGTGTAAAGCACTTGCCCTCACAAGTGCTGGGGCAGCTCCAGTGAGTCACAGTGCCATGTATACTTCTCTCATCCAACATTTACAAGCCTTCTGCTCGCTCTCGCTCTCTCTCTTCTCTCTCTCCCTCCCTCTCTCTCTGCAGCCAACACATTACCCATGCTCCACCAGGTATCTGACATTGTGTTTGCTTAATCTTCATTTCACTTTGATTTTTTCATATGTCCTTGTCTTTTTTGTCTTTCAGGTTCTTGAATTTCTTTTTTAATTTCTCCTTCATTATTCCATCTTCCCATATCATCTCACATTACCTTACCTTTCCACATCTTTATTTTATAATGTGCTTTTACTTACTTATATGTTCTTGCCTGATTTCACTTTTCCTCGTCTCTTAACAGACCTTCATTTTCCTCTTCACTTATCTTTTTCACCCTCTTTCTTTCATTCATCCTCAGTTTTATCTCATGTCATCATGTTTATTTCTTCTTTCCTCTTTTTTTTTTTACTTCTTCCTTCCATCCTTTACTTTATTATTATTTCCTGTGCCTGTTCTTATTCTATCACATATCAAATCTCTTACTCCCTTTTTTCCCTTTATATTTATTTATTATTTCCTCGAAATTTAAATAAAACTTGTCATCCTCTGTATAATGACTTACTAGATATAGTAGGTCTACTGCATTAGATTGCACTGTACTGCACATGTTACTGCATCCACCCCCACAAAGCTCCCACTATTCCCACCACCAGTTTTCCTCAATAAAAGAGCTCACAATGAAGTGTTTTTCCTTTGGCTGAAGTGTGATATATACGCCTGCTGTTGTTTGTGTTTGGGAAACAATATCACATGAAAGAAAAATAAAATGATGCTTGATTATTACTTATACTTATTTAAGGAAGTGATTGTTAAATACCAAGAGTAAATACAAGTAGAGTCACCAGTGTTGACATGAGGCAAAAGCCAAACTGCTCACTGTCAGATTTCCAAATTTGCTGAGAAAGTGATTAGATTAGCTGGAGTTACTGGTTAGAATGTCTACTTTTTATCCCTCCAACGTCTCATGTAGAGTCATGACTTTTCACAGAAATTACCCTTTAGCACTAATTTATCCCACTTATTAGGTCAATTATTGTCAAAATTTCCAATCTCATGCCGGTGTGTAGCAGAGGTTGAAGGCTCATATGTAATACAGGAGGTAAAAAAGCTAACCTGAGAGTTTGTATTTGTTTTGATGATACCCTGGCCTACAGTAGCACAAGAGTAATGTCGCCCTTATGAACGTCCTACTGGCTTTCATCCAATCTCAAGTGTTTAATCTACTTTTAGTCTTGGGCCTCTGCATGATCATCTTTTACCTCACATGCAACAACATCTTCTAAACTCATCCACACCCATTCCAGCACCACAATCGCCCAGCCACTATAAGCTCTAATGCCAACACTGTGAATTGTAAAGGTCTTTGATCTCAGACAGTTTAATTTCAAACTTTCTTTCAGTATGTCAATCTAAGTTGCCAGCCTGGGTCTCCTCAAGTTATCCAGGTCTCAATAAGATGTTGTTAATGATGACCTTCAGAATGAGTGAGTTTATGCATCAGCCTGCTAATAGAGGGTAAAACAGACATGGGACGTCTGGTAGAGAGGGTTGTTCACAGAGAGTTGGTGGCTCCTCCAGTCTCTATTCAGAAGTGTCTTATGGCAAGATACTAAATTCCAGATTTCCCCTGATGGTCATGCATGTGTAATTGTATGAATGGTGTGTGTGAATGGTTGACCGCGACTGGTAAAATGCTTTGAGTGGATGGAAAGTCTGGAAAAACGCAATATAAAAATACTGTCCTTTTACAGTCCATATAATCTGCGAAGATGCAGAAAAGCTGACAGTCATTATAAACAACTAGTATTAGCATATAGATGTTTGTTAGCCATGATAATGGGTATTTACTTTTCCTGCTCAGAAAGTTAATTTGAATGTCTGTTTTGCTGTGAACTGTGTGCGGCACGCAAAGAAAACAGGCCGGATCTTGACTCTTCTGAAGAGTCACACACTTAATTCAAGCTGCTCACGCAGGCGGTATGGCCGCTCTAACCTGATAACACGGGGGCCTAAGTGAAAACCAAGACAGGTCTGCATCACACACGCTGCTAGTGAGACCCATTGTAAACTTAAACAAGTTGTTCTATCAACTGCATGTTTAGTACTTGCCACTGCTCGGTTCACATTCATATTGCCATGATTAGGGTTGAAGATTGAGGTGGAGGATTTGGTGAAAAGCACACCCACCTAGTTGCTGAGCTGATATGTTTGGTTGTGGTCATCTTTAAAAACCTGTATGATAAAAGGTGATTTTGTGACATGACAAGTGGTTAGGAAGTGTATGATGGTCCAACATGGAATTCACACATGGTTGATTTGGAAACATCTGGAGGTCTTGTCTACAAATGAAGTTATATTGTACTCGCTCAAGTCTGATCATTCATTTCGTTACTAGTATATTAAATTGTAAACAATTCTTCAGAGAGCCCAAATGAAATTGATTCAGATGAATCTTATCAGAATTCTTAATGATGTAACATATTATCTATATAATTATTGTGAAAACTGTTTCATATAGAAGTGTATGCTGTCACACCGAAACAAATAAATAATCTGTACCATGTTATGACGTGAATGAAAAGTGTGACAGTGAAAAAAATATTCCAAGGTTCACTCCAGTGCAGTGTAGAGTCACCAAAATCAATAAACACATAAATTGTGCCTTCAGACTACAACCCTCACTTTGGAAATTAAATACTTAGGCATAATTTTGAGTATTTTCACTCTTAACATTATTTAATAACTCCACCCCTGTTGGCTGGGGGGTCACTGCAAGTCAGCCAGCCAAGTCAGCCAGCAACTTTCCAGGTATATAATAGTAGCATTGCCTGAAAAACTAGCTCCAAATCCGAGGTGATTAGAACCTTTGCAAAACTCTGTAAATCGTTTACTGAAGATACTAAGTAGAATCTAAGATACTGCGCAGAACCCCTCAAACTCCCAGGTCTCTGGTGGACGACCCGAGCTTGAAGAAGACACACCACCCCATGGGGAGGGTGAGGGAGATTTTTTCTAATAGTTATGTTACATGACTTTTGGCACAAAAAAAGGCAAAAATTTAATTTCAGATACAGCAACCTATTTCAAGGGTAGATCCCACATTACAACAGCAAGATGAAAGAGACTGGACTGCCCTGTGAATACATTTAAACAATCAACTGAGAGAGAAAGGATGTATCCATAAAGATCAGTCAATAGTGCATGCGTTTAAATATCTACACAACTCTTAACACACACATCATGAATGGCGGTAGACAGGAAGCTGAGTAATGGCTCACATCAGACACTGAGATAACATGTTCCATCAGCCAGTATCATGGCACCTTGTTCTCATGTGTTGTGTTGTTTCATCATGTCTATATAAACGATCTCTTTAGTGCTAAATTCAAGTGTCTGCATAAATGTGTGTGCACGCTAGCACATCAGTGCGTCTTTGAAAATATCAAGTCTTCCCTGTAGTGCTAAGCTTCTTTCAGTGATTTTATTTGAACAGTGCGTTGTAGAAATCCACTGTGACCAGCTCTCTCCTGGAAGAGGGAGGAGAGTGTGAGACTCAAACAGTCTGAGAACATGAGAGAGAGAAAGTTATTAGGAGAGTGTTTGTCTAAAGATATGTGGACACACACACTGATGACCTACGCAAAGGCCACAGTGTGAGACAGCCAATAACCAGAAATTCAGTGGAGAATATCATCTTGAACAGACGAAATGTTGGACAACGTTTAACAGGGTTGTCTACTAAAGTTTGAAGTTATACAGCTGTCGTAGTGACACACACAATATCCAAGGTCTAAATTGTGTTAAAAGGAGAGATCTAATGGAAATGAATAACACAGTGGAAAAGCAACACGGTTTAGGCAATAAGATTCTGTCTTCTGTTATCTTAAGTGTCTTCATTTAACATAGGCCCATGTTTGGATAAGAGATAGGAAACATCACCAAGAGTGATGGTGGTGGAGTGCAGTCACATGTTTAATGGGATTATTTGGATGCATGTCCCTGAACAATGTGGAGATTGTGGAGAAAAGGAAGAGGTGGATTGTTTAATAGTCTGTCTGAAAGACAGAAGTGGTGACATCAAGATTGTGAAAAAATGGAATTGACAGCATTGGAAGGTGGAAGGACAGAACAGGTTCAGGATTATATGGTCCACATTTACCAATAGTTAGTCCACAGGCTGCCGAGATCAGGAGTAATATCCACAGTGTAACAGGCACTGAGTCTCCTGTCTGTCTGACTGGTACATGTATGAAATCCAAAGTTTCCAAACTGTGGCAACTTTCGTGGTGTTTACATTTCTCAGAGACGTTTTAGGTCTCACACCCACAGTACCTCCGTGCTGACACTTTGAAACAGCAAAGAGGTGAAGCAATAAAATGCTGACTTACACCACATCCAGTTAGTCACCTCTTTTTCATAACAAGAGTGGGAGAAGCACAGAGTGTAAGTTCATCCTCATCACTTGCCTGCTGCTGAATCTGTAAATCGAGTTGGTCCAGACCAAGCTCCTTTATTCTCTTTTTTTGTTGTTGGGGTGTTTTTGGTAAAGAAATCACTGGATTTGTCGTAGTTCCACTTCCACTGGACCCCCATTCACATCCATTTAGCCAGCGCTCCACACCAGGAAGTATATGTATTCAGACAGAAAATAACCAAATACAATTTGAAAACAACATATATTGAATACTCACAGGTGCTTACTGTCTACAGGTAAACTAATTAAATTATGTTTAACATTTTCATACAGGCTTTTTTGTCTCAGGATGCTGGAGGGGGCGACACCCCAGTGGCCCATATTAACCAGCTGCTACTGGTTGCAGTTGTTTGTAAATGAAAATTGAGACTGTCTTTAGTTTTGTGTTTTTGGTCTCAGTTGTAAATGCATCATATTAGACCTGATATGTGTAGAAATATGAAATTCATCTATCATCAGGTCATTCATTTTGCCAGCTAATAGAACCAGACCTTTAATAATTTAATATAAAGGCTGCACAAGACTAGTGGAATCCTAATCAAAAGTAGATGTAAACCTTAAAGTATTTTAAAAGTAGATGTTTAATTATGGGACACGAGACCAAGATTCAAATCCCATCTCATTCCAACAATAAGCACTGACTTCATTTTTATCATTTATTAGGAATGTGTCTACATTTATATACTGTTTTTAATTATTGCATTGATAGGGTAGGAATAATAACACCATGTTGGCAGTTTTTATACAAACATCTTTGTCGTTGATTGTGAATGCTCTCACAAAACATGTTTTTGGTCTTGTGATTGCAACATCTTGCGAGCAGTTTGGGGAATTTCTTCAAATTTGTTACAAATAATAACAATTTAATTCAAAATTTCGTATGTAATCTTACAACCATAACTGGGATTTTTTTTGTTTTGTTTCTAGTGTGTGTGTGTGGCTGACTCAGCAAAGGATGATCTGAATGTGATTACTTTAAATTACTTTAAGTGACGATTAAGTATGTACACACTGAGGTACCAAACATTACTCTTTGACATCAGGATGAAGAAGATTAATAAAGACTGATATTCCAAATCCATATAATGCGACAAATTAGACAAGGTCTCGACAAATCCAAAGAGACTGAGAGAACAGAGGTTGTGATTGATGTACACTGTAGCACTGGAATCCATTGACTTTTTAGATGATGATGATAGATGAATTTTAGATTTTGTTTGTCAACTCAGCGAGTTGTAGTCGCAGCACAGCTGAGCTTTAGTAATATTCCTTTTTTTCCCTTATTTGGAAATCTTTAATCCATACCCCTCACGCTCTTCCTGCTCCCCCTCCCCTCTAATATCCAATTCCTTGCATTATCTCTGTCTTTCTTTCTCTAGCTCCATCATTTCTCAGCTCTGTATTCCATGCTTTTCACTGCTTATGTAATAAATGTGTTTTGCTGACTCTATGCTTACATCTGTGGACTTTGGCCTTTTTTGAGCTGTTTAAATCTATTACATTTTTGAGGGCATACCTCTGCATGTTCACGTTAGACTGCATCTAGTTAAATATGAAATAATTTCAGAAATTAAACTACTGCTAGTAAGATACTAGTGAAATTCAAACATTCAACTGTATGAAAATCCAAAAAGAATTTGAGTGTATGGGGACCGTAAAATGCAGTAGTCTGTGTATGTGTGCGAGAGGTTTTGATCTGCCTCATCATCACCTGAGGATCAACATAGGGGAGATAAGTACAGTAGGGTTGGCTGTCTGAGTGTACTGTGTGTATGTATGCATGTGTGTTGTAAAGGTCCCAATCAGGCAAGGCTCACTTCGTTATATTGTGATAATGTGTTGTGAACATGCTAACGATCATGCACACCCAATGCCCAGCCAGTGCCGGCCTGTCTGCCTGTTGAGAGCCGTATGCCCATCTCAGCAACATGCACAGTGAAAGCTGCACTGAGTTTATACTGATTCATACTGAATGCTGCTTGTATGAGTGGAGATCTTATGGCTGTTTTAATAACCCCGGGTGATGTGAGAGAGAAAGTGTGGAGCCCAAACCAACAGACACAAAGGCCACAATGACCGTAGGGTGAGTTTTGGAGTATTACTGCCCGAGCCAGAAGCATTGAAGGCCAGGGCTGTCGTGGCTGCTGTGAAATTCAATCAATCCATCAATCAATCAAATTTGATTTGAATAGCCCATATTCACAAATCACTATTTACCCCATAGGGCTTAGTAAGGTGTGACATCCTCAGAGTTAGGAATCACTCTTCCAGGATGAACAATAGTGCAATAAAAGTTGCCTGTAACAGAGCAGATAAACATAGCAACAATAATTACAACATGCGTAAAGGGTGTTTGACATAAATTAAGATGTGTATTCATGTTTAAAACATTTATAATCAAAGAAAATGTCTGACAGAGATAAAGGGAGCAATAATGACAATTGGGATGACAGTGGTATTGCCAGTAATGGTAGTTTATGTGAGTAGGCATATCATATATCTGAGCAATCTTGTAATCATAATCAATGAGCAGCTGCCACCATGATCCATGATCCATGATCCATGATTATGATACAAGATTCATGATTCATGATTCATGATCCATGATACAAGATTCATCATGTGGCTACAGACATGATCTTGGATCTGTTACGATAAAGCACAGAAATCCAAGGAAGAAGTCAAGTCAGTATTATATATTGATGAGACATTAATGTAATGAAGATGGAGATGAGGACAGAGAAGCTCCATGTGTCCCCCAACCATCTAGGCCTAATGCAGCATAACTATAAGCTTTATCAAAAAGCAACGTTTTAAACCGACTCTTAAACATAGTCCTCGCGAAATAAAACTGGGAGATGATTCAACAGGAGAGGAGCTTAAAAGCTTAAAGGGATAGTTCACCGAAAAAAGAAAGTGTACTCATTATCTACTAACTGATGGAGGGGGAGGGTGAAGTGTTTTAGTCCCCAAAACAAAACTATCCCTCTCAGGGTAAACAGTGTTGCAGCCAAAGTGACCCCTTCTTCAGAAAAAAAACACAACATGTCTCCATACTGCTTGTGTGGTGTCATCCAAGTGTCCGCAAGCCCCGACGTTCATATTCTACTTGAAACGGCGTAGTTTACACCATGAATGTCTGGGCTTATGGACACTTGGATGACACCACACAAGCAGTATTTTTCTGTTGTTTCTTTACGTTTGAAGAAGAGGTCCCCAGTGACTTCGATTGTATTGTATTTGGCTGCAACACTGTTTACCCCTGAGACTCCATAAGTGTTTTGTGGACTCAAACACTTCACCCACCCCTCCATTTTCTTTTTTCGGTGAACCATCCCTTTAAAGCTCTGGCTCCTACTCTACTTTGAGAGACTTTAGGGATGACAAGTAAGCCTGAATTCTGGGAGTGCAGTGCTCTATTGGGTTAATATGAGCTCTGGTATGATGGTGTCATATCATTATGCTGTTTGAAGGTGAGGAGGATTTTAAATTGTAATTTAAATTTAATAGGAAGCCAGTGTAGTGGAGATAAATATTATCTCTTTGATATCTCTTTACACATACTGTATTATGTGGCTATTGATAGTACACGTCATTCAGCATTTTGGACAACAGTCTAAGACTTACTGGTGCAGTCTGATAATTGGGAATTACAATAGTCAAGTCTGGAGGTGACCAAGGTTTGGACTCATTTTCCTGCAGCTTTTGGAGACAGGACGTGTTTGATTTTTGTAGGTAGTCCTTGAAATGAGTTTTTAATCAAAGGACAAACCTTGTGTATTGTCTGAATCCCTGCCCTGGTTCTCACTTACTTACATCTGCAGAGAGAGGGGATGTGGACACAGTGTGATGCATTCAATATGTGAATATTTTAAAAGGCCTACCAGTAGCAAATAGGGTACTGACAATTAGGAGACAAATAGTTGATGTTGTTCAACTTAATTAAATCTTGTGCATTCTTGGACAATAATACCTAATAAACATGCAAGAACAGGAAAACAAGCTAGTTGGACTGCAACCTCTTGGTAGAGGCTCATCATAGATGGTCACAGGCCCACATTTGTTGTCAATGCTACCAGGTTTTTGGCTGTCCTGGACCACAACAGTGGCAGATTCAGACATGTGCAACATGGGCAGCCATCCAGCTATGGCTTGCTTGGGGGGGCCACAGGGAGCATGCACCAACAAAAAAAATTATATTCACATGATCACTTTTCTATGTTACCATGTGGGTCATTTAATTTTGTTGAAGTGGGTCCCATAGTTCTAGTTTATGAGCTAGGCTTCTGCCTGCTTAAATGTTAAAGGGATAGTTCACAGAAAAATGTAAATCCACTCTTTATCTACTCACCACTATGCCGATGGAGGGGTGGGTAAAGTATTTGAGTCCACAAAACACTTTCAGGAGTTTCAGGGGTAAACAGTGTTGCAGCCAAATCCAATACAATTGAAGTCATCGTGACCGCTTCTTCAGACATAATAAAACAACAGTAGAAACATAACATGCCTCCTTACTGCTCGTGTGGTGTCATCCAAGTGTCCGCATGCCCAGACGTTCATATTCGACTCAAAATGCCTAACTTGGTAAAAGCACGGTGTAAATTACCTTGTTTCATGTTGAATATGATTGTCGGGGCTTGTGGACACTTGAACGACACTGCACAAGCAGTATGGAGGCATTTTATGTTATGCTACAACGCTGTTTATCCCTAAAACTCCAAAAGTGTTTTGTGGACTCAAACACTGGTGAGTGGATAATGAGTGATTTTTCATTTTTCTGTGAACTATGCCTTTAACAACTGTCGTAAGAAATCCGACCACAAGTGGCAGCTTTATGTGCGTAAGTTCACAACCGCCATTAAGATGTGCCTCATGTGAACACTTGTGATCAGATCTCACTTCACCACTCTTTATTCAAATAAACATGTACCTCATTTGTGTCTGCGAAGACCAAATGTTGTTTTTACCCAGTTTGGAGATGTGCATCAGTGTATCAGCACAAGGGAGTGAGTGAAAAGTGAGAGAGGAGTCAAGAGGGGCAAAATGAATCGTATGCAGATTTGCAATGAAGAAAGATTTTTTTTAATTTAGGAAAGTAATGTCTGTTTTTTTTTTATTACAATATGTAATAGTATGTGATTATTTTTTGTAACTTTTTTGAGCTATGATTTTCCAGCAAACCATGATGTTTACATGAATGTGTTAATAGTAGTGTTGTTGTTTAAACCTTTTTTTAAACAAAATTCACATCACTAATAAGTCTGAGCCTGAAAATAGGTCAGTATTAACTGAAAGTCCCATACAAACGAAGGGAGGATTAAAGGTGATGAAAAGAGGGGGTATCTATTATCCTACCTTTGCTCAGCAAACACAGAGCAGTTGGTCAAGGGATTTTTTGGCAGAGGAATAGAGAAAGAAATTGGAAGATTAATGAAAAAGGCCAATTAAACAATAATGCAAAAGTGAACAGGAAGAGTGAGATCTTTAAGGACTGAAGGAGAAGTCAGTGTGTGACCGAGAGTGACACTGCAGAGGGCTTGTTGAACAGGCTCCTTTTATGCAGAGACATGGCTGCCTGACAGAGAGCTCTGATACGGAGCATTAACTCAGACACACACACACGCACACACACACACTTTAAACCAATAAACACCAAGCTAGTGATAAGGTGCATTACAGATTTCAAGCTGTTGAATCTGCAGTCAGACCAGATGTGTAAGTATGTAAGAGAAGCACAGGAGGAGGCCACAAACTTGCTGCATGTGTCCATGCACGCAAGCTCACAACACTGCAGTCATTGAGATCTGAAATAAGGGTCGATCTCATTCCTCAGCCATTACACAGCTTCAGCACTGCGCTCAACATCAACCCACATTCCTGGCTACCGAAACAAGATAGTTGATTCTTTGTTTTGTTGTTATATGTCTAATTGTTTAATTTTGAGTCTCCTTCTGCCTGGTCGCCAGTGTTACTCCTACACCATTCTATGAAACGCATTTACCTCCACCTCTTCACTCACTGTTTGTCCCTGAAGATCCATCATCTTATTTCTCATTCAAACCTTTTAATCACATAGCGTATTGGCTTGGTCTTTGTTAGTGAAAACTGTATTCAGCATATTGACAATGAGACATTATTGATTGACATCATGAAACAACTATACTACCGTCCAATACAGATGGGAAAAAAACTTGCAAAATGTCACTCAAAAAACAGAGAAGACGCAATTACAGAGAGCATTTTTTCTAACAATTTCTAATTTCATTGATGTTTTTTCAAAGAATTTATCAAGCAACTTTGTGGTGGCATCTGCTTTTCTCTCCACCCTGGTAATTTTTGGGTCAATAGTGAGGAGTGTCAGGGGAAGATCAGCTGTAACAGGCTGTTTCCCCGGCGTTAAGGTCACTAACATCCTGCACAATTTGTGAAGCAGAGTGGAATAGGAAAGCATCTAAACTGACAGTGCACCAGAACACTTTAAAATAATCTAGAAGTCATTTTGATACAGATGTTCAAAAATCAAGAGTACACATTTTTGGGACATTTTTTTGAAGAAAAAAAAACACACAAAAAAAGAAACTTTAGAGTAAAAAATGCCCAATAACGACCAATATCGTCAAACAGACTGCATTTATATTGTGCTTTACTAGTCTCAAAAGTGCTGCCAATAGATGCACTGAATTAATGTGTGTGTGAATGGGTGAATGGCAAAAAAACTGTAGTGTAAAGCGCTGTGAGTTGTCATCAAGACTAGAAAAGCGGCAAATAAATACCTTGTTTCACACAAAGCAAGAGAAAATGACTCACTGATAAGATAAGCCACAAATGTCAACGATGTTATAAAACGTATGGTGTGGAAACAAATTCTACACAGGGAACTCCATTGCATCATATAAAACATGATGCAGTGTCTGTCCTTCCTCCTGTCCTGTGTCCTTCTGATTCACTGTCGTGCAATACCACTGTTAGAGAGGGAGGGGGGTGGTTGTGCTGACTATTTATCTTGTTGACTTGTTTTTCTAGTAAAAGAAATAAGAGGCTTTAGTTTACATTTCTCCTCATGTAATTCTGAGCTCCAGTGAACAATAAAAGCAACAACGTCAGGTATTATGATGCAATAAAGAAATAGGTTTATTACCTTACTACACTGTCAGGAATTATGTTGGGAATCAAAGTATCTTTTGAATTAATATAAAACTTCAATAGTTGTGATGCATTAATATTTAGTAATACACTCCCCCTCCCTCTGTCTAAACTCTTTTCTCCCTGTCAGGATCCTGTACATTAATAACCAGCATCATAGTACAAGCCCCTGGTTGTGCCCACTGATATGTCTCCGCTCTGATCGCTGTGTGAGTCAGCGTTTGTGTTTATATGTGTGTGTATATGCATGGCAATGCAGCCCAGGAGGAGAAGAAATTCAGGTTGAACAGGAGCGGATCAAAACAAGGCTGCTCAGAGATACTCTTTAGTTTTAACATATCAAACATATGCCAGCCTATACAGGCAGTTTTACAGTCCATAGAAAATGTCTAAATGTCCGTATCCAGCTGGGGGCCACTTGTTGAATAGGCCTTTCATCGGCTAAACTTGTTTTAAATACGAAACTTGACGGCTTATCGGCTGAGTGTCACTTCTTCCTGTATCTGTCGGATCTAATTTAAAGCTTTTGTGTGTCTCTTATAGTCTTATAGTGGTTGCAATCTTTATGTGCTCTCTGTACTTAATCATTTTTCAGACTGGAGGAGCTGGAGATCAGACTACAGACCCTCTAGTTAGTGGACAGCCACACAGCTGCCCACTGCCATTTATATTAAAAAAGGTAATTACTCCTGAGATGTTGTTATCAAACCCTTATCGCAAAGAAAAGTAATCAAGGCAGGGTGATCTGTAGTTTAACCATTTTCTAACATTTCTAAGTAAATAGAGGAAACATAAATACAACCAAATATATCAGAACTTGAATTAAGAAAGTTAACATGATAACTGTAAAGAAAAATTTAAAGAATGAAAATAAATAGAAAATAAAATAAAATAAACATTATTCATAAACTGCCATTTATTATTTACAATTTGAATAAACAGGCAAACAGCGCTCTGGTGATGGGGCAGCAAGCCCTCCTAATACCAATTCAGAAAATCATTCAAACTGTAATACAGCAAAATTGTTTTTATTTTATGAAAAATACTCACTATAAAATGTTCATTGCAGATAAACCAGGTAGGATGAATACAAAGATTTCTAACCTCACTATGCACCCTAGACTGTCTGACTGCATGATCTTCCTCATCATTACTCATCATCTTGAGATTTTTATATTGTATTTATTTACACTGTATTTATTGATTGTCTGTTTATGTCATGCTCTGATTGACTTTAAACGGTTTATAAAAAGCTCTGCACACAAACAATAAAAAAGTGACAGTATATTGTAACAGGGCTCACTAATGTCAAGGAACAATTTTGAAGTAGGTACGGAGTATTACCCCATGCAAAGAAAAAAGGTTTGGGTATCGTTTAAATTTGATCGATTTCGGTTGTTATCGATTCCCCATTTCGATTCCAAAATGGTAAAAAAAAAAAAGATGTAAAATGTTAAGATAACAAAAATATCTTTATTGGACTGGACCGATGCACAGTAGCTGTGCTTCATGTTACACCGGGGCATTAGTGGTAACGCCTTGTGATAAACAGGCAACATTACAACTCATCTCAGAGCCTTATCAGACAGGGTCAATGGCTTTAACCCAACTGTGTAATAATTCAATATTAATAAACTTTAAATAGACAGATGAGCAGTGCTCTGTAGTAGCAGCAACTAGGACTCATCAATGTTAGTGTGGTCAATCACAGCAACAGACCATTCATGACAATGGCAAAGACAACTGATTCTTCAGTTTAGGGTTCTTCGTACTGAGCCTCACTGAACTTTGAATAAACAGGTGAGCAGCTCTTTGTGGCGCAGCTTGGGGGTCATTCTTCCAGTCTTCTCTTGTTGCAGCTCAATTATTGTAGATCACTTTGTCTATTTCAGACAGAAAGCTGCAACCAGCATTACTGCTGGCCAAGTACACAGTGCATTCAATGAGATATGTTCAGAACTATCATTGCAATAGTGTTTTACAAAGCAGTTGCTAACATGTTTCCTTCAGCAATAAACTGCACTTGATGTTATCACCAGTAATCAAATATAATGCCAAATCAACTAATATCATATCTTATTTGTGGCACAACCAGCTCATACGCTGCAACAAAGGGGGGAGATGTAAACAGATGTTAGCCATAACTGAGGTTTATTTAAGTAAATTACATTTAAAATAAGATGATGCTTAGAATCTGTAATGGATGAGAGTGCATGGTTGCAGTGATCAGTGGGGCGCATTTTGTCAGTGTAAGCACTAGAAAGCAACATAATGAGGAGCAGGCTGGGTGCAGAGCAAAGAGATCGGGCACACTGGCGTCTGGGTAGACCAGCTTAAGAGGCTGGGAACTCTGAGCAGGTGTTCCCAGTTAACTTAAAGGCACCTCAGCTGCAGCTAGTCAAAGACCTGAAAGACAAACAGGCACACAGTACAAAGGCCCGAGGCTCTGGAGCAGTCACTTTAGGAAAACATGTGCTGAATGTTGGTAGGAGATAAGATTTGAATCACCATCACAGGGTTCAAAGTCACATGTGTGGTCAGATTTGATGCCACACTGATGCCATTGCTGCTCAGAAAAGACAGGGATTTGTTGTGCCTCCACCACACAACACCCAAATGTGCACCCCTGAAACCTATAGCTAAATCTGACGGCCATGTTAAGACCAGGGTCAGGCCTGAGAGTGCTTGCAGTTTGCCAACAATTCTCAAATTAGCTACAATCTATCCCACAATCCACTTTGTAATGATGAAATATTTATTATCAGGGCCACAGTGGTAAATGTAGAGGTGCTGCCCACTACAAGTTCAGTGTACCATTGTCGATCACTGGGGTTGTTGTAGGTTGTTGGAATTGTGGAGATCAGGAGGAGAGTGTGAGTCAAGAGCATTAGCTAGCCTGTGGAGACAGGACATGAGTTTCCAGTCTGTTAGGGTTGAGGTCATGATCTATAAATTAAGAAGGACAGAGGATAATTCTAGCGGATAGGAAAAGAAACAGACCTTAATGGCCTGTCTTAATTCCCCCCTTAGCCCTACCACTTGGCCCTACCCCTTTGTTTTACCTGTGGCCGTGAACAGGTAGTGTTATCCCATTTCTCTATGTGATGTAGAGGTAGTGGCCATCTAGCCTTTCAAACACTTCTTCAAACATAGTGTATTCAGGACCCCGCTAAAAATGAAGGGGTAGACGGAAATTCCAGGATGCTTTACGAATGGATGAAGCAAATCAAGATGGCAACAGCGGTAAAATGCTCATAAATGTAAGTAAAACATTTTGGAAACAATCTTAGTGAGAGTAACAAGTAACATCTGTTACTCCCTTATCCCATATAGGAAGTTTGAAAAAAATGTCCTCGCTCATTTTATAAGGTTTTCAGTGCGGAGCAGAAGTTTCTATGGACAGGACTAATGTTACATGGAAATAACCAATGTAAACACACTGACTGACTGTGTATTTATCAATAGATCTATCTGTCCTGCAGTTGTCAGATGTGTTACTATTATAATGTTGGATGATAATGGTTGTGATTATAATAATGTTAGATGATATTGTTTGTTGCTGTAATAACGTTGGTGAGCGGCCGATGACATAGAGAGTGAGGTCCAAACTCCTAGGGGAGTAATTTTTAGCCCTCTCCCCTGTGGCACAATTTGGAGTGGGATACTCCTACTGAAGGGCACTTCATATCAAGCGGTAGGGGCAAGGGAGAGGAATTGGGACAGGGCCTAAAATAATGACTTGATGATGTAATGTGTGTTATTTGCCTTGCATGCTGCAGTCGAATATTCTTTGTCTGTTGCGACAGCTTACTTCTCTAGACTGTCACACTATTAAAAGCTTTTTCTACTTTTTTTTCTTTCCATTCATGTGCCATTATCTCTGCCACCTCCATATTTATATTATTTATATTACATTTCTAAGGAACATAACAGACAATCACAGTTCAAAAGTGAATGAAAAAAGGTACACAAGGACCAATAAACCAAGGTGATTTTGTCACAGCTCTTTGTGTCAGAATAATACGATTTGTATGAATCAGCAGGGTTGCTGAATGTCAGTAAGTAAAACAAGGTAAACAACCTGCAAACCAACACTTAGGATTTCTGTATTCCTGAGGGAACACAGGCACCCTCTGTCTGTTTGAGCCACACTGTGCTAACAATGTATCCTAGTTAAAGAGATCAGCGGCATTTTTGCTTTTCTAGAGTCATGCATGCAGCACTTCTCTATTACACACCCAATTCACACACAGTCGTCTTTGGCAATTTGGGTTTCAATATCTTGCCCAAGCACACTTTAAAATGCGAAAGGAGACTGAATGTCGATATGGGGTATAGTTAACACAATGAATCATGTCTATGTACACAAACTCGTCATTACACTTTAAGTGTAATGTTTTTCTGCAGTACACGTAAGGTTAGAGTAATCTAACCTTTAGATTGTGTCTGTGTCATCTGCTGAGAAATATTGAACATTTTGATTTTCTGACCATATTTCTGTTTACCTTGACCAATGACGAATCAGTTCCAAAAGATAAGAGTTTGTAGATACCCTCCCAAGTAATATTCCTACCTGGTTTGGTAAAATTCAACTGTGCATTGATATATTTTGTATACATACCCACCCACCCACACACACACACACACACACACACACACACACACACACACACACACACACAAAGGTGAAAACAAAACCCTGCTTCTGTAGCTTTGCCTTTGTGTAGGGAAATTTAAAAAATGGTGGTGGGATCTCTTAGATGCATGTGCAGATGTTAGTTATACAAACACATTTGACTGACAGTGGAAATCCAACATAATAAATCCCCTGTGATGACTGTAAAGGTTTTCTCTATCTTCATGGTGACATGATGACAAAATAAATCATGTTTCTGTCATATTCAAGGCTCTGTGAGAGTATGACCATATTGGATGATGCAAGTAATAGTGATTAAATTGTATGACTTGCTTGTTCTCAGCAATTCACAGAATTCGAAAAGCATTGACCTGAACCCCAGATTAGATTACTCTAATAATTCTATTTCATCACCTTGAACTGCTTGGTTTAAAAGGATAAAAGTGTGTATCCTTTTGAATGTGGACTTATGGAGACATAACAGGTGGATTATACAATCTTTGTTTGGAGGAACAGAATTCCTTTTGATGGAAGGTAATGTGGCCTTGAGCACAAAATAACATTTCATATTCAAAGAACAGACTGCACACAATTAGCCAAGCATATAGCCTCGAAATCAGGCATTTTGCCAGTAGTGTGTGTGCGTGTTGTATATTTCAAAGAAATTTGGAGTGTGTGTGTCTGACATTGTAAGACCCTGGCCATGGTCTGAGGATGTCTATTAGCATGAGCTGAATTAATCTAATAGCTGGGACAATGGTGCCAGTGGCTGTTTAGTGAACACACACACACACACACACACACACACACACACACACACACACACCCAACAAATGGAAACCTTTAACAGAATGAGAGCAACTTATTTTCTTTGGTGAAAAGAATGTATGCAAGTTTGAGAAAATGTGTGTATGAATTGAGTCATGGATCTTAAGTGGATCGGATTGATTACTATGGAAGCAGCCATCACAGCGACAGTGTGACTAAACAATTGTAAAAGGGACACATCTGTCCAGCAAAAGCAGATGCTTAACAAGCTCAGACCCAAGTAAAAAAACAGTCAGGGCCAAGCTTTACTCTGGAAACTATCCAAGTGAAGCCAACTGAAATTGTCCTTAACATTTGATAATCAGTAATCATAGTTGATAAATGTGCAGGCAGGAAGTTATCAGCTAGACTGCTTGTGGTTTAATATCATGTGGAAGAGAAGTTAGTTTCAGCAGGTTGGTGAAGTTTAACATTGCTGACACTATACCAGGCTTGTACAAACTCTACAAACAAGGAGTGCTGACTTGTCCCAATGAACGAGTCTTGAGAAAGAACAGAAACATGTAAAACGTCATTTGACTTGACTTTTTGGTCCACAGGAGTACCTACATGAACAATTTGGATTCTCAAATTGGTCAAAAAACTTTGTGATCAATCTCAAAGACTTAAAAGAGCGATAGCTAAGATTGAGGCAAATGGCAGATAGAGTAAATATTCTGGCACTGGTTGAATTAATTTGCTTAGCATTTGCAATTGAGTGCATTGAAAGCCTATCTTCTTAGAGAATTCCATATTTACCAATTGCGATAATTAAAAAGCATCATCAAAATTTGAAATGTTAATGGTCTTAGTGGGTTTGCAAAAAACAGACCCAAACATACTCAAAAATAACTTTTAAAAAACTCAGGTTTTTAAGAAGTCCTCCAATCCTGCTTGGCTCAGTAATATAAACTGATTTACTAGAACACATCAACAACCAGAGGTAACATTTGTAACCACAAAATGGGGTTTATGTGGCGTCAAAACATCACAAGGGGCACTGTATCACTTTAACTTACGAAACGGTTCTGCTTTCTGAAGCTGTCTACGGGTCTTTGACTAAATTAATTTTGATGAAACTTTTACCTTGTGTTGCAGCACAATTTAATGGAGCAGTTTAGCCTAAAAATACTGGACTGCAACCAGGTCGGCATGTGTTTGCATCGCAGGGAAGATGGACTCCAGTCGTGAAAAGGAATGGAGGAGCTGTCTTTGTGATCTTTGGGATAGTGAGCCAAATCATTTGATAGTCGTAGTGTTTAAAAAATGACATAGGGGGGTGGGCGTCTAAAATGTCCTCCACAGCGGGGTTCCTTTGAAACAATTACTATAAATGTACGGCAGGAGCACTTTCCTCTCCATACGAGATTTTATAACTTCGCCAATGAAGTTTGAATCGAGCCAACTAATTTGTCTGGCAAATTAGCTTTAGCATGTCTCGCAGCGTGATTCGACACTTACGACAATTGGAGTCAAATTGTTTTTTAGCATTTGTGCGTCTGGCGTCTTGATGAATGGCTCGTCTGAAAATGGGGAAGCGCTGTTTTAACTATCAAATTAAATGGTTTTTAATCAGTTGGTGTTTTTAATGGTGGCTCAATGCGGTTCAGTTGTGCTCAACACCAACAATAGAAAGAAAGTAATGCGGCAGCTTTGTAATTGAAAGTGCCGTGATACCTCAGTTAAATAGTGGTATTATGATGGTGTTATTTTGGTTTGTTCACTTGCGCAGTTTGACAATCATGTTTTTTGTTACTTGAGGGACTTTGGAATTGGTTTGTGATTGTTATAATGGGAATAAATTTGTGAAAGCATGTTGGTGTATGTGCAGTTGGAAATTATTGCATGCGTATGTGTGAGTGGTTTGGCTTTTTCAGACTTTAACTTTGAAATTGCTGGCAAACAATCAACAATAATTTATAAATTAACATAAAATTGAATATTTCATGTATTTGAAGTGACGGGACCCAAGCATATACTCGTATTGCAAAACTGCCCTGCAAATGACAAATGCAATAAGGTGCATTGCTCATAAGCAATAAAGGCATATTTGCCCTATCACATCTCTTTGGATGTAGGTGTGTGTGTTTGTGTGTGTGTGTGTGTTTTAACGAAGTACATTTCTTGAATTGCACTGTACGATCTTGACACAGGTGCACACACGAAGACACTGGCTCAGCCTTGACTGTATTTACCTAAAGATTAGGACGAACTTGTGCTGGTTAAAACACATTTACAAACCCACGTCAATCTTTGGCAGAAACTTCAATGTCATTCCCCATCCATCACAAATGCAAATACTGTGGCTATATTAATTCCACAAACTTTTTTCCTGCAGTAGTATTGTGCAATGAAGTGAAATTTCCCTTATTTTTGGGTGTCGGAGTTACGTGGACTGAGCGCTTGACAAAACAAATTATTTCTGGGTCAGAGACAAAAGAAACAGTTGATGTGTAAACACTGGATCATGTCTTTGTTTCCCAG
The DNA here is from genome assembly GCF_022539355.2 of Hippoglossus stenolepis. Taxonomy (NCBI): domain Eukaryota; kingdom Metazoa; phylum Chordata; class Actinopteri; order Pleuronectiformes; family Pleuronectidae; genus Hippoglossus; species Hippoglossus stenolepis. The sequence goes on along the minus strand of NC_061484.1, from coordinate 1,263,480 downwards.
CTGTCTACATGCATTTACTCCGAAATGATGGTAATATAATGAGTGTGAGAATTAGGTAGCTGATCAGTTAAGACACACACACACACACACACACACACACAAATATGTGGTTGGTGTGGCATTTTTAAGTTGGAAATTGTAATGCCAGTAGGCTAGATTTAACATTTTTTACCAAATTTATTTTTTAATTTTTGAAGTATATCTTTAAGTTTGATTGTTTAAACGCAACATAATTATAATTATAATAATTATATTTTTTATTTAAGGTATTTAGTATTTAGGCCATCATGTAGGCAAAATAAATATACACATAAATGTGTGGGATTTCGAAATCTGTTTAATAGAATTAGGTGTTTACATTTTTTTCTAATAATGTAAGCTCAGAATAATGTCAGTCACCTAGCCAGAGTATATCCAGCTAAATGAAAAACATTAATACAAGCTGAAAAGCTACATTTCTTAATATTTAACATACTTCTTTTTTTTCTTAGAGGTTGTTGAGAGTAACGATGCTAAATGGTTAAGGGAAAACCTTTTTTATTTATTCTTCATCCTCTCTGAACTTACAAGCTCCCATTCTTGCGTGGAAATTTTAAATGAAACCCTCTACTTTGGCCAATTCATTTAAATTTATAAATTTGATACCTAATTCAAATGACTTTGAATTCAGCATAATGATGAACTCAAACTGTATGACTTATGATAGTTAAATACAAGTGAAATGGCAACCTTATTACTACTGACACGTTTTTCTACAAATTATAAACATGCTGTCATTTTTTTTCTGTATCTTGTAATAGATCAAAGATTCAAAACCTTTTTTAAATTGCCAAATACTATAAATTTTCTTAACATTGAACACAATATCTCAGATATTAATTTAATTTAATCACCTCCACTATTGCATGATGGCAGTCTCAAGCATTTCTCCTCTATGTTCTCACTGAGGTATTGACTACTACCAACTACCTTGATTCACTTCCAGGGTCCTTATTTGAATTATTTTACATGTTTTATTATGATTTTTTTTTTTTCTTTTCATGAAAACTGCCATCAGATAACTTTTAGAATGACAATATGTAGAGTGCATACCTCCACCAAAGCCTAAAAGTCCCCATATAAAACCAGATTTATATTTACTAGATCGGAAATTGATATTTGAATATCTGCCAAATTGCAGATATAACAATACATTCCTGATTTATTTCATCAAGATCCAATAATTATTCTCTGAGAAATAAATGAAATGCTGAAATCTCAAAACATTAAAGAAAGTGAACACATCAAAATTAAATGGGTGTTTCCTCGAGTCATGCCCAACCCCTACACAGAATTCCATGAAAATCAGTTTCATAGTTTTTGCATAATCCTGCTAACAATCAAAGAAACAATTGCAAACAAAAACAGAATCTTGTCAGCTGACATAAAAACAAAAACCTGAACCCAAATTAATTTACTGATCAACTTTTGCAACCTCAACTTCCTGAGTAAAATTATTGCTAAGTATAGCAACTGAACCATTTTCTCATAAAAAACATATTTCTCATATATTCGATATATGTATGGCTTAAGCACAATTCATAGGACAGAAACTGCCCTTTTAAAAGTAATTATAACATGATGATCTTGGAGTCTTAATACTAGACCTAAGCTTGGCTTTTGTCATGGTAGATCGGGATACTTTTGGATTAAGAAATTGGGTGTGTCTATATGTTGCACATTTGTCCAGTGGATTGAATCCTACCTGTATAATTGAAATAGAATTTTCACACTTGGAGACTCTCCATCAACAAATATGAACTATTATAAATGGTAAATGGAATGCATTGATAGAGCACCTTCCTATTCTTAATAAGCACTCAAATCACTTTACAACAAGTAGTTACAACAAGCCACATAAAGCAGCTCTCACATATTCACATAGTGCTTCCGTATACTAAACTTTTCTGTCAGACATCATTCCCACGTTGTGCTGTGCCATCACTACCACTATATGTTTGTGTATATTTAAGTGTCTGTATGTATGCATGTGTCTGTTAACAAGTACATTTCACTGTTTTATTCTGTGTAATGTATATGTGGCAATAGACAATGCTACCGGGGTTTCACCACAACAGCCACAGACAAACATGTTGCTTTTTAGCATTATTTTTATTTTTACTTAAACAAACAAAATAAATTCAAACAACTCAACTTAATTTGACCAAAAGTTTCTGCTGGCGTCTAAGCTTTGCAGCTTGACTCTGTCCAGTCTCTTCAGGTGTCTGTGTTCCTCTCATGTCTCTGCTCCCTCTGGCAGCTCTGCTGCTGCCTTTTGAATCCAGGGGGAGTTGATTGGCCAACTAGCCTCAGTTGTGCCAGTCGCCTCTCCCTGGTCACGTGGAGGTGCTCTCTGAGCCACAATATGTTACTTTGAACTGCTTTTGTATGAAATAGCGTGATACAAAGAGGAATTAATAGCAGTGAGAACATGCTGGGATGTTATCACAGTTATAAAAAAAACATAATTTTCTGTGGCAACATAATGACAACTTCACCTTTCTGGTCTTCAGTTGGAACCCCCCCCATTCCCTGTGTTTTTTCTTGAATTGAGCCAGTATACTGTGTGAGCGCCTGCTCGTGGTCACAGTGGGTCCTTCGCTGCCAAATCAATATCTCATCATGCATGAGAGCAAAACTCTGGAATACAACAGAATGCATCCTGGTTTGATGGACTCAGAGAATCAAGTGTTTACATGAGAGACTGTTTTGACAAGATGAATAGCCAGAGGTTTGAGGTGACTAAAATCAATACGCAATCACAACTCAGATGTATTGAGTGCTTCCTCCCCATCACAGCCTCAGTGTAGTTTGAACACCATTTAACACTCACACATGTCATGAGCAAGATAGTTTGTTTAACTGACATTCACAGATCAGGTGCAATCCTTGGCCGTATATAATTTGAGGTGAGCAAGATGTGTTGGTGAAAAAATATGATGTTATGAAGAAATGTATGAGTTGTTTGCTTTATTTGTGATAGACCAATGACTGTATATAACGATGGACAACGTGACAGCTCCCATAAGTGAAACACCCTGGTGCCTGGCTGCAGTTCAGGTCATACACCTATGAAGGAAGTGGTATGCATCATTTATCTTTATAAACACCCATTGTGATGAACATACGTAGTAGACATGACATCTTGTTCATTAGCAACAGTCCTTTCCTCAACATGAAATGGAAAGTAATCCAAATATATTGGGCATAGAAAGGAAATGCTCTGAAGCCAGGGTTTCTTCTGTGAACTGAAGGAATGAACAGGAGACCAGCAACAGGACAGAGAAGATGGTGTGCTGGTGTGTATAGTATGAACAGCTCAAATAAATAAGTTGGTGCAAGCCTATGCAAGGGCCTTTAAGACTCATATAGGACTTCTGCCTTTAGCCAGGGCGTCCGGGTAGCTAAGTGATTAGGATGCATAGCACCAGTGAGTCCCTGGTGACCAGACTATTTAATGCATGTCATACCCATTCCCCATCACCCAAGCTTTGTCGAGCTTTCAGACTTTATACAGCCATCAGTGTTAACCTGTACATTACATGAAACAACATTCGTAAAAAAAAATAGGTCCATTATATTTACACAAAATGGTCCACAAAACATCTAGATTAATTTATTATACATACTGTACATCCCACTCCTTTAAAATCATTTAAATGCAAGTGTTACCTAGTAAATCCTTACATTAAACAAGAGCAAGACAAAAATAATCCAGAATATTTGAGCATTGTGCTTTGGGCATTTATCAGTAGTTAAATTGCAAGCATGTTGCAATTTAATAGTGCAAACAGTGCAGGTAAACAAGTCAAAAAGGTGGTTGTTATTCCACCCACTTCCTTGCCTTGTCTAGCAGAAGGAGAAGCCTATGGCAGGAAATAAAAGCAAACAGTCACTGTGGAATACAAAATCTTTTGAGAAACAGAATTACTCATATAAAAAAATCTTACTTGAGAACAATCCTAATGTTGAATAATGCAATCTTCAAATCATCTGACACAGACATGGCCGGTGCAGGATCAACATTTTTTTTAAGCTGATTCAGTTTTTTATTGTTGAAAGGTGGTGAATACTGCAAAAACACATTGATGTTATCCATTGTTGATAATGACTGAGATAATAGAGTTTGTGACTGTTATAATTAAAATGTCACAATAATTATTTGGGCTGATTGTACAAACAGGAGGTAAAGAGGTCTTGGATACAAAGAGGAGCAATCAGTGACTAGTGTGCAGTCGAGAGCTGTTGTGGAGCAAATAGGATTCAGTCAGTAGAAAAGGCCTGAAGTAAGTGCTGAAGCTTATTCCCAGACAATATTCAAAGTTTTGACAAAAAAACAAATTGTAATAGACAGACTGCAGCCATGTTTAAAGTAAGAGCAGCCAACTAAAACATCCACCTGATGCAGAGATAGGGGATGAAATAAAGACAGTTTTTTAGTTAATCAAAAATAGTTATAATCTCAGATTGCTTTATGGCGATGTTGTTTTTGGGCCATCATGGTTAATAACATTATAGGGTGGTGAGAAGACACAGGATCTACTGCATAATAATTTTAGTAACTTCTGCACAATGCATCAGCGGGTGACAAACTGCTTTGATTTGTAGTGGGAGAGACTGACAGAGAAGAGGCCACTGATGCATGTGCAGCCAGAGGCTGTAGCATTGGTGCCCACTGTTACCAGGGAATAAAGTAATCATTTATCATCACTGATTTGGTGGAAATGTCCTTTCAGCTCAGCGATGGTTTGGCTCAAAGTTAGTGGTCACTCCGAGATTGAAGTTTGAGTTGTGATGTGCTGCAGTCAGACGATAGCTGGAGAGACAAAACAAACAGCTGTGGGAGTAAAGGTGTAACGTTTGTATAAACCATGCATCTATACAGTATTTCTAGCTACTGTTTGCAAGTGTCTCCTGTCTGGGGAAACACACCAGAGATCGGAGCTTGCAGCATTAGCCTGGCTTGCACAAAGATAAGAGAAGGTTTAGGTTCTCCAAGAGGTGAAACTTACTGTTACAGGCACAAACACTAGGCCCACTGTGATGAATGAGAATCCAGCAAGTTTAGTTAGTGTAGCCATAGGCTTTCAATTGCTCAATTCACAACATCTGATGACTAAAATAACTTACCCAATTAAAGCATGTTGGTAAAAGAACAGGGTTTAAAAGTTGTATCATAAAATCATGGCTTTAAAGTGGATGAAATGACAATTTTTAACAGAGCTTGTTAACTTGACGCAAGCTAAAAGGTTGAAACACATTTTCATTTAAGGTCTAATTGCTCTGACAAAGCACATCGGAGCATGTAAGCTAGGGCTTTCATTGCTGGTGCAGGTAAACACAACTATGACAATACTACAGCAGAGGTTAAAAAACTTCTATTTTAGAAAGAACAGCTAAAATCCTGAACACATTAAAGTGACTTGCAGATAAAATGTCAATGGTGCAGCAGTGAAGTAATGATTTCACGTTTAATTTAGACCAGGGCTGACTGGGACAACATATCGGACAACAAATTTGGCCCAGACTGACCCCATCCATCCTAATCCTTCATTTGTTTCCAGAATATCACGCAGTTGGAAAATAAAATTGCACTGAGAACCTATTTGGGTAAATTAATCCAATATTTTAGAAATATCAGAACATTATCATTTACAAATGATCAAGTATCTTGGTAAAGCTGCATTTTAGTGTTAGCAAACATTGTATAAATACACATCTGACATTTGTAACAAACCAAACAGCTTGAAAATGGGTTGAAAATTCTTGGAGTTTTAGACATATTAATTGTGGAGACACCCCTTGCCTCACATGTGCTTTAGGACAGGGGTTCCCAAACTTTTCCATGCCAAGGACCCCCATCCCCATGTAGCATAAGCCTCTGGCGGGGACCCCCAGTTGCAAACTTACTAAAATTACGTGTGCAATATGATGTCAAATATCCAAAATCAAACATACAGCTTCTTAATATATTTCCCTTATTTTTATTAGTAACTAATAATCTGTCTTATATTTGTTACAAACATTCCTTGTCATTTCTGTACAGTAATATTAACCGTAAACATATATATATACATATATATTCTAGTTTTTCTATTTTGTTAGTTATTCATTACATTCAGTGTCTCTGTTCCGTTATAAACAGTGCTTGTCATTTAAGTATGTTTGTCTCTGTGTGTTCACCTGGTCCCTCACTAGTGGGAGGGGGGGCTTGGTGGCTCCTACACAGTTTGTCTATCCTAGGTTTTCTGGCTGTCAGTGCCAGACGAATGTCATTCTCCACTTGCAGACATGCTCTGTGCTTTGTTTTCAATACCTTCAATGTAGAACAGCCAGACTCGCAGAGGTATGTGGTGGCAAATGGAAGAAGAGATTTCATACCTCAGAGTTTTAGATGCCAAGGTGATATTCCGTGGTTGTGGCAATTTTGCAGCTGAGTCATCTTCAGTCTGGTTGTCTGATGGTCTTTTTCTTTTTAAAAATGTGTCCATTTTTGCCTTTAGCAGGAGGTAGCGAGCTATTTCTCAGGCACACAGGAACTTTCTGATGCAGCAGCTGCTCGATTCTGATGGCACGAGTGGTGTGTGGTTTTTTTTAGTTAAAAGATTGGCATTAGAAGAAAAAAAAGATTGGCATCCAAGGACACATAGATTTCGATATGTAGTGATTAATAACATCTAAAAAACATATTTAATTTAATAATTTTATTTTTATTATCACATTGTCCCCCCTTTTCCCTTACAGTTACCTCGACCCTCCCTGGCGTCCCCTAGGGGTCGGGACCCCCACTTTGAAAAGCAGTGCTTTAGGAGACGCATCTGCACGCACCAAGGTGACCTTGGTTAGAGTCAAGATTCAAAACAGCAAACAAGATGAGCTCAAGTAGCAGCCCAGGCCCCAGCCAATCAAATAACATTTAAGCAAATACAGGTCCCATCAGACTTCACATATGTTAATGATAATATACAACTCTCTGTTCACTAAAAATACAAGATAACGATGCTAGATCACAAAACTCCTCTTTTTTTTACTGACGTTTAGATACACGGTGACAAACTGCTCAATGTGGAGACTTATTAACGGCTAAAGAAACAATCCTCAGGTCTATATATATTGTCTTTTTTGGGGGGGAGGGGGGGCATGGTTTTACATTTATTTACAGATTTTTAAACGTTAGTACAAGGATCGTCTGCAGATAACTTACAATTCAATCAATCAATTAATGACATTTATTTGTATAGCCCATATTCAAGAATTACAATTTGTCTCATAGGGCTTAATGACTTGTGTCCTTCTATTGACATTCTGAGTAACTTACCTGAAGGGAAAATGTGTTACCCAATTGGGCTGATGTGGGCTGACCTCTAGTAAAGAAGATGGAGTCATTGACTGCAGTTACCATGGAAATTAAAGAACCACATGGCAGTCAATGGTTAAGATTCACGTGTGTGGGTCAGTGACAAATAAGGGTTGGCATCATTAGAAATTCAAAAATTTTATAAAACCATGTTTTAAAAGAATGCATCAGGTTTGTTCAATTTTGTCGTTACATTGGTTTCATGTGATTTAAAATAACATTTATACCTTTTTTTTCTTTTTTTTTTACATAAAATAATACTGAAAGTGCCTGAAAATGTCAAGTTGTGTAACCACAAAAGAATAAGAAAGATTCTGTTGTGCAATAATGCATTAAACGAGATACCATAAAATGGTGTGCCTTTCGGCATTCAATAAATTTGGTTATCAAAATAAAATATTGAATATTCATATTAAAAATATGAATATTAAATAATAACTTTAAGTTACCTCAGGGCACCACCCTTCAAAGGAAGGGAAAAGATAGCCAATTTATTGATTAAGTCTCATAAAAGTACTAACTACAAATTTGGAACTCTGATTAACCATTAAACTAATAGCTATAACCAAAATTAACATATAGTTAGCTAAGTTGAAGGATATAGAGTCCTTGACAGTGTAGAGTTTGACAAAATTCACTTATGCAACATTAATGAAAAAACATTTGTGAAAGAAAAACATTTATTATGAATATAATAAAGTATAAAAACACAAATTACTAATGGTGTACTTACTAAACAAAGTGTATGTGTATGTGAGTATACGTGTGTGTGTCTGTGTGTGTCAGCATGCTTCCAAAATGGTGGCTGGCAACTCTAAAGATAATGGACTCCCCCCCTTTGGAATGTTTACGACATGTAGAGAGATGGGTGAAGAGATATGCGTGTGTCTGTGTGTGTGCCAAATTAGAGAAAGTTACTAGATGCATGCAAGGAAAGACTGAAGAGCATAACTAACATTAACTTTCAAATAACTTGTAACCAAAATATCACAGCAACACAAATCAAACTTATAAACATCACAAGGAATCGAATAAACAGTCTTGCTTAGCCTAGTATAATTATTAAGCCCAGTTGTGTTATCCGTCCATGGAAAGGGGAAAAAGAGTTGCTGTGCTGTTCGAAGTTCTGTGAAGTCGTCTTGCTGGTTTGTGGCTCCTGCCTTTGTGGTTCTGTTGGGCTGTGCAGCTCAGTTGCTGTTTGAAGTTCTCCGGCAGGACAACACGTCGCTGCTTGGAGGTTGGTAGAGCTTGGATTACGAGGAGGTTTCCTTGGTGAGATGAGCTGGAAACTGCAACTCTCCTCCATGAAGTTGATTTGAGTTGAAAGAGTGAGCTGGACCACCACCCTTCTCCTCTGAGAGGATTCGTGGAAAGAGCGGTGTGCTCCTCTCGAAGAGGTGGATGGAAAGAGCTGGACACCCTCCTGTCCTTCTCCTGTCGAGGGTGGCGTAGAAAGAGAAGATGTGAGCTGGAGAAGCCAGGCTTCTCCCCTCGGCGTTGCATGGAAAGAGAATGAAGAAAGGGGGAACAGGCCTTATATTGGCCCGGTGACCTCACAGGTTATTGGGGCCCAGAGTGACCAATAGGAGTTGAAACTTGTGTCCCTGGCCGGTTTTCACACCTCTGTGTGACGTTGAGGCACCCTGGGAGACTGAGTTCTGGAGGCTCTGGTTTTCTCCAGAACAAAGGACATGCGGCTTTAGGCTTTTGACTACACATGTAGGCCCGAACTGTGGTTCACAAATACCATGTCCCAACAATTCAATATTTCATCCAATAATTAATTATTTCTAAAATATCACAGGACATATGCTGAAAACACCTTTGTTTTCTAAATAATCTTTAAGAAATTGTGAACAAACTATGTTTTTCCTGTATATTATCATATTTTTCATGAGAAATACTGGTTACTCTAACTGACACAAACAAGTTTCACAACCTGACCATGTAGCTTCTACACTCAAAAGCTTTTTTGTAATTTTTTTTTTGAAATCACTAACCCTTGTATGCAGCTTTTAGGATGATCATGGGTCCTCCTCTGTGGTATTATTCTCTATCACCTGGTCTTCTTGCACAAATTGGAAAAATGGTTCCTTGAATGGTGGCAAGACCACTTTGACACTTAGGGAGGTGACATGACTCACATGATTTCACAAAATTAATATTAATATTCAGAAAAAATTCTTGCATATAATATTAACCGTCTCAAATGCATGAATAGGCCCAACTAATTGATAGGGTGTTTTAAGAATTTTACTTTTTTAAGCAAGTTTAATTATTTGGTACCAGGTTTTTATGGTTACACCACATTGACATTTTTGCCATCATCCTCCAAATATTCTCTCATAACTGATTAAATCCAGAAATTTTAGACTCTCAAGAAAAAAATGTATGCAAGTAATTTTTACGTTTACTTTTTTATTCTTATCTTTTTAAATTTAACTAAACCATATGAACACAAGAAATAATCGTCATGTCACTGATACACACTCACAGACACACATATTTTTACATGGAGGTATGCAGGTAAGAAGACAGTCACAGAACAATCTTACAATGTCCAAATGTCAATGAACTATAGACCAAAAACAAGGTACATGAGGACAAAGGACGAGTATTCGTAATGTTAAGAGTCCCTTAAATGAAAGGATTTACTTATTGATTTAGTTTGAGCAACCTTCTGATTAACTTTTTTATTATTTGTATTAACACGGGTCAAAGACAATATGGTCTGTACTTATATGGCGCTTTTTCAGTCTTGATGACCACTCAAAGTGCTTTGAAGTACAGTTAGTGGACAACCTGCTCTACTTCCTGAGCCACAGCCATAAAGACAGGGATCTAGGCTGATTTAATCAGCATGTGCTGGGTGGTCCAGCTCTTTGTTTTACAAACCAATTTAGTTTGAATTAGAACTAGGACATGGAAAGGGTATGTCGACAATTCATGTAGGCTATGTAATTTTCAAGAATGTTCAAGTTATCGACATAATATAAAAGGTTATAGTACATTAGTCAGTTATTTCTGTTGCACAATATACAAGTGTGAAGTGTTCAAGGGTATTTATACAGTATTTATACATCACAGCTCACCTGTAGATGCATAAATGTATAGCTTAATTCATAGCTGCATCAGTTTATTCAAAAAAGGAAGGTTTTGTTGTTCTTTTCAACTATGATGTTGTAACAATTCACCTTGCTTAGGATGTAAGGGGAAAATTACATACGCTATTTTAAAGGAGCACGGGTGGATCTGTCACGCTGTGTACAGGCGCCGCCGCCTGACCATCTTACAATAAACGAATAATACTTCATAGGACCGATAACCTTGTCATCTGGCCCCACCACATATGAAATAATATATATAATAACGAAATTAACCCAGAACGTTGCATTCAATTATCTGTATTTTCAATAAACCTAATCATACACACGTAGCACCTGGACGTGTGCCCGCAAACAAAGTCGGGAAAGTGAACACAACCACTGAACGTAAAACAAATCACATACATCAATATTTCCCCCAAACCCCAGGTTCATACAGTCCCTTATAGTGGTGAATCCCCAAAAAACGTCCCAAAGCAAAGTTTAAGCAGCTGTGGCGTGGTGAGATTGCCGCAAACAATAATAACAAATAGTCCACGCTATTCTCACCACCTCTGACCGCCCAGAAAAAGAGTCCAGTCCTCACAGTAATCCCTGAAAGTTTCGCCCAGGCAATAATCCAGTTTATTTGGAAATAATCCCTTGTAGGTCCTCAGGTCCGCAGTTAACCCGAACGTCGCTGGTCGCTCACCGGCCCGCTCCAACAAAACAACCCCCTGTCAATGCATATAATAAACAAATACAGACGGAGGTCCAATCCCTTATCCTTATAATTTAAAGCTTCTGACAGATGGATATGCACAGACTTTAATAGATGTAGGTAACAAGAGCAGATTTATCTGTCCTCCCTAACACATTTCATGTACATATAAAGTGCACTTAGGTGACCTTTACATGTGTAACTAGACAGCAATAGACAACCTTCTCCATCTCCTTGTCAGCTCAAGAGCTGTTATCAATTGCTGGACCTTCGTCGTCAAATAACACAGACAATTCATCAGGTGTCCCATCCATCCCCCTGACCTCCTGTCAACACAGACGATGTCCCCTGATTTAAACTCCTGTCACAATTAGTTCCTACATTCGAGGCAGTTGAAACTCTCCAGACATGTCTCTGTTTAGCTCCTGACACTTTCCAAATAATTGTACATATGTCATGTCTTTTTTTCTTCACCAGTAGATCAGAGACATTACAGAGGATTATTTCATCTGTCTTTCTCCTCCCTTGACAATTATCAGAGGATTACACCATCTCCACCTTGTTAAATATGGCCTGATCCTCGACCCCAGTCTCCATGACAACAGAAAACACTGGCTGTGCAGTAGCCATGGTGATCAAAGCAGGTGGCTGCTGAGGTTTTTGGGGTGAGGCAGGACAGATTCAGGAGGGAATTTTGAGGGAATGGAGATAGTGATGGGAAGAACTAAGAAAATAAAATTAGGAATGTCTCAGAAAGGAGACTGCAAAACAGTAAAATAAAGAACAGAGGATGAAGACAGACAAAGTGAGTTAAATAATTAATGAAGGTATCCATTCTGTTCGAGATGTGTATCGAGAATGCAAAACTTAACATGTGTCTGATATTCTGGTTGGTGTTAGCAGAGGGAAATTGAAAATAGGTGCTCCTACCTGTGCAATCTGCATTACCAATGTGTCTGCATCCATGTTAAACATTAATTTGAGCACACAACACCTGTTGTTATAATTATGACTCAAGTTGAGTCTTACATTAATGGGTTGAGTTTGATACAGAATTGATGTAGTGTGTTGAGCTTGCAGGACTCCAGAGATTAAAGCTGTGTGAGCTTGTTTTAAAATACTTTCAGTAAGGTGTTTTATTGTGTTCACTGTGTACAGAATGAATCATTTTGTGGTGTAGCTGATAATATGGATATGATTTCATGTATAAAAATTTATAAACATGCCTGCAAGTGGCCAATAAAATAATCTCAGAGTATTGGTAAATATACTTAAATTATATATGATGCTTTATATGGCGCTTTCCTTGTCCCATCGACCACACAAAGCATTTTTAAGGGTGTACATCACATTCATGCATTCACACATTTATTCTCACTTTAATACACAGCACTTTGTCTATCACACAGCTGTTGGGGACAAGTTAGGGTTCAATGTCTTACCCATCAACACTTTGTCATTCGGATTGAATGAGCCAGGGATGAACCCTCTACGGTCAGGTTAGTTGCTCCTCATCTCAGCCACACCAAATAGTTTTCATATGACAGAAAACAAATGGACTATTTTGAGAGTTTGGACTTTTGATTATGATTTTTTTTTTAAAGTATTTTATGCGTGCAGGACTCCTGAACACACTCACATACTCAAGTTTAAATCAATTGCTGTCTTTGACACTTATAGAGAACATTTAAATATTGTTAGATCCTGACCAATCATGTCGCTGTCACAACCTCTCTCACATCAGAAACTCTAGTTGAAACATATGTACCATTCCTGCTAATGTGTGATAAATACAGTTGTTTAATTTACTGCATGGGAAATATCTTAGATATTGATGTTTCTTTGGGACATCAGGTCACCACCAGGTCACCACATGGATACTATTTTGGGGGGAAATGTTCAGTCACAATAAAATTTGCATTTTGATGCAGTTATGAAATTACAAAATGTGTTGCAAACACTGAAAGAGGACACATTTAACACTTTGGCCAGTTCTGTGCATGCACCACTGATGATTAAAGTTGTTAAAGTTTTAAACCAAATGCAATTTCATGCAAAAATGAACACCAAAACTGCACTACACCACCTAATCAGCATGAAAACAGCCTTGGCTGCACCTCTCTTCTAATCTCAGTTCAAACGTGTTCATTTGGTGCCATGCAATTCCGAAACAGGTGCAAACTCAAAAATGAGACCTTGGAAGATTGTGGGAAAAATGTTGTTTTACTTCGTCAATGTTATCCAGTTAGAGCACCATTAGGTTATTAGGACAGTTGTTAGCTAGTCTTGGTCAATCTGTATTACTTTATTTGGTCATTTAAATCCTGATATACTGATTGTGCATGAGTTGTATCTGCCTTTTAAACTAGAACAAACTGCTGTTGTCCAGGAATTACCAACTCTCCCAAAATTCAGAGCTACAGAGCGCTGATTAACAGAGAAATAAAAGTACTGCTGACTCATATCTCAATAGATGAAATATGGAGTCTGGCATTAATGGCATGCTGACATTTGTTGAACACCGTAATTTTTTTTCCAGAATGAATAGAGAATTATCAAATTAATCAAATCCTTGGGAGTTTAAAATCCATTTTCACATCCATTTTATTTTAGAGGTACAGACATTTATCCAAAAACTCATTGAGTAAAATCAATTTACTTCTTTCTTTCATTTACAAACATAATTTATGCTCATTTCACGTACTTGTGTGTACGTTATTTTACATATTTTAAAACTCAATAACTTAAATTTGAAAATGATCCCAAATTATATTACCAGAATTCCAACTGAATAATGTTACCCCATGTACCCCAGGATGCTTTGGGCAGTTTTATTTGTATGCCTCGGCATGGGCGACAGCCAGAAGCATTATGTTTTGGGGTTGTCTGCATGTCTGTACATCCCATTCTCATTGGAATTTGAATTTCTTCAAATTTGGTACAAACATTCAGTTGGACTAAAGGATAAGTTAATTAGGTCAAGGTCACATTGGTCTCATAAATCACACTTTTTTCCCAGTTAGCTGCTGTCTCTTCCAGTTCTAGCGTCATTACCAATTATTATGCCTTTTTCTGTTGACATCTGGGACATTTCACTATATTTAACATAACATCGGACTTAGCATTCATTCCACCTCCAATTAAAATGCAGAATCACCGAAAAAACCACGCTAATACGACTCAGCAACAACTGAGTTTCAAGGCTGACACGAAGGCTTACGCACATGCCTCTCCAAACGACTCCTCTTACTCTGCAGATGATCCAACGTTTAATTTTTGAGCTTCTGCATATGTTATCGGAGGACCAAGCAAGACATTTCACGGACATCCATAAGGAATTGTCTGAAACGAGGAGGGTCATTTCTGCAGTTGAGGAGGAATTAGCTGACGTGCTCACTCGGAAATCCAGCGCAGAAGCCCGACTCGACGGCACTGCTTGCTGGCTCTAGCCTCCGACGTTGAAAAGTAAAATGCCAAATGGTTGAATACGGGGACAGGGAAAAACGGGTGAATTTACGCATTTATGGCTTCCTGGAGCATTCCGAGGGCAAGGATGCTACATTGTTTCTAAGGGAAACACTCCCAGAGATATTCAAACCAACATTCCAGGGGGTCTGGAAGCGCGCTCACAAGGCTAGGTCTGGGGCCACGCGTTGATGTAATCGACGTCATCGATTATGAAAATACGTCGATTTGCAAAACGTGGGTCGACACGTCGTAGGAACGTTTTTTCCGTCTTTACGGTAGTAAATCCTGGAAGCACAAGGTAGAGTTTATTTCACTGAACCAGAGAAAGTGGGAACAAAGCGGAAGTTAAAGCTGTTTAGTTGTTTATGTTTGTTAAGATTGTTTATATGTGAAATGTAGTTATATATTAAGAAAAAACAACCAAAGGGGAAACTCAAACCAAATCCAACAAAACCAAATCTTATTTATTTATCAATTAAATGTATTATTATTGAATCTACACAGTGTTTTAATATTCCCCCAGAAAGTAACTTGGATTTTACTTTGGTTTGCATTTATTTTGCTGTTGGACAGCTAAATGTAGATTGATATATTCCTTTATTTGATTGGAACAAGCGCTTACACTAATTTTATTTTGGAGAGATTTTGTATGGGACTGTAAAAGGCTGATTAGCAGTTCAGACTGGGCTATTTTTTGCTGTCAGATTTGTTTGTATTTAAGAGAAGATGATTAAATATATATAACTGACACAAGTTATTTAAATTTTCTTTTGATAAATTCATTATTATATAAATCGAGTAATCAAAAAATCATTAGATTAATAAAAAGATGTATCATTAGATTAATCGATTATTCGATACAAATATAATCGATAGGTGCAGCCCTACACAGGGCATTGGCTTCAATAAAGACAGGGGGCTCCCCCAAGACCTTTCATCGTACGTTTCCTAAGGTTCCAGCAAAAAGAAAGCGTGAGAAATGTGGTCATGGAATGCTGGCAGGGAAAAGGTTGAGCTTCTACCTACATTTTTCAAAGGCTAGTCATTGCACTGATCTCTGCCTATTCTCCAAACCCTTTTATGATGGGTTCTATGACCTTTTAACCAAAGGTCCTGAGGCTCAGAATCAGGGAACATTTCTCTGATATATTTAGTGTTAAAGCCAAGTATGGTTTGGTTTTAACCAATCCCAAGAGTGTGAACCTGGAGATTGGATTTGATAAATCTACTGTACATGTGAAAGCTTTTTAAATAATATTCACATAGAGCGTCTTTCTGATACTCACTCAGAAAACCTGAATGCATCTGTTACACTGCACAAAATTGAGGAAGTACTAGGGGACATGCGCAAGGGCAGATCGCCAGGTCCAGACGGAATCCCGTCAGAGATCTATCTTGCCTTTTGGCCCATGCTCAGTCCATTGTTCTTGATAAGATACAGTTTTCAATTAGGGAAGGCTCATTTTTGGGAGATGTTAACACTGCTTTAATATCTTTGCTTCTAAAAAATGGCAAAGACCAAACAGAGCACGCCAGTTACAGGCCCCTTTCACTTCTAAATGCAGACATTTGGATTAATGCTCTGGCTCTGCGGCTTCAGGGTCACATATATATATATATATATAATGTATATATTATATAATAACCCAACAGCTATGGTGCTCACAGGCAAGACCTGCTCCCCTCTTTTTTGCCATCTCTAGAGGGTCGAGGCTGTCCTTTAAGCCCCTTACTGTTTGCCCTCTCTCTTGAACCTGATGACGTGCTACTGTTTGTCAACAATGCTGTACAGGGTATACCACAAATTCTGTATTTTTGATCGATATGGTAAACTTCAAGTTTTTAAAATAAATTGGCAGAAATCAGCTTTGTTACCTCTGAATCAGTCGATGGTCAGTATACCCCTACTTTCAGGTATTCCAGCAGTCAAAAGTTTTACACAGCTGGGGATAGAAATTTCCCTTCGATTCAGACAATAGTCAAATATAATTTTGGGAATATACTCAACAAAATTATTTCAGATTTAAATAGATGGCCTTCATTACATAATTCACTTCAATCAATCAATCAATCAAATTTTATTTGTATAGCCCATATTCACAAATCACAATTTGTCTCATAGGGCTTTAACATGGTGTGACATCCTCTGCCCTTAACCCTCAACAAGAGTAAGGAAAAACTACTAAAAAACCTTTTAACAGGGTAAAAAGAAGGTAGAAACCTCAGAGAGAGCCACATGTGAGGGATCCCTCTCCCAGGACGGACAGAAGTGCAATAGATGTCAAGTGTAAAGGAGAACATCAAGATAAAGGTGTTAGCAGCATTGATTAGAATAAACACTTTGTAGCATAACTGAAGGTCAATGAATTGATGGATTATTGTCAGTAATGGTCGAGTATCTGAGTAGAAATAATGTATATCAAGCAGTCCTGCTGCAATCATAGTCTATAGTCAGCAGCCACCACGATCATGATCCACAATCAAGATCGGATGCCACTATAGTCCACAGTCATTGTCCACTGCCGCCATCACGATCCACCATCAACTGCCACCTCGGTCGTGGTCCACCACCATTATCAGATGCCAACACGATACAGGATCCGCCTTTATTATCACTATCAGCCAGCACGATACAGAATCCGCCATACAGGATCCACCATTTCGATCACGATCTCTGATTCGCGATCCACCATCATAATCTACGATGTGGCCACAGCCGCGGCCCTGGATCTGCGGACGATAAGGCAAAGGGACTGGAAGAAGTCAAGTCTGTAACATGTATTGATGAGATATTAATTTCTTTGATGATATAAGGAGGGAGAAGAGGAAGGAGAAGCTGGGAAGAGAAGCTCCGTGTGTCATGTGTCCCCCGACATTCTAGACCTATAGCAGCATAACTAAGAGCAGGTCTAAGACAAGCCTGGACCGGCTCTAACTATAAGCTTTATCGTAAAGGAAGGTTTTAAGCCTTCTCTTAAACGTACAGATGGTGTCTGCCTCCCGAACTGAAAGTGGGAGATGATTCCACAGGAGAGGAGCTTGATAGCTGAAAGCTCTGGCTCCTACTCTACTTTTAGAGACTTTAGGGACGACAAGTAAGCCTGAATTCTGGGAGCGCAGTGCTCTAGTGGGTTAATAAGGTACTATCAGCTCTTTAAGGTATAATGGTGCCATATTATTAAGGGCCTTGAAGGTGAGGCCGAGTATCAATAATTAAGATGAACATCCTAGCCAGAGTCAGTTTTGTCAGCTCAATGCTACCTCTTCCTCCACCAATCCAGTATTGGAGTAAGGTATAGACAGCGGTAACAATATTCCTGTGGCGGGGCAAAAGACCACGTATCAGGCAACCCATAATGCAGCGGGAAAGACAGGGGTGGCCTGTCTCTTCCAAATTAAAATGTTCTTATTATTGGGCTGTAACAAACCTCTCTGTTACCGTGGGTTTCTCGTCACGAACTCTCAGGACCACAGGTATGATTTCCGTCATGCTCTCCTTTATTCTTTCAGCTATACACAATACATATATACACATGGGCAATCTCTCCAGGCGTTGCCTTCCTGCTCCCGGCGCCGCGCGTCCCAGCGCGCTACTGCTGATAAAGAGGAGAGAGTCATTAGTTGACCTGGAACACCTGTGCACAATCAGACTCTCTCCCTGGCACCGACCTGCCTCAGTGATTCCAGCACTGCGGCCATCCACTGCACATGCTCTGCCCAGGTGTCACTGTGAATAATGGCGTCGTCCAGGTAGGCGGCAGCATACGCAGCGTGGGGACGCAGCACTCAGTCCAGGAGGCGTTGAAAAGTGGCGGGGGCCCCTAACGGAAGTGTGACGAATTGGTACAACCCGCACAGAGTCTGGAGACAGGGGAATCTGCCAGTAGCCCTTGGTCAAATCCAGCATGGTAAAAAAACGTGCAGTGCCTAGCCGATCCAGGAGCTCGTCGACCCGGGGCATTGGATATGCGTCAAACCGTGAGACCTCGTTCACCTTGCGATAGTCCACACAGAACCGTATAGACCCATCCATCTTGGCTACAAGAAGGATGGGGCTGCACCAGGCGCTGTTGGACTCTTCTATTACCCCCATCTCGAGCATAGCTGCCAATTCTTTCTGAACAACTTTTATTTTATGTTCAGGAAGCCGATCGGGTCGTGAACGTACAGTCACCCCAGGGAAAGTCTCAACGTGATGTTGTATGAGTTTTGTGTGTCCTGGCAAGGGGGAAAACATGTCAGCAAAATACTGCTGCAACATGGCGATCTCTGCTCTCTGGGCCAGGGAGAGATGGTCATCGCAAGGGAGTGAGGTCGGATTGGCGGAATTCGGTACCTCAGGCCCCAACTCATCTCTTCCGCTCACCAGCGACACCAGAGAAATGGGCTCTGCCTCTCTCCATGTTTTTAGGAGGTTGAGGTGGTATATTTGTAATTCAGAGCTAGAAGAGGGGAGCAATACAAGTACTTTTTCTCCCGGTGTGAATTGTCTGGCTCCTCTGTTGTACAGGCGCTGTTGAAGTGCCTGGGCCTGGAGCAAATTCTCACGTGATAACTGCCCAAGTGTGTGGAGTTTTGCTCTCAGGGCCAGGACGTACTGAATTTCATTCTTACTGGGGCTTGGACCTTCCTCCCAGTTTTCTCTAAGTAGGTCCAGTATGCCCTGTGGTTTTCTGCCAAATAATAGTTCAAAGGGAGAGAATCCTGTGGGGGCCTGGGGCACCTCCCGCACTGCGAACAACAGAGGATCAAGCCATTTAGCCCAATTGCGCTCGTCTTCGTGAATGAATTTACGGATCATGGATTTGAACGTCTTATTCAGCCGCTCGACCAGACCATCAGTCTGTGGCTGATATACGCTGGTCCGAATAGATTTAATCCCCAGTAATCCATTCAGTTATCTTAGTGTTCGTGACATAAATGAGGTGCCATGGTCAGTCATGATCTCTTTTGGGATCCCGACTTGGGAGATGACGCAACACTCCTTGCAGAGATGGTGCGCAGCGGCACTGCCTCTGGATATCGCGTTGCGTAATCCACCAGGACTAACACAAAGCGATACCCATGTGCACTCCGGTGAAATGGCCCGATGAGGTCCATACCAATGCGCTCGAATGGAACCTCCATTAATGGTAACGGGCGCAATGGTGCTCCGGGAATGGCTGGTTGGTTCACCAGTTGACATTCACAGCAAGACGCGCACCAGCGGCGCACCAGCGGCGCACCAGCGGCGCACCTCCCCGCGAATGCCAGGCCAATAGAATCGGGTCATTATCCGGCTTAGTGTTTTTTCATACCCCAGGTGACCAGCCATTGGGTTAAAATGAGCCGCCTGGAAAACCATTTCCCGACGGCTTTTAGGCACCAGCAACTGGGTGATTTCTCCTCCTGCCTGAGTGTCACGACTCACTCGGTATAGCCTGTCCCTGATCAATGAAAAATATGGGAACGTCGGCGCACCATGTGACCATCAATTCTTATCACTTGATCAAAGGCTAAGCGTAGAGTGTCATCACGAGACTGCTCGAGTGGAAAATCTTTCATGGAGTGTAATTCAGGTACCAGCGGTGCCTCCAGGGAAGTCACTGCTATGTGTGTGTGTGTGTGTACACACATGCATATAAAGGCAACAGGATGATAGTCTTCAGTGATATATAGTTGAAGTATGTTTGTGAGCGTGAATTCATGTTATTTAGAGTGCACAGGTTTTTGTGTCCAACAACATAAGAGAAGACATGGGGGACTAAAAATGCTTGGATGCTTGAAACAGAGTAAAGGGAGGAAAATTCGGAAAAAGGAAATGCCTTGTTAGTTCTTGTTCACTATTGCCACCACAGATTGTCCTGCTACATCAAATCTCAAAACTATGTAAGGAAAATATAAATGCATAGTCAGCAATTCATAAGGAAAGCTATTTTAAAAGCTCAGGTGGGAGAGCGGTCGTCCACCAACAACTAACACACAGTCCATCAACAAAAGGACAGTCAATCTCTATAGTCTCTATAGTCCTTAGTCTGTCCCTCTTTCTAATTCTATGCTTCACAATCTCTTTGCTGGTGAGGACATCTCACAGACAGACAGACACACATATGCTGCACTGTACAGCAGTGAAACAGCTCACCTTCTGATTCTGAAACACTCGGTTTAACCTCTGGGACATGCTGGTTTCCTGAGCGCACACACAAACACAGACCTTTTAAAGGAACAACTTAACCTCAGAGAGTTGATCCTTGCTAAAAACTACTGAAATATGAAAGAGCTTGCAGGAGGAGGAGAGGAGGCTGAGCACATGCAGACACAAAGAGGGGGGAAGAGAGGAGGAAGGAGATGCAGAGGGAGTGAGTGAATATTAGATGGGGAGAGACAAGGTCATGGAAAGGTCTGGGACATGTGCTGTGTCAGGCCCACTACATGTTGGGAGAACTACTGTGGCAGAACAAGCTCTTGCAGGGGTGGAGATCTGACCTCATTACAAATTCAAATACTGTGATGTTTCTGAACTTCTCTCAAAAAGGACAATCAAGCTTATTTGAAAGAAATTCAACATTATTGGAGAACAAATGTCTTCTATTTGCTGAAACTTAATTACTTAATTTTTACTACATGCACTTTTTTGTATTACGGTTATTCTGAGTGCCACTGCCAAAATAATAAACAAAACCAACTAAATCAGAGTTTACTCTAATTTATCTCACAACAGAAAATAAATCAATAAATAAAGGGACCTCACGCACCCCCTAACAGAAACAGGAGAAAATTGTTTAGGTCAAAAAAAGGCTTTTTACCCTTTAGCCATCCAGACTGCATTAAAGACATTAACACTATTTACAAAACTTACAACGACTCAAGATTGTTGAGATCACACATCTGGCAAAGTTGAATTGTTACATCACTAGATCACATTGAAAACACACACTCAAAAAAACATGATAAACACAATCATTAATGCGAAGAGGAAATGAGTTGGGGCGTAGTGATGGCATTTTCTTTGTGGTAATCATTACAGACACAGGCAGTTTGCTCAGATTTTGGAACCAGAAGTAAGGGCCGGAGCTTGGCACAGACAAAACCATTTTCCAGAAGATCTCCTTTTGCACTGTAGCACACTTTGTGGGGTTGATGCAGTATACAGGATCCCTAATGTGGTTGTGGTCACTAACATCAACATAATGCTGTCCGACTGTGATTTGGGGGGGCTTATCACTGAACAGTCTTGAGTGGCAATGAACGAGGAGACAAAAATCTAAATTGCCTGACTCAGACAAATAAGACAAATGTCCGTCCAGGTTTTCCAGGACTGTAGAATTTTTCAAGGGTGCACACAGAACTCAAAACAGCTCATGCAACCAGTCTTCTGTGGGGCTGTAAGACACCACTGTGCCCACAGGAGAGACACGTGGCACAGGGGTCAAAGGTGGCACCCCGGAGTTATCACAGGCAAAGTATTGTTTCAATGTTTACAATGTACAACACACCCCGAAAAAAAGGAGATGCTTTGACGTCACACTCTTTAGCAGCGGGATTTTCACTGACCTCGGGAAAAGCATGAACCTTTTGTGCCGGCCAAATCATTCCTGAGAATAAGTTCAACCACTACTATAGGCAGCTGATAATGCTAACTAACTGATGCCAGAAACTAAAAAAAGAGGAGAGCATAACCGTGTGTAGAACACTCAGCTTAATTTCCCACACTTTGACTGGCTGGAAGAAAGAAAAAACACTGCGCCAGGCCACCTAATGCTTTACACCAGTATCTTGTTAAATGTGAATCAGAACTCTATCACTCACTGCAAAAAAACTATGCGGAATGAAAGGCTTGAAGTCATTGTCATCCTCTTCCCGTCCACCAAAAGTTCCTGCTGTCCAGTAATTGGCTCGTACTGATTAAATCCTACAGCGGAAGGGTTTTTACTCAGAGACTGGTCTTTTTTCTTTATGAGATGATCAAGTAATGACAGTAAAAACATTCCTGGTTTTTCCCTTCAGCAGATGGATTGTGCCAGAAGGCTTTAGGCAAGCAGGTTTTTATAATCTGCTCCGGAGCAAGTTGACTTCAGAGGATCAGATCAACGCCTGTCAACAGCCCAACTAATGACCAATATGATCATTGGAAAAACAGTAATCATTCTACAGGATACTGACAGGGACAAAAGAGTGGCAAAGTGGCAAATAAAAAACAGTTGTTTTCATAAATGTGTGGAATGGTTTTGCTGTTCCAGACTTTCCATGTGCCCACTCTTGTTTCTAAACAGAGCTTCTATCCAATGGAGGGAGATATTACCACAGATAATACATCACAATTTGTTTAACCTTATTTAAATTAAACAAGTTATAATAATAATAATAATAATAATAATTTGATTACCAAAAGAACTCCTGGCAGTGGTGATGTCTTTAAAACCTAGAGTTAGCCACCTAATGACCAGCTTCAAAGTACAGGTTAGCAGGACGGCTGTTAGGTTTAGTGGAGCCAGAAAACTTTAAGATATCCTGGGTATTTTGAATTGGTTTCATAGTAAAGGCCACAGGACTGATCTTATATAGCTCAAGATTTGTTCACTACACTATTTGATAAGGGCACTTTAGTCATTGGTTTGTTTCAGATGGCTGTAGAGCAGCAGACATGCTAAAAAATTGATGTGGAACAAGAAATGGTAAAAAAAGAATAACCACCGGGGAGAAACACCCGAATGCAGACAAACAAACATACAAATTCACTGCCTGAGGAATCACAGAAAGGTGTGACAGGGTCAGCTGCTGAGAGGTTCTATTTTCCCACTATGCACTTGTGTAAGCCTGCCCCGAGACCCAAACAGAGTGAGATGTAGGTCAGGTTGTCATCAGCACATAAAAAGAAACAACACAAATGTCAGGATGTCAATACATGCATACACGTAACACTTTTATTTAGGTTTTAAAATTGTTGAAGCTTGAGTGGATGTATTGAATTTCCTGAAAAGTGTTGGCTAATATCATGGCATGTTACATGGTATCTGCTTGGAGTCAGCTAGCTTGTTACCTCTAAGTATTACTGGGGCTGTTATGGGAGAAATTATATTTTAGCCATTAAAGGCAAAAGGTTTAAAATAAAGAGTCACAACTTGACAATCTGCACTAGTGACATTGACCAGTAAGAACACCAGCTCTTAACTGGCACAAAGCACACGCAGACATATTTAGAGACCCTTAACTTAACCTCAGAGAGTTGATCCTTGCTAAAAACCTAATGAAATATGAAAGAGCTGTTGGAGTGAGTGAAGGGGGGATGGAGGCAGACGCAAAGAGGGAAATAGAGGGTTGAGTGAATATTAGATACGGAGAGACGAGGTCACGGAAAGGTCTAGGACATGTGTTATCAAAATCTATTGTTATCATCTCTTATCTAAAGTAAAGTTCAGATTTTATTCTTAGAACAAGTAAGGCTAACAATTGGATTAGCTTCTCAGCATTATTGTTTATTGACATAAATCAGTGAACCTTTATACTAATGGCATCATATTTGTCATTGCTTTACCAAATTATGTCCAAATGAATGATTAAAACCATTCAAACTCACAAAATGAGTATATGATTTGTTGATTTTACACCCGTAAATGACAGTCATTAGTTATATGCAACAGTTCATTGAACTGAGCACAAGAACAGAAATAATAATGGTATTTTGCCCATCACACATAATTTGAGAAAAAGACTTCCCATCAATGAAAGTGAGGTGTAGGCTGGCTTTTTGGCTTTCAGAATATTTCCAAAAGGGAGGGTGTCTGTTTATAATGACATCCATTATCCCTCCATCCTTTCCTCTAAGTGAAAATGACATGTTTATACTCACTGACTCTGTGTTTTACATTAAACGTTAATGCACATATGTTCTGTAAATAACTATCTCTTAAGCTATTGAGAGGATACACAGTCCTTAAATGTTAATGTGTGTGTGTGTGTGTGTGTGAGGCTGCTCTGTTTATATCAGTGTGTGTGTGTGCGTGCGTGCGTGCGTGCGCGTGTGTGTGTGTGTGAGGCTGCTCTGTTTATATCAGTGTGTTTTGGAAATCTGTTCTTTGCTAACATGTCCCATACCTTGAGTGTCTGTAGGGCTGTTTCCATGCTGTTATGTTTCATCTTTCTGAGGGCAAATGAACTACAGACAGGGTAGACACTCACACACGGTGTGAAATGCATCAAATGGTTTTCAACTGCTTACATTTATACATGGTATTAATTTGTGTCTCCAGTGTCAACTTTGAGATCCAATTGTTCTATCCAACTCTGTTGCCTCACAACAAGAAGATTCTTGGTTCGATTCCTGGTTTGGCCAGGGACCTTTTTGCATGTTGTGGCAATTGACCTTGCCACGGGGCTCTCCCATACAGCCAGAGACGGAAGTGTTGCTCTTTAACATTCTTTATTCAACTAAACATAAATTCACCCTACAAACTTTAAGCGGACTGGCTTTGCGCCCAGTCCTCCACTCAGTGTCTGGGAGTCTCTGGAGCCTCAGTCTTCTGAGCTCCTTCCTGCGTTCTGAGTCCTGAGGCAGACACGCTGCCTTTTAAGCATGAGGACCAATCAGCTAACAGCTCTCACCTGCGCTGATTGATCCTCTATAGCAGGTGAGGGCTCTCCCAGCCCCCTCACCTCCACATACCTCCATCGCGAATTTCAGGCCAGGATTTCTCCCGGCCTGACCTACCTCCCACGGACCAGGAGAGGAAACCCATCCACCGAGGCTCTCCGGAGGTCGAGCAGGTGGGCGACGCGACGCAGCGCCTCTCCGGAGGCCGGCCAGGTGGGCGACGCCGCCCGGGCGTCCCGGCAAATGGTACCGGGCCTGCCGGTGTCGGCCTCTCTGCCGACAGGGGACATGGGACAGGGGCTGCAGGCGTCGGTCTCTCCGCCGACGCAGGAACTGCAGGGGACGCTGGCTGTACCGCCAGCCTGGGTGCGGGGACAGGGGACGCTGGCTTCACCGCCAGTCTGGGTCCGGGGCCCGGGGACGCTGGCTTCACCGCCAGTCTGGGTGCGGGAACAGGGGACGCTGGCTTCACCGCCAGCCTGGGTGCAGGGACAGGGGACGCTGGCTTCACCGCCAGCCTGGGTGCAGGGACAGGGGACGCTGGCTTCACCGCCAGCCTAGGTGCAGGGACAGGGGACGCTGGCTTCACCGCCAGCCTGGGTGCAGGGACAGGGGACGCTGGCTTCACCGCCAGCCTGGGTGCAGGGACAGGGGACGCTGGCTTCACCGCCAGCCTGGGTGCAGGGACAGGGGGCGTCGGCTTCACCGCCGACCTCGGTGCCTGAACAGGGCACGCTGGCTTCACCGCCAGCCTGGGTGCAGGGACAGGGGACGCTGGCTTCACCGCCAGCCTAGGTGCAGGGACAGGGGACGCTGGCTTCACCGCCAGCCTGGGTGCAGGGACAGGGGACGCTGGCTTCACCGCCAGCCTGGGTGCCGGGACAGGGGACGCTGGCTTCACCGCCAGCCTGGGTGCCGGGACAGGGGGAGTCGGCTTCACCGCCGACCTGGGTGCCTGAACAGGGCACGCTGGCTTCACCGCCAGCTTAGGTGCAGGACAGGGGACGCTGGCGCACCGCCAGCCTTGGTGCAGGGACAGGGACGCTGGCTTCACCGCCAGCCTGGGTGCAGGGACAGGGGGCGTCGGCTTCACCGCCGACCTTGGTGCGGGTACAGGGGATGCTGGCTTTACCGCCAGCCTTGGTGCAGGGGCCGGAAGGGGGTTGAGACCGGAGCATCCGTCGACGTCATCGCCCCATCTTCACCTGCCTCAGGAGCGCCTCCAGCTCTCGCCTGGTCCTCGCGCTCTCCTCCCGGACGCAGTCACCAGGTCCCCCATCCTCGGTACCAGTTCCCATACCGCCTGCTGGTCCACGCCTGTGGCTGTGTGGAGCCCCACGTTGGGCGCCAGTGTGGCAATTGACCTTGCCACGGGGCCTCCTCCACAGCCAGAGACGGAAGTGTTGCTCTTTAACATTCTTTATTCAACTAAACATAAATTCACCCTACAAACTTTAAGCGGACTGGCTTTGCAGCCCAGTCCTCCACTCAGTGTCTGGGAGTCTCTGGAGCCTCAGTCTTTCTGAGCTCCTTCCTGCGTTCTGAGTCCTGAGGCAGCTCACACGCTGCCTTTTAAGCATGAGGACCAATCAGCTAACAGCTCTCACCTGCGCTGATTGATCCTCTATAGCAGGTGAGGTGCTCTCCCAGCCCCCTACCTCCACATGTGTTCCACGGGTGGGCCTGGGTTTTCTCTGGCACTCACTGTCTGTCTTTAGTCTGAGGTATTATGTTAGTTTGTCATGAATCTGGTAAAACTCTTTAACTTAACTACTGTTTTAGACAGACCAGTCCCAACCTCTGTGTCAAAGCAGCAGAGAGAGCAGAGATACTGACTCGTGTATCATGTTAGGGGCCCATTCATCTTTAAAATGTGAGTATGATGGAATGGAACTTCCTTGATGAAGGAAGCTCGATATGATCAATATGGTATACCACATCACATGTTTGGCATATGTTGCCTCCCAACCTCCCAACTCCACTGCTGTTAATACGTATAAGACTTAATTCATCCAAAACATGTGTCACCTTTGAACAAAATCCAGCCAGCAATTACGTTTACTACATATTTGCATAGCATTTGTTTTGGCTTGGATTAAGCTAGTTTGACTCTAGATTCGAACAAAAGTCAAGGGCAAAGTCCTTTGTTTCTTTGGGCTTCATGTTGTTGTGTGGGTGGGATAAAGGGTGTAATTATTAGATGATCTCTTCAGACTCCCATTAGAGGCTGTAAGTACTCTGACCATAGTACCCTGTAACCACTGGAAAGCCCTTGACCTGCAATCACCTCACATTGTCAAGTGCCCAACAATTTTTTTTACAGAGGCTTTACTGAACACCTTTACATTACCTGAAAGGTCACTGATATAAGTGTGTATCTGTAGGCCTATATGCATATAAATGATTACATGCTCAAAAATGTGCTGGTGTGCCTATGTGTGACGGTGTAGGCTGCTCGTGTGTCTAATTTGCTTGTTTGTGAACTATAAAAAGACAGCAAAACAAATTCCTGACCTGAGCATGGTTGCTAAAATGGGACAAAGACTTTCTGGGGAATTTGCCATTTACAGTAAGGCACTGTGAACAGCTACCCTTTGGGGACCAGAAACATTGAGTCCCTTGGGACATCAATGCTGTGTTTTCCAAAGAAGATTTATGACTGTTTATGTTTGGCTTGGTATTTAAACAAAACAAATGATAAATACTGGAGGTATGCAATAAAAGTAGGCTAGACTAACAAGAGGACAAACCATTTAAATGCGCTGAAGACATTTTATAGGATATTAAACCCGAGAACTACTTATGGAGACTATAAACATGAAAGGTAAAACATGCTCCTGATTTACTTTCTCTCCGGGGTGTGTTTTTATATGCAGAACAGTACACTGTGATATTTCACAATCATGTGAAAAAATATTGGTATTATGAGAAGCTGAGCTCAGGTGTATCAGTGAAGTCCTAAAAAGCTTAATGATCAAGTCTTGGGGCCTTACAAAGTGTGATGGTGTTGTTCCAAGATCTGCTGCCATTTAACACTGGATCCGTCCATGCTGACACTGCTTTCATTGTTTTGATGTCTCCACATTTACAAGCAAGATTACCACAACTTTTCATATTTTTGCCCTGATGTATTGGAGATCAAAATCTCTAGCAGCACCATTTTGGACCCTTTTCATTTAGTCACTAAGCTTTCTTCCTGCATTAATATCAGTAGTCCTGATAAATTTCAAGCAAAAGTAAATTTGTGAGCATATTGATGTTGGGATAATACACACTACATCTAAGAAAACAGGATTTTGATGTATGCCAAAACGATAAATCATGAAAACCTCTGAAAAGGTCACAAAGTCCTCAGAATTTGCTGAACTATTTTACACTGGATCCTGGTGTGCCAGAATATGGTTTTGGGGAGTCGTGATTTGTGACAAAAGAGTGGGTGCATTAAAAATCATGTTGTGATGCAAAATGTGTCATTGACTATGCTGATGATGAAATGAATGGAAGAGAGGATGATGATGACCAAAATCACTGTCTACAACGACTTGATGCCACTACACAGCCACAAATGTGCATGCCAAGCAAATCCAGGCATTGTTTTCCATAAACAGCAGAAAAAATGCATAAAGGAGTGAATATGGCTTAACAATGTGTTTCGTTCCAAGCAAATTAATCACTAGTCCACTGAGACCAAGTTTCTTGAAAAAAATACATCTGAATACCTGCATATATATTCATCTGTGTGTGTGTGTGTGTGTGTGTGTGTGTGTGTGTGTTTGTGTGTGTGTGTGTGTGTGTATACATATATACAGTATAAAAAGTGCATATAAATGTACTACCGTTAAGTAAAACAATTGAGTTAATAATACAATAGTGTGGAATTACTGATCCAAAATGCTATTGAGAGCCATGATGAGCTGTATTATTGAGTGAAAACTTTTGTTTACATTAAACTATGATTTCATCCATTTTTGAGATATTGATTAGTACAGTTTTAATATGGCAGAAAAAAAGGATGAATGAATGGACCGTGCCTAATTGTACTCAAATCACAATAAATACATAAAGACTAAAGTAGGTCAATAAATCAATAGGACTTTCTAACACACCTCCAGGGGTTTTAGATGCAGGTTATTTAATTTTTTAGATATTCAGGTCAAAGGTTTTCCATTCAAAAGCTGTATTTCTTCTGCAGGACTATTTCTTTGATGGACAGCAGTTTCAGTGAAAGCTGTTGCCTTGGAATTTTTTACTCTTTCTTAATTCTTTGAGCACCTCACTAAATTCAATTCAGCTGTACCTTACTGTACCCTACGGTGGGCAAGAATAATTTTCACTGAATTTCTCTGTGCAAATACATTACAAAGAATCAATTCCACCTGCTTTGGAGCAAATGAAACTGACAACAGGTGCAATGGAGAGAAAAAAGCAAGACAACACCCAAAAAGTTTTATCTTTGCTGGCCACAGACAGCTGCTCTCTCTTTATCCTTCCTGACTGATTCTTCTCTAGTTTTGTGTTCTACCAGTGTCCTTGTCACTACTGGTAGCATGACCAAACTGTCAGGAACATACTCCTCTAGTGAGACCTGTGCTCACAGCCCAGCACCTAGCAGCTCGATTGGCATTCGCAAGAGAACACTGGAATTGGCAGGTTCCCCACTGTCGCCCCGTTCTCTTCACAGATGAGAGCAGGTTCACCATGAGCACATGTGATAGACAAGAAAGAGTCGGGAAATGCCGTGGCAAATGCAAGGCTCCCTGCAACATCATCCAGCATCATCGGTTTGGCGGTGGGTCAGTAATGGTCTGGGGAGGCATATCCTTGGAGGGTCGCACAGAACTCCATATCATAGCCAACGGTACCTTGACTGCTGTTAGGTATCGGGATGAAATCCTCAGAGAGATTGCCAGACCTTGCACTAGTGCAGTGGTGCCTGGGTTCCTCCGAGTGCAGGACAATGCCCGGCCTCATGTGGTGTGTAGGCAGTTTCTGGATGACGACATCATTGATGCCTTTGACTTGCCCTCATGTTCCCCTGACATAAATCCAATTGAGTACGTCTTGGACATTATGTAACAGTGTATCTGCCAAGTACCACCACAGACTGTTCAGGAGCTCACTGAAGCCCTGATCCAGGTCTGGGAGGAGATCCCCCAGGACACCATCCACCGACTCATCAGGAGCATGCCCAGACATTGTCTGGAGTGCATACAGGCACGTGGGGGCCATACACAGTACTGATTCACATTATGAGTTGTTGTGATGAAAATTCACACAAGTTGGATCAGCCTGTGATTTCAAATTTTCACTTTGATTTCGGTGTGATTTTGAATCCAGCCCTCAAGGGTTAATGAATTGGTTTCCATTGACCATTCCTACGTTATTTTCTTCTCATTGTATTACACAATGTACATCAGTAAAGATTTTCAACATAAATATTTAGATCATTGAGATCCTACGTCTGATTTAAGTGTTTTTGAGTTTTTTTGAGCAGTGTATAAATGTAAATGTGAATGGACTTTTCTGTGTTCTATTAACCTTTCAGCTTCTGTCTAAATAAAATTCTCAATTATATTGGTTTTAAAGTGTTTCCAGTTGGTGTCAAAGTCAAACTCCATTTTTAATTATTTGTTTTGAAACAGTGTTATCTACATACAGATTCCACAAAGTTAGTCTGCCCGTCTCTTTGTATGTGGAACACATAACTCGCAAACTGTTCCCCTTATCTGCTTCACAATTGGCAGGAGGAAGTGCAGTGCCAAGTTTGGTGCAATTTGGACACAGGATACGTTCAAAATTAATTAAAAATTCAATAAACCGGCAACCCGCTCTCTGTAGCAGACAGATGGGGGAGGGCAGTCAGTCTCTGGAGTTTAACATGTCTACATCCTCAGATAAACTACAGTGGTTGTTAATCTCCGACATGGCAACAATATTCAGAGAATCAATTCCTCTTCGGCAAGTTGTCTTCAAAGTAAAAGCACAATGTTTCTTTGTTGCTGCAATGTGTTATATTAAGCTAAATTAAAGAGTTTTTATTTTTAAAAGTTGTGACCTTGAGTCGAAAGATTGTGTCAGTTGCATAACAGACCTCTCAAATAGTTAACATGCAAGGTATGAGTGATTAACACCAGTTCACTAAATCATTCAAACTCAGATATATATATATACCACACATGTGAACAGTAATAACGTGAATTTAGTTTCATTTAATGAAGAACATTCACTTTGAAATCTTCATTGTAGATAAACCATGGATGAACACAGTTTTCTAAGTTCACTCAGCACCTTAGACTGTTTATAAAAAGCTCTGCACACAAACAATAAAAACAGACACAAAAAAAAGACAATCTTTTGTAGAAGGAATCTAATGACAAGGAATAATTCTGAAGTAGCTCCGGAGCATTAACACAGGACAAGAGAACAGAACATTACAAACAGGCCAATTTTAGTAGTATTTTATTAGTCCTGACTTTTGATTTTGTGTGCATTATCTTTTATATTATAGCCTTTATTTATTAATATTAACTTTAATGTCAGACACTTACACATCCAATACTCTCCCTCTCTCTCTCTCTCTCTCTCTCTCTCTCTCTCTCTCTCTCTCTCTCTCTGATGAGTGTGTGTCTTAACTTGAAAGTGTTTCATATTTCTGTGGGTATCTGTATGTGTACTCTTACTCACAGTTATATTAGTTTGTGTGTGAGTAACTGTGTGTGACATGATCAATTTGCTGTGGAATACATCTAACAATTAAAGTGAAATGCACTTAATGTGATGTTGTTCATAAATCAGCCTTTTTATCCTGGCTAATAGGCTTTGTGTGTGTGTGTGTGTGTGTGTGTGTGTGTGTGTGTGTGAGGGAGAGAGAGAGAGAGAGAGAGAGAGAGAGAGAGAGAGAGAGAGAGAGAGAGAGAGATGTGAGAAAGAAAGACATTATTTATTTTAGGTAATAAGGTTTATTTTCAATTGCTACCAGGTATGTGGGTGAGACAAAGATGTGGGAGAATACAAGACTCCCAGCTCGCATTTTGCTCAATTTGTCTCAATCTGCTCTGCCTTCCTTCTCGCCTCAATTATTTTTCTTTACGGTTTGTACCTCTTTCTCTTTCTTTCTTACTTTTTTCCACTTTCTAGCAGCTAATTTTTCCTCTTTGCCTACAAGTGATTGTGCTTGTTTTAGTGTGGGCATCAAGAGGAAAATTCAATCAATCAATCAAATTGTATTGGTATAGCCCATATTTACAAATCATAATTTGTGAAGGATCCCTATCCTGGGACAGACAGAAGTGCAATAGTTGCAGTGTGTAGCGGAGCATGTCAAACAAAACAAAAATATTTACAACATTTAGGTGGAAAGACGGTGCATAACCTTAATGGTGAGGGATCCCGATGTTTAAAGTATTTATACAAAAGAAAAAGACGTTTGAATTTAAGACAGCTGTTATGGGGCATTTTAAGGCTGTTATGAATGTATTTCTATTAAAGGGGACATAGCATGCAAATTCCACTTTGTTAGTGCTTCTACAGGTTAATGTGGGTATCTGGCATGTCTGCCAACCCAAAAACTCTGGGGAAAAAACACTCGCGCGTTTTGTTATAGTTCCTCTAAGTCAGAAACGTCATGCTTGAGTGACTCGATTGCGCTTCCTGGGTATTGTGTCGTAACAAGGAACTGGAAGTCTCCTACATGGTCTTCTCCGCTGGTCAGCCCCATAGACTGTATATATAAGGTCAGCCCGCGATTCTGCTTTCTCCGCTTGTTGTTGTACCCGTTGAATGTCGGGGTTCGGGGGTAAATGATGGTCTTCATAGCCCCCACCCCACCTCTCTTTCTCTCTCTGTCTGTCTGCTTGTGTGCTTGTAGTGGATGGGCAGAGGGGGACATTTAATTATGTGATTGGGAAAATTAAAACTCCAGGACAACAAGGGGAATACAAAGTATGGGATGCATATTTGATAATTTATATCATATAAAATATGTAATTTATATCGTTTAAAATCATGGGGGGAGAGGGGGGAGGGGGGAGCTGGCTCATTAGCATTTAAAGGAACAGGCACTCAAAACAGGTCACTCTGTGGAGGGCTGTTTTATACAGGGTAAAAAGGGTGCTGTTTTAAATGATCCTTGTGGTATTTTGACCAAAGTATGTTACAGACATTTCATTAAGACCCCAAGGAACCATATCAACTTGTGGTAAAATGGGCATGCTATGTCCCCTTTAAAACAAAAGCAGACCACTTTCCACTGAATATTTCCATTTGTTTTCGTGTGAGGCGCCGTGCTAAGTGGCAGCCTGTTACAGCAGCTCCCATAGTTTTTTGTTGCATTGCGTCTTTTTGTCACTTTTGTCACTTTATTCTTTTAATATATCTCGGTATTTGTCCTGGGCACTTAGTGGCAATGGCTACATGTTGGATTGCAGCTATTTTCCTTGTTTTTCTGCTACTTTCCACACTTTTTGTTACGACGAGCCATGCAGAGAGGAGTGAGAGCATTGTTTACTCACGCGACCAGCTAATTGCGCTGAGTAAACCTGTGTTGCTTCCCGGCGAGAGACCTGAAATTCCGAATGATCTGCAGAGGAGACCCCGGAAATGGAGAGCTGGAACTAAGCGGAGACTGAAGAGGAGGAAACATAAACCTTCAGTTCCAGTGGTCATCATGGGAAACATGAGGTCCTTGGTGAATAAGATGGACGAGCTCAGCAGGCTGATTAAGACCCAGAGGGAATACCGTGAGTGCAGCCTGTTGTGTTTCACAGAGACATGGCTGCATTCTGATTTCCCGGACCACAGCGCGGAGTTACCCGGCTTCACTACTGTTCCGGCAGACAAGGACGTTATACAGAGCGGTGAGAAGAAGGTATTGCACTATATGTGAGTGACAGATGGTCTAATCCTGGACATATTATTAAGAAGGAGTGTCTCTGTAGCTTGGACTTTGATCTGCTAGCAGTGGGAATGCGCCCATATTATTTGCCGAGGGAGTTTACGTCCGCCATCGCTGTCGCTTTTTACATTCCTCCATCAGCTGGCGACACCATTCACTCCACTGTTGCAATGCTTCAATCATGTCACACTGGACACAACTTTACCTTCATTTCATCAGTATGTTAACTGCCCCACAAGAGATTGTAAAACACTGGACCTTCTGTATGCAAATGCTCTGGATGCATACAGTGCCACTGCCCTCCCCCCACTCAGCAGATCAGACCATAACCTGGTGATGTGCTCTGTAAGCCACATGGGGAGGACATCAACAGCATGTCTGACTGCATCACAGAATACATTAAATTCTGTGAACAAACCACCTTGCCATCTGTATGCTGCTTTCCCAACAACAAGCCCTGCATCACCACTGAGCTGAAAGTACTTCTCAACAAGAAGAAGAAAGCCTCCAGGTCTTGGGCCAGAGAAGAACTGAGGGTCATACAACATGACCTGAGGGGAAAGCTGAGGGAGTGCAAAGACTCCTACAGGAGGAAGCTGGAGACCAGACTCCTGCAGAACAATGTGAGGGATGTGTGGACTGGAATGAGGGAAATAACTGGGTTCAAGGCGAAAGACAGACAGCCAGGAGGCAGCCTGGAGAGGGCAAATCAGCTAAATTTATTCCCCCACCACCACCTTCAAAGTGCTGCTCCTCTACTGAAGGGATTAACACCTTTCACCTACCCCGCCTGTCTGTGACAACTGGCCAGGTGAAAAGACAGATGGAGAGGCTTGATCAACGCAAGGCCCCAGGACCAGACGGTATCAGCTCAAGGGTTCTGAGGACCTGTGCCAGCCAGCTAGCTGCTATTCTCCAGCATCTCTTCAATCTGAGCCTTCATCAGGAGAAGATACCGTTGCTGTGGTTCTGCTTGGTTCCAGTCCCCAAGAAGACGATTCCATCTGGCCTCAATGACTACCGACCAGTTGCCCTCACATCTCATGTGATGACGGTACTGGAGAGGCTGGTCCTGGCCCACCTCAGACCAAAGGTGAAATCATCACTGGACCCTCTACAGTTTGCCTTCCAGCCTCATCTGGGATTGGATGCAATTATCTACCTGCTGCAGCAAGCCCACTCACATCTGGATCCGGCTGGATCAGGCTGGATCATTCTTTGATTTTCCAGTGCTTTCAACACTATCCAGACAGTTCTTATGAGGGAGAAGCTGCAAGCTATGGGGGTGGACATATCTACTCTCTCCTGGATTACTGACTATCTGCCAGGCAGACCTCAGTTTGTCCGGCTGGGCAGTGTTCTGTCTGAAGTCCACCACTTGTACTCAGGGAGCTCCACAGGGGACTGTACTGTCGCCCTTCCTCTTCACACTGCACACCTCTGACTTTCAGTACAACTCAGAGTCATGCCACTTGCAGAGGTTTTCTGATGACTCTGCAGTGGTTTGGTGTTTAAGTGATGGGAGGGAGCATGAGTACAGAGCGCTGGTGCACGGCTTTGTGGAGTGGTCCAGTAGAAATCATCTGCTTCTGAATGTGGCCAAGACGAGGAAGATGATGATTGACTTCAGGAGGAAGAGGACGGGATGCGCCCAAGTACTGCAATTTTGCACTCTTGTCGCTTTTGTGGTCTTTTGTATTTTGCCTTTTTTCTTTGCTCTTTGTGAAATGCCCTTGACATGCTGTTGTAATACAATAATTTCCCAAATTGGGATCAATAAAGTACATCTATCTATCTATCTATCTATCTATCTATCTATCTATCTATCTATCTATCTATCTATGCTGTCAACCATGTTGGTAGTGGTTTACAGTTTTTGTAAGTCTGCATATGTAATCTGACTGTACCTCAGATCCTTCTTCCTCAACAGTCCTATTTCACTTTCACCTCCACACAAAGGATGGGGAGTTCAGTAAGAAACACTGCTCATGATATCTACAGCAGAAACATGTCAGTTATAGCTTGAAAAAGATTTATTTACAAACATAATCAAATATCATTCTCTTAGAATAGAATACAGTCAAATTAAAATTCATTAATTAATGTTACTCTGTCTGTATTCCACTTATTTCCTACATTTCTGGATCTTATTTCTTATTACTACTACTTAAATTATGACTTCTTGTAATATTACTTTACAACTTTATTCTCAAATTCTCCTAAATAGGTTTTTCTTTTGAGTCTGACTCGTACAAGAATGGTTTGTCTCTCAGGTAATAACACTAAAATTTTATGTCACTCAAATCACTTTTTTAAAATCTAGTAAAAGCTGTAAAGTAGCTATGGAAAATGGTTGTCTCTTTATCCAACAGGCAGACCATACTTAATCTTTAATTTCCATTCAAATGTTAAGATCAAGGATGAAAGCCAATGCCTTGTAAAGACGGTAAAGTCCTACCGTGGGGAGTTTCTGTCTCGAGGCCAATCAGAAGTAACATTTTGAACTAGAATTATATTTGACTTATTAAATAACTTGTTTGGCAAGGGTGCACAAAGCAGACATCGTGACTGAAATTAAATTGAGCAACAATACATGGTTTAGGGAATACTTGCAGTGTAGAAAAGCTAATTTGTTATTCTCTATCATCTCATAAATATTCCAAATGGTAAACAGGCTCACAGAAAATCATTTGGTTGGAGAATGATATTGAGAGTTAATGAGTTGAAATTTGTCCTCAGAGTAATGTCACGAGGAAGACAATGAAACCTTGTTGCACAAAGCTTTATGAGGTGATGCAAGATAAGCCGACCCTAAATTTATGGTGACAGCTCCCATTTTGAAACAAGCTGATATTTTCCATGATTTTCAGAGAAAAGATAAATGCTGTATCATCAAATTCAGGGCACAACAGGAGATTAGTGACAGTCTAAGCCTTTTATTTGCCCTCTGATATGACATTTGTAACAAACAGCACAGAAATGAATGTTTCTATTAAATCAAAGGGAGCAAGTGAAGTAATGTTATGATCGAAGGAATAAAAAGGGGAACAAAGGGTTTGTCAAATGTATCAAATGGGACAAATTAGGAATGTATGCTCTTAAATCCCCCCAAATGGTACCCTTAATACCTTTTTTGGAGATGTGTGTGTATACAAGATCAAAAGGAGTTTTTCAATATGAAATAAAAAAATTACACCCGTATCTTGTGTAATTTGTGACAATCTCAGAGCATTAATTACACCGGAGAATATGGATTGTTTTAATGACAGTTTACACCAGCGCTATTCAATTACAAATTCAGTTGGGCTAGATTTACAAACCAAGAAATTCAGCTGGGCTAGACATTTTAGAAATTTTAAACCAACACAACTGAACGTTTTGGAAAACAAGCAATGTTTAGTCATTGTTTCCCTTTAAAATGTTGTCACATCTGACACAGGCACATCAAAAAGTGCATTAAAAACAATAAACAAATGCTATAAGTGTACAGAATCTGTGGTAGTATCAATACTTTTGAAATAAAAAAATGACATTTTGGTCATATCTGACCAAGGCACAACTCAAAGTGCATAAAAACAAAATAGTTCACAGTATTAGCAATAACTTGTTTCCCTTTTGAATTAAAATAAATATTTTGGTCATATACCCAGGCACATCACAAACAGCATTTAACAGAATAAATAAGAACTATCAATGCTATCAAAGCTATCAGTGCTCAAACCCATAACAAGTGATAACAGTAACTCACACACATGAATACAGTTTTACTACTGATAAGGCATGGCTTTGTTACACATCCCACAGTATGTTGATTTGTAGGCTACAGTTATCCTGCTGAGTTTCTTAGTGGAAGAAGCGACATTTTTTGTTCTAAACAAGAGCAGTGGCTTTTGTTTCGTAAGATGTCAATGCAATCCGAAGGCATTGGTGAAGAGTGCTGTCAGTCCGGGAGCTACGAGAGCTGCTTTTTATTGAGTTCACGTGTGAAAAGCTTGATTCACATCTGTATGTTGATCCAATTTAGGCTCTCTGGGCCACTCGGAGGTTGCTTCTGGGCTGTACATGGCCTGCGGGCAGCCATTTGAATAGGCCTGGCTGACACTATGATTGTGAAAAGTGTGAACCAACTGAAAGACTTTTCCTCTCATCATTCAGAAATATCATTGCACAATGTATGGAAACAACATTTCAGTATTTAAGAATCAATAATTGGTTCCTTAAATATTGGCAAGGATTATGAGCCTCATGAAAATATATCAATTTGTGCCCCACCAAAGAACTTAATCATGTTTATTTTTGTCATAATAATAACAACATAAAAACATTGGGCCATCCTCTAACCAGAAGGTTGGAGGTTCGATCCCAGT
Organism: Hippoglossus stenolepis; assembly: GCF_022539355.2. Taxonomy (NCBI): domain Eukaryota; kingdom Metazoa; phylum Chordata; class Actinopteri; order Pleuronectiformes; family Pleuronectidae; genus Hippoglossus; species Hippoglossus stenolepis. The sequence goes on along the minus strand of NC_061484.1, from coordinate 1,224,982 downwards.
CTTCCCTATTCCACTTGCTGACATGTCCTTTGGCAAGATGCTGATGCCTGTGCCGTTCTCATAGAAAAAGTGCTGCTCATAGATGCACTGCATATATGTGTGTGTGAATGGCCAGAAACTGTATTGTAAAGCGTTTTGGGTGGTCTTCAAAGCAAGCAAAGCACTGTATAAATACAGGCCATTTACTGTCGCTCTTTATTTTCACTCTCCTGTCTTTTCTTTCTTTTAATTTTTGGAAACCAGCTTTTTCTTAAGGAAGCTGAGACGTGATACTGCATTGGCTCATCAACCACAGTTTAACATTACGTTCTAGAGGGGGGATTGGGCATTGTACAGAGGCAGGTATATCTTGAGCTGGGTTAGTGGTATTGTTTTGAGTGCATTTAAGGACAGAATAGTTGAGCTGTCCCAAATATTTCCCAGTAGCCCTCTCCCTCTCTTTGACTTTCGTTTGTTTTTTGACTGATACTGTATCTGTGATATCATAATTGTCACTGTTGCATGCAAAGCTTTCATGGAAGTGAAGTGAAGTGAAGTGGCATACTAAAGTTGCTTTCAGACATGCCCTGAACTCCAAATAATCTCCTGACATTATCTGAAAGGGGCTGTATGCGAGAACACAATAGCTCGAGTGAGAGGCTTCGGAGTTTCTCTGGCCAGGTCCCTAGTAATAATTCTGGATGTCCAAATGAGTCCATGTGAGAATACAGCAGGAGATCCTCCGGAGGATTCAACCTGAGCAAGTGGCCATGTTGATGATCTTTCTAACATATAATGGATGCAAAACTGTCAAAAACAAAAGGAAATATCTCAGGATACCTCACACACATAGAAGACACAGACAAAGATGTCAAGAGAGCTTTTGGTGATAAGGGGCGACGCCAGCGTCAATGGACTCTAAACAAAAACATATGATATCTGCAGTGGAATTTCTTCATTACATCCTGTCTCTGTCTGCGACACCACCCCTCACCTGAACGCTGAGAAATGTCTGTGTTGTTATGAATGTGTCTGTGCGGAGAATCTCTGGGGAAAGTCCAAACCATATTCTGTGAACCTTCACCAGAGTTGACGTCTGACACGGCGTCAGATCAATCGCAAGGATTATATGAATACAAACAGAAGTTGATTTTAACAAGGTTTTAAAAAATATTAATTTTCACGGATTCATTTTGTTTCTTATTTGAATGATGAACGGATAGATAGATAGATAGATAGATAGATAGATAGATAGATAGATAGATAGATAGATAGATAGATAGATAGATAGATAGATAGATAGATAGGCATGTTTGGACAGCTGGCCGTTTGAAGGTCATAGGGTTCGATGCCTGAAATTTCATTCAGTGACCAGTTACAATGTGCCCCCTGCAGAGTGTGCAGAGCCAATAGAATAATACAAGACCAGAGGAGAGCAGCAGAACGACAGAGCTTCGCCCCGGTGGCACAAAATGGCTGACAACAGAGATGCAATGGCATGAAATGGCATTTGTCAGAGAGACACTGGTTGGCTATGTATGGGGTCTAACCCTGTAACTCTTAAAGTGAAGGGATTATGCTAAGAAGACACAACAAATACAAAAAAGCACCCCCCGCAGTTTATCATGTATCATTACGTGTTAATGTTAGGTGACCTCTAGTGGCCATAATAATAATTATGAGGCACAGGAGGAAGTCAGTTGATGTGTAAAGACCATCAAAGTAGAGAAGTGAAGTGACACCGCAATGCTGCCTTCAAATGTTATAGTAACCAGAGCATTGTCACAGATCAAAGTTTGCAGACATACTCATGTTCAGACTTAGTTAAAACTGTCAAGACACCACTGTTAGATAGCAAATCTCTAAAAACACTAAAAAAAATGTTAATGTTCCAAAATTGACGGAGTGATTATGAAGTTAACGAAACCAGAGAAACTCTGACCAAACCCAACAAAGTTTAATGTCATCCAAAATAGTTCAATGGTTAAAATTGGGTAACCTTTCATGTGATACATATTAGAGTATTACAGGGTACTGTATGCATGACATAGGATTGATTGTCCTGAATTAGGATGACCTTGGTGGTGTAGAAGGACGGCAACATTATAGTGCAACATTGGAGAGCCTCTGAGTTTAATGTTTTGGAGGATCAGACATCACAACTGTAGATGATGCTGAAAATAAAGAATATATTAACATGGTTATTATTCACTGCCTTCTAACTTAGCAGTACCTGCTTCCTTGGGGTACATGAACTGGCTGCCCAAGTACAATACTCTGCCATGGAACACAATCAGACAGACAGACACTGCTTGTCCAGGGGTGGTCTAGCAGAGCTGGGGTTCCCTGTGGAGTCTGTGCATTGCCTACCGAGTTTCCCATGACCGTTCATTTTGTAAGGGCTTGGAAACATGATGGCTTGTGAAGGCTGAGGCACAATGCACATGACAAAGCACACCAAGAGAAGATAGTACAAGGCAACGATGCTTTCAGCCTACGTTTCCTCATACTTTTCATCTGCTTACATTCTAGTCCAGCTTCATTCCTCAGTCTCCTGGAAAGATTTTATTCAGCTTCTTTGGCAGGATAGTGGCTGTGTTTCAGGAAGTTGAGCGGGTCGGTGGTTCGATCCCATTCTCTATTACGTGTATCAAAGTATCCTTGGGCAAGATATGCAACCCCAAACTGCCCCTGTGCCATGTGTGAGTGATATGATAGACAAAGTGCTGCACATAGACGCACTGTATGGCCGGTGAGTGAATGGCCAAACTATGCTTTAAAGAGCTTTAAGTGGTCATCAAGACTAGAAAAGTGCTATATGAATGTAGACCATTTAAAGTACATGTACTATTCTATAAAGTGAGGGGCCGTGATTTCTTTCAAGGGCAATTTTAATTGTCATTACACCCTTTGAGTACATGCGTTGTACTGTGAGATTGCTTTTAATTTGTCTTTATTTGTTTGTCGTTTATTCTATTTATAATATTGTTTTAATTGTGTATTTTCATTGATTAAAAAACCTTTATTTTTAAAGGTTCCATAAAATCCCAGTTACATCCATTTGGTAGACCCATGCATGGCTTGCAAAACAGTCATTTGTCAAACTCAAAAGTGACACAGATGAGAGGCTGTTTGCTTGGCCTGTGATAATGCTCCTGAGCCTACTTCAGAATTATTACCTGGCATTAGTGCTCAATAATGCCAAGGAATGATTAAAACATAACAGGCCTCCAATAAACAATAATGGACCTTATTAGATACAGTCTATTGTGCAGAGTGAAGTTAGAAAACGTTCATCCTACCTGGTTTATGCAATGAAGATTTTATAATCAATGATTCATCAAATGAAACTGAATTAGTTTTGTCCTGGTTAAGAGTGTGGTTAATATATAATTTCAAATGATTCACTGAATCATCTGCTGTTATTTTTTTCATACATGACACAATTTTATGATCCAAGTTCACTACTTTTCAAAATAAGAGTTGAGTAATTCAGAGCTCCGTCACAGGACAATCCATCTGTGTCAGTGCGATATGACGAAATAAAAATAATTTACTTATAAAAGGTTCCATCGGTCATTTTGATCCGTGATTTGACCCAGGTCTGACCGCTGCTTTGTCCGAGGACATAGAAGAAGAAGACACACTGCCCTGCTGCCACTGACTGCTACAGAGCGTTGGTCGGCTATTTTTTATGAATATTAAGCCTATTGCATGTCCAAATCATGCCAAACTCGGCACGGCACGTTCTCAGGCCATTAACAATGCACAGGCCAAATGTTAAGTCAATTAAAGATATGCATTCCACAGACAGAAAGACAGACAGACATTTGTGAAAGTGAGGAAGATGTCTGTTTTATCATTTTACGCTAAAGAGAAAAACTGGAAATATGTGGTGTTTCATTTGTTTTACACAATCTTGTACCATAACAGTAATCTGCTCTGTAACAGCTCTTTGAGACAAAGTGACACTTTCTGCATCAAAGCTGAAGGTTAAGCAAAAAAATCTTTAAAGAGCTTTAACTGTATCCAAGACTTAACAACTCGTCCAGTTTAGCTGCATGTTTCAGTTGTAATGAAGCTTGAGATTGATCTTTTTCATCACTGCAACAACATCCCTGCAAACTACGTACACTGGATTATGTCCATTTCTCTAGGGAAACTACACATTTTGCATCTACCATTTCCAAAGATATGATAGTGCACTAATTTATCTTATTTTATTTTACTGCAGAAAAACAAATTCTGAGTTAAGTTGTCTAGTTGCTTTTTAGAGAGATAAGAAATGGAGTAAACCCCTGTTTTGTAATATGCTGTTTTGGATTAACAGAAACATGCCCCTGATTGATTTATGTAGTCATGATTTTGTAAACCCTGCCCTTTACCGATCTTTTAAGTTAATAAAATATTCACCATTCTCTCTCTCTCTCCTACAGGCATTGGTGTTGTTTTGACTTCATCACACTCTGACAGAGCAGTGAGTGCTTCTCTTCAATCTGTACGTCCCAGCGCTAATCACAGAAGAAGACACTGACCCACCTTTCACGATCATAAAATACCGGTAAGATTTTTTTCTGTCTTTAAGTGATGAAACTTCTTTGTCCATGGGAATGTTTTTGTCAGCAGTTAATTGGATTAGGAGTTGAACAGGAACAAAAACACACAATTGAGCGCTCTCTGAGTCACTTACAAGGACCTAGTGTCAAAGGTGCATCATCACCGTGTTTCTACTAGTTAATTAAATTACATTAACAAGCCGAAAAATCAAGCATCAGTGGAGTTTAAACATATCTGCCATTAAACAAGGAGGCGGAGTGGTTACACAGTGAAACAGACTCACCAGCACATGAGTCCATGGGTCATATGTTGGATAGTTACATTGAAGGTATCCCCTGTCACTGTTTTCTTACTATTATTGAATCGTTGGTAGTTTTTTCCTGACGTCTGTTATTATGCTACAAATCAGTGAAACACGCAGTTGTAAGACTAGGGCTCTGCAAAACTTGTCGATGGGATGCTACCAGAGCTAATTAGCTTCAAAGCCTTCTTCTTATAAAAGGAAATGATGTCAGTAGACATGGTTGTGACCTCATTGCACCTATGCATGTTCATTGGCTGTTGAATGTTGCTATGGGAAAGCTGTCATGCTTGGGATGGAAACATTGCAAAATGCACAACAGACAAAAGAACACATGACTTCCTTGGAAACCACCCTATGCACGTAACCAATAAAAATGCTTCCTGCAGAGGAGACCAGCCAGTCAGCTTCATGGCCCTTTGAATCGCTTACCCAGTCAGAATGCAGCGTCTCAAACATATGAACTACGTAAAACAGGGGGCACCTCACAATCTTCTGACATCAGGACAGTCAGAGGCCGCCGCCCTAGGCTCCTGCTGTAGATGAAATAAGTGGCCTAACATTAAAGGAGACATGATTGAAAATCCGTGAATTTTCTTCTTATGTGAAGTTTCGATGTTGGAATTCAATGCTGTTTGAGTCATTTTGATTTGTTATATGCTAGTTATACGTCTGTGATGAAAGTCAGTCAAATCAGTTCACTAATGTTACTGGCAGTGTGTTAAACATAAACGTACAATTAATCACGCACATATGCATACCCATATAACAACTATGTTTTTTATACATACATTATGCATTTCTCTGGAGCACCACAACTGTCAGTGAAACAGCTATAAAATAGATCCATAATAGATATCTAACTACACAGTTACAAACTAATTCATTCATCCATAAAAGACTAGATCACTGAGTATTTAATGGATTGTTATTTAAATGGAGAATAAAATAAATAATTTTTAAAAAGAGGGATTTATATGGGGAAAAACAAGACAGTAAATCAATTTAAAAACGTTATAATGCAGTTTTAAAAAGGGAATAAGTAACTGAATTCATCAGGTGAATTAACAATATACGGTTTAATCAGGAATTTAAAAGGGATACTCTCTTTTCCTTTTTGCATATAAGTTCTCCTGCTGCTTTTTCCTTATTGTTTTAGCTCGTGCTCTTCCATGACACATCAGGCAATCAAAGTCATGGTTACATTCAATGGTTACATTGTATTATTTTACCTCGATTTACCAGCTCAAGGCCCAAAGAACCACAGACATTGTAAATGGAAAAGCAACAGGAAAATGGATTTATGTGCTTTATTGTTAATTCCATTGTTGTTCTGGTATTTAAAACTTTATTTTCAGTTTGAAATTAAAATCCCATAATTTATTTTGGAATGAATCCATTAATTAAAAATAAATGATTTACTCATTGACCAATTTTTATTTGTACAATTTATTGCTGGATTGATATTTCACTTGCAATTACTCTTTTAACATTGTTTGTTTTATTGCACATTAAATATCAGTTAATGAAATTCTTAGTAATTTTGCTTATATGGATTAATTGATGTATTTATTCATTTTTTTAAATTCTGTCCATTTATGAAATGCAGAATTTATCAGAATTTATTGACAAATGTACATGCGTAAAAAGTACAGTACTTTTAATTGAAATGTGTAAGCGCATGTAGTAAAATAAATAAAATGTTTTATATAAATATTTTCCTTATCTGCTGTGTATTCACAAGTATCAACTTGGACTCTTTATTTTGAAAGAGAAGCTTCTTCTAGGTGTGTGTGGAGTCCTAATAAAGGGACTTCAGGAGAGACAAGCAGAAATAAGAAAGAGTGGAAATCTGATAGTCAGCCCAATCACCAATCCAGGGTGGTATGGGTCCATGCTGTCCTATTTCCCACTATTGACTTTGAGTGAAGCATCACACAGCATTGTGTGTGTGAGAGAGAGAGTGTGTGTGTGTATTGAACATATGCTTCTGTTTGACTTGGAATTACATTTGTCTTGATACTTGTGTATACTTGAAAAGCTTGTGTGTACACTGTTCAGTATAGCACAGTAGAACGACACTTGTGTTGGGGGAGTGTCTCTCTGTATGTGTCAGAACCCCCTCTGGAGCTTATTTGCCTCTATCTCTATGACAGAGCATACAGCTGCATCTCAAGACTAACTAGGCCAACAGTAGCTCTGCAGAGATGGAGCTGCTGACATTTGGCACCTGTTATCCAAATCTCTGAGGACTTTGTAACTCTCAGGTGTGAACAACTCTTCTATCCTGACCGGGGTTTATTTCCCCTCTTAATCTTTTCTTTCTATTCTCATTCAAAAAGCATCAAATGGGGGCTATATGTAATATCTCCTATGTAACTTTGGGCTGTGACAGTGAACTTGAGAGAGACAACATTACTGAATGTTTAAGCTAGTAATGCAAACTGCAGATAACAACATAATAATACAGTTGATGCTGACTCAGATACTCATTTACAATATAGTATCTCTTGTATCCACGGAGAAAGGAGTGTGAGTCTGTACAGTACAGATATGATTTACACAAGTGTAAATTGATGGGAGAGGGTACCAGCTGCAAATGTACACTTAGTGATGTCCTTAGATTACTTTCGACCTCAAAAAAATAAAAAGTCAAGATTAACACTTAAACTAACAATGTCGCTATTCAGCCAACCAACTTTTTAAGAGTTCAAATGTCCTCTTTGAAGTTGATTCTTTGAAATGTAAGCAGTATCATTTGAATGGCACTGTAGCAGAGTTGCTGACTGTTTACGCTTAACAGTTAAATTATTATCAATGAAAACCAACATCAAGATGTTCAGATTAGTTTGAATTCTGTCATGAGCTAAAAATCTGTAAAATTTGAATTTCTTGCTGTATCTTGCTGTATCTGCAACATCACAAGTTGGTCGGTCCAAATTGCAGTGAAAGCAAGCTGTACGAAAACATCAATAGCCAGGAATTCTGTAAAATCAGGGCAGTACAAGGACTAAATCCCCAACATGTCCGTGAGGATGTAGACCAACTAGGAGCAAAAGGTGCAGAGAACCCCAAAAATGTGATGTTAATACTTAAAACTGCACTTCACTGCTGCAGCCCTACTTTGTGGATTAACCACAGAAGTGTGTGTTTTGTGTGTGAGTGTGTTTTCCCCACATATAAATGAGCCTGATGCAGCTTTTATGTGGTGTATTTTGCATCTCAAGCCAAACTGGGACAACCCCCGAGCTTTAGAGATGCAGAGGTGACATTTGGCATTCCCAGCAAATCTCCAGAGTTCCTCTCAGAAATTCTATTCTTATCTTTGTTTCATTAGGTATGTTTATTTCCCCCCAGTGTCTTTATGTTTGACGTACTTACTTTTTTCTTCTGTCATGCCATTCTACCCTTTTGGTCCATGTCCCTATGACCTGAATTTGGCCACATAAGACAGTAAGTTAAAATAAACTCGGTAATGGACATTCTCCTGTGCATTTCACCTGGATTGTTTCATCAGAAGGTTATATAAAAGGAAAAAACGCTCTAACTAAAAAGATGCGAGTGGTAGCCTAATAGAAATGTAGTAAAAGAAAACAACAGTGAAACATTCTGCCAATTTTCATCACAATGCCAGTGACAACAAGTGCACAGATCAGCGGGTTGCAACAACAGAAACCATGACCTCACTCTGGCTCTCTTTTTCCAGAGGTCCCGTAAATGAAGGCTTGCATAAGGAGCCAGGTGAGAACAACAGCTTAGAAAAAAAGATGTCATGGGATGACTTTTATGTGCAGGTTGGCTGTCAGCAATATTTAGTAGACTGATGGCAGAAGGAATAAAGACATTTCCGTAGCTATTAGTTTTCCGTGATGGTGCACAATAGTGCTGCACTGAGGGCATAACTCAGAATTTCCTGGAAAGTACATGACCAGGTTGACTTATTATTCCTTCTGCTTTCTGGACCACTGGCTTCTTCCAGAGAGAGCACACAGTTTTGTTCTTTTTCCGGACTCCAGTGATCTGGGAGCAGACCTTAACAGTGTAATTTAAACATTCTTTTGTCTTTCACAGACAACCCGAACCAGCACACAAATGATAGGTTTAAAAGACTCTCGTTAAAGTTTGATAAAAGTTGCATAAAGTTTTCTTGCAGACCCCAAACGAGTTTAGCTTCCTCAGCAAATGAATTATTTGATGTCCCCGCTTGATAATACAATCAGTGTTCTCATCAACTTTGAGTTGTGAGTCAAACACCTTTTACAAGGTACTTATACTCCAATTTATTGTAACTACCCTCTAGGAGAATTGCAGCCAATTACATCGGCATCAATAGGAAGTGTACAGGCTCTTTGTAAATGGGCCTGGGTGCTGTGTTTTGGTGGCCCATCCATCCATCCCCACCTTCCCTGTGCAGACTCTTGCATTACCTGACCTCCTACTTGTTCCCATCATAATTGCTACAGCAACTAGAGGTTGTCTTCCAATTGAATGCAACTATGGGTCGTGATAACCTGCTGGGCTTGTTTTATTACAGGACAGTCTCAAGGAAATACCATATGTTCATGAGTTTTCTGTGTCTGTACATGTGTGAAGCTGAATGGGGTGTTCATAGGCTCTTATTTACCATGAATGTCTATGAATAGAATGGTGTTTGTTGCAACTTCCCCATAAAATGCATTAAACAGGCGTGTCTGACTGCAGGACCTTTTGGCAGAAAGAGGAGAGCAAATAATATTGGGTGGAGTTTTGGAAAAATACACACCACAACACATAGACAGACACACACAGACACACACACACACACACACACACACACACACACACACTCAAGGGATTGACAAGCAAGGGTAGTGTGCATAGTGTGATAACTTCATCTCAGCATGGGGGCAAGTTGTGGGAGAGCGAAGTGCCTGGGGAGAAAAGGATTATGGGCAGGGAGTGAGGCGCGGCATTGAGATCACACGCTGAGTGAGAGGACGCTTGACCCAGACAGAGCGAGTGATGCACATACTATCACACACACACAACACACACACACACTAATGCATAGCTTTACTTAGTTACAGAAACACGCGCACAAAGACCCACACGCTCCCTCAAACAAATCTCCCTCTGTCTCCCTCTTTCAGTTTCACAATGATTCTATCTATCAAGGAAGAGAGAGTCGAGAAAAGGCTTCTCCCTTGACCCTTACACGGTGACAGATTTATCAGCTGCCTTTCCTCTTTGTCCACCCTTTGCATTCCCTTTCATCTTGTCTCTGTTCCCTTCTGCTGGCTTTGTCTGACTGCATGGCATCCCATTTGACTACCAGTTACCATGGCAAATGACATGCACAAAGAGCATGACCTGCACAATTATAGATCTGTCCATCGCAGTTGCACATGCAAGCAGTGGTGGCATCACACTTGGCGTACTCTGACCTTTTGTGACAGAGAGATTTAACAAAGTGTGAAAGAAGCAGAAAAGAGCCACAGTTGAAAAAAGAGGAAAAGAGCAGCAATTAAAAGATAATTATCTCCTGGAAAGGGCTACAACTTAGAAAGATGAAGAAGGAGAATGAGTGGGTTCCTTGCAGCGTAAATGTCAAACCCTTGTTTTGACTTTTTGCCACCTTCTTGTAGTTCCGCTGCTACAGCGTCATTTTAAATCAGATTGACTGCTTACAATGGAACTCCAATATCCTCTAATGAAATGATCAAAAACAATCTGCCCATAATTTGTAAAAGTTTGTGATTCTGTCCTATCCTCTGATGTCACGTCAGTGGTGTGTATCTCCCCCGACAACCTCCTCTGATTCGAAATCTCAGCAAGCCATTTCTGACCAACTCAATCCCGTAACACCTACAATCAAAAACTTTACTCAGAGAGCTTGCAGGTAGCACTGCATATGCTAAAATGCTTCTCACAATTCACTTTGGTTCCCAATAATGACACATAATCACACTAATACACTATTTATCTTTTAACCTTTTACATTGTGTTAACTAAGATTTGAATTTCACCCTCTATTAGCCACACTGATCTGTCATATGTTCATCTCACCATGGGGACAGTTGGATGGCCGTTGTAAAATGTGTTCAACTCTTAATACATACAGCAAAGAATATTCAAATAAAATGACATCAACATTTTACATTTACGCTCTGTGTAACATTTTGTATATTTTTGGGGATAAAAGTTTTGAACTTTGGTACCGCAATGTAAATTATGAAACAGTGGCATCAATTGTTTTTTGTTATGTTTGTTTGCACATTTCGTTTTTGTGAAATATTCAAACACAGCAATGTCAAAAGTCAAAGGGGAGTGTTATGATGAGTTGCTTGTTGACGACTACTTGTATTATTATGTGTAGTGCAGGGAAATTAAAATAATTAGTGCAAATTACAGTACCTGTCATTTGTGTGAGATTGTGTGAGAGCACTTTCCTCAAGTGAAAAAAAAAGTCAGGATTGTTTTAATATGACAGCCCTCAGAATAAAGCTGAGAAGGACTGTTAACTCTGAGAGCTCTGATTGAGGCTCAGGGATAACAGAGAGTATATTTGAGGGGAAAAAAGGATTCCTTCAATTTCCAAATTTGAAGTAGGGTAATGTATTTTGCATAATTTGTTTGTGTCCTCTGTCAGTTACATATCTGTTTATGTCACAGACTGGAGGGTTTTAGTGTTGGACAGTCACATGTTTAATTAAGGACACATTAACATCAGTTTAAAATTGGTCATCAACTTCACTTGATTGAACAAAAGAGGAAAGTTGTCCATCAATCAGAGGAAATACACAAAACTAGCCTGAGTAGCTGTATTTCTATCCAAGGGGAGCGGTCTTAACTCTCTGTAAAAAAGGACGGAGATCTCACTCAAACTGACTCAAGCCTTCATATGTCTTTTGTAGAGTTTGTTCAGCAGGCCAGGCAGTCTGACACCAGATCGTGATTATAAACTTCATAACGACAGTACTCCCTCTCTAAAACAGGGGTTCCTCCTTCTGCTTCATGGTAATTCAAACATCAGGCAGACCTTGTGATGCAATCACAATTAATCCAGACCTAAGGTCTCAGATCCCCAACTAAACAACTAGGGAATGAATTCCCTGAATATGTTCACCTGTACTTACCGCTGGCGCTGAACTCAATTTAGGTTCTGGCTGCTGAACTCCCACTCAGTGCAGTCATCACGCTCTGTAAGGTTGGGCTGCAAGTAAAGACAAGCCATAATATTTATGGTCAATATTATCCGTGTCGGACACTCCCCTCCCTTTCACCATTTAATTAGTATTGCTTTTACCTCAAAGCAATCATCATCTCAAGCAATCTGTCATATTTTTGTTGTACTGACTAACTACCAAATACAAATCAATATTTGATATGAGAGGCTATCAGAGGCCAAACGTAGAAGTAATCAGTTTAAATGCTGGAAAAGGAGAATTAATATAGTGCATGTTAAAGCACCCCACCAAATGGACTCCTGAGATAGGTTCAGCTACAAACACATATTGCCACTGCAGTGTACATGTAATAGTGTAGTGTAATGTACAGTATATAACAAGGTATTTAATTAGAGGTACAGAAGACACACTAACACACACATAAACACACACACCATGTTTATATGCCAGTATCCAAGTTCCTTGTTAATATATGACACTCTAAAACCTGAATAAGGCTTAACTAGGTTTTTGACAAGTGAAAATGTTGAATAAATGTGCAGCAATGCAGCTTATACAATGTGAGCACTCAATAAATCTGGCCACATGCTGGGTATTTCTGGCTTTGACTGGAGAAAATAAAATGTCAAATTCAATACAGTGGATGTATTTCATTTCACATGTGTGGTACAGGCGCACATTGATAAACAGCAGCAATGTGACAGAACTAGAAGCTGTTTAAACTGATCATTAATCAGAGCACCCAGTCAGACCCAGTCTATTGCTCCACCTGGTCCTTCTCAGTCCAGCTTTGGCCCTATGGTTTGCTTTCTCTACATCATAGACATTTAGTAGATCTTTAACACTGTGATTATATGAGCCATCAACATCTAAATGGGTCCTCAGAAAGGCCTTAGTGGTTTCTATTTTAAAGATGCAACTTGCCATGGTGTTTAATTCAAGGTGCAAATGAATCAGCCACCAAGCAGAAACTGTAGAGATCTGAAGTCAATAGATGTTGATGACCATGGCAGTGAATGTATATTATCATGCATATTGCGATGAAGCCTTAAAGAATCTGACTAAAACTAGCTATTGATGGAAAAGGTCAGACCTGTGTTTTTCTTTCTTTTGTTCTTTCTCTCTTTCTCTCAAACTGTTATTTTATGAAAGAATTGTTTACAAAAGTGTCTCTAATATTATAACCAGTCCAATAGTTATGGAAATCACCTCAGTGCGATGAACACATGGCCTTTTCTGAAGGACCCCAAGGATCATACAGTCATAATACAGTTTTTTCTCTCAATCTCAATATTCCCTTCTCTTTTTCATTGTCAGAATTCCTCCACCTACCTGCTCACACAAGTAAGTCGCACACACTAATGCATTCACTTTCACACAGGAACTCAAGGACATACAAACATATGGTCAGTCACACAGTTCATCTCAACTGTATAGTAGACTTCATAGTCAGACCAATATAGTGAAACCACACATTAAGTTAGGCTGTCAGATATTCAGTGGTACTACTGTTCAAAATCAATCATACAGACAAACAGACTTACCCAGCAGCCCTGCATATTGCCTTGTGACGAGGTTCTAATAACAACAGAGTGGAAAAGTTCACCTGGCTCTATCCCAGTAAACCTGTTCCTACAGTATGCTGACAGCAGAGCTTCTACATCTGCAGGATTTATCAGGATAATATTACAAATCAGCGTTGTATAATATCCTCGAAAAAGTTTGTATGCTTTGACGAGGATATTCCCTGGGGGGAACTGGTTTGTAGTTACTTTTTGGCCATGAAAATCAGATATTTTAAAGTTATATCTTTTTTTTATTTTATAAACAGTAATATACAGTATATATATAAAGCAATTTCTGCATGTTCACAAGTATTGATCGTGATAAGTACCTGAACCATTACGGAATCCATATTTAGATAGAAATAGGATTAGAAAACTGTACATTAAAGGGTAATTTAATTCAAATGCCAAAATAAAATATTTCTTATGTTAGGAGTGGAGATCCGAAAAATGGGTCACGGTCCCTGTTTTTGGTTGGTCCTCCTATTACAAGACAGCATTCTAATGAGTTTAAGTCCATGGGAGAAGAAAAATGTATTCCATTTCTGTACCAGGCTGAGAAAGTTTAAAGAACCGCCACAGTAGGGGATTTTCAAGTTGCCCCCTCCTGTGATTCTTCAAATACTGCAACCGTCAAATGGCTTGGGTTTGGATTCAATACATCAAACAGAGGATAGCCCATAATTTCATTTAAATATTAGAGGGAATTATATCCTGTTCTTACTGTCCTCATTGCTGTAGGCCTTAAGTGATGGGTCATGACTAAATAAATGGGCCACAGGCTTGTTTGTAGTCAATTTAAGTCCAATCTTTATTTATAAAGCCCAGTATCATAAAACACAAATGTTTGCTCCAAGAAGCTTAACAATCAGCGCCCCCTCACTTCTTTGGCTCTTGAACCAGACAAGGAAAATCTCCCCACACAGACTTTAATGGGGAAAAGTGGAAGAAACCTCTGGAAGAACAATATAGGAGTGTTCGAAATATGAAAACTACACCGGCTCCCAGCATAACTGGTGTGTTTTCCCAACTCTGGCTCCCAGGGTGGCAAACTACATGCACTTAGAGTACTACAGATGTATGTTTTAAAGCCCCACTGACACTAGATTACCATTAAATAGGGACCCCAGCCAGAGACATATACAGCATTAAGGTTTATGTAAATTCACACAGAGAATTTGAATCCCCTGCAAATGTGATGCAAAGAAGCAAAGCTTCCATGATAGTCACTCCCAGATAATTAATCAATCAATCAAATCAATCAAATTTTATTTGTAAAGCCCATATTCACAAATCCCAGTTTGTCTCTTAGGGCTAAACAAGGTGCGACATCCTCTGTCCTACATAAGTGAAACAGAACTTAAAGTTCATCTCGCTGCAGAAGACAACGGGTCCCATGCAAGAACAATTTTTATGAACCGATGTGTTCTTAAGTGACTTAGTGGTTTAAGTGATTTAGGAGAATTTTACCTATTCTCAAATTTCTTTTAATTTTGAAATTAGTGGTCCAAACCTGTTGTAGGAGTCATATGAAATTAGACTACTGTAATTCAAATAATGTTTTTCACTAATGGATTGTTAAAGATTGAAACAATTTTTCAATAAATGTATCAATTACACACCAAAGGATGTTGACATTATTCTGTTTAACCCTGCAATTCTAAATAATAATACTAAATTAATTCATACAGCTGCTAAATGTTGTTTCTTGAATGAACACTTTCCGACACATTGGGAACAGAGTGTAGACTTATATTGTATTGTTGGGGAGTTAATTATGGAAATTTGCTTTCCTTGTGCAGGTTTACTTGAATAGCACAGTACAGCTGTCAGATCCTGACAAAGTACAAGCTGAAGTAAATGAGGAGCAAATGGTTAATGCACTGAAATAATAATTAAAGCTGTAAGCAGCGTTGAACGTGCATGTGGTGGGTACAAGCAGTCGACATAGCTGTTTTGCCTCTATACCATTGGACTCTGTGCAAATGAGTAAGATGCCATTTCGTGCTTGTTTGCGTGGCATGATGAATTGCACATTGTGTATCAACGCCTGAGTGGGGCATGAAATCACATTTAAATTGACTAGCCTTACCTTCAAAGTGTGAATGAACTAACTGCTTTGCTTTGACATAATTCCCGACTTCTAAATCAGAGGGTTTTCTAAACTACAAACACAGATTTGAATTGTGGATCATGTATAACAGCATTACTGTACCCTTTAATGTCAAAATGGCTGCTATGATAAAGGTCTATATATTTTGAGCGGAAACACAATATTTTGCTGTGCTCATATTTGTAAATACATGTTTTGCGATTTGAATAATACAATACTGGACATAGTAAGCTTTTCAACAACATTGTTTGACATTTTTCTTCAGAAACCCTCAAAATGTTGTCTCAACTGTCAGTCAACTTGTACTTTGCACCCAGCTCCTAAACTCCTATCCTAAGACAGGACTGCCAATGCAAACTTTATCCGCTCCAACCACTTCCTTGTGAGTCTAGTGTGTTAATAGATGTGGTTAAAAAACAAGCTGCGAACAACTAAATATCGACTGAATATAGACTGTGGTATTCAAACCGTGACAGATTGGTGTTAAGGCCCCAGAGTGTAATATTTAAAGTATCAGATATTCCTATTAGGCAGTAAATTGACATATTGTACTTATTTTAATTGTCTTGTTTTAATATGTAAATCGATAAATTTTATTTAACAATCTCATTGAGATTGAAATATATTTTCCTTGATAGATCCGTCAAAGATGTCAGCACAAAAACTATTAATTAACAATTAATCCAAACACTATTAACAGACTATTAATGTAAACACAATATTCAGTTGAGGTGCAACAAAAATATTCAAGAATATGTTGAGTTTTGTTGAATCTACAACCTGACAACCCAGCTGTGATGACGATTTCTTCAGCTGGCTTTGCAGTCAGTGACCACACTTTTTACAATAAGATGAAAATTACTAAATTAATTTGAAGCTAAATGTAAAACATTAAACAAAAATAACAGACCTGAACATTATTTTTACAATAGAAGACTTTGTGAGAAAAAAATCTATTAAAAAGCATCATCGCTTTCTGTAATTTAGGGACGAATAAGGTCAATTGAATAAAAAGATGTGGCTATTCAGTTTCTATAATGACATTATGACAATACAAGTTACTTTTATTTGAGGTTTTAGCTTTCCATCAGTGTTGAATTGAAAGGTTTCATCTTTTATCTCTAATACGCACACTGTGATTACTGAATTGAATTTTGTCAATTGTCAAGGATTTTGAAACTAGCAGTTTGTCTCCATTGAGATTTATTCTAGAATAAGTAAGTGTCGGTATCTATCTATTCATGATTCCAAAAGGCTTTTATAATGAAAATGTTGTGAAAAAGATGTGCATCTGTTTGAGCAGATTTGGAGAAGCTTTGTCCGTAATGAAACCGTTTTATTGATTCTGCTATAGTAATGTGCTGCATGCAGAAGTATTATAATTGGCATAATAATGACAGTACATCTGACAACTTAAATCTAGTGCTCGAGGAAATGAACTGCCTTGAAGAACAATAAGCTGTGTGTGCATGGCCATATGTGCATATGGCTGTTTTGTGTGTGTGTGTGTGTAAAATGTGTAAATTGCTCTATCTCACAGCCTCCAACCCCCTTTTATTTTCCATGTAAAGTGTCCAGTCAGCAGGACTTGGTGGGGATCCACCAGCTTGTTAGTTTTCTCCTCAGACACACACACTCTCCCCGAAAGGCAACACCTGACTACTTGGACTGCAAATGGTCTTTTTTCTTCTACTCTGTTGGATTTTTTGGGAGAAAAAATAGAAAAAACATATCTTTACTGTGTTTTCTTGACTGATTGTTTGAGATTTTTTTCTTTTATGAAAAACTCAAATAATTTTTGGGTTTGTCTAGTGCCATTTTAACTGCTAGCAGTAAGGCCCCAGGCCACTGCATAATATTACTGTGAGCAAGTAAATATGCCAATATATTACAATTTTAATGGATATGGCCCCTGAATCTACCTAATATTTTATTAATACATATTTGTATTTATTAAATGTATACCATTCACACTTATCACTTTGTGCCTCTGTTATAAATAGGATACTTAAATAATGAGACAAATTAACACAGCAGAATCTCTCCATCTCTCTTCCACCATTCAAGATCGTGAACACACAGAAAACACACCGGCGAAATGCATTAGGATCAAAATGGACAAGATAGCGAGAACTACAGATCTTTTGTGTGGTTTAAACACCCCTTAAAGAAAGATCATGAGGCACTTTATACATGTCCACCTTTGTGTGTATGTAAATAGGTGCATGGGAACGTGTACTGAAAGAGAGACATCACAGAGTGGTATCAAAAGTATTTTTATAGCTGTATGAGTGTCTATTTTCCTGTAAGTGGAACATTCAATCAAATCAAACGACTTGAAAACTGTGTACTGCATTTGTGTGTGTGTGTGTGTGTGTGTGTGTGTGTGTGTTTGTGAGAGAGAGAGAGAAAGAGAGAGAGAGTCGGCATTTAGTGGCCGACTTTGCCACAGAATTCCCAGAGGTATTTGCCATGACTGACAAGGCTCGATGGATAGCATGTGTATATCCATAGCCATGCACATGGGTATATGTGTGCATGTGATTTGGATGAAAAATCATGTCCCTGTTGTTACGACATGGGGACATCCTCTCTGCCTGGGGAGGGAGAGGGAGAAAGAGAGAGCACAGTGAAAATAAGACACACAAAGCTGCTACATAGGTTTGACATTGGTCTGACCTCACAGTCCAACATGTGAAAGCATCTGTGTGTCAGAAAGAAAGTGGGTGAGTTTACTGTTAGGGTTAGGCTTTAATATAAATATGTATACGTGTTACCCTTAGCCTCACCACACACACACACACACACACACACACACACACACACACACACACACACACTGACAGTGACACAGAGAATTTCCGCTTGAATACACACCTGTCCTTTTACTCGGTGGTACACAGCACACAGCCTGACCACAAGCCATGTTCTCTCTCTCTCTCTCTCTCTCTCTCTCTCTCTCTCTCTCTCTCTCTCTCTCTCTCGCTCGCTCTGTGCGTGTGTGTGTGTGTGTGTATGCATGTTTGTTTCAAAGGAGCTCATCATTTACACAAAGAGCGCATCATAGACCAAAAGTCCTGTACAACAGGCTCTGTTTATCTTTTTTTAAATTATTATTATTATGAATAATAATCTGTACTTGTCTGTACTGTACTTTTTTCTCTGACACACGTTTGATTGCTTGCTCCCTGTTTTTCATTCTTACTTTCTTCATCTCTCCTTCTATCCCCAGGGTTCTCACTCTTTTGCCCCATAGGAGGAATAAATCTACATGATTTTCCTTTAGAAATGTCCCCAGATATTGTGTGTCAGTAAATCAGATTGGGGCTGCTTGTCAGTGGTTGTCTGTGTTTGCATGTGGACACTGTGTATGCATGGGTCAATGTGAGCTTATCAGAAACTGATAATGACACACACTCTCAGTTATTTACCTCTTTGGGAAAATACTTCGACAAGGATGTTATATTTTCACCCCAGTTCGTTTGTTTGTTGGTTGGTTTGTATGTTTGCTTGTTTGTGAGCAAGATTATCCAAAACTATAGGTCGGATTATCGTAAAATTTGGTGGAAGGATGCGGTATGTGTCAAGAAATAAACTCTTTAAGTTTGAATTTTAAAAAGTATTTTTTCTCACTTTCTTTATCATTGTGACATAGGATGTTTTTTTTACATTTTCCTTTATATCTTAGAGAATATTTCATGGATCTTGATAATTTTTTATATGGAATGATTAGGGGACTGGTATTTATGTGTGTACAATTTAGATCCGGATCTATTGAATTCAAATGTGATTTTATAAGGGGACTGTTGGACATCATCATTTGTCATTATCATTGTTCTATGTGCTGTTGATTGGTGCCTGGTGGATATGAAATGTGAGTGAAAGATTTTTGCTGGCTTCTTACAAGCTTCAGTTTTAAGTCGCGTAAATCCATATATATTGTATAATCTGTCAGTGACACCATAGTCTGAAGGTTGCAGACTTGAACCTAAATGTACTGTCTTGTGCAGGCTGTATTCTGTGATGTATATGAAGCTGGTAGGAGAGTGTTGCTGTCACGCAAAGTGTAGGTCAACTGTCATGGGTTTCATCACTTTCTGCCTTGGCAGAATCTATGAATACAATTTATGTACAGGCACACTAATAATCCTTTGAGGATGTTATTTAGACCAGTGTGTAAGTAAGCAGGAAATATGTAAAATAGGCTGGAGGCATGCTGACACTTTTCTAATGCTTTCAGTCGTACTTGATGAGGAGCAGGCTGAGATGACAAAGAAACACAAGTTCCTTTACCAGGCACCATTTGACTGCTCAGTTGCATCAGTTAGGCTGATGATGTCCCAGGCTCTAGCCTCTGAATCAGAGACTTTTGGAAACGCTACCAACCTTGTATTAGTTGAAAACTCAGAGGTTGTGTTTAAGTCTGGTTGGTGGGAAATGGAGACACGTTCGCTTACTGATTGGTTCTTATCAGTCACAGCTCGACTACCAGCGGTGACTGCAAAATGCTGCTATCACTTACCGTCAGTGACTTTCATCTGGTCCGAGACAAGAAATACCTAGTTCACAGTATTTTCTCTAACTAAGCAACTGCAAATAGATTATCTGCTCCCTGTTCACCGACACACACGGTGAATGTGAAAGGTCTTGTGATATGGGTTTTCAGGGCTGTCAGTATGGATGGAATTATCTCTGATATAGAGCTAAAATTATCACTCTAAAATTAAAATGTTAAGCCTTAAAGTACAGAAACTTAAATAATAATTTTCCAATTATGTTCTGATTGACGAGTGAGCCAGAAAACAATTTCCCCTGCAGAACAATGAATATACATGTGTTCAGCCTTTTTAAAAAAAGCAGATTTCAGTCACTTCCAACACTTGTGATTTGCCCTTGGGCAAGGCAGTGACCTATACAGCTCTAGGGGTATCGCTCTGTAGATGGTTGTACTAATATTTAAAAGTTACATTTTATAGCCTTTGTGTGCGTGCGTGTGTGTGCATGCATGCCTGTGTTGTTTCTATGTGGTGTGTATGGGTGTAGGCAAAATGTGTAAATGGTGTGTGTCGGCCTCTACACATAAAGTGCATCATATTACACAAGGAAAGCATAATTTCTGTTTAATTAATTAAGATGATTTATTTTTTTACAATGGACCCTTACAGCCTACATTGTATTATCCGGTAGTGAATTACAATGTGCATGTGCTGCTCGCCTGCCGTCTCCTGTCACAGTCGGGGCAAACAGTTCAAAAACACTCTGACCCTCCGCCACCCCGCAACAATCCATCACACACACACACACACGCACGCACACACACACAAGCACACGCGCAACCACACGCGCACACACCAGTAGGGACGTCAGGATTGGACGCAGCAGGGGATCCCCAGCATTCCGCTTCTGCCTCGCTTGGCGTATCAGCAGCATCCTGCAGCGGGGGAAGAGACTCTCGCCGGCTCCCACTTCACTTGAGGAGGGCAGCGGTAACAGAGGACGCGCTTGTTTCTCTGCCCGTGTCTCAGTTTGCCTGTGGCCGCCGGGCCAGCGCAGAGAGAGAGGGAGAGAGCTCAGGAGAGAGGTGGTTGTCCACCACAGTGACTTCTTCTTAGAAACAAAGCGACACTTTGGAGCGGCTGGCAGAGAGAGAGAGAGGAACGTGTCATTACGAGACTTCGTCATTGCACTGCGCGTGCCGCTGACAGCCGCGCGCACCGCGCTGCCTCTGTTGTTGTTCCGCGCGCGCCCCTTTATGTTTTACAGAAAAGATCCAAAGAGCCCAAACAACGAACTAACCCGTTGTCTTCTTTCTGCTTCTCCAAATGAGCTCGGTGGGAACTAACTGATTGTGACGCGAGTCAATTGAAAAGGACGGTGCGTCGCTCTCATGTGCTGAACGCGCTTTTTATTCTTTTGCGTAATTTGCCAGCTTCGATAATAAAGACTGAAGTCGACGCTGAAGAAGTAGCAGAAGTTGTCTTGGGGAAACCAGAAGAAAAGCAGCGAGCGCATGGCAGCGAGGACCCGCCGCAGCCCCGCGAACAGGTAGGACCCACGCCGACAGACACGCCTGACACAGAGCACAGCGGGAGGAGCGCTGCGTGGCGGCGCGGGGACTGTCCGCAGCTCCCCGCGCCGCCACTGTACACGACAGATGCGCGTCTGTCCCTCGAACCCGACCGGTCCATTCAATCCAAACACCGCAGCTCAACACGACTGGGACTTCCATGAGGTTCTTGTTTGTTTCCACCGAGACGAGCGGTGGACGTGTTCGAAAAGTTCTGTTGATTTGAGCAGACTTGGCACTTCTCGGAGAATCTACCTTCTAACTGTTTTAAATTTGGAACAAGCCCCGAAGCTGAATTCCCTGTCATGGCAGAACGTCCCGTGTAAGATACAAATCATAGCTTTGTCTGCGCACTTAATATCTCGTGTTTGGGTGGATGCTCGGGTCGTAATGCGTGTTACTGTCTCAATGAATTGGCAAATTGTCGAGACAGTGTGAACCTGATACTTGTCCAATAATAATGAAGGCGATCATGTCAGCGTGTGGAGGGACACGTGAAGGTCACACACAAGAGGAGCTGGGTTTCCGACTGAAACAATGAGTTCTTTAGGCTTAAAAACAAACGCACATTAGAGTGAAACCTGTGACAGGAAGCTGTGTGCATCTGCGGAATTCTGCTAAAGTTTGCATCACAGCACACACTCCAATTTGATAGAATAAATTCCCACACTGTCATATGGAATGACGGGGATTTTATTAATTGAATTTAGAAGTGGAGGGATCAGTAATACAGGTAAAACAGTTAATGCGCACTGTAACGTTGAGAATTTCTTGTGAATGAAATAAAACCGGAACGCACGTTCCTCCTCTGCACAATCCACCGGCACACAGTTAGACAGATTATTACCAGTGTGTGTGTGTGTGTGTGTGTGTGTGTGTGTGTGTGTGTGTGTGTGTGTGTGTGTGTGTGTGAGAGAGAGAGAGAGAGAGTTTGAAAGGGGAATGTATTGCCATCTTGCTATGAAGTATTTCACAGGATAGTGAATGAGTAGGTGTCCCTCGCCTTGTACTTCATCTCTTCTCCTTCTCTCATATTTCTAGTGGCTATGTTTCCTTAATTCCCATCATTTAAAATGCACAATAGGTATTTTTACAATCCTGTATTTGCATTTTTGTACTTTTATTTTTCGGACTATATATAAACATTCAGTCCTTCTTCTCTATGGATTGTATAGTACAGAATGTATGTCCTTGTTTCTTTTGACAGCATTTGATGAGCGGTACTAACAGCATCTTTGCTCCGCTCTATTATTTTGCTTTGGGATGGATGGATACGGTCCTCAAGTTAAATTTCACGGAGTCACTTGTGTAAAGAAGCTGGAGCTTTTGTAGTTACTGTACAGCAACCGTGTGGATGTTGCAGCAAATGTGTAAGGTGTGTTAAAATATCCAAGTAAAAAGGTTTTATCTTTTTTATTCAAAGAAATCATATCCTCATATGGCTTTTGTTTGTTTTGATTCTTTTTAATTCTTGCTACTCGTGTCCTTGATAAAATTAAACTTATCCCACACGCACATCATGAGAAATATGATAAAAGGGCAGTTGTGTGGAAGCAGGAGTGTTCTATATTGTGTAAAAAATGTAAGCTCATTTTAAGTGCATTGTACATATATTCAGAGATTACTGTAGAGCAAGGCACTATATTTATATGATATTGATACTATCTACTCTGTATCTGTAGGATACCGATTCCAAAACATTGTCTTTTCCTTTAAGTGGCTGCATTACCCCTGAACTACAGAGGTTAACTTGATGTTTATTAGTACCTGAAGTCCAGAAAATGTGTTATTAATCTGTACCATGATCTAGATGTAGAGTCCCACACAGAAGAGTCATGTATTAGAGCAAACAGGCTGAAGAGGAGACAAATGACTGTACACTACTGTAAGTTTCACAGATGTCTCAAGCAGCCCCCTTGCTACACGCACAAAGAAGTGAGCAGGTGTAATACTGCTTGATGAAGACAGAACTGAAAACATTTTTTTCTTGAAATTAATAGTAGGTGATAGTTTCTGGTTTAATAGAACAGATGGCAAACAGGTATGTGTCTATGTAGATGTTCTGTTTAAAGGATACTAAATGCCGTATACAGTATATATTATTTCACACTTATATACATTTATTCAACCCTGCAATGTTGTGAAGTTGCCATCACAACAAAAAAAGACAAAGGAAGTTACACGGTGACACCTGAGGTGAGAAAGTACATGTATATTCAGCAGCAGCAGCTGAAGCAGAGAGGGAGAAAACAAAGCAAGAAAAGAGATAAAGCAAGGGAGAAAGGTAGATTTTAGAAGAACAAATGAACTTTGATTGATCTTTATAACCTTGTGATATTTAGTTCCACTGCTGCCGTATACTCTGGTGGCCACGCATCAGGCATGCTGGGAGACATGGTGTCCAGTCGCAAAAATGCTTCCCCCCTCTGCTGGAATTTTTTTTTTTTGTGATTACTGAAAGTTAATCTGCAGGTATGATTAATATGGCAAGAAAATCATGAACATATATATTATTTTTGTTATACAGTATTACTTTCACACCTCATTCAGGTCAATATAAACCTTTCACTTAATACTATAGTTAAAATGAATTACTGTGAATAAGAATAAAATCTGGAGCTAGAAGCTCCTAACATGAGAATATTTCTTTAGATTTTATTTCTTGCATTTGCCTAGTATAACAAAAACAAAAAAACAGGGACTCCATTCTTCGTTAATTTTATTTGAAAAGTCTGCAGGCATGGCTGTATTTAGGAAGATGTGGGAAGTTTTTACTCAATGACATTACTCGGGAAAAATGAAGTTCCTCTTGTAAAACGACTTAAATTAGGCACTACTTTTTTAAGGAATTATAAAATCAAGTGCATCATTTTTTAAGGTTAATTATTATGGTTTGTATTGGATGCTTTGTTTCACAGTCAGCTTGAAATGCTACATGTTAAAACTTAGCTATAGCACTTTTAGTAGAAGAATGTGCACTACTATCAAGTGATTTTATTCACATATCCGTTTGGTGCATCTCTCCAACTGCAAACACGTTTCAACTAACCTGGAAACCTATCAAAATGGATTCCATGTGTGTTTTTCTTACAAATTCTAATAGAGTAAACGTTTATTTTAACTTTCATTTGTTTTACTGGTTGATCACCAGTTGATAAATGAACATAGCGCCTTCAGACTGATCACATAGATGTACAAAATATCTCAGTCTGATCTTCTGAAATTCAGGATGTTCTAGTCATTGAAAGTCACTGTGTGTAACTGTATCCGGTTCAAAATCCCTTGATTTGCCTTGGCCTTATTGCAGCAGAGAAAGATCTGCTGGTCTGTGGATGTATCTTCTTACAGTGAAGTGCTGCTATGTGTTTACATCACATTGTGTTGTGAACATTAGACGTGAGACTTCACCTGATGTAAATATAATTGTAATTGTTCGAATGAACTTGTCTGCTGTGTGTGTGTGTGTGTGTGTGTGCGTGTGCGTGTGTGTGTGCATGTGCATTTGTGTGTGTGTGTATATGTTTGTGTTATTGTTGCACTGTCTCTTGCTCTCTAACTGGTTGTGCTAATATATTCACACACACACACACACCTATGTGTGCGCCTGTTGTTGGCTTGTGCCTCATGTGTGCTTGTGCCTGTTGTATGCTTGTGTGTGTGTGTATTTTCAATGATTGCCATGAGAGCCCTCAAACTGAAGATTTATCCGCATAGTGTGTGTGTTTGTGTTTGGGTGTATTATCCAGGGAGTGCTCAGACTGAAGATCCAGCTGATGAAAGCTACCTGGAGCTTCATAAATGGATCCTTTGTCGAACGGTGGAGCCTGCGTGCAGGGCTTCAGGGCTTTCCACAATTATATAGAGTAGCACGGCAGTGGGAAAAAGGTAGCCAGCTAAGGGGGTCTGGAGGCATGTGAAAAACTTTGGCCATAAAAAAGTCTAAATTTGGTGGACACTGGATCAAAATAATGCCACTATTCAATCATATACACTGATCGTTTCCTACCTGCTCTATAAAACAAAAATACTTAGTCTTATTCATGTCGCAGATACATTTCAATATTCTACATATCATTTAACATGGCATCAGTCAAAAAAACAACACAACACACAATATGTCAATCCTGTAGCCTTCATCGAAAATGTAGCATCATTGTGACTGTGGCAACTGTAATGCTGTTTGCATTTTTCAGAGAGATGTTTTAGGTCCCGCAAAACAGCAAAGAGGTGAAGCAGTAAAAGACATGACTTACACCACATCCAGTTAGTCAACTCTGTTTCTCATAACAAGAGCGGTAAAAGCACCGGGTGTAAACTCGTCCTCATCACTTGCCGCTGCTGAATCTGTAAATTGAGTCGGTCCGGACCAAGCTCCTTTCTACTCTTTTCTTCATGTCGGGGTGTTTTTGTAAAGAAATCACCGGATTTGTCGCAGTTCCCCTGAAGCTGGTCGGCTCGCAGGTGAATTTACTGGCGGACGTACCTGAGATGGAATCGAGGGTTGACCAGTCACATTAGATACGTAAATCAATACCTATTGACTGTAAATAAAAGTGGGAGTGTCCGGGCTGCAGAGAGCTGCGTCCCGTGGAAAATCTGCAACAACCAATTTAAGAGCATCCATAGGTCCCGTGGTTGCCAAAACTATCAGGACCTCCATTTACTTCCATTTGGCCGGCGCCCGACGCCAGGAAGTATATGTATTTAGACAGAAATTTACCAAATACGATTTGAAAACAAATAATATTTAATGCTCACAGCAATTACGGTCTACCAGGAGCATTGTGCGAGTAAACTATTATTATGTAATTAAATTATGTTTAACATTTGTATATAGGATTTTTTGTCTCAGGGTGTTGCATGGTGCGGCGCCGCAGCGCCCCGTATTAACCAGCCGCCACTGGTGTTGAGTAGATAGAGTGAATGAACATTTTTCGGTGAATGGTTTGGATTTATATATCGCTTTTTTAGACTTGATGACCACTCAAAGCGCGTTACAGTACAGTTTGCCATTCAGCCATTCACACACCCATTAATACAGTGCATCTATTAGCAGCCCTTTTTTTGTTCTATGAGGGGCAATTCAGGGTGCAGCATCTTGCAGATGGGCAAGACTGGGGATCGAACTGACGACCTACTGGTTGGAGGCGAATGCTCAACCACAGCCCCCCCCAACTATCCCTTTCAGAAGGCATGCGCTGCCCCTGCATTTTGTGGAGATGCTGACCAGATTAACAAATTTGGGGACATTAAAATTGACCCCTAAACTTATTTAACGTTAAGAAATACTGTGGCAAAAATGAGAACACATCACAATGGCATTTCTGCAAATGTCACTGGCCAGCCAGCGCCAAAATGTGGGTGTATTGCCACCCTAGTGGTCTCTTTCTTACACACACACGCGCATACACACACACACACACATCACCATCACCACCACCAACATGCAGTGCGTTTCAGCACATTAGTTGTGTGTGTCTCTTGCTGGCTGGTTGGTTATATTAAACGCTGGCTCATTGGTGCTCAGCCACTCGTAAAGAGTGTGTGTATATGCTGGTGTACTGTAGTGTGTGTGGGTGTCAGTGAAATATTCAACTGGAACATGGTAGGCCATAAGCCCCTTTTAAACAGAGATCCCACTATATTGCCATAAAGAAGACTCCTCATTATTCTATTTTTGCTTGTTTACACTGATCCAAACGAGCAGGTTTATTAGTGCCTATTAGAGCAAGAAGATGGAACTGCAATGCCTATAGCGATAACAATTTTTTATAACTCAAGTGAGTATAATACTTTTTATCATATATTTTGTTTTATAATAGCCAAATTTTATTGGATATTTCATTATTTCCTCTTGCACATTTTTCATTTCAAGTGTTTATTTTTTTTAATTTAAGTTTCTTTGAGTTTCATATTTTTCCTAGTGGCACTTTTTCTTCAAGTCAAGGTTTTTTTTATTTTCATGACAATGCCGTTGTCCCTGCCCTCTCCCCTTTCAGCCACTCATGTGCTCCCTGTCTCTTCAGCATGTAAACTTAACTAGATGTAGCCAGTTACCCAGAGTAGCTGAACTGACAAAGACCCCATTCAGACCTGGCATTGACATCCTTCCTGTGTGGTTTGATCACAAGTGGACAGTGCTAAGTACATGTGTGAACACACCCAAATGCACCCTCAATGGATCGTGAGATCCGAACCCTCAGAACACCCTCCGGATGTGGTCTAAGATGCATGTGGCCTCATACCTTAAACTGTGTGAACACAAATGTGTTCTCCTAAGCAATATATGAAGAACCGCCTACTCAACCGATGTTCCCTGACTCGCTACAGCAGACCTAGTCAACTACTGGCCTGTGGCCCATTAGATTTTTCTAGGGCCCACATGACTGCCTGCAAATCAGGCTGGTATGTCTGTGATATGATAAACCTCAGGAATATTTGAGCATTTTGATGCGGTCCTATTAGCTTTGATTTGCGGTTAAAGTCCAGAGAATTGAGTCTGGAGTTTACCCAGAGTCTGTCTTTCACATATGCACAATGCAGCGGAAGGTTCTCTGCACAGACGCATTCACAACAGCAACAAATCCTCTGTATTATTCAGGTGAGAGGTGGAGCAGCTGGTTGCAGCAGACAGAGGCAGGAAGTGATGTATAAACTCTGTAGAGATCATGTGATCATGTTTACAGCACCTCAAAGTCTCTTGACATCTTCGTCAGTGGCACCGCTTTTTATCTATCTCTCTAGCTATCTATCTATAGATTTGATAGATTTGATAGATAGAGAGATAGACAGATAACATGCACACACGCACAGAAACACACATGAATGCACTGAGAACAAAACACTTCTGCATAGTAAAACTAGATAAAACATAATTTTGTCCTAGTAAGAAAAAATGCACGAAGTGAGACCTGATCTGGTCACAGGAGACACATCAGGACGCATTTTAATGGCAGGATGAACAGATAAACTTAGCACCCGATGTATAGAGGATTTAATCCTCTTGCACCGGCTGCAGGTTTGGTTCCAACCAATCTGTCCAATCAAAGAAAGGATAAAATGCCAAGAAAGTGTGTTATCAAACAAACCTCAGACTCAGATGATGCAAGATGCTTTTTCCCTTGAAACACCATATGGCAAAGAATCATGAAAAACAGCTGCTGTTACATCTCAACATCTGCAAAAACATGGACACAATTTACAGAGCAGAGAAAAGGTAGTAACAAGTAACAAGAGTAGCAAGTTATTAGCAACGACATACATCCTTAAGTGGATATAAAATGACCTCTATCAGGATACAAGGTTTTGGTAATAATGACGATATTATCAGGGTGATACTCCATGTCATTTCGATGGATTTTGATTTGTTTGGGTGTTGGAGGTGTTGAAAAGTGGATGACAATCCCTTGTGCAGTCCTTTCCTCAAGGGCTGGGTGTTGGCCAAATAGCTGCTTCTCTTTAAAAGTCCAGCCTGCTCCTTTATTAGGCTCAAATAGTGAACAGAGGGTAACAAATAGAGCTTTATTAGGTGCGGGCTTGCTTTTGCTTTTCATTTTAATTCCCTGTTTGATATGTATAGTTGGCCATATTAAAATAAGAATTTTGATCCACTCACATCTGCCCTGATTCTCCGTCCTCTCCCATTAGGGCAGGGCTGCATATGCATGCACACAAACACACAAACGCACACAGAGGGATCAGAGCAATGCGCTTTGGTGGACACCACTATTCAAAACATATGGACATGTTTTAATTTTCTGTCTCTCACCTAATATAGATAAGCTGATCTATGAAGCAACATCGTCCAAACCATGAATAAAATATGTGAGCTTCTCCAGAAACTTTTAGACCATTAAACAAGACATTTTACAGACTTTTTTAAGAGCTATCTTCTGATGTGGAGAGACAGATATTGGTAAAGACTGTTTTGACAACACCTCTCCAAGGTGTCTCTTTCTGATTGACCTTACAAATTTGGGCCCAAATTTAACTAAACATTTTGCACGATTAGCAGGGCTTGCAGCAGTGAAAAAATTGGTCCCTCTCTTATTTGTGTGTTCTGATGTATCTGGACATTTTTTACTTTGAGGCAGTGACTGCTCCACAGAGCCACAGAGCAATCAGGTGTAGAAGCCTAGTTGTCAACTGTACACTCAATAAACCTCAAAACATTTTACAATGATGTCCCATAAGAGAGGATGGCCCTGATCCAGCTGGGTGGGGTGTGCCTGGGTTAGAATAATGAGTATAAATCAAATGAGTGTGGACAGACGATGTCACACCTTGTTAAAGCCCTATGAGACAAATTGTGATTTGTGAATATGGGCTATACAAATAAAATTTGATTGATTGATTGATTGACACATGTAAAGCATAGAACAGCAAAGTGATTCCACTGATCTATTTATTTATTTATTATTTCTCATAGCCTAAACACTTTTAATCATGTCAGGATAGTGGACAATGATGACTCCAGTGATGTTTCCATTGATCTGATCGAGCTCTTCTCCGGTCTTCTCAAACTTAACTTTGCCCTAGTAAGACGAGAGCTGCCCCAGGTCCTTAGTATTGTGTAGTATTGTGTAAGTTCAGATTGGATGGCCAATGCGTTTTCTCCCTTTTACTCTCCTAGCTGCTACTTTTTCCCACTGGCTTGCTACACCATATTCTAGCAGAATGTCCTGCTTATGAGAATTCCTGATGACAAGAAGGGAAGGTCAGTTACAGCCTGACCACAGCAGCGGGCTTACATTGACCTGCACCCAGAGAGTTGTTGCATTGGCTGCTGGGGCAGCAGAAGTCCAGAGGCTCTCACTCAGACATTTGTGTTCTCACATACAGCCCCTCTGGAGAATATCCTGAGCAAAACACACAAAAAAAGAGTTAAAAAAAGGAGTTTAAGAGAGAAAAGCCCAAAAGTGAGCGAGAGCTGCTACAACAGGCTGCCACTAAGGAGGCAGCATCGTGCCATTTTAATATCTATGCTTTGCATTTTAGTATCTGTGCTTTGCATTTTAGTATCTATGCTATTTTAATGGGTTTTTGCATCAATGCATTTCTTGTGTTTGTTACCTGCATTGTAAATTCTGATTATCTTGTGCTACACACCAGCTCAATGTTCAGACAGAGCTGAGTACACACAGCATGATGTGCAGTTTAATAGTATGGTATCTTTCATATCTTCCAACAACCAAAACTTACTGGACCAGCAGCCAAAGAAAAGCAAAAAAAAATAGCAACATATATAAAGTAAACCCTTGTTGTTTTGACACAATTATTTTTGTTTTATTCCATAACTCTGGTACAGCAAGTTAATCCAATGTCCCCTTGTCTGTTTGATATAATAACTTAGATTATTCTTACAGACCTTGTTGTTGCAGAGTTATACTATATTCATTTTGGCCATGTCCTTTTCGAGCAGGGGCCTGGGAAAAGGCCTGATTATAGTTACTAAATGTTGGTTACACCCCATGCCCTCATCATCTGCATGTGGGTTAAAATATTTTAAAAATAAAATTAGTTTGGAATTGATTGATTTAGTGACTGCAATTTATTGGTGATCCATTAATTAGTCAACATTACACCTGACCAACCACAGGTATGGAAGAAAGATTCAGTTGTATGCTCAACTATTAATACTCTTACTCACGATGAGTTACTTCTTTGTGATCTCTTTGTGATATAAGAACAAATAAAACAAACATGTTGGTTCAGTGAAACGCTGAATGACCTGCTGTCTGTGTTCAGAATTAGATCCGACCTTATGGGTCCATTTGGTGCAAAAGGTAAAATCATCAAAACAGTCACCTGTTCAGCTGGTGCTCACAAGCACAGATTTACAGGCGTGAATTGTTACTCTAATGTGACATGGTTATATTTAAATATGAGAAAACATTGCAGATTGTTCAATTCTAGCCCAGGTAATTTCAGCAGGTCACTGTAAGACAGAAAGACTGCTACATGGGATTTACCTGTTATTTTCTGAGATTTATCTGTTTTAATAATTTTATAATCAGTACAATTTTTATACCTCCCCGCCAGCAACATCCAGTGGCCAGAGGAATTATGTTTTTGGGTTGTCTGTACATAAGTACACCCCAAACATGATATATTTAGAACGCCTAGAGGGAATTCCTTAAAATGTGGCACAAACGTTTAGTTGAACTCAAGGAGGAATTTATTATATTTTGGTGGTCAAAGGTCAAGGTAACTGTGACCTCACAATCACAGTTTTTGTCTTGTGAATCTCAGCAACACCTTGAGGGAATGGGTTGGGCCTCTTGAACTTGATATCTAAAAGTCTGGAATATCTTACAATTTTGACCAGTTGTCACATGGACTCGAAGATTAACTGATTTGATTTCAGAAACTGTTGACGGAGGTATACTACGTCATGCCGCTAATTCTAGTTTTTTATAATGTATTATAATTATTAATTACGATTTTTTTCATTCTTCCTCCTGTTTACCTCCTTTTTCTTTGACAGTGAAATCTCTCAAGTATTGAACTAAAAACGCTACACTTTGTTTGTATTGTATTGTTATGTAGTTTCATAACAGTGCATTCAAGTAACTCAACAAAGAAACCCGTTTCTCCTCAAATTCATGACAATCTTAACCTTCCATGAAATGTAAAATTACTTGTTACAAATCTTTACAGTAGGTTATAACTTAAAACAAGTTACTGAAATATGTAAAAAAAAAGAGCAATATTTCAATAATAACCTAAACCATTGGAGAAAGGCTCTTTCTGACCAATTGCTTTATACATGTAAGACAACTGCAGGTACTCAACAAGAATAACATTTCTCTTCTAAAGTAACTTGAATCTCCCAATACTTTAAATAAAAGATTAATTACTGAGCTTATAAGGAAAAAACATTTTCAAATCAGAGAATGTGACTCCCTTCAGCAAATTTCTTACCAACATGTTTGTTTGTTATTAGCGCTGTGCACTGCTGAACAACACTGATGCTTCAGTGTAAGGCTCCCCTCTGCATAACACCTGCCAGCACAGGTAATGATGTATGACAGAACACATACAGACACATAAAAACACAGGCTACGTCTGCTGCAAGGGTTGGTAAGGAGCTACGGTTGCCAAATAGGCCAGTGTGTTTACATGAGTGTGCATGCTTGCGTGCAATGGTGTACACACAGCCCACGTGGACCAGAGAACAACTGGCTGAGTTTAGTGCACAGGGAGTTGGTGGAACTCCTGAAAAACGTGTTTTAAGCCATACAACACCCATCACACAGAGCTAGAGCACATTATTCAATTTTCACAAAACATGATCCCAGCAGTGCTGTGGTGTCAAGTTTCCCTATGGCAAAGTTTAGGTGCATTCCTGTTTTTTCCGCTTCCCTCTTCCACCACCACTACTGTTGGGGATTGGAAGTTGTGCAACTATTTGCCCTTCTTCATCTTGGAGAATTAAATTGATAAATTCCATATTTCCTTGGGGGTGCATAAAGCCAGACAGGTTATCCTGGATAGCTTTCAGCTTTGAGCTTCAGCTTTGTTTGGGGAGGAAACCCTTTTGCCAGTGTCGGCACCATATGTAGGAAGTTTACACCTCATGCAACATGTGTGTTCAGACTGGTTATGAAATTACATTTTTGGCATTTGTGTTTGGAATGTATGGCACAGTCTGGCAGTGGGGGATTCTTATCAATTTTTTATATCCTAGAAAAATATCCAGAGCTTGAAAAATTGGCCCTATCGATCCCACAATGCAATCTACATAAGTCATGAATTTCAATATGAAATAAGAGAGCTGATGAGGAAATTGGTAACAAAACATACTCTTGAGGAAACAGCTTTTAATGGACTATTGTTCTGCGTTTTGTTGATGAAAGCTGCACCATTAAAGAGACACTCCTGACAATCTCAAATGTCAGATGCAAGTGATGCAACCTTCCTACACAGACTTTTCAGTTTGGAACTTAAAAGAGACCAAATACAAATCACAATGGGGCCTCACTTATGTCAGGGGGACTTGGTGGGTTTCAAAGACTCTTTCATGTTGAGCTGGACAGAGGATTCCCATATGTTCACTCTTCACTGCATCAACCACCAACTTTACTTGGTTGTTGTTTTGCCATGTCCTCAGAGAGGGCTTTTAAGGATTTCTTCAGTATCTGTAATGTCCTCCACAGGTTAACAAGAAAGCCCAGTATCAGAGGAACTCACTGAAGTGTATACTTGAAGAGTCCTTTCACAATATATCTGAAATACTTGCATAATAAAAACTCTGGTTCCAGCAACGGGCAAAGGATGGAGTCAAACGGGTTATGAGAGTTTTTCCTCTCTCCTTAAAACATGGGATGTACTGGGAATGCTGGGTCTAGATGTTCCAAATAAATGATGATATGTAATCCCATCTTTAGCCTTCATGCTGTTATGGTGTGTAAGATATTATCCATTCTTTAGCCAATTAATAGAAAGCTAGACAGTTGTCAATACTGTTACACAGTGTGTTATGGGCCTGCACACTGAATACATATTCATGGAGTTGTGGCGTGTGCAGACAGAGGCTACTGACTGCTGCAAGAGTAAGAGAAAGTGCACTGTCAACAGAAACTCAGATGTTTTGTTTAGCAGAGATGAAAGAACACAAGAAAACCAGATTTCAGCTGCGTTGATGCAGTTCCAGGGTAAATGGTGCACTGCTTCGGAGAGTGAAACAGTGCATTTATTGAATGTACTGCTTCCCTTTGCACAGAGAGAAACACTTTTCAGGATCCAGAGGGAACTATGCTCATTGATGCAAACTTCACTGTCACTTGACACCTCATTCACAAGCACAAAGATTGAAAAGCTGACCAAAAAATGCATGACAGAGACGAAACACAGTTTACTGAGGAGATTCCATTCATCAGCAGTTTTATGTTCAGTCTGAGCCACTTCTATTAAGAAGACCACAGTTGTTTTACTGAATTGTCATCTTGATAAGTTGTTGTAATATTCAGACTGTTTCATCTTACCAATATTAAGTAATAGATACCTAAGAGGTAGAATAAAACACATCCTGAGCTGGCTACAAAGTGTTATGGTCCTCCTTGTTTGGTGTGTTTTGTTGGTCGTGCTTATACAACTCTCACAGTGTCCTTTTTTTGTGACTTTAAGTGAGATCAGTGCACTAATTGACTGAGTGTTTGTTTCCGTGTTAGTCAATTTTTTCAATGTTTCAAAAGAAAGGATCACGAGCGCAATAAAAGACTTGGTATGAGTTTCAAGGTGAATTAATCTTCCCCATTGTTATTTATGACACAGCAGCATAAACCATGAAATAGGCTGCTGTGTTTTCAACTATTACCTTTACTTTAAGCTCTTTCCCTTTATAGTATGTTTCAGATTTGATTGAATTGCTAAAGGTTGACCGCTACCCCCTAATCCACTTTTCTCTCTCCTTACTTCCTGATTTGGGCCCCTGAGGTTTGCCCTGTGGTAGCATAAAAGTCAATCAAGTGGCTTTAACTGTAGAAAGGTGGTTCCTGTGGGACCATAAAACCACTACAATGGCCAGGAAATATTAGAGGAAAAGATGAAGAATTCTCTTGTTTGGTATTAATCACCACCCTCTTTCGCTTCTTACATGTGCTTGTGTTGTGCACATACAAATGCTCTTCAGCTCTTGTGTAGTTACTCTGGGTGCTTTGTTCCAGTCTTTTTCCAAGAGACATGAGTGATGAGAATGATCGCATCCATCCATTTCTATTGTTCTGTGACAATAGTCTTTCACCTCCATGCTTTGAAGTGTGTGTCTATGTGTGTGTTTGTGTGTGCTTGCATGCATGCATGTTTTTGTCAGTTGTGGACAGGGCTGTCTGCAATGAATTAAAGTCAATACAAAGTCTAACAAGGATAGCTGATAGAAAAAGATGAACATATGTTCATTCTAAGTATGGGGAGGATGTTAAGTTCTATAAACCAGTTCCTGTCTTTACGAAAGTAACTGAAATGGAAGCTCCATCAGTGAATCACAGTGGGACACACAGTAGCATGTCTTGCTTACTTTCATTACGCTGATGCTTTCTGCTTTGGCCCTGAATTTAGCTAAAGTAATTTTGAACCAGATGCTGGTACAATTTCATCTATAGCTATCCCATGTGAGTAACTCTGTAGCTGACATAGTTGTAAAAATTGTTATATCAAGTGTATTTCCTGTGTTCTATTTGCGAATATGCAATGCCTTCATGCACAACTTACATCAATGCTAATGAGTCCAAAGAAGATTATGACAATGATTGCAATGAGCCAGACAACTACCATATATACAGAGGGGTATATAGTTATATATATACCTATATACTATAGTATAGTAGTAGTGATTTCTTTAAAAAATATAACACAACTGTCTTGTTTTAAATAAAACAGCAAAACATCCATGTGTAGTATTTTTACAAGAGTAAATATAAATGAAACCTTCAATGAACATTATTGATGTTACCTCCTGCCAGTTTATTGACCCCGAACTGTAGTAAGGAGTGCAATGGTTTTGTAGCTTTGCTCGTTATTAGCTGGTAACTAGCTTAGCGGTCCGAGCACTTGGCTGGAAGAGGGGGAGGAGTTGGCGTGCTGTGTTCAGGAACAGGCAACTTTATTTCCATACACAGGGGCAAACATAACTGTCAGCCTCCAAACACTGTTCAGCTGTCTCGATGAGCTAAACTTTGAGCTAACTATTCGCTACGTGGCATACACTCTGACTGCAGCTGCAGTAACATGTGGCACTTCACACTCAAACACAAACACATGTAGCGAACACTCTCCTGCGCACACACACACACACACACACACACACCTTAACACCTCTAGAGGCCTACGTCACACCCTCATGGCTGCCGTACTTAAAGGGAAGGCTTGGCTGGTAACATTGACAAGCTATTAGTAAGTTAGACAGACAAATTATGACATTTATTCTCACTCTCCAATAAAACAAGACTATTGTCACTGCTTTCGACCATGTTTTCATTGAAGCAAACCCATGGTGCATGAGTGGTTTAGCTTTAACTTCTTGTGTCATCCCATGTTATCTGTCATGGTTTTTGGGCTAGTCACAACACAGATACAACAGCATACCCATGTAGTTCTTAAAAGAGACAGTGTGCTGCAGCTGTGCTGCACGTTTAATGGTGCTGTAAAAAGCAAGCGAAAAGAAGGAAAGGGTTAACATTATTTGTTGAAATGAAATACAATATCATAAAAACATTATTATAATTGATGTAAATCCCATTGCCCTGACTGCCTGTGTGGTCCTGGACTTGATTCTGTTTGATTCCATATGGATTCATACTGTTGTTCAGTTCATTTAACACACGTGTTTTATTAGAGAATAAAACCCATTGAGGCCCTCTAGTTCCACAGTAATCAAAGCCCGCTGTTAATTACAATCCAGCTAGTTATTAGCAAGGTCTTGTTAATATATAGTTGATGTAATTGCATAGTTAATTACTAATTAGGTGGCTAATTGCTAATTGCATTGGTTGGACTTGTAATTGATGTGTGGGGATTTTCTTGATACACTTGTGAAGTGTGGAGAAGATTTCATTGGGTGTGTCTCTGCTGATTCCTGACTGTTTTCAGTTACAATATTTCAAGTGTTTGTGATTGCAGGTTGAATTCATTGCCTATATAATATTGTGCAGGATCAAATTCTGCCTGTTGAGACCAGTTTGATCATTTCATATTTTTGAAAACCCATTTATGTCCATGCTGCATCACAAACTGCATTACAATAGGTCAACGCTTCAACACGCTGTCCTTTGTTGTGTAGATTCTGTTGTGTAGCTCTTAGCCTTGGTTGCCATGGTAAGAGTGCACCCTGTATAATACAATTAGTACACACACACACACACACACACACACACACACACACACACACACACACACACACACACACACACACACTACAAAGTTGTTTCTGTGTTGGCACATAGCTTACAAGAAATAAAGGGAGGGAGATAGCTAACTGAATTCATCAGACTTACAGTGGAAGGGCAAGGGAGAAAGCTGACATTTTTTAGACTGTTGAGTGCAAACTTAAACAAAATATGATTGCAGTTACAGGAACACAAATAGGACGTCTGTTACCATGGTAACTTGACTATAGAGTTCAATGTTTAGTTTAACAAACCTTATTTCATATTGATATACAATTTATATGATTGAACTGATGTATATACATTGAGTGATACAAATCAGGATGAAATAATTTTGAGCATGCACACATTTATTATTGATTAGTTATTATTTGTTTGGGTCAGTGTTGGTAACACTTTTATCTCTTTAATTTCATATCACACAACGGAGCGTCGGAATGGATCTAAATATATTGTTGAAACAAAACAACATGAATACAGCTACAAAATGATTAACAATAGACTATTATTTTGAAATTATTATTCATTGTATTATAATTTAATTTATTGATTACCTGGACAGGTTTTTTATATCCACTGTCTCCAATTGTTTGCTTATTGTGGGTTGGGTGGTGTTGAGTGTCTCTCTATAATATTGTGTAAGATCTTGACACTATTAAGTTGATGCACTCTGCTACACGTGGCATCTATCTTCTGTCCGTCCTGGGAGAGGGATCCATCACATGCGGCTCTCTCTGAGGCTTCTTTTAATTGAATTAAAAACAGTATTGTTCTGTTATGTGCATCAAGCCTGTTGCCGATAATGTCGTAGTGGCATTTAATTATTTATAATTACACAGGCCAGGTTCCAACACGCAATGACTCAGGGCCTGTTCCCGTGGCGTATTTTATTCTAACTCAGGATTTTAAAAATTGTTCCCAATGAGGAGATTTTATAAATAGCTGCATGCAGTCGGCTTGAGAATATTTTCTGCACCCAATGTGTTTTTTAGAGCTCTAAAGCTTTTTTGGGTGTCTATTCTGAGCACTTCAATTTCTGTCCTTTTCAGCCTTTAGTGTCATTAATGTAGCTACTTTTCAGGCAACCACTCAGATGGGTGAGACTCATCACCTGGTAACCAAGAAAATGGATGAAAAGTTCGCTCTGGTCTTTTTATCTACACCAAGCTGAATGTTGTAACAGACACTATCAGAACAAAGACAGATAATTCAATGTTTGGGTTCTCTGAATGTTGCTTTTGTTTTGTTGACATATAAATAAAAACTATGTGCAGCACTTTTTTGATGAAACACTGAGATGAAGCACTTCACAGAGCCCGCCAGCTCTTTTCTGCGATAGGACAATGTATCTGTAATTAGTGAGGGTACACTCGTAGCTACAGTGCAGGCTGGTTACAACAGTTAGGATCAGAATCTGTTTTATTAGCCAAGTATGCAAGCATACAAAATGTGTCTTAGTGTTTGCATCACAAATACAACATAGAAGAATAAGAATAAAAAGAGTGAGGCAATATTTATTAATAAGACCTTAAAGACAGGAATTGGATACACATGTGTAAAATGAAATGTGGACTGTGCTGTGGAACAAAACTGAGATAAATTATATATTAAAGTGATCAGAGCTAAAATTAACAACACATGAAATTGTTAGGTTAAATAACAGTTGGAGGTGGAATGGAGGAGGAATGTGTACTCTGTAAAGTCGGTGATCAAATGACAACTGTGCAGCCCCTAAGTCAATGATATAAAAGTGGAGGTGGGGTGTAATGTTCATTGTAGTCCGTTTGTTAATCGTATAGTTCAGCTGTTTATCTCTCCAATGTGTTCTTGGAGAGATGCTGCTTCTTTCTGCACATGGAGGCTTTCATGGTTCAGTGTTTGCATAAGGGAAGAAATTCAAGTCCATGTCTTGGGTGGGATAGGTTGGAAGTGATCTAGGCCTGCATTGACCCTGCTGGAGTGCAGCTGCTACATGGCTGACAGTTTGCAGCCAATCTTCTGGGCTGAGCGAATTATGTGCTATAGCCTCTGAATAACTGAAAATGTGCAGCAACAACAAATTATTGGTTAAAATGAAAATGATCTATATCTAATTATGTTGAAATAAACTGTTTGTTACAGTATTTGTTGTCCACAGCTGCTTTGTATTGATTTAATTCCTTTAGCATCTGAGGGCAGCAGGACTAATATGGTATAAAATCAGCAGTGTTCAAAGTGCTGTTTTAGAACACAGTGCTGCTACACACACCCGTTTACCACACAGGCTTTCGGTCACACGTGTGTGTGTGTGCGCGCATATACATAACTGACTTGGATTAATCACACACAGAACAGGCGGCTGGGGCTCAGGAGGTAGAGTGGGATGGTTGGTGATTGTACTTGCATGCCGAAGTGTCCTTGGGCAAGACAATGAACCCCAAATAGCTCCTGACAGCTGTACCGGGCCGCGTGTGAATGAGATGCCTGACTGGTAGACAAAGCACTGGATAGAAGCACAGTGTGAATATGTGCATGAATGTAAATCTCTTTGAGTGGTGGTTAAGACTAGAGAAGTGCTACATACATTTTTTACCCTCAACTAACACGTCATATCTATTTTTTATTGTGAACACATGACAAGTTGTATATATAATGGAAGGGGATGTTTTTGCATCTCGTCCTCCATTACCTTTTCAAACCCCATAGTCATAGCGTGGGTGTCTCAGATTGTGCATTGATGGCTGAATTTGTTTTTGATGTACCAACAGCGGGGCAAAGCACATCAGTTTATGAACTCAAAGGCACATCACATTTTGTTTCTGGTGGATTTCGATTTTCAAGTGGGAAAAAAGTTTTTTGCTTCATTGTTCCCCAGCGAGTGGGTGAAATTGACTTGTCACAATATGTTACTTTAGTTCCATCAGCCTATCACTCCATTTCTCTGTGCCTCTGTCCACTTGTCCCTGATGCAGTTATACCACATATATACTGACAATTGATGTAATCTGTGGTTTGGTTCTCTGTGCCGTAGTGTATGTGTGTGTTTTCAAAAGCAACACAAGGGGAACCAGCCTGCCAAATGCTGAGTCAAGGGTAAGGCATAAACACTTAAAATTGCTATTGTAGTGTGTTTGCAATTTCATATACATACACAGAGACACAATGACATTGTCATCGGCTATTCCATTTTGTACCTGCTTCCATTTCATTTTGACCCAGGTCTGGGGAATGGAAAATAATTTCAATACAATATTGAGCTTGCATAAACAGTATTTTCCATGGCTTTAATTAGAGGATGAGAATGCAGAGACCACTTTTATCACAAAATGCCTTTTAGATGCAATGGCAAGTATGTGTGTGAACTATTTGGGATGAACTGTTTTTGTATTAATTGTGCTTAAGTGCTTAAGATGACAACTCCTAATGAATTCCAATGGACCATTCCTCCTACAGAGCTGCTCTTTGGCAAACTCTAGGTTCCTTGTTTTTGTTTCTTCACAACATGGTGTCCAGCGACCCTGCATTGTGACATAGCATTAGCTCTCTCTGTCTCACTCACTCATCTACTCTAAACACTCTCTCACACACACACATACACAGACCAATTCGAGCTCCTTCCTGGTTTTTTACATCTTAAATAGTTAATAATTCACTCAACTTTCCAGTAAAAGTTCAAACAATGAAAACAGTGGACAAGGATAATACAAGAATTTTAATTGTAACTTCAATCTCACATTTTAAGACTAGTTTATAAACAATTCCACAGGGTAAAACATTTTTTTGGAGCTTTATGATAAGTTATTTATCAGGCCTTTTGAAGCGTGTTTATTAAATTTGATCATGTACTTCAAGCGATAGTTCACCCAAAAATTAAAATGTACTCATTATCTATTCACCACAATGCTAATGGAGGGGTGGGTGAAGTGTTTGAGTCCACAAAACACTTTTGGAGTTTCAGGAGTAAAGAACATTGCAGCCAAATCCAGTACAATTAAAGTAACTGGGGGACCACTTCTTCAAATGTAAAAAAATAACAGAAAAACATAAAATGCCTCCATACTGCTCCTGTGGTGTCATCCAAGTGCGACATTCAAATTCGACTCGA
Organism: Hippoglossus stenolepis; assembly: GCF_022539355.2. Taxonomy (NCBI): domain Eukaryota; kingdom Metazoa; phylum Chordata; class Actinopteri; order Pleuronectiformes; family Pleuronectidae; genus Hippoglossus; species Hippoglossus stenolepis. Next base: position 1,183,266 of record NC_061484.1, on the reverse strand, counting down.
AATGGCGTCATTTACACCGTGTTTTTATCCTAAATGTCCTCTGTTATCCTCAGCCTGGAGCTGCTCGCGCCTCCATGCTCTTGCCCAAGGGCCACGTTTTTTCTGTTTTATTCTATGTTCCAAGAAGTGGTCACCATTTGTTTCAATTGTATTGGATTTGGATGCAACGCTGTTTACCCCTGAAACTCCTAAAGTGTTTTGTGGACTCAAACACTTCACCCACCCCTGCACCGGCATAGTGGTGAGTAGATAATGAGTGAATTTTCATTTTTCGGTGAACTATCCCTTTAAGACTAGAAACATTTCCATATATTCCTTGCAACAGACAAAAAAGTTAACCAAGTCACTGTACAAGTCGCCATGTAACCTGCCCCCAACTCACCTGAATGAAATGCAGACCTGCATTGATTTGGCATTCAGCGTAATGTGTTAGTGTTTTCTAAAGAGAAAACGTAGGAATAGAGCAGCCTTTATGTCCTGATTCATTATTATATTTTATTTTGTTACTGATGAAAAAAGAATATTGCCTTCTACTTTCAGCAGCATCCTGGGACTTGATGCTCATTGAACTATATAAGTGGGCTCATCATGTTGGAGCCCACCAAAAGCAGGGCAGCAACACTTTGGGTCCCAAGCCATAATAGATGAATCACAGATCCACTGCAGGTATTTAGATCTGTCCCAGTTCAGCTGAACAATATGCATGTGCCTCTAATTGGCTCTCAGCTCTCTTCAGAGGCTCAAATTGCCTCAGGGACGTCATCAACCATCCAACTTGCTTGGGTTAATCCAGGAGGGGGGTCTCCTGAAATGCACTCACCTCCACTTTTGCGGACTTTCTGCAGATGTTGTTCTAGGGGTCCAGGCAGAAAAAGTCTGCAGGATCTTTGGATACTCTCACACAGACATTTGCGTTCACCCATACTTCTGAGATATCACATTCTTTATAATTTAGGTATATATATATATGTTGCACCAACAACACACTTAAAGTGGTTAAAAAAAGACCACAATCACCCAAATGGACGACTAACAATTAATTTATGATTGATTATTACTATTGATTTTTGATATGGGTGACAATTAATTGAAAATGAAGGTAGGTGCTATTAAAAAATGTCAGCATCATGATATTGACAACATTTAAATCAGGTCAAATTTAACCAAAATAAATCTGATTCAAAGAATTCCTACTGCCTATAGTATTTGCTTGTATCACTGTAATTTTACTTTATCTCCTGGCCCTTCAGTAATTGCTAAATTAACTACAGATAATTATGGTCCCTCACGGCCTCTTAAAATGTTTTTTATGTTCTGTCAAATATTATTTTTTATTATCCCTAGATGATGGAATGTTATAGTCTTTAGCCTTGGACCAGGTTTTAATAAAAAATCAATATCACACCCATGTATCTTCATAATGCAAAAAATGCATTACCATATTAACAAACTTGAACCCATTCTAAACAAAGTAACCAATCCTCCCAGTTCTGTAAGAACACTATGTTTGTATGATCACATACAGTAGATCAGCCCAAGGAATGAAATGGATGTCAGTGAAGACATGAGCAGCTTCTGTCTGGATTACCAAGCTGCTGATTTTACATATCTACTGCTCCTTGGTGCCCTGTATTTTTGATCATGGAAGTGAAAAAGGCAGAGAGAAACAAAATGTGACAGGTCTGTGTGTGTGTGAGGGAGAGAGAGGAGACGTATTTGTTTGTCTCTGTATTGTGTGCACGTGTGCGTATGTGTTCATGTATAACATAACTGCAGGCGCTGATCACAGATAACCTTCTTGGTGTCCTCTCACTGTCCCTATCACACACCTCCAATGTGTGTGTGTGTGTGTGTGTGTGTGTGTGTGTGTGTGTGTGTTTGTCCAGATGCTGAAACCAGATGCTTTCCTTCAGACTGCAGGCGCCTCTGATAGTGACAGGGAGCGAACACGCACAAGGTTATCACCCACAGACTCTCAGGCACACACATCTCAGCTAGATTTCCAGGTCACATTTTGTGCTCTATGATATATCATTGTATTACAGTCTTCATTTGTTATTATTATCAGTACTCTACTAAAGGACACGTTATTTACTTATAGGTATTTAGAGATGAAGACATGAAGTAACCCAATCTAGGTTCTTTTAGTTTTTTCACAACATCCTGTTTTCATACATATTCTCCTATCTGCAGAGTAGCATTACTCTAATGCTGAGGAATATGTCCTATACAGATTATTTGAAGCTGTATGTAGGATTCACATATATCTACTTTAATACTTAACTTTATACTTACTACTTATATATGTGTAATAACAGAATATCCACCTCTGCTGACCCACAACTGAGTCAAAATGTTTCCCTTTAATTTGTTTTTCCTGTATTTTTAAATAAAATGATGCTACTTTCTTGTTATGGTGGAAACGCCTTTGAGCATAATCTGATGCATTTATGTGAAAAGTTCTTCCAGATTAAGGAGCAACATTTTAAACATCTCTTTAAAACATGAACATCATCCTAAATGACAAAGTTGCAAACATTCCAACATGTATTACTTGTTGAATGAGCAGTCCCAATCGGGCCAAGGATCCTGATAGTATAAATTACAAAGATAAAAATTCTGTCATTTGTATGTACTTACCTCTCTAAGCCTAGTTTCAGCTTTTACTATGACTGCGAGCCTTTGCATGCTGGTGCACAGTCTGTTCAGATGTAGCATCTGTTGAGTGTACACATAAATAGTTTTTCAATGGAGTGTGATCACAGCCATTTTTTCTTTATTTAACTTTTTTTCAGCATTAAGTTTGTTTAGCCCGTTAGGCTATTTGGACAAGCAGTTTTGGTTGCTTAGTAACGGCAGCCGCACATGTAGTGCAACTTCCTAAGCGACGTCCATTGAAGCATGAATGCAGCATGACTGGTATTTCTCACCTGATGTACCCACTCCACCTGAACAGCCCCTAATACATCTAGCACACACATGCACACGAGCATACAAAAACAATCCTTGAACACATATCCACATATTTGCTATCATTTTCAAAAGCAGAAATTATCTAAATTCCTCACACGCACACACACACACACACACACACACACACACACACACACACACACACACACACACACACACACACACACACACACACTTTCAGACACACAGTGACCCTGTAAAGTAATGGTTTCATGAATAAATTACATTGCGGTAATGGAACAGTGTGGTGTTTTGAGAAAAAGGCTGACGCTGCCATGACAACCTCAAGGGTCATGTGAGGTCAACCGGAGCTGTTGCTGCTAGGCCATCAGACATTTACCTCTCCCTGAATGTTTGGATTCTGGGGTAACCATTACGGCTGCACGATTAATCGGGATAAAATTGCACATGGTTATGCAATCTCATTTCTAACTGTAATTTTAATTGAGAGAGAGAGAGAGAGAGAGAGAGAGAGAGAGAGAGAGAGAGAGAGAGAGAGACAACAGAGTCAGGAGGAACTGAATAAATAATGAGCTGAAGATCTGCAATGAAGAAAGATTTGACACAATTTAAAAAATAATTGAAATTATGTGTTGATCAGTGTTGTTAGTGTGGCAGTAGCCACAAACAAATCAACTTCTGATCACTGAAATTCATAAAAATACTTTTGATTCATAGTGAAACTGTAGCAGGCCAACAAAGTCACCTGAGTAGGTGGTCCTTCATATGTGGCCCAGGATGCATTTGCTTTCACACTGGTAAAAGAATGAGGCCCCTTAGGACTGAATGGGGTCTGAGTGATTGGATCTCAAGACATATTGAGGATGTATTTCCGTGCGTTCAGACTTGGGTTTTTGGATTAAGACAAGAAGATTAAAGTCAAAACCATGTACATTGCAAGCAGTGTTTTGCCATAGTAGCAGTACTGCAGGGAGACACCACACATTTATATAATCACCTTAAACATCACCACAAAGCAATGTGGATGCAGTAATATAATGAAGCAGTAAAGGCCAAGAAAACATTGATCCCTGCCACCAAACAACACAGACATCCATAACAGATAGATATTTTTGTTTTTTCCATTTGCAGGTCAACGATCACAATAAACATTTATATAAAAAAACAAATTTCTTATCTCAATACAGAAAATCTCTCAGAAAATGGTGATTCAATTTTTTTTCCAAAATTGATATTTTTTGGAAAAAGTGTTTCTTAACAAATTATCTTTTGATCACAAGAACAATTGGCTGGAACATGTATTGTTTCACCTGACTCATGACACAAGGCAGATGTGTGCATCCATGTGTAGGCATATTGGGGGCAGTGTGTTTTTGTTTTCCTTCTCCTTTGATTGGACATTAACCCTGCAGTGCCCGTTCTAGTAAAGTAAGTAAAGACCAGCTGCAGGTCTAAATGTGCAGAAGCCTGAAGCCACAGCACTGCTAATGCACATAGAGCTGTTCAACCCAGAACTGGAGAATCAGATGTTGTTGCCATTGTCGCGAACACACTGTTGTTGTAAAAGATAACCTCATGTTAATGAGTCCGAGTCCCACTGCTACAGCTGGTCGGTGGTTTATTAATATTTTATCAATATTGAATGTATTATGTGTCTAAATTGCATCAAAATCGGCACTGCACTACATTGGGCCTTTAACCATACACATGCAAAGTGTGAAGCCGATAACAGGTGCAGTTCTCAAGATATATGAGCCACAGTCAGACATAGATATAGATATAGATATATCTATATCTATATCTATATATAATTAGAGTAATAACAATTAGTTGTCATCCTAGTGTTATATTTATAATATTTATATTTATATTTTATTTATAATAGTAGACACGCGACACCCATAATCTAAACTAAAGCTAAAAATATAATTTATTTTATTTTATTTTCATGAAGCAGATCTCTAATATTACACTGTCAATAAAAGTCCAAAACATTATGAAGCCGGAAACACACTGAATATATATTAACAAGTTTTTTTGGAATAATTGTGTCTTTTTTTATTAATCAAATCTTTATTTATTTCCAAAATTAGACAGGAAATTACACCATGGCAGTCGTTTCACATGCAGTAAGAAAAAAATGTACTCAGAATCTAACTCAGAATCTAACGATGCTTCTAAAGTATGACTGTACAAAAGATGACTAATTGTGTGCGCTACAAATAGGAACCTATGTACTGTCAACTAATCTAAATATACAAAATATGTTGTATGTGTTGTTATTTATCTGTTTTGCTGTTGTATATGTGAATGCAATGTAAATGAGGTCAAAAGATAAACTAAATGAGTAAATAAATAAATAAACTAAACTGAGTGCAGGAGGGTTACCCACATTTAAAGGGACTGTTTGGCAGCAGGTGCAGCCATCACATGTTCCATAGATGTACCCTGAAATCTTTCCTGTTCCTGGAACATGGTTTGAGGGGATTTGAGTGTCAATAGATGATGGTTCAGTTTGTGTTTAACCACACAATAAAAAAAAAAATTTGAGTTAATTTTTTTGGATTTTTGTCATTGTTCCACATCATACTGCCCCATTTAATGTCTGTCATGATGTGTTTTGCTGCAATATGAGTCCGCAGAAACAAGACATTGATACAGATTGTAGACAAAAAAATGAACTGTCAGGATATGAAAAACAAAAACAAGGTGGATTTTTGTTTGAAAATGAAATACTGTTGCAAATGTACTTACAGCAGTTTGGATAATTTCACTGATCAGCAGGTACTATGGGAAAATGGACAGATGGATAGATGGTTGGAAGATGAAGAGATAAAGTGGGAGGGGGTGTGGAAGCAATTCCTTGCACACCTCTCAGTCATAAATATGGAAAAGGAACAGTGCGGCTCAGCCAACCCTCCTACGAGCAGAATGTTATCTTGCTTCTTTGGCAGGGTAAAAAATACCTCTAGCTAAGAGAGATGCAGAGCATAGATAAACAGATGAATGGATTTACTTACAGAGAGAGAAATACAAATAAACATACCAATGGAGATCTTTGTTAAGTTGCTTTGATTCCATCTATCTATGTGTTTAGTTAAGTTATGTTTGACATTTTCTCAAAATGAACTATTAGACAGTTGATGCTGAATCACAAGTGACCAGTTGCTAAATATGAAAAACAAAGAACACTAACATATCTTTATCAAAGTAAAAATTTAATAGCCTCAATGTTAAAACAGTTAACTGCTTTTAATGATGTATACCTAGCTACTGGAGGACACAATTGGTCACAAATCATTCATATTAGGAACCCTTAATACTGCATTTATGTATATTTATTGTCATTCCAAAGCAATAGGCAAACCTCTGCTACCATAATATCCTCCACTCTTCTGCACCAGATGTTGTATCCTGGCTGCAGTGATTTGATCCTGTTCAGCCATGAGAGCATTAGTGTGGTCAGCCACCATGATGATGGGCAAAAAGGGCTGACTTGCAGTCAGGGTTCCTGTTTACTCTTCAGTATAGTTAGCTTTCTATCTCGTTAATTTTGCTGAAATTGTTCATTCTGTTCTCACCCTTCATCTTATTAAAGAATAAGAAGATTAACACCAATTTGCCTTGATTGGGCCATTCTTCTCGCAGTTCACAAACAAAAACGCCGAAGAAAAACAGGCTCTGCAATCAGCCAGTTCAAATCAGTTCAAAAGTTATTTTATGGCTTTGAATTTTTCTGTGAAATGGTTAAAAGTGTTAGAGGTCAAACAGAGTTCTCCATGGGGAAAATGAAAGCATGTGTTGATACCTTTATCTTTATCTTGATAACTCACTGATGTGTTTGCATGCTTATGTGAAGAACTGTTAATAGATTCAATATAAGTTGCAGAACAGGTCAAAGATGGAGAGCTTTTGCTGAACTGGAGACTCAAAGGTTTCAATGTGTTTGCTTGAGTGTGTAAACCTGAGACAGACTCTTTAGCCATTTTCAGACAGGCTGTGCGCACAATTGGGTCCGGACTTTCTCTGGAGTTTGTCTTTCATACATTAATAATCTGCTGCGTTCACAACAGCACGGAAATCTCTGGAGGATTCAGGTGAGGGGTGGTGCAGCATGCTGAGGCAGGACGTAACGTATTAATTCCAACGCAGAGATCACATGTTTTTGTTGACAGCTCATTGACACTCGTGTCGGCCCTTTTCACCAAAAGTTTTCTTGACATCTTCGTCAGTGTCTTCTATATATGGCAACACTTTTTTATCATGACACATTTGTATTATATATAATTTTTTTGTTTTCATTTTTGCGTCATAAGTATGCCAACTCACTCTCTGATGAATCCTTCTCAGGATCCCCAGGCTGTGTTCACACATTGGCTCATTCTGACATTCTTTTGAGTTTTTTACAAGAGGGTTGGCAGGAGAGACTCCTGAGAAACAGACATTTGTGTTCTCCCATACAGCTAGTTTACAATATTCACTACAGTAACAAGTGTATTCCCTCACATACAATAAATTATATTTGTCACAGGAGAAAGCACACATTTTCTTTCTCTCTATAGCATTTGTATTATTTAACTCTACCTTTCTCTAAATGTAACTGCATTTAATAGCGAGCTGTGTAAGAAATGCCAAGGTCTAGTGTGATAAACATTGTATGGACAGCTTGAGGCCTTTTTCAAACATAATCAGAGTCAAATGTGTCATTGCAATTCAGATTTACTTCATACTGCTTTTCAATCGGGTGGTGGTGCGCTGCTGCCTAAACTTTTTGTATCTTTTGTAAAGGAGTTGGCTTTTGAGTGTGAAGAGTGGTTATGGGGTAAATAGTTGTTTATTCATCGTCTTGGAGTAGATGTGGCTGTTGACATGCATTAGTGAGTAAATAGGAATGCTTCTCTGCACTCTAAAAGCTCTTCTACTGATTAGTGAGAACGTAGGGGAGAGATAGAGAAGAGAGGGATTTGTTTATCAAACACTTCCCTCCCTCAAATCTGATTAGCTCAATGTCACATTGAAGAGCTGGACCTCTCCAGTCTCCGGTGCGTTTGTGTATGTGTGTCTTTTCCGACATGTAACTGTTTTGACTCACTATAAAAACACAAGTTGCCTTTTCTCTCTCACTCAGATCTGTTGTGTATGTTCTGTGCCTTCCTCTTCCTGTTAGCCAAAACCCTTTTCTCAGCCCACCTTTACACACCTTTACTTTGTAAGTGAGTGTGTGAGTGAGGGGGGGGGGGGGTACTCATGTGTATTTAACCTTGACATTGACAAATGCTGTCAAACTCAAATGGAATAGAAATTAATGAAAAAATTAAATATTCATACACTTTTATTAGTGACCAACAGGAAAGTGGACACCTTACCACATGATTACAGGATTTTCTTTTTCCCTCTTATAGGACACGTTTCAACATCAATTCCTCTTTTTGTCATTCACATTTTCTTGCCTATCACCCATTTTATCAGAATTGATCACACTTTGTTTAAAAGTTTGAATAATAAGAAAACCCTTGATCTTTATGGAAAATGAGACCGATTTGCCACAATGAAGGCCATATTTTATTGAGGTTGCCTTTACCGAGCGAATTCCTCACATCTCCAGGATCAATGTGTGTCGTGTTTTGTATTTTGAGCGCAAACAAAAAAGTATATGAATTAAAAAATACTGCACCTGTTGTTGTGCACTAATGTCCTTATACTCTCAGTTCTGTCATCTTGACCGTTGTTCAAACGATTAAATAAACCTGCCACTCCTCTCAGTGATCCTGTTTGTGTTGAATCTAGATCAATCTAGTTTATCTAGAAAGGATTGTGTTTTTTTTGTGTGTGTGTGTTGCCACCACTGTCAGACTTCACCAAGACAATCCCACAGACATTCCTGTTCCTTCTTATCTGGTCATCCTCTGTACACTTACAATATCCTTCTAACACGTCTGTAAACAATATCTCAACCTAAGTCAGTTGCTAAAAGTTGTCAAGTCAGCCTGAACTAATCCGAGCTGTGGACTATGATCCTGATGTCAGATGAACCAGTTTCACAGTAAAAGGAAATAAAGAAAAACTTGCTTACAGTCTCATTAGATATGTTTAGCATTTCCTGCCGAGAGACCTCCTGCGGTTATGCATATAGCACCAGTTGTTTACTTAAACAGCATATGTAGCCCTGTAGAAGACAGAAGAATCATGTCTTTGTATGTCACTGAAAACTGGGGGAGGGTCGGAGAGGATGTTTTGAATGGTGGCATGTCATTTTTTTTGCTGTTTACATTCATAGTCAACCCAAAGTCAACATTGGGTTCTTTGAAACAATGGTAATGGGGATTTTTCCCTTGTCTTAATTCAACCAATGGGGTTCTTGCCGTGCCAAAGGGCTTAAAGTGTTCCAGTTGTTATTGTCTTTTCCATTGTCACAACTTTGCTAATAAGAAGAAATAAAAAAATTCTAAGATATGGTCGTACTGTGTCAAAAATGAACTACACTGTCTGGAACCGACAAGCATATTGGAAATAACTTGTTTCTGATGTTATACTTTTCCTTTTTTTCTGTCCTTAGCTTGGAAAGTACAGAAGGGAATGACACGACTTAACAGCAGATCAGTTCCACTCATCTGCTAGACCGCTCATCAAGTTGGTAGGTTCAACTCAAACCTTCTTCTTGTCTGTGCCTTCATCTGTTTCTCACTCCATCACTGTATAGCTTTTATCTATCTGCCTCTCGGCTGTCTCTTCAGTATAGTTAGCTTTCTATCTTGTTCATTTTTGCTGAAATTGTTCTTTCTGTTTCTCACCCTTCATCTCATTAAAGAATAAGAAGATTAACACCAATTTGCCTTGATTGGGCCATTCTTCTCGCAGTTCAGAAAATAAAAACGGAAGAAAACATGCTCTGCAATTTGAACACGTGCAGCAAACAAGTGATTGCAATCAATAAAAAAGAGAGAAGGAAAAGTGGGGAAAATGAACAAGTGAAGCAATGAATTGCCAATTTTTGTTCCTGTCAAGTGCTTTTGGAAGGCAGCTCTTGAGGAAAAGCTGTTTCCGCTGAAGGACTGACAGCAATTCTGTGTGTGTGTGTGTGTGTGTGTGTGTGTGTGTGTGTGTGTGTGTGTGTGTGTGTGTGTGTGTGTGTGTGTGTGTGTGTGTGTGTGTGTGTGTGTCAGTCAGAGGGGGTGAGGATGGTTGCTCAGCATTCAACAGAGCCTTATTATTAGCCTTTTTTATTTTATTTCCACAATGGTAAATGTGAGATTACAAATGCTACTTTTTATGATGCATGACAAGAAAAAACAAGTGTTAAGGTCAGTGTGATTCCAGGTGCTGTTTTTGTGTTTCACATCTTTTTAAAATGCAGCTTGCCGTCTGCTTCAGTGTTTTGGCAGCACAAAGGATGTAAAATAATCAGCATAAATTCTTACTTAGTGACACTGTGGGCACCAGTGTAACTCTCATTTGGTTGTGATGGAGATACTGCTGTCATATTTCTGTTTCAGTGACAAGTCAACAGCACATGGTTGCAGTGCTGCAGGGAAATAAACTGACTTTTGTTGACATTGTATCATGGTACTCAGGAAGAAAAGGGAAATGTATACATAATGACAGGCTATTTCCATGTCTCCCCTTACACTTCAGACTTGAAGTAGGTTTACTTTAAATCAACTAAGAAAAGAACATGGTGGAGATATAGACTTTTTAATCCATTGCTTGGGCAGCTGTGTGTCATTTTAATGTTATTTTAGGCATACAAATTGAGGGGAAGTTGTCATGAAATATGAGGAGCAAAGACCTGAGACTCAAAAAACTAAATCTCTAAGTTGGTTTGCCAAAATCAATGGTTGGATAGATTCTGATAAAGCAGTTGCTCAAATGAAACCAAACCCATGTCAACCAATCACATTGAACTTCACTCTACCAAGACATGTCAGAGGTAGACCCCCTATTTTCCCTGGAATTATTCTTCTCATTGCAATTGATAATTGTTTATTGCCTTTTATGTAGTGAGACAGTCAGCACAAATGTAGGGAAGTCAGATAGGTGAGGAGGGAAATCGATAAAAAAATGTTACCCAACAGACAGAAAGGAGAGGGGACAAATGAGAGGCGCGTGAGATAGGAGAGATGGAAGACACAGGAAGAAAGACCGTGAAAGACTGAGAAGTTGTGAACTTGAAATCAATAGGCTTATTGTTAACAACACACATAAGACCTTCACTCTCCCTCCATCCATCACTCCAGTGGCTAAGGGTATCTGCTTATGTGTTAGTTACTGAATCCATCAGCCACCTCACATTTAAGCTAAAAGCGCTAAACAGATGCTTGTGGGAAGTACTGCTGTTTGCATACTGAGTTCAAAGTTTCAAAGCTCTTAATAAAAAGCTCATTAATAAAGGCAGTTGGTGAAGCTAGTTCTTCAGTAACTGCAAACCTCAAATGATGAAAGACCAAGTGGAAAACTTGATTGAAATACTGTTTAATGTATTAATTTCTGTTGGTTTCTTAGATACAATTCATAAATTTGGTTGGAGATGCAGGTTGCATTTACGGTATCAGTTCGAGTTCAGTACAACAGACATATATACATTATATTTCTAATTTCTGCTGGCTCCAAAACATTTGTTTTAAATGAACTAAACTAATGTAAATATAAATAAAAAGTAAGCAGATATTATTAAGATCTTTTTAATTTCACATATCCTCCAACACTGATGATATTATTCTTGCTTGTGAGGCACCACTGCTAAATTAATGTACATGACAAAGCTCTATTAAAAGAAGTTGGGACTGCTAAATTACCACTAAATTTCTATGTTTGGCCAAATTAAATCTTTGGTTGGTTTCATTGTTAGCCTGTAATAATAACAAAGCCCATGTGTCTACTTGTCTATTTTTATCAATGGCAATGCCCAGTGGTGGTATAAATAAAGACAGCACAGCACAGCACACTGCTGCCACCTTTCTGGTCTTCCGTACCTGCTTATCTCACTTCTATGTCAAGTCAATTTACATTTATTCACAGTCAAATGACATCATATATTATCTCAGGGCACTTTCATGTAGTGCAGGTCTAGACTGAACTCTTACTGATATATTTACAGAGACACACACTTGGAGACGATGGCAAGGGAACATTTTTAGTTTTCCAATTTTTTCACCACAGATGTCCATGTGAGCGTGTTGTTGTCTCACAGACGGTGGCATCCATGCAACTGTCTTTCTTTTATTCATCCCTCTCTCTTTTTTAATCCCAGAGGAGAGAGGGGGATTAGATGGGAGAAGGGGAAAGGTAGGGGATGGAGAGAGAGAGAGAGAGATTATCCCAGCAGATTTGCACTTGTAAACTCTCTGAAACTCAGGTCAGATAATGTGGGAGTTATATGAACAGAAGGAATGAGAGAAAGAATGGAAAAGAGGAATAAGACAAACACCAAAGATAAACAGGAAAAGGGGAGGGTGAAATGATTGGTGGAGTAGATAAAGAAAAATAAATGTATGGATTATTTCAGATGAGCATTGTTGACTTGATTATTGTGCAGCTTGGACAGATGAACAGACATCCTAAACCTAAGAAAACCTAACCTAACTGCTTCTTCTCAATAAAGCACTTACAGAACCCCCCCCCCCTCTGATATTATCTATGATAGTTTTTACATAGTGTTTACATTTTGCTGCATTTTAAAGTCTGTGCAATTTTATCTGTAGCTGAACTATTATTTTTTGTTATTGTCTTTTCGTGTACTGTGGGAATTCTTCTTTATTTAAGAGTTGGATGCAAGTGTGGAGTAATAGATTTGTGCAAACACCATTGTTAACAATTATTTACATGAAATGACACGTGTCAGCTCAGTATCTGCAGAGCTCTTACTTTGATCTTTAACATTAGATCTGGCTGTAGGCAGCCTCACTCTTGTGGTGCACTTAAAGTTGTGAGTTTGTTGATAGAAGTCCTACCTCCAGAGGCTGCCACCTTCGTCGCACTACAAGTTTGTGGATTGCCTCAATAATGTCATAAGGCTGGATGGATGATCTTTTTTATCCCCAAAGGGCAATTTGACTTGCAGTTGTAAACACCAGTGCACACATTATAAACTAGAAGGGAGTTCAGAAAGAGCATATACCTCCAAAAAGCTTAACTTTCTATAATGCTATGTTAAAGAGTTTATATGAATCTGCTTGAAAATGCAATGCGTTCTTTTTGCAGTCATGCCTACCCCTCCACCAAATTTCATGGAAATCGGTCAAGTAGTTTTTGCGTAATCTTGCTAACAAACAAGCAAAAGCAGATGAAAACATAATGTCCTTGGCGGATGTAACAATATATAAGACAAAATAATAAACACAAACCAAAAAATACATAGACATACACATGAAAATACAATGAAATTGAAAAAGTGCTGCTAATACTAGTAAAAAAAAAATACTTCTAAAAAGACTGCTCATTCCTCCTTAGGGAGGTGTTCTTTCTTCATATTGGCAAGAGACAAAACTCTGGGTGAAGAGGGTGAGTGTCAGCCGAAATGGCATTTGCCCTCTGAGTGGCTCCAACTTCATAAACATAGTGGATTATTATTCAAGTTAGAGCAGATGGTATTCTGGCAGAGTTTTAAAATCTCCATCAGTCTGTTCTTGTTAGTCACAAGGGTTGCCAAACCAGCAGATAATTGCAAAAGCTAAAACAGACTAAATAAAAGATAAATAAGAGATTTTCTAGAGCAATCTGTCAAAATGAAATCCCCCCAAAGCTGTTCTCTTCTAGCATCAGGTTAAATCTGAAATGTGACAGCTTTTTGCTTCTCCACCGAATCCTTTCCTTGTTGTCAACTCTCCTCTCATCCACTGATATGTGATGTGACTCTGCTGCTACACTTAACAGTTTATAGCTGCAGTGTCAGACTAAGTAGTTATAACTGTATTTTACAAATAAGAGTTTTTTTATTTGATCAACATTGGCATCTTTACTGCAAAAATTTACCAAATGGATTTCATGTCTATAAAAAAAGACAGTTATCTAATTGAGGTATTATTGTTTACTTTGTAACACCAGGAACATGGCGGCAACTACAAATAATTATCTCAGGCCTAAAAGATAGTGATCGAAAAATGATTTGCTAATGTGCTGAAACTTGGGCAATGCCATAACAAAAGGTAGAATAAATATAATTTTTGTACCACTACTTCAAAAGGCCCACACTGAGCAAAGTATATTAAGATTGTAAGTCATACACAACAACGTCCTTACTTAGCATCAATAAACAGTAATTAGGAGGCTATTGAGGGAAAACTCTTAGTTGTTGGCCTAGTGGTTTTAGAACGTTATCATGCAGAATACAAAATGTATAATAATAACAAATAAAGAGCAAATACGCTTTTGATATGAAGTGAATGGTGAAGTGTACCACTATGTGTGTTACCAAAAAAATCAACTGTGGATAGCATCATTATCACTACCATCTGACATCAGGTGTCACGTACAGAGAAGCAGTTCAAGATGTTCATTAGAAGGGTTATGTGTGATATTTGCTCAATGATTGACTGTAGCTCTCGAAAGATGTTATAAAAATTGACATTGCCTTTTGGAAAAGGTCCCTCGTCTTCACAAGAAGATATCTCTCCTTCACCCATTTAAAAGCTGCTATTCGGCTGTCCAAAATCATGCCTCCCGACAGGTACTTTGAAAATATTGCACTTTGTGTTGTGCATTGATCGTAAAATTCTTTGCAGAATTACAAGAGACATTTTCTCCCAACTCCTCCATCATCATTCCCCTTCTCATCTGTTCCATCTCGCAGTACATGCTGGATGTTGATATCATCTTGGAGTCTTTCATAACAGGAATGCGTTATGAGCTCTGGCAGTACCTGGTCTCCATGAACAACCAATATTCTCCTCGCTCTCTCACCAGATGCCATGGTTTGTGTTGAAACAGGCAGTGTATCATCCAAATTCTGGTGCTCATTTTCAAAAAGTCTATGAAAACAATGTTGCTGCTCTTAAAACCATCCCCACTGGGCACCCTCTGTGGAGTATAGTGAAATGACATTAGGGTCACAGTGCTTTCAGAAATATCTCTTGAGAGCTGACTGTTTGAAATGAAGAAGTTTACAGGGCTGTGGCCACACTGAGAGATGAAGTGGAAGACTGAATCTGAAACCCAAATCTCTCCAAAGAGCCAAAACTGTGCTGTGACTGAAAAAGTCACTGAGGTCATCCATCCTGTGAAACAAATTTACACTCATTACACCTCTGCTATAGCTGGTGAAGGGTCATCTGTGGCATTTGTCTGTCCTCTCGTCAAAAGACAAGGTCACAGTGTGGGATCCAATTTTTGATGACAATTGAAAACACATATACATACATATACATATCACAATTCTCTTTAATTCAGTTACACATTGTTTAACTTTTTCACATCTTCTTCTGCAGCATTGTATTAATATCTACACCACACATATATCAACACAATAAATATATTCTGCTCATCGGTCTGTTTTGCTGGCCTGCATTTCTCTTTTATTTTTCAAGTTCATTTTAACAATGTAGCACATATTCAACATTAAAAACATGCTGCATGGCTCTAACATTTCTTTGAGTGCATTTCTAGTTCTATTTGTCATCATCATAAATCCATTATATACCAAACAAGAGTCTTGAGTTTATTTTTTTTAAATATTTTTTATACCTGCAGCAATCTCACCATCAGAACTTTAATTATGTCTGTTGAGACCGTCTGCTACGCACATTTATACACAGGCCACACCCTTCCCTCCTACCACTACAATGATTGGAAACTCAAAATTTCCACCAGGTTAACATGAGAAGTCTTTCCACAGTGAAAGACTCAGGGCAACTCCTCAAACAGTCAAATGTACTGTCACTTGTTTATCGTTCATGTGCTGGACATGGTGTGCAGAGCTTTTTATGTACACTATGGTGCAGAGTCAAGTTAGAAAACTTTGAGTTTATCATATTGTGATAAATTAAGATTGTTTTTCATAAAATGAAATAGAATTATCTTAATTGTTTTCACGTGCCTGACCTCTGTATAATGATTCAGATAACAGGTCTTATTTTTTTACATCGAATGTGAGCTACTTCAGAGGCCTGTTAAGGTTCTTACTGTTACAGAGCGCTGGTTGCTGGTTTCCTACATTTTTATTAATGATGAATGTATCGCATTTCCAAATCACACCAAACTCAGCACTGCACTTCCCATGACCACTGGGAATACACATGCCAAGTCAATTAGATGAATAGTTTGCAAGGTATGCGTTCCAAATACAGAATTTCAGACAGACAAAAAGAAAGACAGACATTTGTTGAATTCGTAGGTAGATTGAGATGAACATTTTCTATGGTTTTAGGGTTAATGGAATATTATTTGCTGCTAAAATATATGAATAAAGATGACAAGTAAAACCAATTTCATCTGTCAGCAGTTAAAAATTAATTAATATACTCAAATAAAGAGGAGGGCTGAGATGTCTATTTAATCCCTATTAGTTTTTTTTCACTGTTCATTGATGCACAAAGTTCTTAATTAACAATTTGATTATTGATGATACATCTGATCAAACTCTATTAATTTACACATTAAGCTAAAAACAACAGCAAAGATGTATTCACTCATATTTTCTCTTCCCCTCTGCTCCCTTCCCCTCCCTTCCTCTCCGTCTCTGTTTCCCCTCTCAACCTCTCATCTCCTTTTTCAGCTCTTCCCTCATCTTAATAAATTAAATATACCTGACACATGTTCAACATCGGATCCACACTAGAGAATAATCAGACAGATTCCGGGACTAATTCACCCTTCCCAACAATTGCAGGGGTGTTGCTGATTCATGGCTGATCCGAAAATTCTGGCCAAATTATTCCATAGTGTGACAGGTTTCTCCGTAGAGGCTGTATGTGTGAATGCAAACTTCAGAGTGAGAGCCTCTGGAGTTTCTGTGGAGTTTCTTTGGACTCTCTCCATTCGGCCCCCTGGTATAAAGTCCACAGAAAGTCTGAAGGAGCCGATGTGAAAACACAGCGAGTAAAGCGCTTTGGGTGGTCATCAAGACTAAAAAAGCGCTGTATAAATACAAACCATTTACCATTTACAGCTGGAGATCCTCCACAGGATTCAGTGAAGGGGCTTGGTGTGTTGATGACATTTCTAACACACAACAGAAGCAAAATGAGAAAACAAAAGCAAAACCCCCACAAATATTTCATGTCAAAGCGGTGCTATACTTAGAAGACACAGACGAAGATGACAATAGAGTTTGTGGTGAAAAGAGCTGACGCTGTACACAATGTGCAATGTGCTGTAAACGAAAACATGTTATCTATCAGAATTAATACAATACATCCTACCTCTGCCTGCTGCACCAGAATGTACTCTTATTGATGTATTTTGTATTCATTTATGTTAAGTACAGTAAACTACATGCAAAAATACATAGATAAATAAAAGTAGAGGTACTTATAAATCCTATTTCACTACCAAACTACTTTATTAATTATTATTTATTTTTATCTATGTATTTAAGTATTTATTAATGAATGCCATTTACTTCTTTATTCATATGTTATCAAGTTGTTTAAATCCATCTTTTCATCCATTATTTAAAGCTCTGTCTCAGGAGGTAGAGTAGCACTAACCAGAAGTTTGGCGGTTTGACTCCCGTGTCCCCCATACCACGTGTGTTTGGGAAGGATACTAGGCCCCAAATTGCCCCTGATGGTTGTGCTGGCAGTGTTTGATTGATGCACGATAGAGGAAGAAAATGCAAACTGTGAGGCAACAGTGCTAACCACTGAATGGCCGCGCTGACCAGTTTATATGTTTATTATTTCTGATATTAGCTGTTTCAATCCTACATAGTATGCTGTGGAGAAAGTCAAACTAAATTTCTAGATCTGCACATGTATTTGGATGTGCACCAAAACGTAACGGGTTCTCACCTGACCTAAAGATACTGCATTCTTCCACCAAATGTCACGGTAATTTGTACTGTACTGCTTTTGCATTGTCCTGCTCATCAACGACAGACAAACAAGAAAAACATAACCTCATTGGCTAAGGTAATTAAAAAATCTTTGGAAAGTTCATTACAGAACCATGACAAGGAGTGGGAATCTCCAAGGTTTCATGCATATTAAACCTGTGAACCAGGACCAAGTACTGCATGAAACTTTAGTTGTGTAATTGATCTGATCAACATTTCATATCATGCAGTTCTTTCAAGGGAATGTTTTCAGTCTGTTGCTACAGGTTGTGAGATTTTTCATTAGCTGTATTAACTTACACAAAGATTGAGAGCTTAATCCAAATAGATTTGATAAGAGATGTCAAAGATTTTAGAATGAATATGGTTTGAACCAAAGCTTTGACACCATTCAATTGTAGCCCTAATCAAGTGTTGCTGTGACTAATGTTTTATGTTGGGGTCAAGTCAAGAAAAAAGAGGAGCTATTTATTGTACAGCCAGCAATCAGTGCATGACCAAACAGACAATAGATAATACAATGTAAATAAATACACTACAAAAATCACATGGACTTATTTGAATGACAGCAGGGACAAATTCGCTTTTAAATCTGCTTGTCCTGCACTTAGTGAATCTTTTCTAAGGAGTTTTATCCCAGCAAGAGTCGGAGGCATACAGTGAAAAAAGTATTTTATTTAAGTACATGTAGAGAAATGGTCAAAAAGAAAAGTTTAAAAAGTACATCCTATGGAGAATAGCATCTTTCAAAGTGACAGAGTTATCATTGTTACTGATACTATGTCACAGGATATGCACGGATGTATCAAATTTGTATCAAATGAGCTGAGCTCAATTTTTCCATTTAAATTCATGGGTCTGCCGGCCAGGACAAAGATAATCATTCACTCTTCTTAATTATACAAACAAATTATTGATTTATCCCTAAATTGAATGAATATATCCTGTTCATTCATTACAGAATAAGATGCAGAAGTAATTTGTTAAGAACTGTCTGTCCTGTCATCATTCATGTTGCGTGAAAAGAGATGGGAAACAGAGAGACATGGTGCATATGAATTAAAAATTAGGAGTGAGGAGATTGAAAAAAGAAAGAGGGTTGGATGTCACTGAATGAAGAATGTGTGTGTTCCTGGGAGCACTTGAAGTCGAGCAATGCACTGGACATAAAAATCAAGAGCAAAGTGATTAACAGTAGCAGCAGCACACAGCTCGACTCGACAGAATATGTGCTTCTTACAGTACGTACTGGTCACAAGCCGGGTCAAAATGGGATTTTTAAAACAAGCTGCGTTTTTCAAACTAATTAACTTCATGATAAACTAACTGATAAAAGTAGATATCTTTTTCTTATATTTGCCAGAGAAATCATTTTGCAGATCTAATCTGTTAATCTGTTATAGGAGGTATTGAGTTTCTCCTAAGTGTTGTGAGACTCAAAGGTTTAGGTGAAATGTTTTAATGAAGTTAAACATATTTTGAGTAGGAATGTAGATCACAGCATTATGCTTTAATAATGTTATGGCATTTTAAAGAAAATTCCACTAAGTTGTAAATGGACCAGATACTTTCAGTGAGTAACAATATATGCATTATATACCTAATGAATACAGGTGTGAAATTAAAATCCTGTTCTGCTGAGGGTTGATTTCAGATCAGTAGTTAATATGTGACTATGATCTGGCTTCATGGTGAGCACTTCTTTATACTTTGACGTTCTTGTTATGTCTGTGTAGGCTTCTGCCTGGTGCTCCTGTTGTTCTTCTAGGACCTCAGGTCGTGTGAAGTGGGAGGTGGAGAGTCTGATGTCCAAGGTTTCACTGACACAGACATATACTGACTAGAAATAAGAACATGTGGTTAATGAATGATTAGGGTCACTCCTGATCAGCTTTATTCCTCATCCTGCTCTTATTCAAGATGTGATCATACAAAATGAGATTAATTCCCATAGGCACATGGTTAAGTAAACACTGAGTAGAAGGTAATGGACAAACCAAAGACTCTGGACAGTAAAGTGCATCACACAAACAAACCTACACATCAATAGCACACATGCACACATGCATAACCATCCAGAAGGAAGGGGATTTAAGGCTCAGTGTCTCAGATTAAGTTGATGGTTTATACAGCTGTCTGGCCACGACTGGCTGACATTTCTTCCCCCCCTTTCACTGCTTTACTCAACCTCTTGTTATACCTGAACTCAAGAGGTTGTTCTGAACTCAGTGATCAATATTTAATTTGAGTTGTAAAGAAAAAAATTTAAAAAAAAGAAAAATTTGATTCTCGCACATTTTTGCATTCCTGTCTCTGTGTGGGGAATACAAATCCAGCAGGTCTGGCAACCGATTGTACAATCATTTTGTGTGGAGGCAATTTAAAGCTTTGTGTAGCAATTGAAAGCTAACTAGTGCAGTGCCTGTTGTAAACCTTCCTGTTTGGAATAGGTTGTTTGTTTGGCCTGTGTTGATGCTCTGGAGCTAGAATTATTTCTTGTCATTAGTGAGTCCTTCTCAAACAGTTCGACTTGTTATTGTTTGTGTGCTGGACGTTGTGTGCAGAGCTTTTTATAAACAGTCTATGGTGCAAAGTGAAATTAGAAAACGTGTTTATCGTAACTGGTTTAAGATTGTTTTTATAGTCAATGGTTTTTTCATAAAATTAAACTGAATGTGTTTTATTACTCTTCATGTGTTTTTTATTGAATTTTGGATGATTTGATTGTGTTTTTATACATGCACGTCACCAATACCTCAAATTAAATCCCAGAAAGGTGTAAAATATGTGGCCTTTAATAGAAATGGTAAATTACTGGGATCTATTTTTTAATGAATCATTTGAACAATTGATTAATTCAGATATGCAGCTGCATAAGAGTGATGCCGTCAGTGAAACTGACAAATATTACACTTGATTAGGAGGAATAAACAGTGACAGGTTGTTAAGTCTTAAAGGGATAGCTCACAGAAAAATGAAAACTCACTCATTATCCACTCACCACTATGCCGATGGAGGGGTGGGTGAAGTGTTTGAGTCCACAAAACACTTTAAGAGTCTCAGGGGTAAACAGTGTTGCAGCCAAATCCAATACAATGTAAGTAAATGGGAACCCTTCTTCAGACATAATAACACAACAGGAAAAAAACATAACATGCCTCCATGCTGCTCGTGTCATTCGACTCAAAACCAGGTCATTTACACCGTGTTTTTAGCACACGAGCAGTATGGAGGCATGTTATGTTTTTTCTGTTGTTTTATTACGTTTGAAAAATGTATCACCAGATGCTTCAATTGTATTGTTGGTGTATTAGTGTTTTTCACCCACCCCTCAATCGGCATAGTGGTGAGTGGATAATGAGTGAATTTTCATTTTTCGGTGAACTATCCCTTTAAGCTTTGTCACATATTGTACAGAACTGGGAGAAGACTTTCTGTGAGGACAGGAAGGGGATTATTCATTTACATTCATGAAAATAACTTCACATGATAAATATGAACATACATGATATGTTTTACAGTTGCATTCATGCATTGATGAATATCAGAGCAGGAAGCTACATCACACATTACACAGTACATTTAGATTGAAAGGTATGATGGTGGCTTTGTAACCTCCATACTTAGTAGGTTTTTTAGGTGTTTTTGCTATTCAGTAGATATAGAATCCACATTAAAACTTTGATTGAAAAATCAATCAACGGAGAAGCATTAATACAAAAATGAATAGAAGCATATGACATGAAGTGAATGTCTTATTGTTAATTAGGTGAAACTACAAATCAATATTTCTTTCCAAGCTGATATGCATGTGCCTCTCTACATCTTCATCCTTTTTTATGAACACACTGGATGTGCACGACTCAGAATTTGTTTCCATGTAATAAATTAGTGCAGTTTTAATGCGGATCATACAAAAATACTCAGTAATCAGACTGTGGATTGTTAATGTCAGCATCAGCATGTCAGGAGCCCATAATGTACACTGTAGTTGAGTAACATGCATTGATGTCACTTTACAGTATAACAGTCACTCTGGAATGGTGCCTTGTTGTTTTGGCACTTTTCTGGTCTTGATGACCACTCAAAGAGCTTTACAGTACAGTTTTGCCATTCACACACACAATTCATACAATGCATCTATGTGCAGCAAGGACACTAAGCACACGGAATGGTGCAGACCATGATCAAACCTCCAACTGGTTAGTAAACAACCCGCTCTAACCCCTGAGCCACTGCTGTGTATCATTGTGTTGGCTACAGTCCAACAGCGCCTCCCTCTCTCTATCTGAATTTCTCTGGCTTCATCCTTTATCTTCTTTTGTCTTTGTTCCTCTCTGTGTGTTTGTCTTTCTACCTATGCAGCTGTACAGCAGCATGCCTCTATGTTTGCCTCCAGCACAAGCAGAAGCATTATGGAAGTGAAAGAGCGACGTCCATACTGCTCACTCACCAAGGGCCGCAGGGATAAAGAGGGACCGTACACTGGTGAGAATGTTCAGATCGCTCAGTGATTCCTATTCATTTATTTTTCTCTCCATTCACTTGTTAGTTTAGTCATTAAATGTCAGAGATCAGTTCATTCAGAATCAAATCCAGAGATCATTTGCTTTAGGGAATAACACTTTCCAGAAAACAATTTAAAGTTCGCCATTGTCTGATTACTGCTGCTATGATTACTGCAAGAGCAGGAAGTATTTATTAAAGTGTGTCATTTTCATATATCAAGAAGAGGACCAAGCTGATTATACAATATTATAGAGGGGAAAGTCTCTAAATTTAGAAACAATTTATGTTCAAGTTTTGATCCAGAACTTTGGTGAATACAACAGTGTGGTAAAATAGAAATTTCAAACTAAAAATAAATAACAAATATTCAAAATTCTTAATAAAAAATAAACTGTCAATTAAAAACTAATTTAATTTTGGACTTCTTTTAAATAAAATGCTTAATTTCATTTTTGATATTTGAAGTCTTAACTTTTCAGATACAGTTTCAAACATTTGGCCTGGTTCTGGCTTGGGTGGTGTGGCATCTACTGAGAGCATGCATTTCTTACCTGCACGCTGGTACCAGCAGGTTGTCTTGGTGAATTTTAGGTGGATATTACGCTGCGTTGACAGTTGTGTAGAAGTGGGAAACATCAGTTCATAAAACTCTAATTGTTTTACTACTAATTACAACGGTGTCAGTTTGCAAATCTCTTCAATAAGGTGTATATAAAGTATAGAGTCACACTTTTTGCAGTATGTTCCCAGAAGGCAACTTGATCGATAAAGTTCCCCAGCTTTTTGTGTTGGACTGTCACTCAGGAATCCACACTCCTCTCAGTTGATGCAACGCACCCCACGCTAGATCCAGACCTAAAGTTTTGAACTTTATTGAAAAAATACAATCTCAAAGTAAAAGTCCTGATTTGGCTCCAAATACCTCCCCCAGTTTGTCATCAGACAAACCAGCATGAAAGTAGCAGATGGTTTACAAGTCACAACCAGTAGCAACAAGGAGAATCAATGTCCTAGCATAAATAGCCCATTGAAAAAGTGAGGACTGGCAAAACTGTTCTCATTTTCCAAAAATGTCCTCGTATAGACTGTGCTCCTGAGTAACATATCAGTACAAGTACACACACACACAGTGGTGGTGTTTTGTCATAACAGCCATGTCCTATCATTCTGCTTGTTTCAATCTAAAAGTGCCAAATGAAAATACAATATTAGAAATATAACCTCTGAAGGCATAAAGCATATCATTATTATAAGTAGTAGTAGTAGTATTAACATTCAACTAACTAACATTTCAATTGAAAATTCATGATACTTGAGTGCTTGTGAATGTCCCTACTAGGTTCATCAGGGGACAGTGAAGACTGTACCATTGGCTCTCAGGGACTACGAGTCCCTACTCAGAAGTCCTACTCGTCCAGTGAAACACTCAAGGCCTTTGACCAACACCAAGACCAGACCAGGTAAGAACTGCCATTACACACAAAATGATGTCTGCTATCTTGCACTGAGAACATTGTTATTTTATCTTGAACAATGACGATTAAGGCTTCCATTATTTCATAATCCAATGGATATTGTTAGACCTGTATTGTGGATATATCAAGCATCAGAACATATATTTAAATGACCATTTCTACTGTACAGTTTTTGCTCTTCTGGAACGATTAGAGTAATGACTTTTTCTAAATTCCCATATGTGCTCACTAATGTCTACTTCTTTAAGCTGTTATTTCTAGTTTGTTTGAACTAACATAAGTTGGCCAACGCACTGACTGATTATACCAATGATTCTGTCTATTTTGATTATTCAGTAGGCTAATTGGCTAAGACACAATTGAAGTCAAAATGTTCCACTCTTTGGAGTTTATGTATATTTGGTTGAGAATGGCAATGTACTATATGAGGTGCAGCACATGCTGAATGGATATAGACTTTATTATCACCTTTAACTGGAATCTTACTTCAATTTGAAATATATATTTAAAACTTGAAAGCCACCTCAGCTCTGCTACAAAAATATTTTATGAAATGTTTTACAAGAATCCTTAACTATTCAGTTAAGGTCAGCGGCTGTTCTTTATTATAGTAACACAACTGACAAATTCTGTCCCTGGTCGTTGATAGGTTACTGTACGGGACAACCAAGGGACACAAGGACATGGTTCACCGTGAACAGGATGATTATAACAGACAAGGTGAGTCCATTCACACAGACACAGACACAGATGCTGTCTTCTTTCCTCTCTGTGGTTATCTGTGCAGACTTATAGCAATAGGCCTCACCTGATTAATTAAACAGGTTACCTGTACTGCCTTGCCATCGACTCCTTGAAATGTCACGTTAATTACAAACTTTTTGTAATCTGTATTTTTTTCCTAATATGGGTTATTTTTAAATGTATGATTACTATGACATTGACACACATTTAAATGTCACACCATGTAAATCCTGATGGAGTATATCCAAACCTAAAGCTGTAGTATTTTATTATTATGTATTAGGGCATGTATTTGTTGACAACTTAATTGTAGTTAAAACTTGCTTAACGCAGGAATGGTCCACAATAAGAAGGAGCATGTTAAAGTGATATAGATTATTAAGTTTGTTTGATGG
This sequence comes from Hippoglossus stenolepis, assembly GCF_022539355.2. Classification (NCBI taxonomy): domain Eukaryota; kingdom Metazoa; phylum Chordata; class Actinopteri; order Pleuronectiformes; family Pleuronectidae; genus Hippoglossus; species Hippoglossus stenolepis. The sequence goes on along the minus strand of NC_061484.1, from coordinate 1,158,223 downwards.
AGGCTTTAATGAGCCATTGAAAGTGACACATCAGCACATTAAAAGAGAAAAATACTTAACCAGAGATACGATCCATTGTTCTCCAGCTCCAATTAACACAGCGTCAGTATTTGAGGAAGGAAAAAAATCATAATTACTCAGTCTTCTTATCACCTTCGTTTTCATTGCTGGCCTAATTGGAGCTAATTTAAAATTAATATAACTTTTAATTGAACGGCAGTACTCGCTATCTCTTGTTGTGCCATTAATTACAGAAAGCTTTTATAATTTCCCTTTTCATATGATGATTAAAGATGAAGAGGCACAAACTCAGATTTTACAGATACTTTGTTTGTCTTCTTTTCATTTATATTTTAGAGGATTGTCACACATGTTTTTTGAACCTGAATTCAGCCCATTTCCAACTGATGTGAAATAGGTACACTTGATGATTTATTAAATTTAATTTCAAAGGAAATCCGTAAATTTAATCTACTTATTAAATACTTTCCCCAGTCCGCATGCTTTACAATATTGCTGGCAAATGGAAATAAACAGAAGCCCATTTTAAATGAATGAGACTTTTAACTGGTAAAACAATAGTTGTAGACTTGCACTGGTGAGATGACAGGCAAATTGGATTGGCAATTGTGCAACAACAGTCTATGGTGCAGAGTGAACTTAGAAACTTTACATTTATCATGCCTGGTTTAATTGTAATGAAGATTTTCTATAAAATTAAACTGAATTGATTTTATTATTGTTCTTGTGTGACATAAGTTTGAATGATTAAAAAAGTAAAGTGCCGTAACTCAGCTCGATATGAAGCATTGCAGCAAAAAACAGTTGTACATAATAATGATAATAATAATAAATGTACAGTTGATTATATTAATGTTAATAAAGATGAACATCAACATAATCTGAGTTGCACTACCGTCTCAGTTTATCTCTCCAGGCCTCTTCTCCAGTAACGAGGTTTTTAAGGAATCCAATCAATTCAATTAAATTTTACTTGTACAGCATCAAATCATAAGATACATTTTTTAAGGTGCTTTACATAGTGAGGTTGAGACATTAAAAATGTATGTAATTTAATGTAGTCAAGCCTATACTCACCTGTGTGGTTTGCTTTCTTGGTGTCTGCTTCTGTTCTCTATGGCTGCAATTGTATTTTTAGGAAAATTGCAGTGTGCGAAATACCCAGTCAAAATCGGAGGGCCCCCCCCAGAACCTAGTGCTCCAGTGCAATGCTGAAGTACCCCCCAACCCAGATCATAATCTGCCCCCCTGAAAAAAAAGATAAAATAGTAACATCAAAAGTGATGATTATATTTTGATTATTTTGACACGCTCCACATGATCGTTATAAAAACCTGCTGAATTCATATTAATGTGTTGATGGATAAACGGGGCGTCGCTTCTTCTGCAACGTTGAAATTAAAACACTGCGTGTGTCATAATCTGAGGGAAGAACTCTCCTATCTGCAGGAGTGTGTGTGTGTGTGTGTGTGTGTGTGTGTGTGTGTGTGTGTGTGTGTGTGTGTGTGTGTGTGTGTGTTTGTCTGCCCGTCTCCGTCACTCTTCAAACATACTGACTGTCACATGTATTTAGTTATTAATTGATGGTGTCGGATAATGAATCAGATTGCATGCGCGCAAAATGTTGATCTGTGTTAAACCAATGTGTGTCTGCCCCAATCCTGAAGCAGCGACGGGCCGCCTTTGAAAAATTAATGTAGCGTAAACCCTGCCTACCCTTTTTTTTTTCCAGAGACCCTCTCAGAATTTTGCGAGGTGTCAATCAAGGGGTCTTGAAATTGTCTCATATTATTTACCATTAGTTTGAAGGGAAACATACTCACTAGTGTGTATAATGAAAAATTTAGATTTCAAATGAATTCCAGGCTGTCTAATAATTGTATTTATTTCAGCTCAGCATTTCAGTCTTCGTCAGCTGGGAATCTGCGAGCCACCGTCACGTCGTGGCCTGGCATTCTGCTCTGAGATGGGCCTTCCTCACCGCGGGTTCTCCGTTGGAACAACCCCTGACTTAGATACTGAGAGTCAGGCTGTGATGTCACCGGACCGTGCCATGCGGCTATGGGGCCGCGGCGGTCTGGGTAAATCATCCGGGAGGAGTTCCTGCCTGTCCAGCCGTTCCAACTCGGTGCTGACTCTTACTGATACCGAGCATGAGAACAAGTCAGACAGCGACAATGGTAGGGAATCATCTTAACCTTTTCTCTCTTTGTTTTTTCTTTCCGTATGCTCAAACCCTCACCTAATAGATTTTTGTACTTTTTGTATTTCTTGAATGGCTTTGATTGCGGTTAAATTGTAGTCTGTTATTGACTGGAATACCTCCCCGAGAGTTACTCATTCAATTTCTACTTTTCAGTCTTGATTGCGGTGCTTTGGAAGTATGCATAGGAAGCTTGTTTCGATAGGATAGGTATATGTCCTGACAACTCTAATGTTCACCGCCAGCATGTCTTAATACTCTCATATGTATATTTGGACATTCCTTTCTTTATTCTACGCGTTAGAAGTGGTTGCCTAAGTCATTCCAATGCCCTGTCTTAACACTAACAGGATACACCACGTTTCAAGGAAAATATTTTTGGGCTGGAATCTGTTTTTAATGCTCACATTCAATTATTAATAAAATTTAAGAAATTGAAGAAGATTTGAATGCTAAAAATAAAATGCTGGTTTTGATCTTATACTCTAGAAGGAGTATGGGACAAGAGTCCTTGGATCTTGTTGTTTATTTAATCAGAGAATTGAACTTTTTCTGTAGTTCAATCAGAATGTGGCTCTGCTGGTTGTGTGTGAGAGAGAACGGGAATAAGGTGTGCTTACCTTTTTTGTTCTGGCAATTTTTATTATCTCATCATTCTCTAAAGACAGTAGCAGTGGTTAAAGCCATTGGATGTTGTCAAGTAGGTAACATTTGAACAATTACACAAAGCTTATTTCCTATATTTGTATTCATTTTCACTGGAATATTTGTGTGGTCTGAGACAATTTGATTCCATTCATTAAATTCTAAATAAAATAAGAAAGTATGATTTAGATGCTCAACCCTGCAGTAGACGTGATATGTTTAATTTCTCATTGACTAAATACAATTAAATATAGTAATAAGTAATGGCCGTTTTTTCCTAGTTTGGTAATATTAATGTGATTGTGTTTCTGAAAACATTAAAATGATTTGTTGCTGAATAAAGGATTTTGAAATTGAAGCATCCATTTAAATAAATGAAACAGCCACAATGAAAGAGGGGAAAAAACTTGGATCAGGGTGAAACAGGGACCTCTCACAGTGGGAATTACTGTAATTGTAAACGTCCACTGCCTGCCTGGTTTTGGGGGGAGGAGGCAGTAAATGGGGTCAAAGGGGGGGGGGGAAGCTGAACACAAAAAGTTCAGAAAATTAATTTAATGTGTCTTGATGTGTGTCATGTGTATGTATGAATTATATTCAGCATCCTCAAGTTAGTTTTCTTTAGCAGGAGTAAATTATCTTCTTCATAAAGGACTTTATTATTACACACAAAGACAGTCTGACACACATAAAAACACAAAGAAATCCACGATGAGCTAAACAATTTCACACAATGGATTGTCATTAGGAGATGTAATGTTGTAATTAACAGGGAGATAAAGTGCTGACTCATTGTATTTGTAATATTAAGTTTGATAATGTTTTTATTAAATGGCATTATGCTGTCGACATTAATGCTTTGGGGGTTTCACCCATTTCTAAAAGTGAGTCGTCGTCAAGTTTTCAGAGGCTAATTGTGTGTGTGTGTGTGTGTGTGTGTGTGTGTGTGTGTGTGTGTGTGTGTGCGTGTGCGTGCGTGCGTGAGTGCGTGCGTGCGTGCATGTTTGTGTGCGTGTGTGTGCATGTGTGTGCGTGTGTGTGCGTGTGTCCCTTCTTGCTCTCATTTGTTTGTGCCTATGGACTGCAGCTTGTTGGTTTTGAACATTTTAATATACGAAAGGTAGACAGGGAAAACAGAGTTTTTAATCAAAACTGGACAGACATATTCATTCTTCCCACGGGCAGTTCAAAACCAGTAAGTCTCATATGTTCTGAGACCATGGTGATTGTTAAAAGTAGCAATGTAAAACCAAACTTAAACATTCCAGCTCGGCTTTAGAATCCTTACAGGACAAGAAGATTTGTGAGAGAGAAACCTGATTTACACTATATGTAAAACTTTCTTGTAAAATTAAGTAGTTTTATGTATTTTATTTTTTACTTGGCATTAAAAAAGAACATTTATTTACTTAATTATAGTCCATCCAGCTCAATGTGGGAATTCAAAATAAATATTGTTAAAATACTACTGCTTTATACTTTCTTTGAATCGACAGTCAGTCAAACGGACATTGATACATATAATAGTTCAATATATATTGCATTGAATCATACCTCTATAGACATTATGGTCTTCTGGACCTTTGCTTGCAGACATGGTCTCTACCTGGACCTCTGAATTTTAAATGAATACCTCTTCCTCAGGGTATAAGAGTAAATTACTGTGGTGAAAACACCTCACTTCATGTCTTACTGCAACAGCGAATTGTCTTGTAGGAAATTACCGACTTTCTTTCCTCAGACCCAATGTTATTTTAAAGAGTGAAGCTGCAGCATGGATAGCAGGTGACCTTTGATTTAGTCAACTACAGCTCTTTGGTTAAGGTCAGTGAAAGATGGGGGTTAGGTTAAAAGTATATGAAGAGGTTAAACAGTATAGTAATGCTGGAGTCACTACAAGTGGTTATTGAACTATCAGGATATTGAAAGAAAACATATTGTCTGTGAATATGCCACTGATACATTGAGTGTAATGTTTTTGCATCTTATCAAAAACCTCAATTAACAATATGTCCACATTATGTTAATAGAAAATACAATGTAGTCCTAATCATGTTTCCTATTATAAGATGTATATAATTGTAATTTGTCAAAGACAGGATTGCAAATGGAGCTTAAAGTGATGTTATTGTGCTTTAAACAGCAGAACATCACATTACATATCATTCAGCTAACGTTAACAATTGGTTAACTCCACTGAGGCACCTATTGTTGCTCAGTATCTTGATACTGATCCTGGTTCAAAGCAGACTGTGTGTGTGTGTGTGTGTGTGTGTGTGTGTGTGTGTGTGTGTGTGTGTGTGTGTGTGTGTGTGTGTGTGTGTGTGTGTGTGTGTGTGTGTGTGTGTGTATTGTTGCATGTTTGTGTCTATGTGTGTACAGCTACAACAAAAAGTATGAGATTCTATCACCAGCTCTTTGCACTTTGTTCCAAGAGGAAGTGAGAGAAAGAATAGATATCAGTGGAGGAGAGTAAAATGGGAGAGAAGAAGATCAGAGAGGAGGAAAGTTATTCAGTGGAGAATTTTTATTGAAAGAGAAGCAGGGAAAGTTGAGAATAAAGGTAGAACTGGGGAAGGGAGAAACCTCTGCATTGTTTGTTCTCCTGAGAGGAAACTTTAGACCAGAGACGTCTGGCTAGCTCCCCAGTGGACACACACACACACACACACACACACACACACACACACACACACACACACACATGCGAACATAAACTCTTTTGTGGCATCAGGATCCATGGGTGCCCAGCTGCTGCTTGCCTGGTTACTTGATACTGGCGACCTCAACTACAGGGACATAAAACAGAAGGTATATTTACTTTTTCAGTAGCCAACACACTGTTGCAGATGTGGCTGTCTTTGCAAAAGTCCTCTGGTGTACATAAGGTGAGGCTTTTTAAATATAAACTAATTGAAATTTCTGACATTGAAGGAAAGCTGAAACAACGATGTAATACACTCAAATATTGTGAAGATACAGCATATGTGAATTAAACAACAGATGAAAAAGGCAACATTTTGGAGGGACCACAGGCAGATGAGCAGTAAATGGTGAATGATCTGTATTTATATGGAGATTTTCTAGTCTTCATGACCACGCAGAGTGCTTTGCAGTACAGTTTTACATGCATCCACTAACACACACATTCATACAGTGCATCTTTGTGCAGCACTTTCTTCTCTATCAGACTCACACACATCCGTCAGGGGCATTTGTGTCAGTGTTTATCCCAGGGACAGTGCAACACGTGGAATGGGGGAAACTAGGATCGAGTGGCCTACGTTCTGGTTTGGGGACAGCCCGCTCTACCTCCTGAGCCACAGCAACCCCCTTAAGTTATATTGGCTGACCCCCACTGTCTAAACGCTTTGAGGTTAAATGTGTTCTCTCGAAAGTGTGTGTTTATGGCATGTGAAGACAGCAATACACAAGAGATAAAGTGGGGGAGTGAGAAAAACATGATGTGATGGAAATTTGAAAAAGACCAACAAAGGAAAGAGTGAATAGGTGAGATGGAAAAATATAGAAAGATAGAGAAGAGGTGTGTATTTTGTCTTGCTAACCAGATTACTTCACTATATGTCAACAAAACACTTAATCCATTTGGCTGCACTAAGCTGCTTAACACACACACACACACACACACACACACACACACACACACACACACACACACACACACACACACACACACACACACACACACACACACAGCTATCTTTGTTAGGACATTATAGTTATGACATTTTGCCTCATTGGTCTCAGTGTGTAGGGAAGTCAAAGTTCAACCTTAAAGCCCTTACAAATAACTTTTCAGTTTCGTTGATATTGGCCCCTCTGTTGACCAAAGCAGTGTTTCCACCGTCTCCAGTCGTATAAACCTCGGTCTGTCCAGCAGGTGCATTTGTTTGGAAAGGTGTGAAAGAAAAAAGACACAGCTGTTTGAAGGATGCATTGCGATGAGGTCATGCATCTTTTTGTTGCTGTATGATTGATAACTAATATAACAACATTATGAATTTGTTTTAGCACTGTTCATCTCATCTGACCTTGCCAGTGGTCCGACCCGACCACAGACATTTAGAATAGTTTATCAAAAAAGCCAATTTTCTTTCTTCCGTGGTGTTGTAGGTCACACAGAGGCAGCACTGTTAAAATGAGACAGTTTCATAACCAGTTAAAAACAGGTAGAATGTTGAAATTAGAGCTGCATACTGCCCATGTGTGGAGTAGGTGTGAGGCATGATGTGATGCTGAGTAATGGGGAAAGACGGAGATTACTAAATTGAGTTGATTAAGCAAGTCCACATTATTTTAGAAAAAATATCCATACATACATAGGAACTAACATACTTTGTTAGTTCCTACAGTTTTTTGGGCAGAGGTTTACTTCATTAATTTAATCCAAAATAAATATCTAGGCTTGATAAGACATGGGATTAAAACATGTTACCATAAAATAAAGATTGCAGTGATGGTTCTAGTCAAACGATACCGAACACCATCATCCTGACATATCTTGATAAATCTTACTGTGAGGGTGTCTATGAATAAAATCAATAAATGAATAAAAATATAAAAACCTAAATGTTTTTTTTTCCCCCTACTGGCCCTCCTATGCAATTTCCTTGTGGAAATCCACTGCCACCTGTCAGCTGCAGACCTTACAGTGTGTCAGCCAGAGGGTGGGATGTGTCAACTGAGAGGGTCTCCAGTGACATAGCCACAAACAGGAAGGTAGACAGATGGAGACAGACATTGATGGATGGATCTTTTCACACCATGATTTCTCCCAGTCTTTCAGTGAAATTTGTTGGTGGTACTTTTTTGAAAGGGATGCAATCGATGGTGTGATACAAACAGAAAAATACCAAACTAGAACGGGATACTGTAAATATCCTGTAGTCATTTTACATTTATTATTGATTTTTTTTTGTCACACTGAATAACACACTTATACTGAAGCAACAGTATTAGGATGTTTTGGAGAGAATAAGTCAGTCACAATGTTCTTCACTATGTGTGTGTGACTGTGTCTACTCCCACTCATTCTAAACAACAGTGCCATACCCAGAAATAATGTTATAGATGGGCACAAAAGTGGGTGGGCCATCTTTTTTGCAAAAAATAGAACTATAAAAATGTAAAATGAAAGTGAAACAAAAAATAAAACTAATTTGACTTAGCAACACTCTGCATTACAAAGACAATAACAGGAAAACACTGCCTAAACAACCCGTTTTGGGTTTAACCCTCACAAGTCGACGATGTCGAGTACGACATCAAAAACTAAATACTGTATCTCAGGAACGATGCATGCTCGAAACTTACTTATTTTGTTCAAAAGGGTCGTATTGTGCCATTTCAATAAGGGCTCTGTGGTGATCGTATCCCTTTCAGAATGTTGTTAATCCAGCCTTGAACTTTACTGTCTTTTTGGAGACGTAAATCCATAATGACTAATCCAACACTGGATGTTTTCTGTGATTGTTTATCCATTGCTCCGTGTTTAAAACAGTTACTGTTGTTGTTAGCGTGGTGGTTCCTGACTTGTCGACCAATTAGTGGCTGTGTTTCTGACTGGGCATGTGTGTAGTAGATCTGCAGGTTGAGGTTATACAAGCATTATTACACAAGGAGACCAGGCAAACCAAAAATAGGAAAAAATGACTTAGACTCCAGAGGATTAACCCTGATTTAAAACTATCCATCGTGACACCAACAAGAGTGGGCTTTATCTTGATGCTGCGGATGGTCAGTCTGACTCTTTTTTTCAATTTTCTCTTGAATTTGAATTGTTCTTCATTTCAACGGTTCTGTTTTATTTAGAAGACAAATAAATGTAAACTTTCTTTCACCTCTTTTGATTTCACTACTGTCCTTATATGTGAAAGTGTTATTATGTTATGTTAAATATTATTATCAAGCCACCACTGAACACAATTGGCAGGATATTTAGAAATCATCTTCGCTATTAAAAGGGATGAACAATGGCCACAGCTGAAGTGCTCTGTGAGGCTGTAGAAGTGGCATGACTCTAACTACTGTGTAGTAATGACATATTCTTGTTCTTTATGGTTTATTGCATTCCAAAAAAAAACTTGCACTAAAAATCAAAGAATCTGCTTTCAGCAGCAGTATAGAGTCACATCATAGAGTAGTTCAGTCTGATCATGTGACCAGAGGAGATGATGAAGGAGGATAAGAATTTGATGTTATATTACGCTAATAACTCATGGATGTTTTGAAGGTCCAACAGTTCATCGACGTGTTAGATAGATGGATAGAGAGAGAGAGAGAGAGAGGGAGAGAGAGAGAGAGAGAGAGAGAGAGAGATAGAGAGAGAGAGAGAGAGAGAGAGAGAGAGAGAGAGAGACACACACAGCAGTATACTCATCATTGAGGGGCTGCCTGCAGAGAAAATTAATTTGACAGATTTCCATAAGCGCCTAACAGACACTGAGCCAACTCACATCTTTTCTTCAGAGTGATGGGTAGCACCAGTTTGTCATACGTTTCTTACTGTGGCATCCCTATTTACAAAGTAATATTGTCATTAGGAGAGGCAGGGACTTCTGCTGTTAAGCAGCAGTGCTGACTTTTCATCCATAATTACCTGAGATGCATATGAAGGATTTGATTTGTTTAACTAATATTCAGATTTCATATCATATATTTGATCATGTACTATTATCTAAGTTACTATATTACTATAACTTTAGGCTATATATTACATATTTTATTATTAATGTTTTCCAAAACTTTTTTTTTTATATAAGATGGGTATGCACCATTATATAATACCAGAGAATGACTCTCATTCTGTATTATTTTACAGCATAAGTATATCAAATTATCACTAAACCCCTCAAAAGACACTAGAACATATGAAGTGCCAAAGCAGACAAAATCCAAGCTAAAACTTTCATGCGAAAACAACCTTTTTTTGAACCGTTATTAAAATTCCCTGTGGCCAGGAGACACACTACCCGGACAATCAATCATTTCTGTGTTATGTGAGGCATGAGATGAATGCATATTTCCAACTTGCAAGTTTCTAGGTGGAAAGGAAAAGCACCTTTTCAAGGAAAGAAAACTTTCACAAAGGGTTAACTGAATAATTGAGTGAAGAGGGCTCCCAGAGCTAAATACATAAATAAAATAAACTATATATACACACACACACACATATATATATATATATTGGATTGAGTACCAACCCACAGCTGTAATAATAACAGTAGTAGTAATTAGTAATCATAACCAGTAACTCTCTCTCACATGTGTATCACTTAAAGTTTTTACACAGTATTTGGTACAGATTGAGGGGAGATTGTCCACTAATCATGGATAAAATAAATAAAAATGACAGTAAATAAATACTTTTGCAGCCATTTGTTACGTAAATTATAATTATTATCCACTTCAATGATCAACTTTTAGGATTGGTATCATATACTTAGCTATGCACTTATTTGTCCATGTAAGTATAATCATTATAGTTCTGTTTTTCTGATTTCAGAAAGTTATTCCTTTTAATATTGCACCAGTGCTGCTGATACATTATTATATTCTCTCCCAGGAATGTTCTTGAGTGTGTGTGTGTGTGTGTGTGTGTGTGTGTGTGTGTGTGTGTGTGTGTGTGTGTGAAGTTCCCTCTGTGCCAGGTGTACACTGAAAAATTGGAAAAAAGTTTTCCACCAATAACTCAAGTGTTCAGTAGCTGAGTTCACAGGATGCAAGCCCCTCACACACACACACACAAAGCCCTGGTGCCAGTCATATTCAATACAAATCTAGTGCTGACCAGAGAAATCAATGAATAAGAGACTAACTGACTAGATGGTTTAACTTTGGCGCCACTAATGAAGACACTTCATTCCATCAAGTGCCTTATAATAAATCATTAACCATACAGCATCACTCTCTGTGCCCCCCCCATCTATTCTTCTATTCCCTCCTCTCCTTTCCATCTGTGGAACAATACAATTCCTTCTGTTTCAGATGAGTTTTACTCACAGCACAGTGGAGACAGACATCACAACAAGACAGTGCAATTCTGTCTGATAGTCAACATTCAGAGTTAAGGTTTTATACCAATACATCAAGGCGAGTCTGAAACCAATGGGTTGTGAGCTGGGATAATTTAGGGGCTGTGTGACAACAAAACATGAATACAATTTACACAGACATTTGTGTCCGTAGGTTAGTTGGTAAATGTGTCCAATGTGATCAAATAAAAAGCAGCACACTGATACACTCCTGTCCCATGAGGATCCATAAGGATAAAACATTGAGAATTGTCAATATTTGACAGAGCTTTTCTACTCTGACAGGTGCAGCTTTTCTAGCCTTTATTGCAGAGATTTTGCAGCCCAGGACACCCACAGACCAATTGCATCTAATTTACATCATCTCACATGGCACCACCCACCCAATCAAGGAGGAGTGAGTTACAGAATAGTAAGAAAAATAACATAACATGGCTTGCTCTGAAAAGAGAAAAGTAGACGAGTCCTTATTTAAGACTGGACAGACTCTTACATGTTCATTCTTCCAATGAGCAGTTCAAAACCAGTATGTCTCATATGTTTGGTGACCAAGGTGATTGTTAAAAACAGAAAATAACATTTCTGCACAGATTTAAAATCCTGGCGGGACAGGTGAGAGCTCATTGGCTCTCACTGAACATGAAAAGTGGGGGTGAAAAATTTGAGGAAAAGAAGAGAAAAGCAGTGTTAAAGCTGTTCAGTTATTATTATTTATTATTAGGATGCGTTTTTAGCAAATTTGTTGAGGCTCTTTTATATGATGCTTACGTTAGCCAAGGAGTTTTTTCTTCTGCATTTGTTTGTTTGTTAGCAGGGTTACGCAAAAACTAGTCAACCGATTTACATGACATTTTATGGAAGGATAGGGCACCACCCAAGGAAGAAGCCATGCAATTTTGGAGCAGATCTGGATAAATGGGCAGATCCAGGAATTTGTCTCTGTATTTAACATGGCGAAATGGGCCATGAACCACTCTAAGAAAAAAAGGTTATTCACAAGTACTCTGGAGTACTTTGAGTACTGTGGGGAACCTTTTCTCGCTTAAGAACCTTTTTTTGCTGTTTATGGTTCTTTGAGGGAACTGAATTCAAAAGAAGAGTTCTTCAACCCACACCTAACTGCTCTTTTGGTGTTTTGAAGAACCTTTTCATGTAAATCATCTTTTTTGGAGAGAAGAATAATGTAACGTCGCCATTTTGTCTGTTTCCTCTGGTCTGGAGCTGGAGATCTACAGTCACAGTAAATTCAGTCAAACGATGTGATGAAATCATTTATCTGTGGTGGAGTCTAGGTTAACTGCGATAACATTTCACCCAGAATCACACTTTTACCTCATTGTAATGTTTTTGTCTCACATCGTGTGATTAAAGAGCGAACTATGCATTAGCTTGCTAGTTAGCGTTAGTGTGTTAGCATTAGCTACATTAGCATTAGCTGTGTGAGCTAACATTACCCACTAACCCCCATTCATGAGGCTGTAAAAGTAAAGGTCATGACTGACACACAATTCAACAAATAATAAAGCATGGACATCTCCCTTGACCTGGCTGCTGCCTTTATAATCTATCACTTCTTCCATGTTGAGTACCCCAAAACCTGAGAAAGACAATGCCCTTTCTGGATGCCTTGTGGTGTCCTGGATGGTTACTTATGTTCAACCATACATGTTTAACTTGTTTTTGCTTTTACATATGTTGTAAGGAGAAGCTAAAACTGTTATTCTGATCACCAACACAATGGGGAAAATGCTATTGTCAAGGTAAGGTCTCTATTTCCATTGTGAGGTTGAACTACTAATTCAAATGTTACTCTGAGAAAAAAAACACTGGACTAAATTGCTTTTTCAATTTCATTTGTTCAAATAGTTTTTATTTAATCACTTATGTTCTGTTGTATTTCTGAGGGAAATACCTGAAGGTTCCTGCGGAACAATTTTGTTCAAACAAGTAGATTTCAAAATAATGAGTTTTAGTTTTATAAAAAATACAATTGTAGATTTTCAACAAACTCTTTATGAAAGGTTCTAATGAACCACTTTTGGTTCTAACTTGAACCTATGGTATTTGCTCTTCTAGTTTATTATGTTATTCATGTACAGCTCATTGTTTTTATAATATACTACATAGCAAAAACTGCCAAACATTGAAACTAATCTATCTATAAATATATATCTATAAATTTTAAACTTATTAAAACACCAATTATTATTATTACCAATTACCATTATTAGATTAACACGAACAACAAGTCTTCCATTCCCCTTGCCTTGCCTTGCCTCCCCTCCCATCTTCTTCCTCTCTTGACCTGTGTTTCTCAGAATCCATTCAACTAAATCCATTACCAGAAGTGCAGAGGGAGAAGGAGTGAGTGAGGTATAGACAGAGGGGAATGGAGAGAGGGAGATAGAGGGAGAGTTCAGCCTAAAATATTCTACAACCATCTTTGTGAGTTTCCCTGAGTCTTGGGATCTGATCACTGCAGCTTGACACACAATTTATCTTTTGAAAAATATAAATAAAACAGCATTTCTCTGTGTTTTGCCCAACTGCATCTTGCATATGCAAAGAAGATGTTGAACTTCAAATATCTGGAATTTGAATGTTGCCTGGCTTTTCAGGGACAGTCGAATGTCAAGATTTTCATTAAAAATCCTAAGAAGGCATCCCACCCAACTCTGTTTTCTCATATTAAAATATACAATATGCTTATTCATACAGTTATAAATCAATCAAATTGTATTTGTATAGATAATATTCACAAATCACAGTTTGTCTCACGTATACTTTTAGCGTATAAGACACATGTTATTCTTTTTCTTTTGCTTCTTTTAAACATGGGTCTTGTGTTTTTGTGATAACATGAAAATTAGGTATTTGAATCAGAGGTGCAATTCTTTCATCATGTGAATAAGTAGTACAGCTGGGAGATTTCTGATAACTATAAAGATGTACTGTGTGGTGTGCACATTAATGTGTATGAGTGTGCGTGCAAGTGTGTGTGGGTTGAATGCGATTGAAAATATTCAAGGTGAGAACTAAGATCGGCTTTCAAGCAGATCAGGTTCAGATTGGGTTTCATATCTGTCACATTGTAATAGGAGAATTGTTAGAAGATACACACGCACACACACACAGACACCCACACAAAACATCTCCATAACATTTGCTGTTTGAAATTGTTCTTCTCTTTTCTTTATACTATTCTCTTCTATTTATTTCTCAAAATTAAATTTTGTATTCATTCTGTATGTCTTTTGTAAAAACTGTAAACTACCTGTTTTTTTTACATGGTTGTTCCATCTCTCTGTATCACACAAATGCATGCGTGCATGTACACACAAGCACACACACACAATCATTAGTATGTTGAGATGTGTAATAGCTGGATCAATAGCCATGCTGGTCTTACAGGATCATTTGCACTCTGAAGCAAATTCTCTGACAGCCACTACATCATTAGGACATTGCTTCTCGCCTGCGCCCTCTTACCTTCTCCTCTTCTCTCTCAGTCTAACACTGTCCTGTAAAAAAAATGTTATGCGACCTTTTGTGGCCGGTGAGGTGGGATATAGGAGGGTTTCTGAAGGATCGATTTCTACACTGGACTTTGACACAGGAGACAGCTGTAGGATATTGTATTGTTGTTTCCTTCGATCATTATTGGTCTTCAACTTAAACTGTGTGTATTGTTGTAATGATGACAGCATACCTATCCTAATGGAAGTATTTATTTATATTCCATATCAGGATCTTTCCAGCTCTAACCAGCTATTTTTTTATGGCTCAACCAAACAATAACCAATTCCCAAGCTGAACAGTGTGCCTGCTATTGGTATGCTCCTATGTGACGCATTATTATTACCCTGATAACACAGGTGTGGTACATATGGTACAATCCTACTGGATGTATCAAGACTAGGGTGCAGGAGAAATTCCTATTGAATATGAGGGCCGAAAAAAACGCTTTACTTAATTTTGCATGGAGAGGAGACCATGGCTGTTCTTTCAAAGAACTTCTAGAATACCGTGTGTTGTATGTCATTATGAAGAAAAAATACTCCTGATGAGATTGATCCCGTTAGTCATACTTTCCATCCTCTACACAATGGCCCTTCGATGTTAACTCTCATGTTTCTCTCACCGACGGCCCAGCAATTTATAACAGAGAATTACATCATCATATACTAATGTTTTTCCCCAAGGGAAAAGGGAGCCATGTGGTCATTGAAAGGATCGTTCAGTGTTTATTTGCCTCTCTGTGTCTTCATTCCTTCCTTTTGTCAGTTTGTCATTTCTACTGTTTACACCATTATGATCCTTTTCTTCCTCTTCGTTTGATACTTTTCAATTATATTGCACTTACTTTACTTTATTTATGTTTAATTTGTACATCATTGAATATAACTTAGGACTAACATGGGAATGATAGTCATTTGGAGTAATGTGCAGTTGTGCCTTTGCTTGCAGAGAATGAAATTATTTGTGGCCTCCCAGTGTGATTACTTTTAAGATTAACCTTTTACCAAACTAAGACAACAATGCCGAGCATAGTCAGCTAATACTGCTGATATTGAACCCTATAGCAAACTGAAGGGATACAAAGGAGCATTGCAAATATACACTTAGATTTCAATTTTTTAATTAGGGAAAGGAGACTTGAATTCAATGTATCAATGTTGTTCACAGTGAATGGAGAGATAACTACCATTTTCTGAATGTCTCACCCTGCCTCCCTCTGTTTCTCACATACACTCACACACTGACATGCTAGTCTGCCCGAAAGTGTCTGTGACGCTAGTGATAGTGTGGCTGACCTGAGCATATGGATTATTTTACTGAGAAACACACACACACACACACACACACACACACACACACACACACACACACACACACACACACACACACACACACACTTTTTTTTAACTCTCTTAGTTGCATACAAACTCACACTACCACATCGCCTTGTCTGTCCTTGGCAGCTATTTCTAGTGTCATATGGCTCCTAACGTGATTATGACACTAACAAAGGCGGTTTAGCTGAATATGTGTGTGTATGAAAGTGTGAGTGTATGCAGGCCTGTTGAGTGGGTTGGCCAGTCTGTCTGTCCCGCAGACTAGTCAGCTTAAAATGACACTTAGATTGTTCTGCTTCTTTCACATACTGTCTTCTATATAGCCTTATGGTAATATAGAGAACAGCATTAGGTAAACAAGTAAATAAATAAAGACAAAAAAACTGTAATATTTCAGTGAGACATGTAGCTCACAGCCAAAAATGTAGAAATATCCAACAGATACTGCAGATATTTGGTTGGGTTCCAAGGTTGGGTACCGTTCACATTTAAACAGATACAGAACCGGTACTGTTGCCTGGAATTCAAGACCAGTACCAGACGTAGACCAGACTATCAAACATGGTACAATCATTAGTTTTGTACCAGTACATATTTTTGTTGTTGGCCTGCAGGGCCACCATTGCATTTTCATCACAAATATTGCAACTGCATCAACTTTTAAAAAGTTAAACCTTCCTTGCAACCTCTTTTGATATGCCCTGTCTTACTATGTCCTCATGATAGAGCTTCTGTAAATGATTATTGTGACCAAAATAATTCACAATAGCAATATTAACATAGTAACTGTAAAAAAAAACAATTGAAAAAATATTAAAGATGATGCCATCAGTCACTTTCCTCAGAACCAGATCCAAAAAGAGGCTGGAAAAGATGCTCCTGACAGTCCAGCACATAGCAGCGGGGTGTAAGATGCAAGCTGGGACAGCATGAGGCATAACTGGTGGGTGGGATAGTGTACAGAAATATCTGTGCAGAGTATAGATTAGAGGTACCCAATGCGACATACCACTGAAAGTGGTTGAGAACAACAGAGCTTAGATCCTGTGCAACTTCAAGTTCCATACTGACAAATAGTCACTGACTAACCAACCAACCAGACAGGTTGACAAAGAGCAGAAGAGGGCAGTATAGATGAGGCAATTCAGCTGATATCAGGAGGAAGGAGCACAATAAGATCGAGAAGAACAACTGAGGTGAAAGTGAGCCCTGTGGGAGGAGTATTAAGGAATCAATACCACAAACTGGGAGAATGGTCCCAGAAGATTCGAGGTAAAACATCTGAGGGCTATGTCTAGAAGAGGAACTGCTAAGAAACTGTGCAGTACCCTCAAACTCCAGGCATCTATTTGAGGATGGAGCTTGAGGAAGGCATTCACACCAGCTCCAAAGAATGTATTATTTATGTGTATATTATGAACGATTAAGTAAGAATGTAATCTAATTAAATTAATACAGACCATAAACATAATTATTCAATATCTTAAACCCTAATTCAAACCTGCCTGTATACTAAATAGACCGTGTGTGTGTGTGTGTGTGTGTGTGTGTGTGTGTGTGTGTGTGTGTGTGTGTGTGTGTGTGTGTGTGTGTGTGTGTGTGTGTGTCCGTGAGAGAGCGAGAGAGAGAGAGAGAGAAAGAGAGATGGGACAGGTTAGTGGTTTGTGCAACAGGAGGTGAGGAGGAGGTTTTTGAATGGCACCTCTGCTGTGAGCCAAACACACTCACACACACAGTTCAGAAGGGCATTCATATGTTTCCACCCCCATCATCATGATGAGCGGATGGAGGCTTTTAAGTAATCACATCATCTAAAAGGAGAGAACAAAGGTGAGAGAATGAGAAGAACAGGAGTGAGACAAAAACTCTAAAGCTTGTGTGAAGGGAAGGTGAAATATGTTGTATGAATGAGTCATGCACTTTTTATTCCTTCATTTTTTTTCTCTCTCTCTCCCTCTCTTGGCCCCTTCTCCCCATCCACTCCCCCAACACCACCCCACTCTCTCAAGTCTTATCTCCCTCATATTGCACTCTCAAGGTATTTGTAATCTGCTTATACTTGTTCAACCTTCTTCTACATTGTAACTTAATATGGGTCATGCCCCTGTATGTGTGTGTTAGATATAAGCTGACAGTATTACAGTATTTGCCACCTGCCATTTTTCATCTCGACCTCTCTCACAACACATGCAATGTGAAAGGTTCACACCATACAGAATTTTTGGATGGATAAGATCTATGAGAGCGATTGAGAACAAAGAGCAAAGGGGGAAAAGAATAGCAAAGTGCTTACTTTGAAGGTAGTATGCAGGCTGTCGTTCCATCTGTCCATTCACTGCTCCAGTGGTGACTTTATGTGTGAGTGGGGCACCTATTTCATGTTGTCTTAGACACACACACACACACACACACACACACACACACACACACACACACACACACACAGAGAGAGAGAGAGAAAGCTGGTACTGAAATACAAAGCCCCTATCTGAAACTCTCTGTTTGTTTATAACCCTGCTCTCCTTACACTCAGAAGACAGCATTCCAGGAGCCAGAAAAGGAAAGAGTGAGAAAAGGAAACTGTGTTTATTAAAATGCATTTTCAGTTGCTGTTTTAAATAACGTGGAATTTGAATTTCAGTTTGTTCCTTCAATCATTTGGTTTCATTACAGCTCAGATCTGATTAAAATGACCTCAGTGACCACTTAACTCTGATTACTTTGACCAGCTCTGCTCCGGAAACACAATCCAAGATCAACATCTACCAAAAAATAAAGTACTGGTTAATGTTTCCCAACCTCGGATTTGGATAGAAATAAATGTTTTAATACAGTAGAGTAGTAGTAGACAGCAACCATAGCAACACTCTGAGAACAGGAGTTTCTTGATTTTTGATTAGGAACATGGGATTTGTGCACCTGTAATGAAGACATTGAGAAGGTGTGTGTATTTTTGGGAAAGAAAAAAAACAACAAAATTGCTCCTACAGCATTTTTCTCTGTGACTCCATATTTACTGATACACATGGGTCACTGTTTTCTATAACTACAAATTCCAATGTCACAGGCGCACAGGTGTTGAGAACGTCATGGTCTCTGCAACGTGCACAACGAAAGCATTACCATGTTACTGCTTTGAATGTTCTCTTTCTTCTTACAGATCATGGCATAATGATTATTGCTTTGTCTTGCTAAATGGTATACTGCCAGCACAGTCACACATGTAAGGTACCTCAGTGTTGCTTTCCAATGTGTGTACATTTAAACTGCTTTCAGTAGAAGTGCTTACTCAAGATGCTGCACTTGTAGTCTCCCTAACAAAGCTCATACTTTGTATGCAAGTGTAGTTAGCCTCAAATTTTAATTTTAGGTCGAAAATATAAAATTAGTAATATTAATTTATAATATACCAAAGTCCTGATGACAAATGGTGACATAAAAGCTGGTTACGGGCTTCCTGCGAGCACTAGGCTGTGATGTGTGCGAAGCGCAGCACACGTCGCAACTACTCAAAATTTGCTCACTTAATAAATTTGGGACTTCCACATATGGAACAGCTGATGTCCTCTGAGCTGCTACAAAGAATCAAAAGTCTATTTACGCCTCTTGCTGCCCAAACTTTCTACTCTCACTTCCTTTGTTTGTGACTACTGTCACAATCTCATCACTGAACACTACATAATTCTTCATAGCAGAGCTGTGCACAGCTCATTGATCCACTCAGCCCCTCCTGACTGCTCTCTCTCTCTACCTCTCTCTCTTTCACTCGCTTGTGCCGACACAATGACAAACACATGCACAGACATAAATACAAGTGTGTACACACACATTAACAGTGAACACATCTGTATAGACTTTTAGCGAACATAAATAACATATTTCATATGGAGCTGGGAAGTGAGATCTAATATCAAACGGTCAATGAAGACACATTCAAGACATATTGTAATGCAAGGTGTGAATAGAAAAAACTTGTCTCCCACAAGTAGATTCAGTGGTCTCTTTGGCACACACCTATTGAGCCTTTTCAACAGAAACACAAAGGGTGTGTGTTCCGGTTATATGTCACACATCTTGTGTGGCCATGAATTTGGCATATTTTCCATCATGTGACTTTGAAAAGATAGTAATCTGTGTGGGTTTATGCCTTCAGTTGTGTCTGTGTGTGTGTGTGTGTGTGTGTGTGTGTTATGATGTGTTTAAACCACAGGTGGGTAAGCAGCAGGTCGCCATCATTTATCCTAAATGGTTTAGTCCACCCCCATATGATCTTAGTAATCACTGTTATTTTGAATGGACTGCACAGAGGTTGACAGGGTAATGTGTGTACACATACACATGCACTGTTCTCTTCTGCTCCCTCACACACAGCTACAGGGTGCTGGTCAAGATGATTACTGTTATTTTGTAGTCTGGCCAGGAGGCTAAAATGTCCCAACTCATAGTGGTGCACGCACTGGGAGGTGCACGGCTTCATATCCTAAGCTGCTTTCTGACATGCACTGAACTCCAGATCGCAGGCAGATCCTCCGCGTTTTCTCCGGAGGAGGTGCATGCGAGATCCTCCGCAGAGACTGCGGACTTGGTCCGCCTGGCCTCATGGTATAAAGTGCGCAGAAAGTCAGGAGAATCCGATGTGAGAACACAGCAGGGAATCCCCTGCTGAATTCACCGTGGGCGAGTGGGCTGGGGGGCGTGGGGCGCGCGACTGACGCAAACAGGAATAAAAACAAAAAGAAAACCAATATATCCCGGTTGAAGACACAGACGAAGATGTTAAGAGAGTTGGTGGTGATAAGAGCCAACGACGGTGTCCGGGTGCTGTAAACATCGTCACGTCATCCACCTCTCGCCTAAATAAATAATGCTGAAGATTTGATGCCGGTGTGAATGCGTCTGTGCAGAGAACCTCCAGCTGCATTGTGCATGTGTGAAAGGCAAAGTCCGGGTAAAGTCTGGAGAATTGGGTCCGGCAGGTTGAGTACATGGCTACTTTTTTAGAGGAAATACATAAGTCATACCAGAAATGTCACATAGCAGCTCCGCAGCAGACACACTCCCTGTGGGAACAACATACGCCTGTAAGACGCAGCCGCCATGCGCTGCACACGCACCTAGTGTGGACCAGACATGAGAAACATCATATGTGCCCGATCGCATATGGTGAATTCTGTGGACAATATCCTGCTATATTCACTCATTCGGACATCATCCTGGCAAGACGAACTGAGCTTACTGACTGACATTTGGATTCTCACATACGTCTGATTTCAGGAGAATATCCAGAGTTTATTGCATGTCTGAAAGAAGCTTTAAGGATTAAGAAAGAAAGACATCTATTATTTTCCTCTAAGATCTGCTGGTTTATGGCTCTGATATTGCTTTACCAGTTACTTTGTTTAAGCTACTGTCCTTCTCACCTTTTTCCTGGCACAGCTCTTTTATCCTTTCCTTACTCAAAGGTTGTGTATTTGTCCAGTATTGGTCCCATACAATGAATCAAAGAGGGACCCACACTTACACCCATATACACACATGGGCTTTTTTATTGCTGCTCAACTGCACACTTAAACATGTATATACACACGCACACACGCACACGCACACACACACACACACACACACACACACACACACACACACCCTCTCACAAACACTCTGAAGGCGTATAGAATCAGTATTGTGTGGGTCAGTGGGGGGCACCAGCAAATACACTGGTGTTAGAAAAGCCTCACTGCTGGAAGGAGGGAAAACTAAGCAAGAAAACTGCCCAGTGAGTCCAATCCTGCCTCTTCCTGCAGGGTATTGGGATCTAAAATAGCCACATAGAAGCCTGCATGGAGGATGTTTTTCTCCCTTCTTCTCCTTCCAATGTGGGAAAACATTTGTTTCAAACCTGAACAGTAATAAAGAAAATTCAGTTAGATTTTTTGAAAAACATTGACTATAAAATCAAAGCAAAAAACTGAATCAGAACAGCTGTATCTGGTTTGCAGTTAAACCAGATAGGATGAAAGCTACGTTTTCTAACGTTCTCTCTGCAACATAGAGTAAATATATAACGCTCTGCACACAACATCCAGCACGCAAACAATAAAAAAGTGAATATGGAACGTAATATGTTCATTATTAATAAACTTTAAATATCTGTAGCAATGGCAACAGCAGTGCTTTCGCGACAGTGGGAGAATTCACAACAATAACAACAGATTGTCCAATTGAGGGTTCTGTGTACTAAGTCGAGCTTCAACTTAATTTGAATAAACATGTTCAGAATGGACACGATAGACTAATAGGCAGAGTGAACATTCTCATGTGGTTTGTAGTGATGCATTTTGGTTTGCGTAGATATTTATTTTGCAAATGCAGTGGCTGTTGTGCATTTGCTTGGTATTTGTAGTGTGAATGGACAGTGTAGCTGCCTTCAGACATGGACTGAACTCTGGAGATCCTCTGGACGTTCTCTGGAGGGGCTGTATGTGTGAATGCAATTATTTTGTGTGTGTATACTGTAAGTGAGGATTATAATAATGTATAGATTGATAAAATATTTAGATCCCACACAACCTGTATCATGACAAAATTATTATTAATAATTTCTGCCGTCAAAAGCTCAATGTACGTTTCATAATCAAATGAGCTTATAAAAAAGTACTGGCTAAATAAATGCATGTATTTTTGTTTATTGTTGCACATTCATCTCATGCTTTATTTTTCTGCCTTTTTTCTTCTTGTCTTGATGTAATAGTCAACATTGCAAAAGCTCAACAGGCCTTTGGGCTTTTAATATGACCTCTGTGTGTGACCTTAGCACTTTCTATGAGTGTTAACGGGCTTTTTTTATTTATTTTTTTTGTTTGTTGAAATGTATATTTTGTGTTTATGTTGGTTTCATGTCATTTAAAGGAACATTTATACCATTTTTCACAAAAGATAAGACTGAAAGTGCCTGAAAATGTCAAATGGTGTAACTTCAAAAGAATAAGAAATATTTTATATTTTATACAACTTAAGTGTATGTAAGTGGACTAATAAAAAAAATATATATATTTTAAAATATCACAGGAAAATAATTATTTATTAAGATTATGTCAAAATATACAATTGTATACGTTTTTGCAATATAGAACGGGCCATATGCTGAAAACACGGTTTGGTTTCAAATTCTTCTTTGACAAATTGAGCACAAACTATTAAAAACTATGTTATCACTCTGCAATAAAGGATAACATTTTATTCAACATTTATTTTCCTGTATGTTATTATATTTTTATAAAAAATACTGGTTACTCTTACTGACACAAACCAGTTACACAACCTGACCATGTTGCTTCTACAGTCAAAGGTTATTTTTTGTTGAAGAAATTGGCACTAAAAATCAAGCACGACTGTCAAGAAGATCAATTGAACATTTTATTAATATTTTGAGGAATAAGAAAGAATAAGAATTAGAAAAAAAACATCTCATAACAAGAAATGGATGATTCATGTCTTCTATAGTGAACTGAAACATCTGATAATAACAAATCTTTTGAAAAAATATTTTCAGAAATTGTGTGTGTGTGTGAGTGTGTGTGTGTTGTTGTTTCCAATTAGTCCTATGTCCAATATAAACTGTATTTACCTGCAGTGTCCAGTCTCTGTTTTCAGTTGTGCCTAAGGAACTACAATCAGAGGATTTAGGCTTGGATAACTTTTTTATTTTTGCTTGAAATCCAATTTATCCTGCTTTTAAAATTGAATATTTCCATCCTTCCATTATCTATACTGCTCATCCTGTTGAGGGGCATGAAGGGAGCTAGAGGCGATCCCAGGTCACATTGGGCAAGAGGTGGAGGACACCCTGTTCAAGTCGCGAGTGTATCTCAGGGCCAACATACAGAAACAGACAACCAGTGACTATGGTCACTTTAGAGTCTAACTCCCCCTCTGTGGGAAGAAGCTTTGAGAAAACCACTGATGTATATATCTCTCTTTATATATATATATATAAACATATGTGTGTGTGTGTGTGTGTATGTGAGAGAGAGAGAGAGCGCGAGAGAGAGAGAATGTGTGAGTCCTTGTAAAATACCTTCATGCTGCTCTGTTACCGAATCCTCAGTTAAGCCCAGTCACTCCCTCTCTTTCTCTCTTAGTACCTTTGGTATATACATCAGTCCAACACACACACACACACACACACACACACACACACACACACACACACACACACACACGCCCACACACACACGCACACCCACGCCCACACACACGCACACGCACACGCACCACATTTCTGCTTGTGAGAGTGAGACAGAAAGAGAGAGCTCATGTGTGAGGCTGAGCGGGGTAGTTGCTGTGCTATGAATACATATGCGGTCGGGAAATCGGGGAGATCAGGGCAAAAGAATGCAGAGAGAGAAGAGAGGGTGAGAGGTAGAGAGGGAGAGCGAGAAGAGAGGGAAGAGACAGGAGAGAGGGAGAGAGAAGAGAAGGAGAGAGAGGAGAGAGGGAGAGAGAAGAGAGAGAGAGAGAGAGGAGAGGTTGACAGAGAAGAGAGGGACACAGAAGAGAGAGAGAGAGAGAGAGAGAGAGAGAGAGAGAGAGAGAGAGAGAGAGAGGGAGTGCCCTGCGCCCCGGTCCTCCTCTCATCTCCTCTCTCTCTCTCTCTCTCTCTCTCTCTCTGTCCACTCAGAGTCCCTCCTTCCAAGTATTTCCTCCTCTCATGATTCTCACCATTTCTATCTCTCTCACCCCCATCTGTGTCAGCCAATCACATTCTTCCCTCTGCTCCCTGTGCCCCCCAAGACTCCGCCCCCTCTCTCGCTCCAGCAGCGAGTGAGCTTGAAAGCGACAGGGGCGCAGGAGAGAGAGGGAGGGAGCGGGGCGGCGGTGAGAGTCAGGCAGAGGGAGGCAGAGGGGCTCAGAGAGAGGGAGAGACTGGTGCACTTTCCTAAACTGACGTAGAGGAGGTAAAGAAAAGGAGCGACGACATTCACATTTGCCTTCTCCTCCCGTCACCTGGAGGCGCAGTGGCTGCACGAGAAGAAGTGAGAGACAGGAGCGAGGCAGAAAAAAGAGACGTCAGGACACGCGGCGTGTGCTTTGTGAAGCTTTTCCAGAGGAGGAAGGAGCGAGGGGAGGCAGGAGGAGGCAGAGAGGAGGCAGAGAGGAGGTGTGATGTTATTTTCCCCTCAGCAGCGGGGAGACTCGGTGTTCATGCTGCCTGGAGGGACCCTGTGTGCTTTTTGGGAACATTAACTCTTCCATTCAGGCGAAACTGGAGTACTCACACAGACAAGGTAGACCACTGAAGTCAGTCCTCTTGTTTTTCCTTCCAGCTCCCCTGTGTGTGTGTGTGTGTGTGTGTGGTGGTGTGTGTGTGTGTGTGTTGTGTGTGTGTGTGTGTGTGTGTGTGTGTGTTTACCTCTCATTGTTCGAATTGGCTGACTAATTAAAAACTCATTGACAAAACCAAAAACGCGCGGGTGTGTTTGGCCTCATGGTTTGTTTGATTTGTTGAGGAAGTGGCAGGAGAGAGAGAGAGAGAGAGAGAGAGAGAGAGAGAGAGAGAGAGAGAGAGAGAGAGAGGGAGAAGATGAGTGTGGTAGAATTGCCATTTGTGTTCCTGTATTATCTTTCGTTTTTCTTTTCTATTTCCTCCTCTCACCTGTTTCCCTCTGAGTCTCTCGCCTGTGCTCTCACCGTCCAAACTGGAGACTTCAAAGCTAAATCAAGCGGACAGTTGGCGAGTAAGCCGACAGTCTTTGGTGCAGGCAGCTCTTCAGTTCTCTTTTCTTTCTTTCCCCAGTCACTTTCTAGTCCAACACGAGCAGTCACTCACACATCAGCTCATCCTAAATCACTGTCAGACTCTCCTCCAGTAAGTAGCCTGTGCTGCCAGCCAATTAGGGACTACTGCCTTTGTCTCCTTGCTGCAGTCCTCTTAAGCACACACACCAAATATTTCTGTGCTCAATCATACACAGGGAGCATTAGCTTCAAGGCTGCTTTAGATTTCGAGGCCATTATGTGCGGGCAATATTTACAGAGAGGGGATTGGGAGTATTGGCATAATTAGAGTAGCAATCAATGTGGAGGACATAATGAGAAACAAACTGCTGTCAGTCGTACATGAATTTACACCAGCAAGTTTTCTGGAGGTTCTTTCCACACAGATAAAAGAAACTGTGACTCTGAACAAGAAGCAGCTGGCCCTTGAATTCATTTAAGTTTCAAAAATGTGTTTATTTGTTCCTATTTGATCTATTCTTGTTCTTCCTGTTGATGAGGGGTGCTTTGAATTTCTACTTTAAACATTCAAAATGTGAAATGATACACCAAGTAGACTTTGAAATGATCACACTTAATATTAATATACTTCACAGAGCTGCCCTCGTGTAACACACCTCAGGCTTGGTTCCTAATTCGTGATCACTCAGTGTTGCAGGCTTTCAGCAGTCCTCAGTCCATTGCTTTTTGTTGTGATGCCATCAAGTCATGTTCGTACCTGAACTGGTCACATGGTGATATGGTATTGGTTTTTTTCGGTCTTCATATTTTAGCACTTGTGAAGTTTGGATTTTATCTCAGATGTAGAGAGTATAGGTGCTATTTGTTTTATTTGATTCAAAAATACTTTCCTTACAAGTAGTAAGTCTTGGTTCTAAAGTGTAATTCAATTTTGAATAGAAGGAGGAAATATGTTCATCCGTGCTGTCTGTCACCCTGACAGAAGTGAGTCAACTATTTAACCAACGAGGTAAAACTCAGGAAAACATCTGCAGTGTGATTTGGCTTTCAGGCAATTTATCGTGTCTGCTTCTAGCATTTTGTGCTTTGAAACGCCTGTTGGTGTGTGTGTGTGTGTGTGTGTGTGTGTGTGTGTGTGTGTGTGTGTGTGTGTGTGTGTGTGTGTTCGGTGTGGCGTGTGTGTGTGTGGGGGGGTTACAGTGGCTGGACTTAGTGCTGCTGCTCAGAAAAACAGAAAGAGAGGCTTTTGCTTTTTGCCTAATCATTTCCAGACATGGAGATTTGCATTCCATAGCTTTCCCCTGTGCTGTGCGCATGTGTGCGTGTGTGTGTGTGTGTGCGTGTGTGTGTGTGTGTGTGCGTGTGTGTGTGTGTGTGTGTGTGTGTGTGTGTGTGTGTGTGTGTGTGTGTGTGTGTGTGTGTGTGTGTGTGTGTGTGTGTGTGTGCCTGTGCGTGCATGTTCGTGTGTTTGTCTCTTTTCTCTTTCTTTTCCCTGTGTTCTCCTCTGAAGTTTTACCTTTTCAATTAGAAACATAAATTTTGAGATGCTCCTAAGAACGTGTGTGAATAATGAAGCGAAAAGGAAGTCGGTGATGGATTGAAGGAATTAAACTGTCACTGTGGGAGGAAACCTGCTTAAAAACGACTTTGAATGGACACATCGTAAAGAAAGGAGGCCAGAGAAAGTGGGAGAGAGAACATGTGTAACTTATTAAGATTCCAGTGGGTCTATTAGGAATGAAACGCCACAGCAATAATATTAGTATGTCACAGTTGAATGTAAGTATGAAAAATGTTCACCTGATTCATATTACTTATTAGCAGCAACTATTTTTCCATTCAATTATTTTTTACACAGTATGATTTTAATTAGTTTTGGACAGTTTAATAAGTAGAGTGTAGGTCTATGTAAACATATAATTCTTTTTTTTTTGCTATTTTAATTATCGAGTGAATCAATTTAGTTAGAATTTATTATTATTGTATTATTACAACATTTTATTATATAAGATACAAAAATAAAAATAACAACATAATATAATCATCTTAAAGACTGGCTATCGACCTCCCTGACTTCAATATACAAGCATCAGCCATTGAAAAAATTCATTTTCATCGACCACTTGAAGATTCAGCATAAGAGTCAAAGCGCGACAATAACATTAACATACTTACTAATTACTAACTATTTACATAATACATATTATATATTATACATATATATAACACATGTTATATATGTTTTTGAGCATGAATCAAAAGGCAGATGCAGATGTTAAGAGGATGTTTTACATGAAGACGAATATTTTTGGGGTGTTTTAGTTGATGATTTTAATTGTGAGTGTGCATGTGGCTCAGGTTTTCAGTAAGAAACCTGACAGTGCCCCATATAATTAGCTGATGTGGAAATTCCTGGATATATTTGATCTGGATCCTTCTTGTTCCCACGTGGGCTTTTTTCTGGTCTCTGGAATGTTTGTGAATTCAGAGGACTGGGAGTTTCGGACCTATCACTTTCAGGGACTGAGCTCACTGCACAGAGAGATGTTACATGTTGGTTGCACTCAGGAAAATACCAAGAAGAGAATGTCGGAAAAATGAGTGTAGAACAGCACAAAGTTTTCACCAATATGATTATGGAGCACCCTCCTTGTTGTGATGCTCATGCCATTATAAGCTGTTTTGACACATAAAAATGTGTGATTATATTATTTTTATAATCAAAGCCTGAAAGAAAAAGTAGTACCAAGGGATTTAAATATAATACACCAAATAACTTTCTATTATTAGCTCTCTATTATGACAGCTAAATAATAGTTATTATTGTACTGTTAAAACAAAGAAGCTTCCATGAATGACAATCAAAATCCAAATTTCCCCAAAAATCGAATTAAACAGTAAACGCGTAAAACGTACTGTGCCGCTTGAAAATTCCAAATGGAATGTGTTTTTACTTTAAGCAGCAGTATTAGTATCAGGATCATTCAACGATACTTCTTATGGAAAAATTAATTTGCAGGATACATATTTAATAATTTTATAGCTACAACAAATTGTAAAACATGTAAAACATGCAACCTGCATTTATTGAGATTTTCTATTTATTGTTATGCCAATTACCTTATTGTCATTGTTATTACTCAAGTTAAAACCTATTTGGAAATTTCTTATCCAAATGGAAATTAGACACAAGAGGTACAGCAATTTAAACAATTAAGGGGTTTGCTGTGTGAACTCATTTACAGCTTTTCAGGTTGCATTTACTATTCTTTGACTTTGGTTTTTATCTCTTCTAATTCTAATGATATTTTATTGCACATCACTTTGGTCAACTCTCTCTGGTTGTTTTTATGTTATTGATTTGAAACATGATAATTGATACCATCTGTTTATTACTATCAGTAGAAATTTAATATTTATGATGGAATTTTTTCTAGATGTTTTTAGAATGACAA
This sequence comes from Hippoglossus stenolepis, assembly GCF_022539355.2. Classification (NCBI taxonomy): domain Eukaryota; kingdom Metazoa; phylum Chordata; class Actinopteri; order Pleuronectiformes; family Pleuronectidae; genus Hippoglossus; species Hippoglossus stenolepis. The sequence continues at coordinate 1,129,254 of NC_061484.1, read as the reverse complement.
CAATGTGAGCACTAGAGCCTGTGTAAATGTTATTCTGTAGACTCAAGGTACATCGTTTCTGATATTTTTTGTTTCAAATAAGAATTATGTGACCAGTCAAACATTATATCACCTGTTTGATCCCACCATTAATGCAATTGGTAGACACACACACACACACACACACACACACACACACACACACACACACACACACACATATGGCCATCTATGTTATTTACAGATATGTAGACATTCAGTGAGTGATCAAGCATGTCTTTACATTGTTTACATACTTTGTTGAGGGTTAAGGGCAGAGGATGTCACACCTTGTTAAAGCCCTGTGAGACATATTGTGATTTGTAAATATGGGCTATACAAATAATATTTGATTGATGGATTGATTTACAGAACACACACATTGTTTGTTTCTGTCCTAGGTTTAAGAAACAAGCTACCGATGTAATTTACTGTGCGACTGTGTGGGTACATTTTGTATATATATATATATATATATATATATCCATCTAAGTCTATATACACAAATATATAGATAGATAAAACACAGGTAGCTCAAATCTGTCACCATCCACAAATAGAGCGTTATCCCTTAGCAACAATGCCTTTGACAGTCTATTTTGAGAAAGATATCATGTCTGTGGTATAGGGGTCTGCTTTTGTGTGTGTGTGATCATGCTTCAAAGCTAGATGATGAAATACAGCAGAATGACATCACTTTGAAACAGAAGTAAAAGAATGATTGCAGTGTGTGTGTGTGTTTGCATACTGGTATAAATTTCCTTATTACATGCTTACATTACATTACACACACTAGGGCTGTCACTTTTTCCTAAAATGAGCGATTGGATGTTACATAACATGCAATAACTATATGAAGATATTGTGATATATGTCATGATTCTCCGCTCAGTACAGTATTGTTTAGTTACGTCCTCCATTCACATAGCAAAAGAAGTAATACCACCGGCTTACTTACTTAAGTGAGGTCAAGAGGGCATGTAGAAGGTCAAGCTGATGGTGAGTGCCCTCTGCTGGATCATGAGGCAAACTACTTCAGAAGTTCTGATGCGCTTGCACATCTTCAACATAAAAGAATAGTTACAAGTCAAATCTGAATATTTTTCTCATGTCGGAATGAATGTTTGAATTTTGAATAAAAACAGCCCTCCACACACACACACACACACACACACACACACACACACACACACACACACACACACACACACACACACACACACACACACACACACACACATCCTCCCTCTCTCTTTCTCTCAAATTTAAATAAGCTTTATCGGCAAGGCAGTACAGAATATTAACAGTCACAAATAATGAGCAATAAATGTACCATCATTTTAAAATATCCACCATTGTTTAATACATTATAAAATAAAACATTAATAACAGTTATATTTGACTCATGATTCTATAGGACCAGGACGTATGAAAGGAATGTATTTAATATATAGAAAAACATGGACAGCCGCATCTTACTTTACATTTACAGATGTAATCCGTCAGAAACAATTGCGGCAGAGCTTGTTCTCCTTGTGCGTCATAACAATCAATTTATTTTGCAGCTAATACTACACGTTGAACTGTCTCACGATACAGGCTAGAAAAGCTGTTTGGCAATGAATTCCAGTGTGACCTCCATAATATTGTGTACCACCTTAGATAAAAGCTGACTTTAAGATAATAAAGCACTGATTCAAAGAGCTGCCCTCGCTGGATCACTGTAACATTCTTGACCTCAAACCATTAACTAGAACTAGATTTTATGGCTAAAACTTGTGGGGTTAGTATTGGAAAGATTAATGAGATTAGGAGTAAATAAGTAAATATTGAAAAAAGAGGTAACATCACTGAGAAGCATGGTGCCAAGAGATACTGAGTGACTAATACAATACACGCACATGCATGCGCACAAACACACCCACCCTCTAATCACCTCTAAATACAGCACCACCTTCTGCTGCTGATGTGCTCATGGTTCATTTTCCCATCACATCGTCAATCTTCATTTCCTAGAGCAGCCAGATAAGACCTGAAAGGAACCTGCTAGTGATACAAGGGTGTGTGTGTGTGTGTGTGTGTGTGTGTGTGTGTGTGTGTGTGTGTGTGTGTGTGTGTGTGTGTGTGTGTGTGTGTGTGTGTGTGTGTGTGTGTGTGTGTGTTCTATTTGTATTGTTGGAATGCAGGGATAGGTTTTATATGCTCCACAGTGGGCATCCTTCAAGGAGCCATTCCTTGGTGTTTTATGATAAAGCCAAATACATCAAGCAGTTGACAACTAGTCGCTAATTTGTATCGTTCATGTAAATATATTTTGAATGAATAGTTGGCAGCTTCAGCTGCATTTAGCAACAGAGCAATGTCAGTGTTAATTATATTCTTTGTGCCTGTATGGTGTGTGAGGAGCTGATAATTTCTGCTGGCAGTTTGAGTATTCTACAGAATACAATGCAGAGCAGTGTCTTAAAGATGGACAGGTGTCACCATAGTGTTTGCTTATTTTGGATAGGGTTGGGTATACATGGCCGATACCTACCAGACCTAAGCTCAGCACTAAAATAATTAAACAGCACAGCATGTGCGAAGAGATAGATAGATAGATAGATAGATAGATAGATAGATAGATAGATAGATAGATAGATAGATAGATAGATAGATAGATAGATAGATAGATAGATGGATGGATAGATGGATAGAGTTTATTGTTTGACTGGGCTCAACAATACACACACAATTCAAAGTTAACATTACATTTAACTCTGGTGGCAACACACTCTTTACATAGATGGGTTAGGTTTTATTCAGTGTGTTATGTGAATATGTCGGAATTTTTGCACTTACATATATTTGCATATTTAAGTATATTTTAAACTGTTAATGTGATACGTTTTAACTTCCAATCTGCATTTGCAATTTTTTTAAAAAATCACCCACCATCATTCTGTCTATTTTCCCAAGAAAAATGGAACGGGTCTGGCTCCATTGTACCACAGCCGTTTTTAAAGTATTAATTTCGCACTGGTATCGGAAAAATCCCAAACAATACCTAACCTCAGTTGTGAAAACTGTTGGGTATTTTTTCTATATCCATTTCCTGAACTCCAGAGAATGTCCGCACAATGGGGTCTGGACTTTCTCTGGAGTTTGCCTTTCAAACATGAAGAACGTAGCGGGAGATTCATCATCATCATTATCTATATTTTTAAAACCTTATCTTCTTTGTCACGAGAAAAGAGTGTTATGACGTTTTATAATTTTCATGTGTCAGCACTACTGATTCAGAACCTAAGTGAAACTGGAAGTGTCTGCTCTGTGCAGAGGATCTGGTGTCAAAGGCATTAAAAAGGTTTGGTTCTGTTCTGTTAAACCAGTCAACACAAACATAGACGTATCAACATGCCTGTGAGAGAGTAGCACCACTGCACACATGAAACGTTAACAAACACAGAGTTAGAGGTCTCATATAGTATTATGAGAAGTAAGAGACTATTTCTGATCATTATTAAAGTATGACTAAGGTGGGCCCCAAAAGTCTAAGTATATAAAGTGACACACTGCCCACAACTTCAAGCGTACCACAAGAAATGAAACTGCCCACTGCAGGTCTTCCATGCGAGACGTGGTGACCACTGAGTAGTACCTATATGGTAAATGGTTTTGTATTTATATAGTTGTTTTTTTTTGTCTTGATGACCACTCAAAGCTCTTTACAGTACAGTTTTACATTCACCCATACATTCATACAGTGCATCTATAAGCACTTCGGCATGCAGATGGGGAAGACTGGGGATCGAACTGCCGGTTGGAGGACGACCTCTCTACCCCTCAGCCACAGCCGCCCCAATATGACAAGCAAAGAATTTGAATTTCTTGTAATAGGCTTACTTGAGTAATTGTTTCAGCTCTAACGGAAACCGAAAGTCCTGTGGTTCCCTGACTCAACTTTTCTTGGAATACATGGATGATTTAAAATGTTCACAGATATCTACCAGCTTTGGCTTTGCCCTAGGAAAGTGGCTCTGACATTTCTATACTAATTTAGACAACACATACGCAACCTTCACGCACCCATACAAGCCTACATTTCTTATCATTTAAAAAAAGGACAGAACTTGCAGATGAGATGCACATGTACATACACAAACAGAAAGACATTGTTGCATAGTATACCCTCATTGAGGTCATGCTTGAGCAGAATTGTTCAACCTAAACTGAGAAGCCTTGCACTCTCGGCTACGTAGCTGCACATGCGAAGAGCACTTAACGTTCAAGGCACTATCTAAAATACCTCAAGATATCCTTGAGGTAAAACAGTGTTTTATGCCAACTTTTAGTAACAGGTTTATCCTGTAAATGATTGATAGGAATTATGGAATATTGCCTTCTCTGAAGGAACATTCCCATTTTTAAGTCACAAATAATAATCACTCATTTTTTTCTTTCTTTCCAGGGATTCTTATGTAATTTATCAGCTTTCTTCACTCTTGTAACACTGATTTACTTGATAAAGTAGTACTGCCTATTTATTTTGGCACAGTTCTTCATGCACCCTCGTACTCCTAAAGCAAGGAGAAATAATGCCAGATTGGATTGCATCATTTCTTGGGATGAAATGGTTACCCGTCTCATGGCAAACCAGGACAAGATATTCAACAGTTCTTATCACAGTTGAAAATTGTAATCATCTTTTTAAAACTGTTTTTGATTATGTGGGTCTGAAAACTGACATTTAATACTGTCCAGCATCCACCAAAGTTGGAAACATCTCCTAGAGGCAGGCATAATATGCAATGTGGATTTGATTGCATCAGTCTGATGTGGTATTGTATTTTGGTTTTATAATGTGCACTTTGAATGCAAGTTAAGTAAATCTTTAGCTCAGGATGGGGGAAATGTCATGGTTTGTCTGTCTACCTTGCTAATAGCTTGTCAATAATATAAATAGCTTTTAGTGATGCTACCTGTAAAGATTATACTTCACATTGTTTTGCCTCTGTTTGCATTGTGTCTGCAGACCGTTCACACTTTGCACTCAATACCATAATGTAGTTCATTTCAAATCAGTTGTTGAATTAGTGTGCCATTAGGAGAAATATTGTAGAATCACATTCAACACTCCTCTGTCCTTATGCCATTTATTAGGCATTTCAGTTAAGCTATTTTCAAACATGATCTCCTGATAATGTCCAGACCATGTTGTACAGCGAGAGAGAGACAGAGAGAGCAAACAAACTATGGGAGGAAAAAAGTTATTGACATATAGTAAAATAAATGGGGAAGCACAGAGACAGACCGGGGGAGAGAGTGCTCAGTGCATGATGGGACTTCCCCCGGTAGTCTAGGCCTAGATTGGCATAACTAAGGTTCAGCACTAACCTGATCCAGCCTTATAGCTTTCAAAAAGTAAAGGTGTTAACCTTAACCTCCACTCTTTTGTGTGTGGTTGGTCCCTGTGTCACCCCCCACTGTTTGTCAGTGTGTGTATTAGCTCAATGTTTTTCCTATACAGAATGACAACCCCCATCCCGGCCAAAAAATATATCTTTTTTATTTAACTTTGCAAGACAAGAGACAAGACATTGACAAGACAATACAAGGAGGACAGGAACATGACTATGTGAATACAGGCCAGTTAAGATATCGGAATGACAAAGCATTGTGCGTGTGTATATTGTTTTCTATAAAGACAATTATTATGATTATTATTTAATAATAACAATCAAACCACTTTGATAATGAACTCATCATTACAACAATAATCCTACAAATTAATAATAATATGACTCAATAAAATGACAATTCAACCATCACTATAATAATATTTATTATAAAATTATTATTAATATGATAATAATGATAGGGATGCACTATATGGATTTTTCCGATAACAGATAATTACATGCTTCACGTGGCCGATACCGATACGACCAATAATTTCACGTTTCTTGAAAAGAAGTTCATAGCCTGTAGTTTATGCACACCTAAGGGTAAACTTGCAAAATACAGTAAGCAAATATGGATGAATTACTATTCCATTGTTAACACAACAAAAACAGTTGTGACTCACTTCTGAGAGTTCATTTAGTACATCAGAAAACTTCAAACAACTTTAGGTGGAGGAGGGAAATTTCTCCTTTAAAAGAGTTTAAATTAAAAAATGTTACATTTCTAATAAGACATGTCAAGCTATTAAAATAGTAATTCAGATAGAATATTGAGCTGCAAAGCTAGTCGCCAGCAGCTGTGAGTTTATGTTTTCACCTGGTTAATTTAATAAAGATGCTGAAAAGCACCAGTACCGTCTCTGGCTGTGTGTGGGACACCCCGGTGGCATGGTCTATTCACACAGTGGCGCCCAATGTGGGGCTCCACGCAGCCAGAGATGCGAAACGGCAAGCAGAGATGGCGCTTGTACGGTTTGCGGAGGAGACCAGACGGTGGCTGGAGGCTCTCCAGAGGCAGGCGGAGAGGGAGACGGCGCTGATGGAGCGTCTGCTGGCCCAGTCGGGGCCAGCTCCGGCTCCTGCCTGCCGCACCAAGCTGAAGCTGGGGGCGAGATCAGCTCCGATTCCGCGTCCCCTCGTGGCACTGCTGCACTGACACTCACCTAGGCCGTTACCGTAACGCTGGCTGCATGCGCCTCGTATTCTCACCATACATCATCGTCGCAATTTGATGCAAATTGCAACCCTACAGTCCGAGGGTGTCTCTCATGCTGAAACATCCAGCATCCACCCTTGTAATTTTCTGTTATGAATTGTCTCTTTCATTGCTTTGTAGTCAAAGGTGAAAAAGGAATGTAGCTTACCTCCGTACAGCACAACAGTTGCGGAGATGTAGATAGCGTACCTTAGCAAGAGAGTAGTTCTGAGCAGGGTCCTGCTTCCTCCAGCTGAGTCGATGTGGTCAGACCAGGGGGGAAAGGTTGTTTGTGTCAGAACTCTAGTAGCATGGCCCAGTCATCTTGTATCTCACACCACCTCGTGAGAGTAGTACTCACAGGGACATAGCGACAAAATAAACTGTTTAATAACAAAGTGAAAAATAACCAGTGCTTTCCACAAGTGCCTGCTTCTTATTGAAGTTCAGTTGGTTACTATATTGAGGCTTGTGTGGCTTTTATTTTTAATTCCCTGTTTGATCTGTACTTACTACAAAACCCTGTTTTGATCCACTCCCATTCGTTCTAATCCTCTTTCCTCTCCTCCTGGGGTGGGGCTGCTTATTCGCTCACACATACCATGGAGTGATCAGAGCAGACAGTGTTGGACAGTGACCTAGGTAAAGTGACGTTAACTTGAGTAACTATTATAAACTTAATGCGTAACAAGTTAACTAAGTAGAACAGTGATAGTTGTAACTGTTTTGACTGAAGTCTACAGATGACATGTTTACACAACCATGTCATGGTTAAGCTAATTTAAACAACTTTGAATCCAACTCATTTGGACAAGCTTTTCCAAAAACATACACAGACAGGTGCAAGATACAAGTTAGCTAAAAGAGGCATAAGAATACATAAAAACAAATAAAGATTAAATAACAAATGTAATGACAATAAAAACATTTAAAATTTAAAACAAATTCTTAAAGCTAAAAAGAGGGCAAGGGTTTAAGGCAGATTGAAGGAGGGATACACGATATAGAGTAGCAGGTAGTGTTACAAAACAAAACAACACCCTGAAGGCAACAAGGAAAACTCACTAGTAAGAACATATTCAGAAGACTGATTTCCGGAGGATTTATGGTTACAGAAAGAACTTGGATCTCTTTGTTTCACTCTTGTGATTATGAAACAGATTTTGACTTTTGTTTAGGCTGTTTCTGTCTTTTATTGTAAGGCTGCACCAGCTGATGAGAGCGAAACACAGGAGCCTCAAAAAAGACTGATACAAATGAAAGCGAATGCAGGGCTGAGAGAGTGGGAAAGATTCTCTGCTGCCCATGTTTCACCATAGCATATCAAATTTAAGGAGATCATAGTACACAGATATTTATATGATGTCACCATTTCTACTATATAACTTTTCCTCGATAGATATTTAAGACACGTCGATAGAACTCATCCCGTCCATGTTTTGACGGACAACACAAACAGCAAATGAGAATGAGCATAGCGCCACGCCGCACCAATCATGTGGCTGGAATAGAGTTACAACCACATCAGGTTAGGTTGACGCACACAGCACAGGGCGGCGGTGGAGCAGCAGCACATGTGTTACTGTTTGGGATCCTGCAGAGAGGAGGACGACTCTGCATCGATGCAGTGACTGAACATAATCATGTTTTCACCTACGTTCATAGTTTTAGCAGGTTTCCACCACTGATTAATTATATCACTGCTGCTTCAGGATCAGAGAGACGCTCATTAAAGGTCCGGTCATCCTGTGTCAGAGTCTGTCGGAGCTTACTCCTCCTCTGACCTGCGCACACTATACACTTTAACAATAAACACCAGCCCTGGTTTCAAGTTATTAGGACATGTACAGGACTGACGTTTACTTTGTGTTTGTTTGATTCTCTAGAGTTTATGAGACACATGTTTAAACCTGCTACACAACACAAGACGTGATGCGCACAGTCAGGACATCATGGTTTAAGTGAACGGAACGATCCGGAGACGACGTGATCCGACATCATCGATTAATAACTAAATACATGTGATTATCAGTTCGTGTATGAGGAGGGACGAGCGGAGACACACACACACACACACACACACACACACACACACACACACACACACACACACACACACACACACGCATTTGGACTTCGGCATTTGGACAGAAGAAGCAACACCCCGTTTATCCAGCAGCATGAATATGAATTCAGCAGGTTTTTTATAAAGATCAGTTCTAAGTGTGAGTGATTAGAAAACATCAGAGGAGCAGAGTCACTTGTTGACCAGAGTGATGCGCCTCAGTGCAGTGGAGCTGATTTAAGATAAGATAACACTTTATAGATCCACACACCAGGAAAATTCTGTTGTTACAGCAGCGGGCACGGAGTAAAGAAATATTAAAAGGCAATAGAATAAAATATAAAAAATATAAAATAAAATTATAAAAATTCTGAGTATGTTCATTATATACACCTTTTCACTGTAGTAGTTTGTATGAACCGTTATAAGTAAAGTGCAGTGGCACAGTATGATTTTACAAGCATGTTTTGTGCATTCAAAAAAAGCGTTTGTGCATAAGAAGAACATTGTACATAAACACAGCTGTGCAAAAAAGTTGTTTTCTGGTTTTTTGATTTATATCGCGATTTATATCTTGATATATATCGATATCGACTGATATGAAAACAATTATTGTGATAAGATTTTTTTCCCATATCGCCCAGCCCTATTTATACCCTTTAATCATGTATAATGCTTTCTTTGACTCCATCTGCATTACGTCAAAATTGGTCCTTGGTTTTATCTGTAACACAAAGACATTAAGTCTGTCAGAGCATCTGCATGGCCTGATACAGAACCATGAAGCCGGGGAAGATAAAGTGACGCAATGAATCATGCTCTCAGTGTTGATGACATGCCATTTATTGTAAAGGTCATAGTTTACAGCTTCTTTTTTTTTTGCAGTAAAATATTTCTGTAATTGTTTTAAATGAGAGTTTTTACTTCTTGCTTTTGTTTTTCTGAGTGCCTTTTCAACTCTTTTTGGAGTACCACCAGGCCAGAAATCCAACATCTGATTTTTCACCTTATATTTTCTCCTTACATTTATGTTTGGTTTGCCTGATATTGCCGCAGCTTTCCTAATCTGTCTGCCTGCAGCACCCGGGACACTTGTTTTTCACTGTACCTACCTAGGAGAGGGTCACAGCAAGTATTAAAATGTGCATTGTGACTGCATCCTGCATCTGTATTCATGAGTCAGGAATCAGTATAAAGTAAGGTAGTAGTTCAATTCACAGAAAATATGAATTATCATGTTAATGAGTAACATATTGCTTTGGAATTAGAATTTCTAATACATTTCCCCACTTTGAGCATTCTCTGCTCAGTAATCGAAAGCATAATTGAAACATTGTCCAAGAAAGAAATTTAAAGGTTAGCACAACCAGGAAAACAATCATTTAAAAAGTAATAATGCTTTAATCATCATAGGTCTACCATCTACACAAACATAGTAGCTCCATTTGGTCACTGGCGGCCATTAATACAGTCATATACCAGGGATTGTTTTCTGGTCTGGCCAGGGTGTCTGTGGCATTCTGATGCAGACCCCTTCTTGGTCAGCGGACTGCGAAGATGGGATTCTAAATTCTGTCATGCAAAAATATATTAATTTCTATTCAAAATGTTATTGTCCTCACCCCTTTTTCAATGATAAAATCAAATCATCTTCCTCATAAGAAGCAGAGGCACTTTTTGATCACAAACCTGGTAAAATCAGGACTCAAATCTTTTTCCAGTTTTCACAGACAGTGCATCACATTCTCTTTTGATTACTCTTTGGCTATGCCCCTGTAGGTCTACAAAGGCATTTTTGTTACCTCACTCTGCTGTCTTCTCTTGAAAATAATCATTTTGAAAGAATGGACTCACTGGGAGTCTGGTACTGTATGTTGTGGGGTTAGGTCCTTCCAAGAGTTTCTGTTTAGCCTCCTCCTCTGAAGACTTTATGAGGCTTCATCACATCTTCGATCAGTTATATAATTTGTTATATGTTCCATCTGTCTTTTTCTAAGTTTGTTCATGCACGGCATGACATGTTGAGGTCCTACTTTGTAGATACTAGGCCCAAGAAGCTCCCCACTCTGCCAATCACATTGTCACATGTTGCCTTCAGTGAGTGTCCTTATTTTAAAGCAGAACATGGTGTATTGTATCTGTTCTGAGAGACTTGGTGAAACCAGATGCTGTTCTTGGGGTTTCCACTGCTAAAGAAAACTTGGATGGCACCAACACTTTTTAAAGACTCTTTGTGGTCAAGTGACTTGGCAGTAAGTACAGATCTACCCAGCTCCCTCATCTTTTGACTGACATGACCATTTTTTGATGCACCGGGTCAATTGAGCTATTGTTCTTGTTATTTCTTTTACTTCAAGGGTAACTATTCTGCTTAACATTTTTGAGCACCTTTGTGATGGCTTTCCGCTTTATAGAAGAAGAGATGAAGTCGTAATTTTTCTTGGACTCAACTCATTGAGTTTCAATTTCTCATGTCTTCATAGCTCAGATTTGAAGAAGAACCCAAAACACACATTGCACGGTAAATAATCTTCTACATCTGATGGCATATTTCCTGATGGCTGTCTGTAGGTTTCTGTCTCAACCTGCAACACATTAATGTTGAACGTAATTACCCTGCCTGTGAATTTTCTTTAATATTTGGCAATGTTCTCTAATATTTGGCAATGTTTCTTGGATTTTAGTGGAGGAGGTGTGGCCACTTCTTTTTCAGTGTTGTGGGTCCTTATTGCAATAGACACAAAAATGTTTCTTGTCATGCTTTTGTTTTTCAACATTAATGCAGGTTTTCACTGTGACATGTGACCTACCCTCATCTTCATCCTCATCCTCAGTGTCAGCATTGTAATCTGTACTTGTAGTGTTCAATGAGGGTGGATGTGAGGTCATTTTTTTTTTTTGTTACTGTATATGTTAATTATATTCATTAAATCTGTATGGTTTAATACATAACGTTGAGAATTATAATTTTTTGTAATAGTTAATAATAGTTGTTATAATTATGGAAGCAACAGTAGTTGGTCATTATAAAGTCTATTAGTTAATATTAGTTATATTTATGTCATTCTAATAATAAAATAATGTATGTATATTAATGTAATTAAGTCAATAAACATACAAAAATCTATATTTGCTGTTGTTTTCTGGTTGACATCTTCTACCAGCTGTAAGTTGCTGCAATCTGGTTCCTGTGCATTCACGAATCCCAATCACAAAAGTCCCCAGCCTTAACCAAACGGAAAATTGGAATGCTGGAATAAAATTTTGCCTGCAGTACCGGGCTATGTTCTGTAGGGGGCACTGGCTCTCACACGCATTTCAGAGTGTACTATTTTTGTGCGGACATCTTGTTTAACTTATACAGAACAGTCATTAGGTCCAATGGAGGCTACCCTTGGATCAGGGCTATTCAATTACAAATTCAGTTGGGCCAGATTTTCAAACCAAGAAATTCAGCTGGGCCAGACATTTTCACCAGTCGGTAAGCAGCAGGTAATGACAAATTTTAAACCAACACAACTGAACGTTTTGGAAAACAAGCAATGTTTAGTCATTGTTTCCCTTTAAAATGTTGTCACATCTGACACAGGCACATCAAAAAGTGCATTAAAAACAATTAACAAATGCTATAAGTGTACAGAATCTGTGGTAGTATCAATAGTTTATTCCTCTTTTGAAATTAAAAAAATTACATTTTGGTCATATCTGACCCAGGCACAACTCAAAGTGCATAAAAACAAAATAGTTCACAGTATTAGCAATAACTTGTTTCCCTTTTGAATTAAAATAAATATTTTGGTCATATACCCAGGCACATCACAAACAGCATTTAACAGAATAAATAAGAACTATCAATGCTATCAAAGCTATCAGTGCTCAGACCCATAACAAGTGATAACAGTAACTCACACACATGAATACAGTTTTACTACTGATAAGGCATGGCTTTGTTACACATCCCACAGTATGTTGATTTGTAGGCTACAGTTATCCTGCTGAGTTTCTTAGTGGAAGAAGCAAATTTTTTTGTCCTGAACAAGAGCAGTGGCTTTTGTTTCGTAAGATGTCAATGCAATCCGAAGGCATTGGTGAAGAGTGCTGTCAGTCCGGGAGCTACGAGAGCTGCTTTTTATTGAGTTCATGTGTGAAAAGCTTGATTCACATCTGTATGTTGATCCAATTTAGGCTCTCTGTTTTTGTCCGCGTATCTTGCGGGCCACAAACACACACATACACACACATACACATATTGATAGCCACTACCAATTTTTTTTTAATTACCCACATGGACAGGTTTAATTGTTTGTTTGTGCTGCATTTTGAATTTGAATATGTGGTGCAGAAGAGTGGATATGGCCTCCTTCTCAGGATACTGTATAAGTTGTCTTTGACAGAGACATCCATCCATCCGTCAATTCATCCATCTATCCATCCATCTATCAATCAATCATACTGCTTATCCTTTTGAGGGTCGCAGGGGTAGCTAGAGCCAATCCCATTGGACAGTGTGCGAGATGCAGGGTGCACCCTGATCACAGAGACAAAAAAACATTCACTCTCACATTCACAACTACGGTAAATTTCCTCTTCAATTAACCTAACCCCGAATTAATTACAGTACGTTTTTAATGGTAGAAATATATAGCCTACTTACTGTGTGGTATATTTACACTGTTCACCTATAGCACCCAATTCACTGATGTACCACTGCTCTGAGCTAAAGTGGAAATTTCAGCACAAAAGCTCTAATGATACTCTTCTGATTGAATTTGTGAAGGCACCTATAACAATTAGCTGGTTAATGTGTGTGTTGTGTACATTCACATAGCCTGGCTTATTCATTCACAGTAACACTCAAGCTAATTGCCTTGAAACTAATTGACCTCGAGACTCAGCAATGTCTTATAGGGAGGCCTGCTGCAGTCTAGCCATGAGATATTTCATTATTTTCTCATTAGGCTCTGAATCCAGAGAGACAGACTAGCTTTTGTGTGTCAAGTTCTAGGTGGTCGAGGTGACACCCTAAATACAGGACTGAACATCTAGTAGATTGGATTTTTACACAAAATTTTGAAGTGATATCATATTCACTAGTTCTGGAAAGTATATTCTTGTTTTTGTGCACATGCTTGTGCTATGGAAATTCAGAAAAATCCAAGACTTACATCATTATTACCCGTTGAAAAATGTACACATAATGTTGTGGCAGCCTTCATCAGGATAGATAACATTTCTCAATGTTGCCATTAGGTGAGTGCTTTTTAATATTCACAGAAGAGAGAAGTGGTTCATTTTGCCCAGACTTTAAAAGATAAAGATTCCCTTATTGTGCAATTAATAGTGACGTAATGGTCAATATGGATTTTTGGGGGCTGATACCGATATTAGGGAGTAAAAATTCATGCCAACCAATATTTTGGTCGGTTTCTAGTACAATGCATAGGGTTACTTGCTACCATATCTCTCAGACTTTAATTCCTAGACGCGAGTGTGTGGCCATTGCTGTTTGGCTTGTGACTTAAAATGGCAACTGGGATTAGTGTTGGTTTGTGTGTGTTCTCGGTTTACTTGATTTTCCACTGCTATACTGGCTCATGCTGTACTGTCTAAATAAATATGAGCATTAATATGAAAAGGTTCCTGAAAACATCAAGTTGATGATGTATATTCCTCTCTGTTTCTAGACCATCCTGTAATTTCTCTGTGTTTCTGTTCTTCCCATGTCAAGATTTAAAAAGATTTATTGTCATTCCAAAACATGAGGTATATGAGAGGGAACAAAACTAAGTACAGAGGTCGCGGTAAGCAGCAATGAAATAGAACAACGGAATTTAAAAACTAAGCAGAAGCAGCAAAAAATTACAATGAAATACATCATTATAATCTCAAACTAAACTTAATCGCTTTCAATGAGCCCGGGTCCAAGAGTGAGTTTTCACAGTATTTACTTTTCAAGGTCTGCAGTAATACATTTGTTGATTGGTTGTGAACTTTGAATTCAACAAAATAGATAGACTGAGCAAGCTGGGTGTCAAACTCAAGAGAAACTAGAATTGCACTCAGTAGAGTTCATACCTTCGCCAAGGCCCAACAGTCCCCTAATGAAACCACATTTTAGTGGTAATCCATCAGAGAGAGAGAGAGAGACAGAGACACAGAGAGAAAGAGACAGAGTGAGAGACCATTGCTGTGGAAACGGATTAGTGACCTAGATCACAGCAAGATGCCATTCAGGTGCACTGTGTTTGTGCACATCTGTGTGTGTGTGATGTGCATGTATTGTAGTCAGCATATTGGTGCTTCAACAAAAACTGTGCAGTGAATAAAATCTGCGTAGTAAATGCTGAAAGGATGTGTGTGTGTGTGTGTGTGTGTGTGTGTGTGTGTGTGTGTGTGTGTGTGTGTGTGTGTGTGTGTGTGTGTGTGTGTGTGTGTGTGTGTGTGTGTGTGTGTGTGAGAGAGAGAGAATCAGCAGGCTTGTCAGGAAATATTAGGTACAAATCGGTGAGAATATAAACTCAAACAACTCCGGCCATTTACGTTTTAGCTCAGTCTGATTGAGTTAGTGGATTTATGGCTTTGAGGTTGTTAGCATGAATCACAAGTAATGAAGTTTGATTAATATCTTTACACTCAAAGCTTTCTCTTGTTCGCTGCAATCTTATCCAGCTGGGAAGTCACTCTAATCATTGTTTTACATGCATTCTATTCACAAGAACTCTTGTACTTTTCAATCACCTAGTCAGGTGAACACCACAATAATATGAGATGTCTCGTGTGTCAGGTGAAGACATTGCTCGGGTATTGTCGATATTAAACAACATGCTTTTAAAAGTATCAACAGAAATCTGAATAGTCTTCAATAGACCCTAAAGTGACACCTGTGCTGTTGTTTTTTCTCCCTCTAAGCCCTAGATTAGCATTCATGCTAATAATGTTCAAGCAATGTCCTCTAGTGTGACCAGTGAAATGTCTTTTAAAACAAGAGTGGACAAAGTTTAGGACTTTAGGAAATATTTATATCTTACAACTTGTCTTAGCAGATGTGCCTCAAATTTCGTCAGAATAGTCCAAGACCTTGATGATAAAATAGAGAAAAGCTTTAAATTTTTCAAGAAAAGTTGTTTACGTGGCAACACATTATTTGGACCATGAGGAGTTGCCTCAGACTTTGGAATACACATCAGGAGGCCAAAAAGATGTATAATCTGATGGGGTTTGCCAAGACTTTGCCTGATGTAACTCCCCAAGGTCTCTTGGGTTTGGGCTGCAACTAACAACTTTTTAAATAATTGATTCATCTGTTGATAATTTTTTGATTAGTTGATTATTAAATAGGATAAAAAGACACAAGCAAAATATGTTCCTTTCCAGCTGTTTATTTGAAAATCAACATCCTCATCTTCTCTCAAGGCTGCAACTTAATTATGACTATAATTCCAGTTTCA
Organism: Hippoglossus stenolepis; assembly: GCF_022539355.2. Taxonomy (NCBI): domain Eukaryota; kingdom Metazoa; phylum Chordata; class Actinopteri; order Pleuronectiformes; family Pleuronectidae; genus Hippoglossus; species Hippoglossus stenolepis. Next base: position 1,113,084 of record NC_061484.1, on the reverse strand, counting down.
GATATCTACAATTAAGCTCTAATTAGTAATGACTCAAGTTCAAGTGTGCACAGTTGTTTGCAATCCTCCAGTAATGAAGAATTCTGCAAAGGTATTTGACAGCTTGATTAAAGCCTTTCTATAAAGATTGTCAATTGTTCATCTCTGTCAGCTCTGTAAGGCAAGCTGCTCAGAAGTGGAAGATTTGACCTATGCCAGCATTATTTGATGCTTTCCACCATTTTTATGCCTTAACGTCCTAATGGCACAACCAACTGACATATACAAATGCCATGCCATCAAAGCTGGAGTGTCATTCACTGTTTTTAATGTCAGTCATTGCTGTCTGTCTTTGTAATGGTCTGAATGAGAAGAAATGAAAGAGATTTAAAGAGATGACGGCTGTCCAAAAAAAGTGATCTTTGACAATTACATGCCTCACAAGAGGAGGACATAGAATGTGACAAAGCGACATAAAGATACACATTGTGTCTGAAGTAGCATATTTTATTTCCTAAACAGATGGTAAAGATAATGAACGAGAAACTGAGAAAAAGGCAGACATTTTTTATCACGCTATTAAAATTCTGATACGATGAAGTGATCTGTCCAGCTAACTGGTTTGCCCTACATATACATCTATCTCTCTGAATCCCTAACTTCACTCACACTACTCAGATGGTAGAGCTGAAACAATGGATGGGACACACTGCTTCACACCACACACACACACACACACACACACACACACAGACTCATGCACGCACACACACATCTGAATGTGGACTTCCATGTGAAATGACAGCAGGGTCTGCGTTGGCATTTTAACTGCTGACCCATTTGTCTGGATAAAGCGCATTGACCCACACATAAAAGCAAGCCTAGCTGCAGCACTTAAGAAAACAAATTATTATTAACACTATAAAAACAAAAAAATTATGAAAACATACCTCCATATTGCATTTAGTCTCATATCATCGAGACAATTTTCCAAGAAAGAAGTTCTATACATGCTCAAATAGAGATATACTCACACAGCGGCTGTGTGTGTTGACACGTAGTGTGATTGTAGCTAGCTCCATGACCCTAGGGTGCTTTGCTTCATATTCAGTCCGTTAAATCGATCTTGACACAAGTAGAATTAGATGGAGACAAATGACAACAATAGAGGCCAGTTATAAAAGGCCCTTTGTGTTCGTCAGGGCTCTGCTTTGTGTGTCCATGCTCTTTTTGGGGGCATAATTGTGAATAAATCTTTTGTAGAGCTGATGGATTATGTAGCTCTGGGGAAGGGTGTGTGTCAGTTTAAGCTACAGTATCTACCTTGCAGGCTCACACAGCTCTCACATAGGTGGTCAAGCTGCTTTTTTTTTTAGAACTAATACATCCAGTAGTTGTACATCTCATCCTTTGAGGATCGCAGGGGGCTGGAGTCAATCACAGCTGAAATTGATTGACAAATGCTCACACATATGGGGAATATGTAGTCACCAATTACTAGGGATGTTGCCTTTCTTGAACCAAAACCGAAATCGCGGTCCAGACATCCATGCATTCGGTTCGCGATATGCGAAGACAGAATCGCAACACGTCTCCTTGCCCAACCCCACAAGCTGCAACAGCAGCAGGTGCAGCCTGATTCGTCTGTTCATATGTGTGTCCAATCCAATCAGAACCCTGGGACCACAACCCCGCGTAATCAGAACCAACACACAGACGTGACTAGTAGTTTCAGAGCAATGAGGGCGTAGGACGGAGAGGATCTTTTACCTTTGCAAAAGTGCGTTGTAAAGTCGGTGTGTTGTTGTCGCTTTGGAGCAGACGCCTCGTGTCTGAAGTCGGAGTCAGGAGGATTGTTTATTCCTTATGGAGTTTCCCTGGAGCTGCTGGCCGGTTTCTGTCTGACTGACTGACTTGACCATCGACGGTACTGTGAGTGCCCTGTGCATATTGTATATAGGAACGCTGTTGTTATTGTAGCGACAGGACTCTTCTCTTTTTGTTTACTTTCCTGAGTTGTTTGTTTATGAAGATTTGCGGTAAAACCCGGAAGAGATTATTTTTTTTATATAATTGTTTTTCGTTGTTTGAACTGGATTAAACTGAAATGTGCTGGGCTTGTGGGGGAGACTGAAACAGACTGCAAATGTACGGATTGAACTCTGGACGTTGAGACTATGGGAGACACACACATACCTTACTCTTTCCTATTCTTTCCTACATGTACTTTAGTGTTCTTCTCTTTACTGTTCAACATGAAGTTTGTGTGTGTGCGTGTGCGTGCATGGGTGGTTGTCTTTCTATAGTTATGAGGGCCAATGTTGGTTCAATAACATCATTGTCAGGACATTTTGACTTTGTGAGGTCATTTTGGCTGGTGCTCACAAATTCAAAGGGTTGTTTGAGTGCTAAGGATTTTAGGGTTAGAATTAGGTTATGGTTAGGGTAAGGGGCTGGGAATGCATTATGTCAATGAGAGAGAGAGAGAGAGAGAGAGAGAGAGAGAGACCATGTCCTCTATCAAAATTTGTTATAATAATTTGGTGTCCAGCATGTTAGACTAATCTGTTACCCTTGAACTCTCCACCTGCACAGAAATAAATCATCCTCTGAGTGTGTGAGGGTGAGACTGAGTGACTGTAATAAATCACTTTTCCAGTTCTGTGCTGCAGTACACTGATTACAGAGGGAGAGAGAGAAAGTCTGAAAAAGAGGGAATGAGCAAAGCCAAACCAGAATCCCTCTAAGGACTGGTCAGAGAGGAGGGGATGGTGAGAAAGTGTGTGTGCGTGACAGAGAAGATGTAGCTATGAATGGACTCACTCATTTTAGAGGTCTATGTGGACACACACACTCGCTGTTGGATACAACAGCTACAAATCTTAAAGGTATGATTGGTAAGTTGTTTCTGAAACTAAATAACTATTATATCAAGGGATAAAATCCTTCTTACGTCCCGGTAACCATCAATAAATTATAAAAAAATTATTAAGCGATAATGCTCTTTTTTTATCTTATTTAATTCAGACTGATTGGCCTGCCTACCTATCTGTCATTAACTGACCTGCCTGCCTGCGTGCACTCTGCCAATGCTCTTACGGCGCATGACCTGAGTTTTCACAAACCCGGAGAGACAGAGAGTCAAACATCACTGAAGCACAGATGATAGCCAAAAGTTAGTGAGCGAGTCACAGAAAAGTCGGCTTGTAGCAGTTGTAAGGCAGTGCACGCTAATGTGTTTTGGGGCCGTATCTTTGATGAGAGGGCTGATGGCAGGGGTTTGGAATTGTTGTATGCATATATTGTAAGTCTAGCCATGCTCTTGCTTGCTTTTCCAGGTTTACCAACTCTAGCTTTAACCTTGGTAGCATTCATGTTTTACTCCAGAGACTAGAACCCAAAATTGTCTATCCACTAGACTGTAGTGTCAATTTATTTTGTGTAATCTGTGTCGTAAGTGTGCGTCAAAAAATGTTTGGGTAATTAAGGATACATTGTCAAAAGTTGATTAAATATAAGTGAATAAATGTGTTTTGCTGAACACAATTGTTTTAGGATTAAAGATTGAAATAAACGATTAGCTAGTACCCTAAAATGTTTAATTACCATTAAGCATTACATTACATTTTTTTAATTGTACCTTTTTGCTTTTAACCTGACACAGTATTGTGACACAGCCATAGTTAAAAGTGAATGTAAACTGAAATAAATGGAGGTCAGATTAAAACACAGTGGATTATTCAGTGTCATAATAATCAGAGACAGAATGGCATGTGTCACATGTTGCAGTCATTAAGGCAGCATGCAGCTCCAATCAGGATAATTATGAGTGAGAGAAATATAGACGATTATTGCAAGTGGTTATCCACATGGTACCATCTGTCCTCCTCTGCTGCTGACACACACTCACACAAATGCAAATTTGAAGACCGGTATGCTCATATATACATCCATACAATGCAGCTCTGCAGACACACAGGCTCTCAATGTGAATGTATATTAGGCACACCCACACTCACTGTAGGTAAGACTGAAAGAAAGGAAGCTGGTGAAATACAGTGTGCAGGACACATGGCGACTGAGAGATTAATAATTTCATTGACAGATGCGGGATGGATTTCATTCCATTTGGTCAGCGAACAGAGCAACTTCACACACCAGCAGCTGGGAAAACATGAATCTAGCAGACAGTCTTACTAAAATGCTGCATTTTTTATATTTTGCTTTCACGTAATCCATCATGATAGCATTTCTGTGTAGAGTATAAATAAGGTAAAAGAGATTGTTAGAGAGCATGATTCACATATAGATGATATGAGTCTGAATGACAGACTATATACAATATCCTAAAATACAAAAAAAATGGATATGCTGCAGTCTGTCAAGAAAATATAAATGACATAGCTTGAGAGTACATTATTGTGTTCCAAGGCTTTGATTTGACAGTGAGAATATCAGCTTGATCTTTACTGACACATCTGCAACACGGAGCATTCAAGTGAGAATCCCGCCACAGGGGAAATGGCCAAATGGTGCTAGACATGTTTCCATTTGACAAACTGCTGATTTTGGCTTGCTGAGATGTGGGTTTAACACAAGCCAATGAGTTGAAACAATTGCACATGATATAGATGTGATTGTTAAGGTTTGAGTACTTCCACTTAGCAATATAGAGTCACATGCATATTTTGAAGGTAGTATACTGGAATATTGGTTAACAGCATGTCCTAAGGGATGGAAATTTTGAAAAACATTACACACGTATACATACATCAAATTAATATGAAAGATGCACAAATAAATGACCACTTTTCTTATGTACTGCATACTGTAAACACAGCTATACCTGTAGTGAGATATAATCTCAGCCGAAAGCACAACTGAAACAGAGCCATACAGAGACCATCCATCCATTGTCACTGTCCAAGTCATGTAAATAAGTCATTCAGTGTCCTCTCTCATACCTTGACAGTGAACAGGTGTCTCCCCCGAGCAGAGGAGGGAATTTTCAGATCAGTATTGGTGGGGATAGGCTCAGGATGCATAATTTAAACACTTCGAGCCCTAGTTGCTCGAATACATTTGCTGCATTTTGTTGAGTGTTTTGTCAATATCGTTCCAGCGCTAGGTTAATAGTCTCATTTGCATACACTACACATTAGCTGTTTGTATTCCACTCCCACAAGCTCTGCAATGACAAGAGATGTAGACCAGTGCCAGGGGGTACACACACACACACACACAGTGACAGAAAGGGACTCAACTTGGAGGTTAATTTTAGCCTTAGGGCTAAAGCAAAGCAGTCACTGAACACACAAGCACACAAAGGAAGTGGATAGTGTATGTACATGTCTTCTCATGTATGTTTGACCTGGCTGGCCATTGAGGCAGTGTTTTCAGCGTACACTATTGTGTGACTGTGACTGCTCCTGTAGCAGGATGCACAAGAGCATAGCTGACTGTCCACAGAAATTCATACACAAAGAGACACACCTTACTCCTCTGTGTGACATAAAGCAGCCATATCCTGGCCTCAGTTATCTGCTCAAACTGATGTTCATGTAAATGGATACAAGCTCAATCTATTGAGTAAGTGCATCCATTGAGATTGAGACAGACAGAGTGGGGATGTACATTTAACCAACGCCCATTTACAGACCAATAATGGTCCGAAAAAATTAAAATGTTTCATCTGTATCTATGTTCTATTGGACTGAAAGGGTCTTTGACAGATTTAAAATAAACCAATACATTTTTCAAATAACATGGGTTTAATTTTTACATTTGCAAATAACTGTGTAACCAAAAGAACTTAAGGATTCACACACTGTGCTGCTGTGAATGGAGTAAGACAACATAATACAGACCTACACAGTGGTCCCCAATCAAAACCATTGACTGTGTATAAAGACGGAAGACATGACAACCCCCTGAAGTGACGCAAAGGTGTCTCGATTGGCACCCGGTGGCTGGCTGCGATATAGGTCCTACATCCCGCCTCCTCCATGTTAGTGGATGGGACCCTTAAATAAAGTCAAAATACATATGAAATACATTTTTCTCAAAGATGATTTTTGTGCTGTGGTTTTGAAAGTGAGAGAGAACTTCATCAGTCTGACAACACATGCACGGCAAATACAAAACCTGCAGCAAATACTCACAACAAAACCAAACACTCACAACCCAACCAAACACACAACACAACAAAACACTCACAACACAACAAAACACTCACAATACAACCAAATACTCACAACACAACCAAACACACACAACACAACCAAATACTCATAACAAAACCAAACACTCACAACACAACCGAACACTCACAACCCAACCAAACACACAACACAACAAAACACTCACAACACAACAAAACACTCACAATACAACCAAATACTCACAACACAACCGAACACTCACAACCCAACCAAACACACAACACAACAAAACACTCACAACACAACAAAACACTCACAATACAACCAAATACTCACAACACAACCAAACACACACAACACAACCAAATACTCACAGCACAACCTGAAAAGCAACTTGGGAGTCGTATTTTACTTAACCACCTTGAAGTCAAGATATTTTCTAACACAGTTGTTTGGATATTTAAACCAGGATAGTTTGATGTCAATTACAGCTGTGGATGTGTTTTACAGCTGGAAGCCAAGACACACATAGTAACTTCTCCTACTTCACAACTCTATATAGTTATGGTAAAAAACGATCTATGAATGTTTAGTTGCCACCAGTGGTGAAAGACAAATGAAGGAGCTTAACAACTGGTACGAGGAAAGATGCACATTTTAGACATTCCCACTTAATCTATGAGAGATTAGCAGATTTAGCTTGCTGGCTGCCTTGCTCTGTTTGAGGAGGCAGACAAATTGTGGCTGTTGAAAGAAATGTTAATTATTGCTCTCTTTTGTGGAGTCCCCTATAGATAGGCCTATTTATACCACACAGACACGCACAAATCATTCCATCAAAGGACACATTAGCAAATTATGTTAGGGGACAGAATACACTTTGTTTGTGTGTGTGTGTGTGCAGGCATGGAAACAGTTGATTATACACCATAGTACTGTATATTATAGACATGATTGGTCAACATTTCCTCTCTTTTCACATCACTTATATCGAACACTACAGCCTGGATTAGCACGGTTGCAAGATCCAAAGAATCCCAGGTAACACATTTTTTTTTGTCAATCTGGCTCTGCCCCTCTCTGACATGATTTTTAAATGCTATTGCTTGCTTGTTTGTTTGCCAGTGTTAAACCAATCACAACAGGGCTGAAGTGAAAACAAAAGGAAAAATCAAAAACAAGAAGAACTTCAGCAATTTCTGAGTGTGTGTGGCCAGAGGATTTATCACGTGTCTCTCTCTAGTCACAGTTGTTTATGTAACTGTACCCAGGGGACACAGTGGCTGAACACTCACTTCTAGTCCACAAGAACAAAAGGCTGACTTAATCTCACTCCTGAAAAATGAAGACAGGAATAATGGAGAAGGGAGAGTGAAATGGGCCACCTCTGGCCCAGTTTGAGTTTCTTGTTCTTTTTCATTTTCCTCTTATCCATCTGTGTCCTTAAAAGCGGGGTAGTGACAAAACTAAATCATCTAGCAAGAAAGGAAGAATGTCAGTGTCTTGTGACGGTTATACACTTTTTTCCCTCACTGAATCAAAAACATAGAAGTCAATGCGTGCATGTGTGTGTAAGGAAGGATTTATCTGTGAAGAGATAATTGTGTCTGGCCTCAGACGAAATCGTATGACAATATGTCAGGGTGAGATCAAGATGAAAAAGAGGTGTCATAAATGTGGAAGACAAAGGTGACATGCCTCCTGCATGCACTGCCCAGGAGCCACCCCTCACCCGAATGCTCTGGAAACGTTCCTGTTTTTGTGAATGTTTCTTTATCACTGAAGACATATTATTGACAGTCTTACTTTTTTCATGAGATCCTTAATGTCCTGAGCAGCCACATTTAGATTCTCCATGTTGGATAACGGCTCTACATACACCATTAGATCAACTCAGATCACAACGTTTTTTCATTATTTATTAAGACGCTGCCGATTCATGCATCATTTGTTTAGTTTGTTTACTTACATGTACAATCTATTTAGTTTTCTTAATATCAGAACCACTTCATAATCAATTTATGGTGAGCTTTGTGTCAGCAGTAACCAATCAAAGCACACTATGTAACTGAAGTTGTAATTGTTACTGGTGAAGTCCACCCTTCTTGTTACAACTTTATATTATGCACCCACACAGAAAACGATACATTGAGTTCAGAATTTGTGTGTGTACATATATATATATATTATAATATATATATATACATATATACATACATACATACATACATACATACATACATACATACATACATACATACATATATTAGATCAGTATCACATTCATTTATAATCATTCAATTTATATTTTTTATGGTTGTACACACTGACATTTGTATCAAATATATAGATTGTTTAATTTAGCTGAGCTACTCCACAATATCTCAGGGAGCTCTATGGCTGTGATTGACTTGCCACTTAAATGTTATGAATTAAACTAATTACAGGGTGAAATACAGCTGCAGTGGTCAAACATAGTAAATAAGGCAATGTCTTAGTGGTTAAAAATGCAGCCCAGCTGCATTCTTTTATTAAGTTGGATAGGATTTTTATTTCATTGGACTGCTTATTTGATTATCAGTTTGGAGGTGCATGTGTTTGATAACTGCATATTTATTTGCCTCTTTTTGGCTGAAAAAAGAAATAAATGTTGTTTCTTCCTCCACAAAGTCCTTTGATGCATTTCCCCCCACAGTATTTAACCCAAAAAAGGATTTCTGATGATGTCAGTCATAACTATGAGGAGACGAGGAGGTGATTGCTGTGTCACAGCTTCTGATCATCATCAATATAACTATCTATTGATGTTGCTAAGTACAAGAATAGGAACAACCTACATTTATTAGCATTGTCTATATCAGTGTTTTGAATACAACTTATTTAAAAATTACCTCTTCTTCTGCTAAATTTGTCCTACAGGGAAAGTTTAAGAGTCAGTGACAGTCAAAATATAGTAACATTAAGTTGGTTTAGACTAAATGAAATGTATCTGTTATTTATTTATCAAGGGAAAGTTCAGCAAGCAAAATAAAACACAACTAATGTGCTCCATAGACAGGGTGACCAGTGTGAATAAGATTTCAAAAAGTAGTGGAAAAGACTAAATAGAAAGCCCAGAAAAACAGTGAGAGAGAGCTTCATCGGGAAACTTAAGTTATCACATCTGTGTGTTTGTGTCTGTCCGTGTGTGTGTGTGTGTGTGTGTGTGTGTGTGTGTGTGTGTGTGTGTGTGTGTGTGTGTGTGTGTGTGTGTGTGTGTGTCAAAACCAAGCCAAGCAAGGATGAAGAATGAGGAGGCACTGAAGGAGCCAGGTGTTCAAAACATAAAAATACACACTCTCTCTTGAACAGCTGCGTAAGAGCTTAGATTGCATTTGTTATGTGTGATAAGGCTGCTAACATTAAAAAAAAAATAAAATCAAATAAACCTGTTCCCATAAATTAAATGTCTTTAATAAATACAGTTAAAACAAAACTTGTGGCTGGTGCTCACAAATTCAAAGGGTTGTTTGAGTGCTAAGGATTTTAGGGTTAGAATTAGGTTAAGGTTAGGGTAAGGGGCTGGGAATGCATTATGTCAATGAGTGAGTGAGTGAGAGAGAGAGAGAGAGAGAGAGAGAGAGAGAGAGAGAGAGAGAGAGAGAGAGAAGCAGCTCTGCCTCAGAAGATAGAGCAGGTCATTCACTAATTGCATTGTTGATGGCTCCATGGCTCCTTCAACCTGTATGTGAAAGTGTTTTCATCAAGATACTGAAGATGTAGAGGCTCTGTGAATGTATGTATGGAAGAGAACCACCATATGAATGTGTTAGACACTTTAAATAGTTGTTAAAACTAGAAACAAAAGCACACACACTGTATTCTTCAGCACAAGTGTTCTGGGCAGCTGTGGCTCAGGGAATAGAATGGTCGTCCTCTAACCAGAAAGTGTGCGGTTCATTTCATGTCTTCCTGATTCCGCATGCTGAGGGGTCCTTGAGCAAGATACTGGATCCCAAAATAGCCCCTTCTCATAGAGAAAGTGTTGCACAAAGATGTATGAATTTGTAAATGGCAAAAATTATACTGTAAAGCGCTGTGAGTGGTCATAACGACGAGAAAAGCGCTTTAAAAATACAGACCATTCTGAGCCCCCTGCTCTTTCTTTTTCATCTTGTGGCCATTCCTCTTTATCTTCTTCTTTTCTTTCTATTTTAATTATACTTTTAGTTGATATCACCCAACCCAACTGCTTTTGTCTCCTCGTCTTCGCCTTCAATGTTTTGGACAGCATGTTTTTTTTCCAGTTTGCAACCTCAACTGTCTACTGTTGATTACAATCATGCAATCAGTCAATCAAATACGCCTCTAGAGTCACCTTCTAATGACACTATGCAGACTAGTCTGTTCACTCCAAATCAAGGAAATGCAACATTTCAAAATGTTGCTTCTTCATGGAACCATGGCTTGGGACACTTCTTGAGTGTCTATTTGATCACACTATCCACCCCGTCATTCATATCATATCTACATAGATAAGTTGCTACCATTCCTCATGCTAAAGTGCCATTGGGAAGATACATTTCCTCTGACGGCTGTGCCAACAGTGTAAAAGTGACGTATGATAGAGAAAGCGCTGCACATGTACTGTAAAGCTTTTTGAGTGGTCATTAAGATTTACCATTTACATCTCAGGAACACCATGAGAGAATTTCTTAAAATTTCATACAAACGTTCACCTGGACTTAAAGATGAACACATTAGTTTTTGGTGGTCCAAAGTCAAAGGTCAAGGTCATGGCGACCTCATGTTCTTGTGAACAAGTACATTAGGGACACCCATCCAACACAAACATTCACTTGGACTCGAGGATTACCTGAGAAGAATTCGGTGGTCAAAAGTCAAGGTCATTGTGGCAAACACAAAGCCTCTTTTTGCCTCTTGACCATGATATCTCAAGTTTGCCTTTTGGGAAATTTCTGGTAATTTTGACCAGTTGTATCAAAAATTTACGCTGCAAATGCTACGCCAAAGAAAATTGCAATTCTTTCCACCCAAAATGACCTTTTATTGATTTTGTATGTTGCCTTTTTCGGTCCTTCCTCCGAAATGTGAAAGATTTAGAATAAGAACACACTTCTTCTGTAAAGCCAAACACCATGATAACTGTTCACTTCTTTGTTTCTTTTTCTTTTTCTTTGTTGCTTTTCAGCAACTAATTACACTCTTTGTGGAAACACATTTGTTTGAAGATCCATGGCTGGACACACAAAGACTCCAAAACACTAATGTGCAAAAACAGAATGAAGGGCCACTTAGCATTCAGAAGTTACTAAATGCCGAGGTTGCCACATCGATACACAATTGATTTTGCACACTCTGCTTGTAAGACACGGCCTTGACCTGATGCTCAGACTGACACTTGACACAGTTCAACAGCTTTGGCCAAGTTCACTATCAATTATAAGTGGGTGATGGTGAAGATTTGTTGTGAAGTTTCATTGTAGGATCTGTAGGGCCGTAGAATGAATGTTGACAAACTGGGAATGGGATGAGGAGGTACAGGGACGATTAGTAGGGGAAATCTGAATAAATAGTTTTCGTTTTTCAGGCAGCAACTGAGTGATGATGCTCTGACTGTGTAACATAATATAATAATAACAATACATTTATTTATACAGCACCTTTCATACATAAAACGCAGCTCAAAGTGGTTTATAATAAAATGACGTGAAATAAGATAGATTGGTGTTTGGTGCGTTTGGTGCATGGCAAGCTAAGAGAGAGCTGCTTCCCCTTTGGGGACTTGGTTCCAATGTGACAAGCTCAACCCAGGGACTGTCCCTCACTTGCTGTAACTTTCTTGCTTTTAACTCTCATGCAAAAACTTTAAAGTCACACCATCAGCAAATATCACCATAATTCACTGCTCACTCATACATTGTTTTAAGGTTTTGTTGCTTTTGTTGTTGTTACTTTTACTCATTCGTAAAATTCATCATTCCTTTGTTTTCCTTTTTTTGGTTGTATTCTTTTATAGGTTCTCCCATGCCCTCCCCCTTCTGCCCATCATCTGTCATTGACCAATCACATCCGCAAACAGGAAGTCCACAGGACAACCTGTTATTAGGCGACACGATTGAGCCAGACTCAGAGGAAGAGGAGGAGGAACAAGAGGAAGAGGAGTATGCAGCCCAATTGTACTCATCAGTAACACATGGTAAAGGGACATTCATTACTTCATTAACAACCTTTTAAGAAGCTATTTAGTTTCCTTTTATAACCTGAACAGGATTTCTTTGGTTGAGGTGTCTCCATGACACTGGCACATAATATTTAGAGCAGGAAAAAATACTTTTTTGCAACACTTGCATATGTGGGTGCAAGAGACATATGCATGTCTCTTCTATCAAGACATTTTCCCAACCCTTGATGTGTTACTTTTCCATTATACAGAATATAATGGGTTGAAAGCTTAGCTTGTCCCACCAAGTTTTGCCTGTAAAATTGCATCATGGGAATTTTTATGCATCACTTTTAAACTGCTGCAGGAAATGTTTTGCAGCATGTGTTCTAATGCTTTTGTCATGGCCCGGCTCCCAGGTCATGACAAAACGTGTAGTATGTATGTCAGTAATATCAGTAATGTAGATGTGAGTGTGTGAGTATAGTGAGGTGTAAGGTGTTGTGGAGCCAAAGCATAACAAAAGTCAAACAAAAGCAAAGCGTGCAACGATTAGAAACAGAAAACGAGTTAAGTGCAGTGTGGAGACTATAGTTTCCATTCTTGTTTCAACAGTGGGAACACCAGTCCAAGCATAAGTGCTTGCTTGAGTTTGACACTAACAGGATCTCCTGTAGCTGCCATTATACCTGCTCCTTGAGGCTCTCCACATGGCAAATGTTAGGGTGCAAGTTCAGAATGAAACCATAGGGTGGCTGTTTGAAACACTGGGGCCATAGGGGCTGATTTTGGTTCAAATCAGAGTGCTGAGCTGAGACCTGTTTGCCTGTGGAGGTTGACAAGCACCAGATGCTATGTCCCCTTGGCTGGCCTGTGTCTCTGAATCAGTCTTCTTGTACTTTGAGTTTGATAGGAAACAGACTTTGATGGTATGAAGAAAGGAACTAAGTTGACCACAAGTAGGGTTGGACTACATCAGGAAAGGGGGCTTAAAAGGGAGAAATAAAGAGGAAGGCAATTTGGAAGAATGATGCAAAGACAGCTGCATGCAGTGATGAAAAAAGAGAGACAGACATATGTCTCCTCATATATACATTGCCATATAAACATAATCAGAAACAACCATGAAATAGGGTCCTGAAATGGCTAAAAGGTTGTTCATTTGTGTTTGTGGATGTGTGTGGTCCTCTTTCCCCAAAGTAGTCCCAGTCTGTCCTAACCAGGCAATGTTCAGCCAAGCATTTAAAATATCGCTCTTACCACTTCCTGCAAGTTTTAGACATGCTCTTTATTTTTTAACTTAATCACTTATATCTGTCTATGCCCTTTACTCCAGTTCATGTTTTTTTCCACTTTTGTTTTTGTCTGTTTCAGTCAAGCAAGCACTGAAGCAAAGTAAACAAGAGGCCTTTAGCTGCATATTTTCTTGCAAGACAGCAACAAACGCAGAAAGCTGTAGTTTTAAAAACTTCTTGTTTTCAAAAAGTAGAGCAGGAAGAGAAAGCATAAAATATGAAAAGAGGGGAGAGAATACGGTTGTTTTTTTTAACTCAGATAAACATGTTTTATTGGCTGTTTACTGGGACAAGTCCTTTATGATGCATCAGAGACAGCAGTAGGAAACTGCTTTTTTCACTATTTAAATATGGCTCATGGAGCCAAACAAACATTCTCCATAGCTTCTACTCTGAATCCTGTTATGGAAGTTTTCTGGAAGCTGGTGAAAGGAGAACTCAGGAAGCGGCTGATGTCTTATGCAGAAGAGTTTAATGTAGACTTGAGGCATCAAGGAGACCAGAAGGTGCAACAATATAACAACATCAACAGAGTAACATGAACAATTTTCACCCCCAAGTCTGAAGATGTCTCCCACAGCATCCCCGTATATCTCCCTCTACCTCCCTCACCATTCCAACAACACATCCATGAAAGGCTAGAATTGCCTCCACTGTATTGAGTAATCTCTGCGGTAATGTGCCACAGTCAGCTTACTCTGCCTCTTATCGGCAAGTGCAACAATGTGTAATTGACACCAGAACTAAGTATTACAGTATGTTAAATTAAAGTGTTTGGACATGTCCACCAGAAATGGCTAAGGTAGCGGACGTTAGCATTTCCGACAGTCCCTGAAGGCACCTTGGTGTAAATGACCTCGTTTTGAGTTGAATATGATTGTCGGGGCTTCCAGACACCACAGGAGCAGTATGGAGGCATGTTATGTGTTTTTTCTGTTGTTTTTTTACAACAAGATAGGTCCCTATTTTTCTCAATTGTATTGGATTCGGCTGCTCCACTGTTTACCCCTGAGACTCATAGTGTTTTGTGGACTCAAACACATCCCCACCCCTCCATCGGCATAGCAGTGAGTAGATAATGAGTGATTTTTGGGTGAACTAGCCCTTTAAGTATGCATACCTAAATCACATTGTGTCCTTATGTCTTACCACTGGTGTAATACGCAAAAGAGTTGGAGTTGGTGCCTCTCTGTCTGGGGCATCTGAATTAGATATGAAAGTCCCTGAGCGTAGACACTAAAATGTACTGTTGGTTGGCCCTTTATCTATAACCTGAGTTTGGGTACTGCTTGGAGAGAGAAGGGAGAATGTGTGGAACGAAACAGGCCCCACTCTCCCAATGGTGTACAGATGTAATGTGTGAGGATGGTCAAAAATCAAAGATCCTCAACAAATCCCATTCTCAATGCAGGACAGTGAGGCAGACTTTTAGTAATTACCTTTGTTAGGCAGGAATTAAATTGAGCTTCAGCTCCTTCAGAATAAGTATCATCATATCATACTTGTAAATTCCCACTAAATTTCATTGGTCCTATTGAGAAATGCTCTAGACCAGCGGTCCCCAACCTTTTTTGCGCCACGGACCGGTTGGATGTCAGACAATATTTTCACGGACCGGCCTTTAAGGTGTGGCTACGGAGCCTCACTACGGAGGCCCTCTGGTACGGCCTCTGGTGACATCGGTAGATTTTTTTTTAATTTAACGAAATTAACGAATTGTTAATACGCGGCCTCAAATTAATTATTGCGTGGCCACGTATTAACAATGCGTGGACACTAATTACTACTACTAATAATAATAATTAATATTTCGATCGAATCACAATATAATTATTAAACGAATTAACAAGATGACGCCCGTGCACGTCTTGCTGGTAACTTACCAGCAAGACGGAGACGGACGGATACCAAAGCTCCATTACGCACACGCTGCGCCTCTGTGCGCTTTGGAGAGGTTTTGGAAGCGTCTTTACGCATATTGATATATTATTAGTTTATTAATATATTATCAATATATTATTAGTAATATATAAAGCTTTCTTAACAACAGCATCACGATATAATAAAATAATAACTGCAGACTCCAAAGATGAACAAAACGAATTATGCACATTGGCATGTACAGTGTGTGCAGGCTCGGTGCGTAAATGTCACCAGACGGAGAATGAGGGAGTTTAAATCATGAAATTCAACCACGAAAATCAGGTGTAAACAATAATGGAATGCACTGTAAAACAGCCCAGATTGTGAAATGTACATATTAGCTCAATGACGTGTTATAAACTGCAGCGGTTTAGAATAATTCGTCTGCGTAAAGACGCTTGTGGCGATAAATCTATGTTTCAAGTAGGACTCCTTGATATTGTCTGTTAAATGCAGCTTTTTTTTCCTTGGATGTCTTAGGCTCTTCCTCTGTCTCCTCACTTTGCCTTTTCCCCATCGCAAAAAAACTTCCCAGAGACGTTAGTTTTTTGCTCATTTTTGCTACCGTGTGGGTTTGTGTTTAGCGAAAAAGTCACGTGACTGAGACAAGCGTCATGACATGCGTAAAGCATGAGTCATAACGGCCCGGTACCGGTCCGCGGCCCGGGGGTTGGGGACCCCTGCTCTAGACTACAAAGAGATTTTTTCCAACTCTGAAGTCAATGTCAATAATAGGTTACTTGTATCAATTGTCAGATGTCATCAAATGCTTCAAAATAGCTTGTTATCACAATATTGTTGGTGACAAAAGAATTCAAAAGGAAAGTTGAAAGTGCATTTGTTGAAGTTGAAGCTGTTGAGTGCTGCAGAAGCTGTTCCATTCTGCCAGAGTTAAAAAGTCCCTGGTACCCTATTATCCATTACCTCCTACATTTGTCACAGCAGCAAAGGCCACTTACCACGGATAACTGTTAACACAACAGGAACACTTTGACTAGATTGAGCTAATGTTAGACATATTTTGGGGTAAAAAGGTCATACAATGATCGTCAGTGTAAGGCCCTTTCCCAATTCACCCTTTAGCCCTACCACTTGGCTGTAGCCCTTCGTTTTGTACGTGGCCGTGAAGGGGTAGTGCTGTCCCATTCCTCTATGGGATGTAGGGGTTGTGGCCATCTAGCCCTACAAACAACCCTTCAACCGTAGTGTATTCAGGAACCCCCTAAAAACAAAGGAGAAGACAGAAATTCCAGAATGCTTTACAACAAAGCGAATCAACACGGTGTCCACTGCTCATAAATATAAGTATGAAATCTTGCAAAATTAACATAATTTTATATACATCGTTTTTTAATACAGTAGTAAATGAAAATGTATTTAAATCGCTGTGACAAGCGTTTCAGGAAACAGTCTGAGTGAGAGTAAAGAGCAGGTGCATCAGCTGCACTGCAAAACATCTGGCGCTGAGTCCAGGGGGCGGGGGGGGCGTATAGATTTCAATATTTTGCCCCTAGTTCCTTGTTATTATTGTATTAATATGTTTATTATTTTAATAAACTTATTAATAAAATAACTACACAATGTCCCGAATTCCAAAAATCTCAAAACATGTAAGGATGTGTACTTTAGTATTTCCACTTTATGCTATTTAATACTTCTACTGTGATCCATTTCAGGGAGAATTATTCTATTTTCTACTCATTACATTTATTTGACAGCTTTAGTTCCTTTTAAATTGAAAATTTTAAACAATAGATAATACAACAAGCTGTTAATACACAATGTTAACATCTAAACCAGTGGTTTCGAAAATGTTTGGCTTTTGAAAAAGCAATGAAGCAATTTCAAATGTCTGAGTAAGCTTTTTCCCTCTGAAGTTCTCAAATGATGTGATGATCCAGTACCTCAAATCAAAGAGAGAAACAAGCTCTCACAATATATCTTACGTCCCTGTATATAAAACTGCTTATAATGTTTTTTACTAATGGATGGGCGATATGGAAAAAAATCGTATAATTTGTGTATGCTGAATACTGTGCAGCAATAAAGAATAGCTAAAACCGCTAGCTCAATTCTTCATTGAATTCCTGATCTAACCCAAAATGTCTAATTCAATTCAAATAAGGTTAATATTTATAATAGATATTCAATAGTCTTAGTTCCTCAAACTGTTAAACCAAGCTTTGGCATTTGTTTTAAGACAAACAAGTAAGAGTCTCAGAGACGCCAATGCTATTAGCTCTGAGTGGAAAAAGCAACAGAAAAAGACAGGTTTCTTTGCAAACAGCACGATCACGCCCAGGCTTATTGACAATGTCTATGCTGAAAGGGAGTAAGGAAGGTCAGACTGAGGTGGGGAGAGAAACACAAATAACACTTAGTGCATTTTATGTTGGGTCCAAGAAGGCAATTCTCCTCAACACCAGAACTAATCAATGATCCATTGAATGAGCTATTGAATGACAGAAAGGAAAGAGAGAGGGGGGGAGTAATGGAAAAAAAAACATTTCTCCTCAACACCAGACCTAATCAATGATGTTGATGGGAGGAAGAGATGGACAGAAGGAAGGAAGAAAGAAAGAAATGATCCCTGTTGACATGAGAATGAATCAATGAGCCGTTGATAGAGAATGAGGGAGAGAGCGGAGTATAACGATAAAACAGGTAATTGGGAGGAGAGGAAAGGAAAAGAGAGACGTCAATCATTGATCAGACGATCGAACCTTGGGCTGGGATCTAAAGCAGACACATAATGCTTTTTCAGTTTTTCCCTTTCCTCTTGTGTCTTGTATATTTTATGCCTCCACGCCAGCAAAAGCCAGTGGCTGGATGCATTATGTTTTTGGGTTGTCTGTCTGTCCTTACATCCCATTCTTGTTGAACAAATGTTCAATTGGATTCAAGGATGAACTGATTTGATTTTTGTGGTCAAAGTTGAAGGAAACTGTGACATCAAAAAGCACAGTTTTGCCTTGTGAACACAATATCTCAGGAATACCTTGAGGAAATGTCTCCAATCTTTGTACAAATGTTCATTTGGACACATAGAGAAAGTGAATAGAATTTAATGGTTAAAGGTCATAGTCACTTTGACCTTACAGAACACGTTTTTAGGCTTGCGAACTTACTATCTGCATCAAATAATTTCTTTTAATTTGGTACAAACTGGTGGAGTGCCTGTTGAAAACATGCCCTGGTCTGTGGTAATCCAGGCTACCCAGTAATTGAACCTGGGCAAGTAACGACTCAGTCTGCAAAACCATGAAGCTGCACCACTGCTGCTGCACAAAGACAATTCACCATTTTTTTCTAAGTTCAATGTTGCTTGACTCAGAACACAGAACCCAGTTGCCATTTTCGCTTGCCTCTTGTTTGCTTCGTATCTCCAGAACTTCTCGAGATAATCCTTTTGCATCGCTGTGTTTTCGTCTGGCGTCCACAATGCTCTGGAGATTTTTACCTTGAATTAAGTTCGAAAGCACTGTTGGCCATGTTTTAGTTTAAAAACTCTGGGGCTGCATTGTAGTCTGGACTAGGGTTGTTGAAAAATTATAAATACTTTGATACTTTTTCGTTATCACGTTAAAACACAATCTCCGTTAATTGCACTTTCGATAGTACCAAACATTATAGCAAAGGAAAAGGGTCTGTTGGCTGCTCGGGGATATTTTGCCTAGGAGGCAGATTCTCAAGAAAATGTGAAAGACGCCAACGAGCCAATTTGTAAAAGGTGTTACAAATGGGTGCCAACCAGAGGAGGAAATGCCACAAATTGTGTAAGTTATGAAAGTGGCCTTTGCTGCTGTGAAGAATGAAGGACGATGTAATGCTGCATGAACAGGGACTTTCTATTTCTCTTCTATGATGGCGAACACAAAAACATTACACAGCCTTGCAGTCATTAAGTGTATAGTCAAATGTTTCGGCTGACTAACGTCCCCCTGACTGTAACTATACTATTTTGTCATTAGAATATTTGTAATCATTAAAAACTTTCTTGAGGTGAAGCTTGTTTTTCAGTATTATGTATAGGAGTGACACTTTTAATTATTTTCATCTGCTAAGTCCTATTTGACACTTTCACAATGTTTTCTCCAACAAGACCACTGCACTGTGATCCCAAGTGAAGCAACCATAGAGAAAAAAAATACTAAAGACAAAAATGACATAAAGAAGGTGTAGGCCTAGAAGTCAGGGAAAACCTTTAAGAATAGTATTAATAATCTTGGTATGTGTTCAGAGACTTTTCTGTACCAATACTGTGTATTTGGTTGTTAACAAAAAGAAAAGACGTGTCTTATTTCTGTTCGTAGAACCTTTTTTCTTTTTATCAAATATTGAATATGTTACAGTTTTAGTTTTTTGTAGTATTGAAGCAAAGTTTAAAATGTTGGTATTGTGATAACCCTAGGCTGGATGGACAAAATGCTTACTCTCAGTAACAGTTCCACCAAAGAAATTAATCCCTCATCTTGCTTTTCACAATTGTTTTTTTTTTGTATAATAATCTGTAAGCAAGCAACTAACTCCAGAATTCACAGTGGACGGAGATTGTTTTAATTTTATAATGCTGTTTTAAAATAAACGCATGTTAGTATGGATGTAGCCTTTAGTTTTGGAAATGCTGCCCCAATTTTAGTTTGAAAACCACCTCGTTTCGGTCTGACACAAATCTATGATCTTACTTTTGACCACTGCTGTTAGTAGTATTTACTTTAATTTAAGGACCCAACAACAAATAGATGTGTGCCTACTGTTTACATTGGCAAGTGCATGACCAGTGAACGTGGACGGATGGATGGTTAGAGGATATAGGTGAAGGAATGGAGCGTGTGACAGGCAGTGCAATGAAACACAGATGGAGGAATATTTTGAAATTATATACTACAATGTTTTTGTTTTACTCCACACGCAGCTCTGTTTGTTCAACTTTTTTCTGACTTATCACTTACAAGTCCTGGTTATTGGTATTTGTGATCACATTATTATTAACTACTTGTTATTTACTCATCTTGGAGAAGGATTAGGGCAAATGTGTTCCCACCAGGTTCTAAATGTTTTTGTGATGTCCTCAAACTATCAAAGTGAAATTCCCAAAAAATGTTTAATGTAGCTTGTGCAATTTATGAGCAAACTAATATGATCTGTTATAAACCCAGTTTTGTACTCCTCATAAACAATCAAGGCTGCAAAGGATCAAGGGAACCTTTTTGGTGTTCCTATATTTTTATAAATTCATTCACTGTGGCCATTTTACATCATACCTTTCTACAGGATAATGTTGGCTTTGCTTCTGTTGTGTGGATTAGGGATTTATAACCACAAACCAGGCCCAAGGACACCAATTTGCACACATATGCAAACAGTGAGTTTGCATATGAATACACTTGGTGTCTCTTGTAGAGTATGTAAAAGGCTTTAGCAGTAGCCTTACCCATCTTGACACTACATGTTTCAGATGAAAAATGTTGTAATCTACATGAGCCACAAGAAATGGAACTGGAAAATGGAAATCTTTGAAATGTATATGCACTTGACATTCCCTCAGTCTGTGTCTAGTGTCTGTATGTAAAGCCTGTTCATCTGTCAGGAAGAACATGGACTCGCTGCTATAAACAAAATAGGTCAAAACAAACCTGCCGTCACACATCTAATCTAAGCAGAGTAATTATGGAGGAGTCTTAGTTGTCAAAACTTAGTTGTTAAAAACTTCTTCTTAAGTGTAAAAGGAAACAAGCGAGCAATTGTAGGGCTTGCTGTGAACACAATGACATGGGTTGCTTGAAATGCTTGAAAAGAACATTAGAATTGAATGTAAAAGGACATGCAGAGGTTGTGTTCCTCATAAATTAAATGCAATTGTTTTAAATACTGTCTTTTTTCTTCGTGGTGATTTTGCAGAGGGCCTTCCAACCTATATTACCTATTATAAAACTACTATGTCCTAGTTATGACACATACAACAATGCAACTGGGGCTGCTTTATAGAGGTTAGGGAAGCGAATGGTCATGGTTAAAAGAATTAATGCTGACCGTAATTTCCTTATGTCAAAGTCAGACTTGATTGACTTTGACATAAGAACTAACAACCACAGGGTTACTTTTTACAGAACTGTCTTGATTAAAGACACAAGTGATGTTGTGATTTCCCTGGTGGGTACCAGGGGGGGAAGGTAAAGGCCATCTGCTGTAAAACTCCGGACAACAGCAAAATTGTCTGTGTGTGCCATTCACCAATTTTCACGTTTCAAGTGGCTCACCAATTTGAGTGCATTTTTTTATATAGATAAAAAATGTATTTCAATACTCTGGCATTAACTTTCATCTAATACTCAATTCAATAAAATGAAGAGTGTTTGGAAAGCCGACAAAACAGATATAAAAATTTGACTGCTGGCTGAGAGGAAAAAAAGTATTGAAAACAAATTAAAGAGTAAAATGGCAAAAGCAAAGAAAGACTGTGATGATTGAGAGGATCACAGCGAGAGTAAAAGAACAGAGAGGGGGCACTGAGAGACAGATGGAAGGGGGAGTGGATGACGGGTCAGTGCATGGGTGCTGCAATGAGGAAAGATAAAGTGGGGGACTGATGAGAGGCACTGAAAAGGCTGCAGCTGTCCATACTTCGGAACATAGTGGAAGATAAGATAGTGAAATGAGAGGTCAGATGAAGAGGATTGTGTATGTGGGAGGGTCGTGAAAACAGAGATATGAAGGGGGAGAAAGAAAAGACGAAAATCAACCCATGTCAAAGTTTGATGGTCGAAGCAGAGAAAGTTCCTTTTGGCTGTGTTTTGTCCAAATAATTTTCCGGTAGAGAACAGATATTGATACTATCCTCTATCTCTTGGTTTATGTCTGAACATTTAGTGAGTCTCCTTTCCTTGTTCCCATTACAATAACTTTCCTTACTATCAGTACGACCTTTCCCTCACTCTACTTTTCCATTCGCAACTAAATGAGCTGTTTTGGCACAAATCTCAGATAGACACATGACCTGGGCAGCTGATTTGATTCAAGTTACTAATCAAAATGACAGCTGTAGCCTGGTCAAGGGAGAATATGTCGTCAGACGACCCAAGTGCAATTTTGCACTTCATCATGTTTATCCAATGGAGACACTGAAGAGTAGGGAGCTTCCTAACTAGTTCAATCCATTGTTTTGTTCTTCAAGGCCATGCTGCATTTCAGATGTCTTGTTTTCTATCAATACTGAAATGTTTTCAGACACGACCTTCAGATAAAGTCCAGGAAATTGGGTCCGGATTTAAACCGGATTTACCTTACACACATGCACAACCTTGTGGGAGGTTCTCTGCACAAACGTGTTCACAACAGCATCAAATCCTCCGCATTATTCAGACGAGGGGTGTGCAGCTGGGTGCAGCAGGCAGAGGCAGGAAATAACGTATTCATGCTGCTGCAGAGATCACGTGATCATGTTTACAGCACATCGTCGGCGGTATGGCTCCGCTTTTTCACGTGGAGATTTTTGTTTTCTTGTTTGTGTTAGAAGCGTCATCAAAACCTAGAAAGACTAGAACAGTGCTTTATAAATACACACCAGCAGAAATAATATTTTACATCTTGCCTCTGCCCCTGCATGCTGTGCCACCCCTCACTGAAAAGCTCTGGAGATTTCTGTGTTGAATCCGTCTGAGCAGAGAATATGTTTTTTTCATGTGTGAAAGGCAACTCTCGAGTGTCTGGACCCAATTTTGCAGACATTCATCTAGTTCATGTCTGAAAATTATGTTGGCGTCCACTTACAAAACTTAGGTCCTCTGACCCGGGCTTATTGATTGTCCCTCGTGCTTGTCTATGAAGGAAAGCTTGAATGTGCCAATGAAGTGTGTCATTTCTATCCATACCAGTTTCTTTTCCAGTTTTTTTAAAGGTTTTTTGTTTTTTCCTTCTTATTCCCGAGTATGGGTCAGTAAGCAGAGAGGTGCACTCTCCCCATGCATATAGCACCGCTCAGTGAAGAAGCCTGCCTCACTCCCCTCTCCTTGCCAGGAGTTTAAAGGTGGAATGAGTTTTCACGCCTCAAGAAACACAGGTCTTAACTCTTCTCCTGACCTCTTTCCACCATTTCGACTACTCTTTTACCTTTTCCAGGATCTATTCACTCCTCTCTTCTTTTTTATCCTCTAAATCTCTCACTACTGCCATCCTTGTGTCTGTCTTTCTGCCTACACCTCTTGCTGTGCCTCTCTTACAGTCCATGTTGATCTCTCTCCACCTCATTTAATCTCTGTTGTTGTTTCTTTTGAAACTTTTAATTGACTTCCTCTGTCCCCTCCTGTTCTTTCTATACCCTCTTTACTTCTGGCCTTGTTCAGTTTTGTATCAACACTGATAGAGTTTAACCCAAATACAGACCTAAGCTTCAACTGGATTTCCTTTATTATCTTGTTAAGTTTATTCTGTCTTGATTTTTATATCATAATATGAATACCTTAACAAATTTAACATTTTAGTTTGTATATTTGCCTTTTGACATTTTTTCACCTTTTTGGTGCTTGTGATATTTGTTCTTGCTTGCACGAGGGTTATGACAAATAACAAGTCCTCCAAACTTTAACAAGCTACCCTCCAATATCACCCATACAACTGTCTACTGAAATAGTGCCCCTTTTGTGTTGGACCATTGTTTTTGGTTATCATGATAACGATGAGGGACCCGGACCTTTAGCGTCATGGTGAAAAGAAGAAGCATTGGTTAGGTTCAGGAATAAAAACAACTTAGATTAAGGGAAAACTTACGGTTAGTTTGAAAATAATTACTTCCTTTAGATTAGTGGAACATCTCCATCCTAGTAACAATTGATAATTTTGTACTAAATGTTTAACAGGCTGCTGTTCTGCATCCAAAATGGTGGCTATCGATACTTGTTCCAAAATAGCACCTACCTCCTCTACATTGATGCCATCAAGCTGTATGCCAGAAAGACATTGACTCACTGGTCCACATCACCAGGATCTACCAAAAACAACATCGGAAACTCATCCGGGATAGATAAGTGTCATCGAATGGTATCAAAGAGAGGCAAAATAATCACAACTGAAGGTGTTGAGTTACCAGAAGGCAACATAGCAGATGTTGAGGACAGCTACAAATACCTTGGGATCCCACAGGAACATGGAAACCATGAAGACCACAAGGAAGTCAGCCACAGTCAAGTACCTACACAGAGTAAGGCAGGTCCTGAAAAGTCAGCTGAATGGAAAAAACAAGGTCCAAGCCATCAACATATACACCCTGACAGTCATCAGATACACAGCTGGTGTTGTAATAACATGGTCAAAGGAGGAGATAGAGGCCACTGATGTCAAGACGAGAAAGCTCCTCACAAGCACTCTGGCACTATACACTACAGGATTTGATGTCTGAAAACGAATTAAGTGGAAGGAAGGTTGTCAAAGACTAGTGAGCGTCAGAGCAACTATTCTGTAGGAATGAGCGAGTACACCATTATCTGTATCTGTATCTGTATCTGTTCAACCAACTAAATCATCCGTATCCGTATCCGTACTCGGAAGGGGTGGGGCTTTAACCGGAAGTGGGCAGAAGTTTGTATTTGTATTGTTTATTAGAAAACTATTTACAGAACAGCCTTAGAATTGAGCTTCAGATCAATGTTTTTGATCACACGAGTAAGAAATCTATTCAAAAGTTTTTTATAAACTTAAGTATTAAGTAAAATGCAGGTTTTCCTAAACATACTCAACTAAACAAGTTTTCATACTCAACTTTTTAAAAATTACATTTAAACAGTGTGATGTTTGTGTGTGTGAGGGCTTTTTTACTACCTGTCGTAGTTTCTTTTAGGGTTCTGTATTTTTTATTTCTACACAAAGTAAAACACAATGTTAATTATGTGGTGTGGGTGTGCGTGTGAGTGAGAGAGAGAGGAGTGCTCGCTCCGTGTGCGTCTGGCCGGGCTGGGTGTGCGCTGACTCGGCCTGTGGAGCCCGTGCACGGCGAGTGGCTCTCTGTCTGTCTAGCCGGGCTGGGTGCACTCTGATTGTGTTGTGTGGCGCTGCAGCAGTGAACTTTTTCATTCATCACGAGTATGGATATTGACATATTTTACTTGGATGGTACTCGTGCTCGTATAAGTTCATTATTCAATTCAATTCATTTTTATTTGTATAACGCCAAATCATAATATACATTATCTCCTTAACATTTTTTATAGACAAACCCAGCAGTTCCCACAATGAGCAGCACTTTGGCGACTGTGGAGAGAAAAACTCCCTCATTAACTGGAAGAAACCTCTAGCTGCTAGAGTCTAGCAGAACCAGACTCAATGTGGGAGGTCATCTGCCTCGACCAGCTGGGGTGAGCAGGGAAAAGTGGGGAGGAGAGGGGAGTTGGGTGGAAAAGAGGGGAGAGAAGAGAGAGAGAGAGATGGGGGGGGGGACCAGGAACACTTGTGCAGCATCAGATATCAGCACTGACAATAACAGTGTAAAGATGCTATTGATTATTAATGATAGCAGCAACAGTTCATATAGTAATTAAGTAATAATATGTATTATTGTTTATAATAATAATAGTAGTAATAATAATAATAATAATAGTTGTTATCCTGCAGCTCTGGAGTCGGAGATGCCTGCAAAGAGAGAGAAAAATAGAGAGAGAGACTATGGAGGGCAAAAGACACATAGTTAGTGACATGTAAATAAATGAATGTGGGGGCAGAGAGACAGAGAGAAGGGGAGAAGTGCTCAGTGGGTGGTTGGAGTTCTCCCAGCAGTCTAGATCTATAGCAGCATAAGGGATGGTTCAGGACTCACCTGATCCCGCACTAACTATAGGCTTTATCAAAAAAATTAAAAAAGGTTTTAAGTCTAACCTTGAATGTAGAGATGGTGTTTGCCAGAGTGGGAGCTGGTTCCACATGAGAGGAGCCTGGTAGCTGAAGGCTCTACCTCCTATTCTACTCTTACAGATTCTTGGAACAACAAGACAGCCTGTGTTCTGGGAGTGAAGTGGTTCTATTGGGACAATACAGTGTTATGAGCTCTTTGATATGAAGGGACTTGATTGTTAAGGGCTTTATATGTGAGGAGCAGGATCTTGAATTATATTCTGAATTTTACAGGGAGCCAATGCAGAGAAGCTAATACAGGAGTAATATGATCTCTCCTTCTAGTTCCCGTCAGCACCGTACCGTACCGTACCGAATACTTGTTTCATCCGAGTATTCGGCTCAACCCTACTATGCTGGATGAAACCAAGATCAGAAAGAAGAAACACAATGCTGATGATGATGAGGAGGAGGAGGGGCAGTACTGTAACCATCATGGAAGGACAAGCCCCTGCATGGCATGAACTCTCAACAGATAAGAAGAAATATCGAGAAATCCTACCGGTGCCTGGACAAAGCGGGTCTGACAGATAGCACAGAAGCACTGCTCATAGCAGAGAGATTGATATAGGTTGGGGTCTACCACACTAGACAGGACCCCAGGTGCAGGCTGTGCAGAGATGCAAGATGCCCCTGAAACAGTTCAGCATATAACAGCAGAGTGTAGGAAGGAATGGTGTACATGGAACAGCAAACGAGTTAGAAAAGATGTGGAAAGCAAAGGTAAAGCAGCTGGGTCTATGTGTTTGTTTTTCTCTCTACAATGTGATTTGTTTATTATGTTGTGATTTGGCTCTTGAGTTGGACTGAATGGAATATCTTTTATTACAATCGATTCTTCATTTTGCCATGGACTTTTGTGTGAAACACTTTGTAACCTCGTTTAGATAAGTGCTATACAAGTAAAGTTATTATTATTCTTATTTGTTCTGGGAGCTGAATACGTTTTTCATAAAACTGAATGTATATGAAATTTGTACTGAGGGGGTTGAGTAAAGATGAAGTAAAGTTTTCTAGTTTCATTCATGCAAGAGAAAAATCCATATTAAGAAAAGTTGTCAGTTCAGTTTTAGAAGCATTGACGTCTCAAATCAAAGTGTATATACTAGCATAAACACTGTGAACTGTCCAGTAATTTGTTATTAAAATGTGGAAATGTATAAATTAATTCAGGTTATATTCTTAATAACGGATCATTTATTGAAGTGACACGGACCCCACTAGGGAATACTACTTTCCATCATTTGTAGTGCACATAGTGAGTTTACTCAGATAGCTCATGGTAAATGCTAATTCCCTATGTAAATCTTCGACCATCAGTATTTAACAATACGCTCGCTGTGTGAAAACAATAACTCCCTCACACATTTTGAAAGACGGTGGGTTTCCTCGGCCAGTGGTTTCATCCCTTTTCCCTCCATCAGTCTCTTTGGTGTCTTCCTTGACTTGCATACCTTATCTGTCCTTTTCAGGGTCTGTAGCTCTCTCTTTTTCTCTCTCTCTCTCTCTCTCTTTACTGCTGATCTGTCTCGCTCTTAATCTTTTCTGTAACTGTTTTTTTTCTCCTGAAAAAAAAAGCAACTGGAAAGGGGGTGTGTGCGCGCGAGTGCATTTGTGCATGTTGGTGACCTGAATGTTTATTATCCTGCAGGGATCAGGACTTGGGTGAATGGAAGGGGGATTTAGCAAAACAATGTTTCGCTCCCTGACCGGGAAACTGATTAAAACTCAACAAAAGCTTTATCCTATATTAGGATGTCCCTGATGGTAGAGTTGTGCCACATTAGTTAGATCAACAGGAGAGGAAGAAACTACTTTAATGACTCAGTTCAGTGGGTACCACAAAAAACCACCATGCACATAACTTTCATATTTTAAAGTTGAATATGAACCTGTGACCATGTTTCACTTTGTTGCGTTTTAATTTCCACTTCACTATTTTTTGAAAATACCCTCAACACAACACAAGTAGTTCACAATTTACTGAAGATCAATTGCTCCTCCACCTACCAGGCAGATAATTGTTCCATCTCCAGTAAATATGTATCTGCATGTTAAAAAACTGAATTGGCAGTTGTATTAGATATTGCATGACGACTGTGGGAAACAATGGCAATCAATGGCTCTCGGGAAGACCTTGGACACATATCAGACAATAATGATGGATAAACGCTTCATGGCCAATTTTCACAAAACATCTGAAGGGGGTGGAAAATCCTAAAAATAATGATGATGTCAAAACGTTAACACTTCTTCGATGTTAGAGTAAAGGTTTTTCATGCAGCAGAACTTTTCTTTCAGGAGGATGAATAAACATACACTTAATTAACCCACCGTTAATGCACTCCATACTCTAAGAAAAAGCTGGTGTACTGTCCATCACAGGCCTATGTGTTGTAGAAACTGTAATACACATGCTGCATAATAGAGCATGTCCAGAGAGTGAGATGACTCCCATGTTTTTCTGGAAAATTGTTTGAGGATGCTGCTTGACTGTCCCCATTCCTCAGCTGAATGTATCTTTGTGTAACACAGTAGTTGAACCTGCAGGCTATGACTCTTCATATCCACACAGAACCAGGATTTTTTAGTTTCAATACAACATGGAATCTACAGACATACACATCCAAACTCTTTTTAAGGGATTAAACACACTCACACACAGAGGTGATAAGCACACGTGTGGCATTCAGCATTTAGCCTTGAAGATCAGCATAAATGGAACAATTACTTAACTGGAAAACAGTGTATAGAAGGGGGGGGGTTTCCCACAACCAAAAAACCCCAACACTCTTGCATATATCACTTCTCTTCTCTCTTTGCTGTCTATTTTCTTTAAAGTGAGGGCAGTGGAGAATGAATAACAGCAGGGCTGGGAAATGGAGACGTGATGCTCTTTATGCAAATCAAATACCAGCATAGCCATTCATTTCCTCCTGAGCACCTCAAGGGCAGCAGAAAAGCTGAGAAGCAACGGGAAAAACTGCAGGAAAAGTGGAAGCCAGGTCAACTTAGAGCTAATATTTCTACACAGAGAAATGCGTAGGCAGTATTTAGCCTGGCTGAGATGAGTGCAGCATTGGAGCATTGGGTTGTATTTCTCACCACTTTGACCGGTCTGAATCATGATACATTAATCAGTGAATTTGAACCAGATTCAAGGATTCTCAGTACTACGCATTGCATTTCATAATTTTTTTTTATTGAATTTTGTCATCACCATGTTTCATATTATTTAGATTGAATCTGGCATTGACAGTAACAAGAAATGCGTGAGAATGAAAACCTGACTCGGTTAGTAGCTGTTTGTTCTGGGGAATGGTGCCTGAGGGCTGAGCTGGAACATTTCAGAAAGGAAATGAAAGGACTAGGTCACAATCAGTGTGAACTATTCCATTGTTTATTCCTATTTAACTGGGATTTGTGGAAAAACAGCAGAGATATGCTGTCAGTTAATAGACTTTTTCACTTTAAGAATTAGTACTCAAACATGGCTTCATAATTCACATTCTGAATCACAAATGGCCTGAAGTACACACACACACACACACACACACACACACACACACACACACACACACACACACACACACACACAGATATCTAACATGTAGACATACACTGTAATTACCTTACATTTCATCATCATTATCTTCATAAAGTTCTGCAGTTGATCTTGCTCAGCATCTTCAATCTGTCCTGCCTTGAGGCTTATACATTTGAAGTGGCTGTCTTCTCAACAGGTTGAGAGTTTGCTAATCAGAGCATCACAGGAATTCATATTTACCTTCATGAATAGTAAAGTCTATATTATCTTACGGAAGTGAATATTTGTTTGCTTTGGTGATGATGAAATCTAATCTGAAATGTGATGGAGTTTCTCTTGTTAATGATGCAAATGTTTAATCATGCTTAGAGGGGATTGCAAGTGTGGAGGCTGATAGGTGTCTACAGGTCTGACTGTCCCCCTGAGAGTTGAAACAAATCATAAAGCAGCTATGTTACAAATGGCAGCTCTACAACTAAAGGGGCTTTCACACCCAACTTGTTTAGTCTACCATCTGACTTTTCAGTTTAGTCTAACCAAAAGAGGTGGTCTCCGTCAAAGAACTATGTCTCAGTTCTTTTGTAGAATACACCCCTTCCAAACTCCACGATCCGCATTTTTAGGATAGGAGGAGAAAAGGAAAGGTTACACATAATTTGTCATATAAATTCTAAGGTGTTGACTTAAGGCACAGTGACACAGTTAACCTGTTTGAAAGTGAATATCTTTAAACATTAGAGACAGCCTCCGCTCTCATTTCTGTATGCATATTTTTGTATTTTTACGAGATAAATTACAAAACAGAAAATAGATGGATATTCTTTGTGCAAATTGAAAGCCCAGATTTTCTCCTTCACCTAAAATGTTCTCAATAGAAAGTGAAAGTAAAGTTTGAAAAAGTACCAGTTTACATTGCTCGATGGCACGTTGATCAGTTAAAATGCAATAAATGCAAAGCCAACCATGCTTCCCTTATGTTTGCAGAGCAACAATCCAATCATCACGGCTCCACCCTGCCTCCTGTGCCACCCCCTCACCGCCAGCAGGCCTCAATAACAGCTCTCAACCAATCTCTGGGCTCGACGCACCACGCTGGACAGACCCTGAATTCATCGCGGCAGCTTAACCCACCTACTGGAAGCTCGGCCCCTGTGGCCGGCCAATCACCAGCCGAGCTGCAGACCACGCCCCCCGAGAGTGTCCCGCTGCAAGACAGCTGGGTGCTGGGTAGCAATGTGCCTCTGGAGACAAGGTACCCTGACCTTATCTTACTTTTCATATGTCTGTGCTCTTTTTCTTCAGATACTAAAGAGTTGGAGATGTAGCCAGTGTCAGAATGGTTGATTATCGTGGTTGAGGAGGGAAATATTACCAAGCTATAAAATAACCTGCATCTATCACACATCTTTCCTCACACAGACTATCATTACCCTGTGCACCACAACTGTGCGTGTTTGTGCTTTTTCACCCTAATAACAATCAGAAAGCCAAGTAATTCACATATAATCCTTCAGCGCAACATCTCCATGTTAATGGTAGGTTAGCTTACCTTCCCCTAGCCTTTTACTTGCACAGCCTATGTAGCAGCTGTTAGAGCAGAGCTGATACATAAAAATAATAGTCATGAAATACTTTTTATGTTTCTTGTTCTGCTGCTGTCACTTTATAGCCTCATTGACTTTTTATGTTTCTCTTATGTGAATTCAGTCTTCCATTCTGACAAAAATTAAACTCTACTTAAAGTTTCACATGAACAAAACTTTGTCATGGAAATGTTTACAATTATTTTATTCTAATGTTAAGGGTCAATCAAATCATCTCAAATATATCAAAATGTATCCCTGCATGATTTTGATTCTGATTATTATCCACATGCATATGAATGATCATCACTGTAGTGTTTAGTATTCAAATGCTATGTCACACTTCATGTGCCAAATCCATGCATTGACTTTCATTGAGTGATGCAGCTACATGTGATGTATTTTAAATATTAAGTTAAGTGACACCCAGTATTTTACAGCATTACTTCAATACTTGACTGGAAAAAGAATTAAAGGAGGAAGCGCTTATTTGAACTTGACTATGTGAAAGAGTGGAATAGAATAAACAGTTTCAAGTAGTTGAAGTTCTTTATTATTAGGATTAGTCCCTTGAGATGTATTTAACCTCAGATTCGAGGGGGTCCTGAACACAATATTACAAGTTCATTTAGACAAGATATTTAACACACTGCTATGGTTCGGTTAGGTTATGGCTTGAAACAAATTGGTTCATTAAAGAGACAGAAGAGGGAGGGGATTGAGGATAGACATGTGTATTCCTTTTTGATTTATTCACGCCAGTCTTGTCAGTTACTGTACTGTAAAGTGTTCATCAATGGTCATCAAGACTAGAAAAGCGCCATATAAATATACAGATCAGACCATAGAGAACCATGTACCACTGCGAGTGGCAGTGGCTCAGGAGGTTGAACGGGCCAATGAGTAATCAGAAGAATCCATCCACTCCGGTCCACATGTTGCCCAAATGTTCTTGGGCAAGACACCAAACCTCAAATTGTGGAAAGAACAAGTACTGTGTGTGTTGTGTGTGTGTGTGAGAACGTGACCGGTAGTGTTAAGGGCTTTGAGTAAGCTTTATAACTGTAGTCCATACACCACTTTCATCACAATGACTCACATTGCAAAAAGGAGTAATGCTGAGAAGAATGAGTTAGTGATCTAATGCCGGCTTTGTCTGTGGCTTTTTGGCCTGAAAAGCTCACTTTGTTGCAAACAAGATCACCATGGTAACTAAAGGCAGGTTCTGACGAGACTGTGTGTCATGCTGTGAGTAACCATGGTTAGAACAGGTGCTGCATGAACATCATTTTAAAGGGTTAATTCAGCAGGAAAACATACCACAATGTTTCAGAATTGTATTTACTGTATTGTAATATTATATCCAGCCATTTTCTATGTTTATACTAGAACAGTTTCTAAATGTACCGTATATGATATATTAATGGAAGGACAGATCATTTCCTGCTTCCACTTTATTACCGTCACACAGTCGCTGTTCCCCACTGTGTTCCACAAAGCCAATGTACAACATCAAATGAAATAATGTCAGATTAGGGCTTTTTGAGAAAGATATTTCAAAACCATATAAATTAAAGTGCACTTTTTCTGTTTGATGTTGGTAACAACAAATCGTTTCAAAAATTGTAAATTAAAAATACCATTGTGTGCAAACCACAGAGAAAATAGTCCAGAGCAGCTGTTACTGTGGAAACCTCACTGAACAATAACACTCACATCACAGGAGGAGTGGGAGCGATTCAAAAAGACACTGAGTAAACTTCATGTACTGATCAGGTCCTAATAACTGATGAGTGTTTATTAGTTAAAGTGAGAGCAGGTCCGTGTGGAGGAGGACACCGAAACTCCAGCTCGGTACAAACCAACCTTCTGATCATTGAGCAGCTAGTCGATCATTGAGGAAAATCTGTATTTTCACTGTTTCCACTGTTCTTCAACAAAGTCACTTACCGGCTTCACGTTAACGCTCCTATTATCACACTGTGAGTGAGTGGGGGCGGAGCTACGGGACCTGTGTGTGTGTGCTCGGAGCAAGTTGGAGTTTTCACACACACAGGTCCCGCTGGAGTGAACGTCGTTCACGTTCATCATTTGTAAACTGATTCATTCGGTTCAACACTGTCAATAACCGTCTCTGAACTCTCTTTAACTCGCTTGGGCTCTTCACCTATTTCCGCTCTCTCCATGCTCTCTTCCCTCCTCTGCTGATACAAAAATATGCATGCGCACAGAAAGAGAACAGGAAATTGCTGCTATTTACATCTGACAGGGAATTCAAAATGAAATTGCACTATGAAGAATTAGGCCACTTATTCAGTATCCAAACTGGATTTTCAAGGTCCATGTGTGTTTTTACATGAAATAAATAAATAAATAATGAAATATATGAATAAATTATAGTACAAACAAGTATACAGAAATATCAATAATCAAATATTTTTCAAATAGCTTACTATTTTCTTGCATATTTATGCATTAGGCACATTTACTAGGCAGACATCTGAATCACTTAAATTTAAAGGTTTGTGTGGATGTTTTTAGGATTTTAGGCATTGAGAGAAAAAAGCAAGTAAAAGAAACTGATATTCAAATAACACTTGCCACAGCCTGTAGTACGCAGCAGTTGTGTGTGGGTTATTAGTATGTATGTGGGATTATATGGAGAAAGCTGTTGTCCATGCTATTGTCACAGTGTTAGGTTTGCCAGCTATTGTTTACACATCCACGCATTAGTAACAGTCACTTTCTTCCTGTGGATCAGTAATCTATGTCTTCCCTATTGTACTTAATGTCACACTTTGTTACACACACACAAAGGCCTGATTCTAAAGTACCAACCTCAACCCCCTTTGACACTCCTATTGTCAAAATCACTTAAAAGGCCCAGTGTAAGTAGTGTTGATGTAATGTAAATGCAGGTTGCTAGAGCAGTGCATTTGAAAGGCTGTTATTATTAGTGGACTACCAGATTAGTAATGGTTGATAACATTCTGTTCTCAGAAAAGCACACTGTGGTTACAGTCATTTTACACTTGATTATCCAAACACTGTGTATCTGCTGTAATTGACTTACACGCACAAGACACATATATATACTAGTTAGTATTCAATCTGCCACCCTGCTCTGTGCAACCGCATTATGAAAACCTCATGTGTAATTTCTAAAGAAATGCTGTCTCAGATTACAGTACCAAGACAATTAAATGTTTGTTACTCTTTATTTAGCAACCAAGAAACCTTAAAGGTCCAGTGTGTAGGATGTAGCTTGTCCTACATGCTCGGGGAGGGGTATATTGATTTGTGGACCCAAGGAAGAGTTGTAACTACCTTGGTAGTGGCTAATGGGATCCAAATAGATGAATACAAAATGGTGAGATTAGTGTTAATGAACTCCACATTGTTCCAAGAGACTGTATAGCTTGTCTGAGGGTCACTTTTCCATCACTTTGAGGACCCCACCCCCCCCACAGTCTCCACATATATAAAAACTCACAAGGATTAATTAAACCAATACTATATGCTATAACTGGTCATCAATGTTTATATACGCACCTCTACAGCCAAGTAAACACTGAGATGCTATCATCATGTATGACTACCCATAAACCCTTGGGTTTCGGGGGATTTTCTCAGTTGAGTTTGAATTTTATACTGAATTTTATAAAAAAATGTCATCCCTTCCCACTCTCTTCTTTAAAGTGAAGACATGTTTTAAAGTGAGTGTATGGTTGGGCACATTGTAGCTATGTTTAAGTTAAGTTAAGTCGACTCCTCTCCTCTCAATCTCTCTTACTATAAATGAAAACATAATTTGAAAAACACACAGCCACACCCATTTCATATATGATGATATATGAACAGAGTCTAATTGGCATAAACTCTCACATTTCTGAGCAAATCTGTCATTATTTGATTTGTTCTATCACACTTGGTTTTTGTTTATGGATTGGAACAATATGCATTGGTGAATATGCACAAATGTCCCTATGTTGCTGCTGTGGCTGAGTGGTAGAGCGGTCGTCCTCCAACCAGAAGGTCGGCAGTCTCCAGTCTTCCCCATCTGAACCCCGAATTGCCCCTCATAGAACAAAAAAGTGCTGTCCATAGATGCACTGTATGAATGTGTGTGTGAATGGCAAAACTGTAATGTAAAGAGCTTTGAGTGGTCATCAAGACTAGAAAAAACACTATATGAATAAATACAAACCATTTATATGTAAATCATGCAATACATTCTCCATTAAAGCAAAGTAAATGCCATATAAGGCAAACAACTGCAACAGCTATGCAGGTTTATTAAGAGTCTGTCCTAGTTTAGTTAGCAGGATTACGAAAAAACTAGTAACTAGGTCTTGATGTAAAAAATCAGTTACGTTTAGGGGACTGATATTTATGAGTGTGTGCAATTTGATGCTGATCTAAATTCAAATCTTGATCTCGTGAATTTATATGTGGTTTTAGAAGGGGACTGTTGGGCCTTGTCAGAGGTATTATATATATATAATATGTTATTATATAATTTGGAAGGACAAATGTTTGGGACTTTGTCACGTGATGACACAGCTGATATGCTTTATGTAAAGCACAGTGTTTTGGTGTCAGTAGAAAGACTTCTCTTTGTAACTCTACAGTTGTGCCACTCTGTCCATTCCAACAGATTTTCTTGGATGAGCTTGACGGACAATGTTGACAATGTATCATCAGATGTACCCTGAAAATTGTAGCATTGATTACACTCATTATAGCATACTTAGTTACATAAGGCAAATTTATTCAAGCTACAATTTATGATTCTATAATTATACTAAGCCTGATGTATTTATACGAGACATTTTCTGAAAAGGGAGTTAGTACCTTTTCGAAAAAGGTGTCGCTCTGCACCACTGGTGAGTGAAACTATCCTGATTTGCATTTGTAAAGATCACAGTTTTGTAATTTACATGTGAAAGTCGCCCCTAGACCTACTGTAGTTCAGCATCGCAGCTCATATATATTTGTTTTTGGCTGTTGTTTGATTGAGTTACTGAGTACATCTCATGTTTTTGATTAAATGCTTGAAATGAAATTCTGTTTTAACTGCACAGCAGAAAAATGCACCCCTAAGCTTAAGCTGAAGTGCCTCTACCCTGGAAATTCAAAAAATGCCTTTGCAACACTGTTCTAGGAGGTGTGACTAAGATACGTCTACTAACTCCTTTGTGCAGCGGCTGTGTCAGTGTCTTAGTGCATTGACTGTGTGTCGATCTGCTCATCATGGGGCTCTGATCTTGGAGACACAGTCATCAGGAGAGAGTCAATATTCCATGTACAGATCTGAAAATGTGTGCTTGGAGATGCACTAAATCATGAAGGAAGCTATTATTTTCTTTAGTTATATTTCTATAGATTGGTCATTTTTGCAGTAACTACTCAATCACCTTACTAATCCACACAATCCACTCACTCCACTTGATTTTACTCCTCTCCCACATCTGCACTGTCAGACTCCAACGTCTCCAACTGTCTGATCAGTCTAATTGCAAAAGCCGGGTTCCAACCAGTAGAGGGCAGTTGCTTTGCATATTTAACATAAAGGGTGGAATTCAAACTCTTTGTCAAGATTTGGACCTGAATCAATCAACAACACTACTAAATATCCATATACATGGGTTTTCAGCTGAAAAGGGGGCTTAGGGCTTTAGTTACTCTTAAAACACTTTATAGCTTTCTCTCACTGTAGTGATGTTATCCTCTTTCTCGTTCATTCTCACCAGTCTGTCTTCTTCCCTCTTAATATTGTGCATAGAGGCCGGTATTAACTGAAGATCCCTTGTCACACTGTATCTAATTGTTCATCACACTCCCTTATTGGACTTTTCCTAAATATTTCCAAAGACGAAGAATAGATAAGAAAATCAGAAAGCCATATTAATGAATAATTTGTATAACACACTGGCCCTTGGTTATGTGGTTCCAATGTGATGGTAACACATGAAAAGTTTTTTTATAAACCAGAAGATAATGCCTTGCTGACAGACCTCTTACTTTGAACTTTTTACTCTGAATGTTATCCCTCAGCAAATATGTAAATAATACTGACAGATAGTTGGTATGCTTTTGTAAAATCTACATCATTCCACATTTAGTTGAGTCAACTCATCTGGTTTTCAAGCAATACCTCATATTTTTGTTTCATCTAAATTTCTTACCATGATAAAACCCAATTTCTTTAATACCTTAAAGTTACTTTTGTATGGTTTAACTGTGGAAGCTAAAGTAGTTCAGGACTGGTAGTAGAAGGTGGCTATTGATGAGAGTAGGGGTGCAGAATGTTAAACAAATGGCATAGGGTTAGTGTGAATAATGAAGCTATGAGAGTTAATCATACATAAATACAAAACTCTGCCAAATTTTTTTTTAGGTATACATTTCAATCTGGGTTTTATTTGTATTTCAGCGGTTGTTGACATCTTCCAACCAACATGGTCTAAGATCAGCACAGCTACTTATTCATTATCCTCAATAGTGCCAGATACCTAACGAATGCACAAAAGTGCTGTCTTTGGATATGGGCCTGACAGAAATAATCATGAAAAACAGTATGCATGGTTAAGATGGGTCATTATCCAACAAAAGTGGCTTAGGGGTTGTTAAACATAAATGTGGTCTGTAGCTTAATGGCATAGCTTTACAGCTCTTGTAGCCACTACACTAATCAAAATGTACGTAGTTACCTGATGCCAGCAAGGGGCAACATTCTGTGACAGATTTGTACAGCAGTACATTTTCAGTGCATCGAAACAAAGCCAGTGTCCCAAACTAATGTACCACAAGTAATTCCTCTCATTCTCCTCCTTCTCCCTCCAGGCACTTCCTTTTCAAGACCGGTACAGGCACCACCCCCCTCTTCTCCACCGCTACTCCTGGCTACACTATGGCTACAGGCTCAGTGTACTCTCCTCCGACCAGGCCGTTGCCGAGGAATACGCTGTCCCGCTCTGCCTTCAAGTTTAAGAAAAGCTCCAAGTACTGCTCATGGAGGTAAGATAGAGTGAGCAGGGAGGAACCAAAGTCCTGTTGTTCACTGCTTAACGCTGCAATATGCAAGGTCAGGACACAACCTCGTCGTGCTACCTGTCATAATCAATGCAGGAATCTGTATTAGGAAATATTAGGAAAAAAAGACTAATTTGCCTGTCCCTAAATCCCTATTTGAATTAAGAAGAATCTGTTGTGTTGTGATGGGGTGTCAGTTTATGTGATGAAGGCCTTTTAGAATTTGAGAACATGTCTGACAAATATAGATGGCTCGGGCAGTAACCTGCTTTCCAACCATAAAGGGAGTTGAAGTTTGAGAAGAATCTATCTATCTATCAATCAATCATAAAGAAAAAAAGCTCATTGTCAGTGGAATGCCCAATAACAGACCTTCTGCACCTACTGGGCTCCACGAACTGGATCAATGAAATAAATGGGTGACAGCCTTCTGAACCTATATCCATTTATCACAATGACTCAGACTTATCAAGGCTAGATTTTCTCGCCTTGGATTTTTTTTTATCAGATAAATGCTGACACAATGAACATGACACAAAAATACAGCCTTAAATAGTCACTTTAACTTAGTTGTATTATTTTCCCATTGTAATGAGACGTCTAAGTAATTGTAACTTGGATAATTGTTTGTTGATTCTTAACATTTCTCAGGACGACAGCCCTGCAAAAGTGTGCCTGTTGCATGATTGTCATAATATAGAATTTATTCTAATCTGTTAATCACAAAGACTAAGGTGGACACGCAAAACTGGTTTGGCTGGGGATCACAAATCAGCAGGCAAACGTAACCAACCCCTTCCCTCTTTAGATGGAATCTAAACGTGCACACAGCCGACATAACACACTGACTTGCTGCATGACCTCACCTCCAGTAACTTAACCACCCTTAATCCCATGCATTTCACTGTGGCTATGACTGTATGCTTGAACTTCTCACACACCAGAGAGACTCACATTCCAAAACAACACCACTAGACGCATTGTTTATGGAGACATGTGACATCAAGAACAGTAGCTATTCGAGGCTTGATTTACATTTTAAAGTTTACTGAATATTGGCAGCTGAAGTTGATCAGACAATAGAGAGCATACAATTAGGAAGCTGTAATAAATCAAGGATATTGTGGAGGTTATTAGAAACAAAACCAATTCTGAAGAAAGCGAAAGTACAGACAATGATTGTGTTTTCTTTCAGGTGTACAGCCCTCAGTGCGGTAGGACTATCTGCACTGCTCTCTGTCCTGCTCTGCTATTGCATAGGTAAAAGTGCATGCACGCAAACACACACACACACACACACACACACACACACACACACACACACACACACACACACACACACACACACACACACACACACACACAGAACATGTTTCTGGCCTCTTGAACATGTTATCTCAAGTCTGCCTTCAAGTCTTCACCAGATGTTATTTGGACTCAAAAATGTACTGATTAGATTTTAGTGGTCAAAGGTAATGGTCATTGTGTTATAGTGCATGTAATATGTCAGGAACACTTGTGGGGATTGAAGCTTTAATTGAAGGAGGCATACAACCACAGTACGGTATATCTAGTTTGTAAAGGTCATCCATACACTTAAGATGACATGGGAGTCCAGGGATGTTTTGTACCATGGTCAGTGGGTGCACCTACTGGACTTACAGCCACATGTTCTTGTTTGGTTAGTTTAGCCTCACTTGTTGCTATTCTGTTGTTATTTCTTGCCTCTTTCCCTTTCAGCAGAAAATCTGTCTTGAGTAAAATCACATTTGATTCCTTTACACCATCAGCCACCTCCAGCAATTAATGTTCATGTTCCAGAATGTTTTACTGTTCTTTGTTTTTTAGTTTTACACTCAAAGTACATTTTTTTGTCCTATCTCTATGGCTGGAAATACTGTCCATGGGGCTTTACATTATCATTATTATTATTATCATATTATCATCTCCTCCTTTGTTAGCATTCATAGTTGCTACACATTAGGAGAATCAGTTATTGTCAGCAACTTTACCTGTGAGTATTGCACTGTGAAAATCTGAGTTTCTTATGTTCTTGAACCAGTACCTGGTGAATCAGACCTCGGACATAGTAAAGGCTGACAGTGCACCTATAGCTTGTTGATCCCAGGTGAATAGAATAGAATAGTTTGTCCTCCATCAATCAAAGCACTTCTACTGCTGCAGGGACTTGTTTCCCCAAAAAATCTTCCACAGGATTTTTTCCCCAGCCCTGGCTTATCGTCAAGTGCAGCTCAACAGTTTAATAATTTTTTTATAAAAAACTGAATATTGGGGAATTTTTAAAAACTGCACATAATTTAAATCAATTTCCGTCAACTTTTCACCAGAGCCCTATGATGTATGGGTGTAAAGTACATGTCAAATTACCATCACTTTGAATAAATAAGAGTTTATGGTTTTAAAGATTTCAGCGAAACTCGTCACTATATT
This sequence comes from Hippoglossus stenolepis, assembly GCF_022539355.2. Taxonomy (NCBI): domain Eukaryota; kingdom Metazoa; phylum Chordata; class Actinopteri; order Pleuronectiformes; family Pleuronectidae; genus Hippoglossus; species Hippoglossus stenolepis. The sequence goes on along the minus strand of NC_061484.1, from coordinate 1,072,069 downwards.
TTTTAGCTTCTTTATATATAAAACTATATTTATCTGAAATGTTCTGTTACTTCCTAAATATCTCAAAAGGATTCTGGCAGAGAGAACCATTCTTGCATGACTGTTACCCTGGCCAATAATCCTCTTACTTTATCTCTCTCTCTCTCTCTCTCTCTCTCTCTCTCTCTCTCTCTCTCTCTCTCTCTCTCAAATATACACACACACACACACACAGACACACACAGCCCCTGTCGATTAGCCAGCACTCTCCCGCGACCCTTTGCTCCTCTCCTCACCAGGAGGGGTGTTGGATAATGGGTTAGCACAGCACGGCTCTAATTTAATGAGGCAGAGCAGTGTGTATGTGTGTGTTGGGCAGGGGGTTCTCACTAATTGGTCCGACTCTCTCTATGATATCTGCTGTGTGAGGAATCCAGTCCACACTCAAGACTACATTCCTGTACAAAGCCACCAACACAAACAGAATACTACTTTTGATTTTACCACTTTTGATTTACCATGTTCTGTCGTTGGACGGGGTCCTTTCAACATATTCAATATGTTAGTTTGTTTGATTTGGCTGTTTTGAACATGATCTAAATCACCAAAATTAATTATTGTGGTCTTCCTATGTTAAAGGATGTGTTACTTTAGGTAAAGTTTACATCTTGTATTTGTTTCCTGTGTCTCATTTCATAGACTGTGAATAGTATGACCATACAAGCCTAGCTTAGATTTCTTTAAAGTTAACACACTCCACTCTTTCTATTCCTGGGTACTATGTGTGTGTGTGTGTGTGGGTGTGGGTGTGTGTGTGTGTGTGTGTGTGTGTGTGTGTGTGTGTGTGTGTGTGTGTGTTTTCATATTTTCTCTTTTGTCATCAAATATTTCCTTTTATATCCCTCCATCATTTCTGTCTGTCTTCTTTTTCTCTCCTGTTCTGTTCTCATTTCCCCCATTTTTATCTTAACTGTCATATCTTTCGCATCATTGTATTGTTCTCTTTTCTTTCCATAGCCCTGTGCAATGTATTAACCTGCTTGTTCCTGTCCTTGCTCCCTCTTCCTCTCCACTTTGTCTTTATCCAGCTATGCACCTGTTTGGTCTAAACTGGCAGCTTCAAGAGAGTGAGGTATATGGAGCATTTGAAAATGGAGGAGGTGGAAGAGATACAACCCCTAACACCTTTATGGTGTCCACAGATAATGGTAAGTCCCACTTTAATGCATTTGTATTCTTTCTTTCCTCAGGAAAAGCAACAAATAATATAAGAAAGGTTGCCAACAAAAGTGTTGGTTCCATTTTAAGTTTTTCTGAAAGACCAGAATTGTTCAAGAATCAGTGTTGATGATATTGCATAATACATGATATTGCCATCTGCTGGTCTCTGCAGTGCCTCTTGCTTTGTTTGCACTTTCTCAATTCAAGACAAAATGTAACTTGTAACATGAAAGTGACACATTTTTATTTTCTGATATTATCAATTTGAGGTCTCAGTCTACTCGTAATAGGAATTAATCACCTAGATCCTTCCGGAAATTACACAATAGCTGGACCCTCTGTTAATTTGTTTTGTAATTTGTGCAGGTAAAATGTCTCCTCTAGAGAACAACACCATAGACACAGGAGAGGTGGATGTGGGTAGACGAGCCATACAAGACGTCCCACCAGGTCGGTTAAACACACACACACACACACACACACACACACACACACACACACACACACACACACACACACACACACACACACACACACACACACACACACACACACACACACACACACACACACACACACACACACACACATATATCTTCCTGTCCTCTCATCCTATTTTTCAAAACAAAACAGGAATGAGTATCATCAATGGCTATATATATCAATGGCTAAGGGATGACATATCATCCCTTAGCCATTGATATATATAGCAGTTCTTGGCTGACCAAAACTTGGTTCAGCCCAGGTTTTCCTCATCAAGATCTGAGCGTGTGCACATGAAAGGGGTGTGTTTACTGCGTATGACCAATCACAGACATGGACAAGTGTATCGAACTAGAGCCACATATTTCACAACGAGGAGAAAACAGTTATATTAGAAAATATGAGTAGAACAAACACATTATTCAGACTAAAAGAAACACACTTAAAGCTGCTTAATGCAGGAAGAACAGCTGGTAGAACATCTCTGATTGAGTGAATGTATAAGTTACAGAGCCCCCCGGTGACATTTGGTAAAAAATATATATCATGTGACCACGATCAGATTACTCGTTCAGCATAAGTTACCATGGTGATTTACCTGAAAAGAAGTGAACGAGCTTCGTAGGACGGGAAACCCTGAATTTACCCTGAAGTTACCCCGATAAGTGCAAATCCAGCTTCATAGTACAGGGCCCAGGGCAATTGAGAGCAATGACAGTACAGGAACTTGAGTATTATGATGAATCACTGTGTAACTTTAGTTTACCTGCTACTGCTACCTATAAGTGCTTATGAACAAAAGACAAATATTTTCCACATGCATCTATGTGTATGTGTATGTGTATCATAATGCAAGCAATACCATTAACTATCCCAGAACACTGGGAGCTGAGTCAAGGACAAACACACTTGAGCATAATGAGCTATAACCAGACATCCCAGGTCCCAACCTACTTTCCCCTTTGCTTGAAAAGCTCCAGACTTTTGTCAATGGGACAGGTCACATCCACAAAAAATGACTTTATGACACAGAACATTGTTAAGATCAGATGCAAGGATAGATGCAGCTTCCACTTGGGTATATTGACTATTATTCTTTATTATCAGATGTCCTTAATATACATTTTCCTGGAGATACAAAAAATATGGGAAATTCTAATAGAAAATGTAAAATGTATATATTGCATTGCATGTATTGAAATGTGAGTGTTGGGTTTTGTCAGATCCATGACTTGTTTATTTCACTTTAATGTGAGCATATTGATTCATATATGGTTTATTGAAGGAAAAATTCTGAACATGAATCAAAGACTGTTGAAATACTGACTGAATTGACTGGTTTGTTGTTCTATTCAAGGAGTATTTTGGAGGTCCCAACTATATATTGACCAACCACAGTTCTTAAAATTCAACATCTCCGTCCAGAAAGATGCTCTTGTTGGGGTGTATGGACGTAAAGGCTTACCGCCCTCACACACACAGGTTGGTCACACAAACACATGCATGTGCAATTACATTTTTATTCATTTGTGTATCTTGAGTAGGTTTCATGAATTTTCTACTGCCAAACTCTTCATAGTGTATTTTTTTTCATACATGATAATTAGCGAGAATGAATCCATAATTCTCAAATCAATGCACCCAACTTAACACTATGACTTTCAGATCTTATGCATTGCGGTAAAAGATAAAAACAGGCAGACTATGTTGCTTTTAAATTAACAATAATCAATGAAATTGATGTAGAAGTCTTCACAAAATGTATAGTGATCAAAATGTATGGTTTTACTGTGAGAAGCATATGTCAATAATAAGGGTTTTACTCCAAGTAAGAGGGAGACTGAAAGAAATCTTTCTTCTTCATTGCTATCATATATATATATTAGAGAGGAGTCATGTATCGTCAAAAGTATGGGAACACTTTACATTCAAGACTTCAAATAAGATAGCTGCAAATGTGCAAAGCTGTGAACCTGAAGGAAAACATGTCTTGGTTTACTTGCAGATCGCAAACAACCTTAAGGTTCATACCACAGTGATGCTCTTTTGCTGTGTAATCTGCTGTGCACAAGTTTTCTTTTCAGGCTTTAATGTAAAATGTTCACATAGGCTACTTTTAACAACGGTTGCTTCCCCAGCTCAAGGAGGAGAATGAGAACAGCAGTGGTTGAGAGACCTATAAGCTAAATGAGTAGAGCGAGCACCAACAGTGAACAAAAAGTAGTGAAACAAAGACAGAAAAAAATGTAATTTACTAGACCAGCTTTGTTCTAAAGCACACAAAAAAATCAGCTGGAAGATCATTGCTAGGTTTTCTGTAAAAACAGTCAGACATGAATTCAGCTTTTTAAACTTTTGTTAACCAAGTTCGATTATCCAGAATTAAGTTAACAGTTAACAACAGTTTCATTTCAACTAGTCGTTAATTTTGTACTTGTCATGTCAGATATCTGTAACATCATTCTGACTAGTTGTGACAACATTTTTAATTCTGTTTTGACCACTCATAACTCCAACGATGAACAGTACCAATTTCTAAATAGGTTACATCGCATATTCTTTGTTGTAGAGTTCTGAGTGTGTCTGTGATATTAGTTTATCTAATATCATTGTGTATTTGTTTCCCTTGGACAAACCATGTTTGATCTAGTTTTGTTAGATCATCCATTTATCCATTATCTAGACCACTTACTCCAGCTGACAACAGCTGAGAGGCGGGGGTGCACCCTGGACAGATTGCCAGGATATCGCAGGACCACTTTACAGAGACACACAACCATTCACACTCACATTCACAGCAGCCGACCCTCCCACCCTCTGTTAATTTAGATGAAATACAGTAGTTTGGGTTATTATTGAGGTAATTAATTGGTAGTCTTTATTGAAGTGCAGTGTTATGCAGATGACGCCCAGCTGTGCCTACTGCTGAAATCTTTTTAACACTCATTCAGTATTAATCCCTCAACTGCATTGAGGCAATAAAATCCTTAATGGCAAAAAATCTGATTCTTTTGAATGCAGTCTTTTGTTGTTGTTGTGGGGGGGAAATGGTGATGAATACAGATGCCTGCTGTCATTAAAAGTATTTTGAGATCAAAACATCAGCCACCCCAGGTTTGAAGGTGGGAGGTCTGATATGTGTTAAGTGTTGATGCAGTTATTGTGAGTGGCACTGGAGAGGCACTTGGGAAGTCCAGGTGAAATTTCAAAAAGGAAATAGCAACCCCACTGTGTGTGAGCCAAAATGACCATTGGGGGAATTGTGAATGTCTAAAATTTGATTCTGCCACTATTGACTTCCCAGTGGAATTGATAAATGGTGATGAAAAGGAGGGGTGCTAACAACATGAGGACTTGTTTAATCTTGTCTCGAAATGTAATGGATCAGTGGAGGGCGAAAACAAGACAGCTAACTCTTTACACAAGATTGTGGTCAATCCACATTAAGAGTTTGATTCATTCCATATTCTATTTTAGATCAGTTGAATTTTGGGAATAAAATGGAATGTGTGGGAGACAGTTCTGTCACCCTGACATTCTTTGCAGTTTGCCCGTTGGACGTCCTCCTCAAGGTTGCCTTTTATGCTAAATGAAAGTAAAACTAATCTTCTAAAAATGTTTGCATATTTTTGTATTTTTGTCTTCCAGTATGACTTTGTGGAGCTACTGGATGGTAGTCGTCTCATTTCCAAAGACAAACGAGCGCTCAGTGACATGGATGCAGGAAATTCATATCCAGCTCGTGTGCATGAGGAGGAGTCTGGCACCCGACACATACGGTCCGTGAACGTACACGAGGCTGGTTTCATCCAGTATCTGGACACAGGAATCTGGCATCTGGCCTATTACAATGATGGACGCAATACAGAACAAATCATTTACAATACCATCGTCATAGGTGAGACAGCCATGTATTCTATAAAACTGTATGTCTTGTAATTACTGTTGAGTTACTGTTAATGTATGTAGGTGCGCCTCTACAGTAAACAAATCCATACAACATTGTCTAATAAATGTGATCACTACCAGTTAAACTGTATGATGGAAGAAGGCTGTCCTAGAGATTTGTTTTATGTGTGAGTCTAGGTGTGTGTTGCTCGAGCTGGCTGCGCAACTGAGTCTCAGTGGAGCTGAGAGTGTAACCTACCGCAGTGTAGTTTGAAGGCTAACATGGTGGTGGTTAATTGGCATCATGTTTAGTAAGGATGAAGGATGCAGGTAGCAGGTTCAAAACAGGGTCTAAAGTTGAAGTGACCAATTCTTTCCGGTTCAGGGAACCACATTAGCAGCCAGGGTTTAGACAGGAGCAGATTCTGAGAAAGAGCAGAACTATTTCCTTTCCTTATTGGACTACAGGAATATATAAAGTCCTTGGATGCAGTCAGAAATTTCATTTAATTATTCCTCGGAAATCTTAAAGTCTGCTGAGTCCATAATTTTGGCCAATTTGTGCCGTTAGGGCTTATGTTTTCAGGAGGCCAAGGCAAAACATTATATTTTAATAAAAATACACTGGCATTCTAGAATGCCCCGGCAGTACAGTCAGACAGGCCATTTCCAATGAAAAAAATCCAAAAGTCAAAGAGGAGGGAACAGAGCTGGAACATGAGAAAAGTCCAAAAGTCCCTTTCAAGGGGCCGATCATCTACAAATCCTCCTCTAACACGTAGTGTGTAAGTTGGGATGCATAGTATAGTATTTAGTGTGTGTCTTTTCCCTATCTATATTGTATTAAGGCACATGTCATTTAAATTATTTGCGACATGATGATGTGATATGCCTCACATAATGTACATTTTTGGTGACTGAGTCTTTATTTAGTATTTTATTTCTCTCTCTCTCTCTCTCTCTCTCTCTCTCTCTCTCTCTCTCTCTCTCTCTAAATCAGAGTCAATTATGGAGTGTCCGCAGAATTGTCATGGAAACGGAGATTGTCTCTCAGGAACATGTCACTGTTTCCCAGGATTTCTTGGGCCCGACTGCTCTAGAGGTAAACACACGCACGCAAGCAGACACACACACACACACTCCCACCTACAGAGAGGCTGTAATTGTTGGGAGGTTGTTATCCCAGTAGTGTGTGTGACTCTCACACTCGGCTGAAGGCTGAAGGCTGTGCTGTGTTACTTTTCTGTTCCTCTCCACCTCCACTGCCTCAGTTGGTTCAGCCATTTTGTTTCAATGACTGGTTTAATACTAGGACAAACAATATCCAAAACACTCATAACAGTTTTGTGGCTTCATCAGAATCGGTTCATCTCTTTTCCCACAGACTCTGTAGCACTGCAGTATTGAAAACCTGCAATACATCACACTGAAAGCACAGGAAACTGGCTTTATACTACCTGAGTAATTAAAAGACAGTATTATCCCCTTAAGCTGAACCCCAATCCAAACTAATGATGATGATCTTCCTTTCAATAAATGTGTGCCATCTCCCAGCAAACTGTTCCTAAACCAAGTGGTTGTTTGAATGAGTCAGAGGAAGGCCATCCTTTCTCGTGCCACATGGCAGACAGGGATGTTGCCTGTTTGTGTGGTTAGCGTTGATGCAGAAGTGCTTGCAACAATAGACTGATAAAACATTTGGAGGAGTTTATTGCACACATTAACTGTATTTACTGTAAAGAAACTGTCTAAAATATGCAGAATATTTGAAAACTACATCATATCATCCTCTGTGTTATAGCTGGCTTTTCGCTGTGCACATTTGATTTACAATGTGGTCAGACAACATGTGTTAAAGGGTCTTAAAGGTTATATACACAATACTCACTGCTACTAGATATTGCATCTCGACCAAAAAAACAACCGCAGAGGGAGTGTGACTTCATTCTGTGCTCAGGACACCATTGCTCCACTAAATCTTTACATCAACAGTATTATTGGCTGCAATATTAATGTTTAAAATCCCATATATATAATCCTTAGGAACTGCCCGAGAGACCATTAATAAAGGACTTCTTACTCTCAAAAAGGCCATAGGGCAATTCAAAGTTTTATGTTACCATGATGAATGACTACATGAAGGGCATAATGTAATAAGTTGTCATTATTACATTATCGTGCACATAGACAGTCATTTCTTAAAATAAAATTAACCCAAAATTTGATTTAAAAACAATCTTATGTTTTTAGGACTGACTTATTGCATGGTGCAGACGGTGAAGATGAACAGTGCCTAAAGGGCCCTGTGGGGTTCAGGTTTCAGTCCATAAAGCCAATATGTCCACAGTAACTGATCCATTTCTCTGAATGTGTCCAGCTGCCTGTCCAGTGCTGTGCAGTGGTAATGGCCAGTACTCCCGTGGACGCTGCCAATGCTACAGTGGATGGAAAGGTACTGAGTGTGATGTGCCAGCCAACCAATGCATTGACATCCACTGTGGAGGGCATGGCATCTGTATTATGGGTGCCTGCATCTGCAATACTGGATATAAAGGCGACAACTGTGAGGAAGGTAAGAACAATTTCTTCCAAGAAATCACAAAAAAGCTTAATTTGGTGAGGTTCTATGTTTCTGGCAGTCGTTAGCTCCCATGCTCTCTCTATTTTGACTCTCTTTTGCATAATTGTCTGTCACAAAGATATATAGCTCTGTGAATACCTTTGAACATATTTAAACGGGAACATAAATAATTGATTTAGCTCACACTTATGGCTGCCCATGATATTTACCTTTGAAACCGAAACATTTATCCAATTTGTTATAATTGAATAATAATTTATCAATCGTTTCACTTGCAAATTTTACATATTTTTACCTTTATTGTTTATTTAGGGAGCCTGACAGGGCATTTAATAAATTCCTTCTACTTTTTAAAGCACTTTCTAAATGATTTTTTTAATTGATAAAAAAGCAGCCATGTGCAGTTATAGAGAAAATTGTGGATGTGATACATTGAAATGCATCGATGAGGCTCGTGAGGCTATTGAAGATGCACACCTCTAGCCCAAATTTGCCAGATCCGTCCATATAGATATATATGCATATAGATATAAGGATATATCTATATATAGATATATATACATACACACACACACACTCATTCAGATATATTTATCAGGGGACAATAACCAGATTAGTTTCATTAGTTCAATCCTTGGTCACGCTAATCCCTTTTTAGTGAGCAAAAGATTAAGAGAGAATTTGCACTGAGCAAAAAAGGTCTAGGTCATGTTGTGGGAAACTCTGGAATGTGGGATCTGTTTACATCAGGGTTGGGGAACCTTTTCTCTCACGGACTATTTTCATTTATACAACCTTCTTTGTGGACCCTACGGAATTATTGAATACACTAACCTCCTTGCAATGGCCGGAACTGTTTATTTTTGGCGTGGCTTCTTATGACAGAGGGAAGTGATAATGACTCTTAGCAAAACAACTTAAAACAAAATCAAACTAAGCCTCACCCTCTGTAGTAACATGAAATTTCCTGTGGTGTCCTTCAGTTTTTTTCTATTACCTTGTGCCATATCAGTAATTAAATATAATTCAATTAAATGCTACTTTATTTATATAGCGCCGAATCACAACATGTATGATGTCAAGGCACATTGCATAGTAAGGTCCAGACATTATTATGGTTAGAGAAACCCAACAGTTCCCACATTGAGCAAGCTCTTGGCGACCGTGGAGAAAAATAAACTTTTTTAAAAGGAAGAAACCTCTTCTGCCTCGATGGGTTGGGGTGAGAGGGGAAAAAATGGGTGAGAGCGGAGAGAAGAGAGGGAGGGAGCAGGAAAAGAGGGTGAGCAAGAAAAAAAAAAGTCCAAGGACATTTGTGTAATTGTTGTATTTAAGCACCGTTAAATTGGTTGTTAAAATGAAAATAATAATAGTGATACTCAAAGATGATTTTATTAATAATCACAGGACCCAGGTATAGTAGCAGTATGTCTGCCTCCTGTACCCAAACTTCTTTGGTTTGGTCCTTAGCCTTTTTCTTTACAACTCATCCTGTTGAGCTGCATGTATCAGCTGTAATGATGCCACTGCGAGCTTCAACCCTGGTTTTAAGGGGGGTCATGAAGAGGGGTCAACTGACACAAGTTGAATCCTTCAGATAGACCCCCAATGTGGGTCTAACAGGAAGCTGAAGCATTACCCTCTCTCTATCTTGGAGATATGCTCAATGTTTTTGCAAAAGTTATATATACTTTTTGGAGATCTTAATGGCTGCGATTTGTATGTCTTACTGCTGGCACCAGACAACATATATATATATATATATATATATATTAGGCTGTCAAAATTAACGCATTAACGCAGGATGATTAATTTGTGGAATTAAGGAGTTAATTTTTTTAAATGTTAAATGTTCTAAATAATATCATCCTATATTTGCTCAGAGGCATAGCAAAGAGACAGCCACATTTAATTATGATGTGGTATGTTTTAGTTTGAATGATTTTTCAATCTTAATAACTCTATCATTTGGACTTGTCATCAATAAAAAAACAAATGGTAAATGTATATATCCGCCTTCTGTCATTTATCTTTCCGTTCCCACAACAATATACACAGAAAATGGTTTTTTTTCGGGCATTTAGAAATGGTGATTAATCTGATAAAAAATATCTAATACATATATATATATATATATATGTTATAGCTACAACATATAAAGCTATTTTATCTATTAACTATGTCTCTTCCTTTTCTGTCTCCAGTGGACTGCATAGACCCACATTGTTCAGCCCATGGGGTGTGTATTCATGGTGAGTGTCACTGTCAGCCAGGCTGGGGCGGAGCCAGCTGTGAGATCGCCAAGGCCATGTGCCCGGACCAGTGTTCAGGTCATGGAACCCACAACGCAGAGACCAGCATTTGTACCTGTGACCAGAACTGGACTGGACCCGACTGCTCTTTAGGTGTGTGTCAGAAGAATTACAATAATTTGTTGTTTGTCATTCCAACGTGACCTCTATTAGTTTTTCTGACCTGATGCCTCAGTTGATGGCACAATTTGACAATGTTTTCCAAAATATAGACGTGATGGTTGTTTTATGATCTGCAAATGCCAAGGTTATAGTCATTAGGTTTATCAACAAAATCTACCTCCACACATCTTGGAAAACCTGGAAATTTGGAATGTACTTTCCCAGCCAGTGGAAACAACCTGGAAATGACCAAATATCCTGGAAATAATCTTTATAGTCCAGGATTGCATTTAGCCCCTTACATAGCCACCTACGTAACATAAGAAGAAGCTGTGCAATATGACATAGTATGTTGTGTTTTCCCCTGTAACGCAGTGTCTCCACCTTGTGTTGGCTGTATTCTCATTACAGAAGGCAGTGAAGCAGTGCAGGAAGTGTAAATCAATCAATAGAGCTATAGGCTTCTAAAGGTGTTTGGTGTGTGTGAGACAACCGATTACACTATGACCTGTTAAACAATGCTTTGACAATTACTTGCATAAGGAGCTTTTTTCCTATCTTTATTCAAGGGTGTGGTCTTTCAGCTTGCTTTCTCTATGACTTTGTGGAATAAAAGGACAGGGGAAGTCCATATAATAAAGCCGTGGAGGGCGGGAGTGGATGAACCCGGTTAAAGAGTAACAGCCCGCTCAGGACGCTCTGAAGTAAAGCGAACGCGCCCACAACGAGGAAAGGATCATATCATTCATTTCATTGGTTGACCAGTGGTCAACACCTTACCTGGCATTCTATTGGTTGGGGAATTTCGAGACGGTTGTCGCATAAAAAAATTCCAAGAGCCGAGGATAAATCTGAGAGCAGACGATGAGTGCAAGCACACAGTTTGAGCAGAAGCAGAGCAAATTTAAGTGCAAACAGGGGTTATTTGAGTGCAAGGGCAGGATTTTGATGAAAAGTAATACACAATCTGAACATAAATTCAACAAGTCATGCGCTCAAACTGAAAGACCACGCTCTTGAATAAAGATAGGAAAAAGCTCCATACTTGCACCCCTCAGTGTACCTCATAGTGTGATTTGCTGTATTTTGAAATTGTCAAGGAGGTAGTGCATAATCATTATTTGGTCATTGGTTCAAGCCACTGTTTAGAATGACTGCTACAATTCAAGTAAGGTGGTAGTGTTTATATGTTGAGGAGACATTGGTAAGAAAGTAAAAAACAAAATCACATTCATGACTAACAAAAAGAGGTCAGACAAACTCATTGTGCAGTTAGTAATGATGGATGTTGCCATCACCTGTAATGAAGAGACTACATCATGTACCCTGCGTCCTAAACAGGAGGAATAAAAAGGTCTACTGTTGAATATGCCCAAACAATTGGTGTCCTGAATTATCAAGACAAAAGGGTCCTGGAAGATGATTTCTTAAAAACAGTGGGAAGCTGGCATGTAAACAATGTGGTCATGGATAAAGGAAACCCAATTTGGCTGTTGAGAAAAGGGGAACAAATAATGGCCTCTGTTATTATAGTCACATTCATCCAACCGAAGCTTGTGTGGTGCTGTAGCTATGCTACAGTATTTCCATCATGAGTCATGATTTTCATGGCCACAAAATGTAAGCATAAGATAATGACATTTGAACAAATGACAAATGTCTTTTTTTCTGGTACTGAAGAGAGGGAGGAACATAAAGAGAAAGGAAGAGAGAGAGCTCTAAAGTGACATAAATGATGTAAAAAAAGAAGTGAGATGGAAAATCACTGGAGGAGGAATGCAGATACAGTAACAGATGGCTTGACATAAAAACAAAGACAAGAGGAAAGGTGTGTGTGTAAGTGTGTGTGTGTTTTATTTGTATTACCTTGAGCTGTGCGTATTGTTTTGTCAAAACCATCGAACACACATCAAATTAAGTACTGTCTCATTCTAAAAACACACACATACTCAAATGCAATACATTACATATGCACACACATATTCACAGACACACACTGGCATAGGCCCTGATGTGTGGCATTTATGCTTTCTCTTTTTCTTGCCTCCCTCACTCATGCACATATTTTGAATTAAGGGATTCAGTTCAGACACAAGAAAGCATACAGGCAGAGTTCAGTCAGATAGCTACACATACACAGGAACAGGTGAATTAGAGACAGACTTATCACACATTATCAGGACACGTCATTATGGTTAGGAGTAGAATCAGAGCTTTCTCCTGTGTTTCTTCTACTCAGCTCCTCAGTTCAGTGTAAATGAAACGTTATGTGAAAGTGATGTATAACATATGGCATTATGTGGATTCAGGTGCTCCCATTGAGATTATCAGTGAAGAGATTTGCCAAGACCCTGTCACATTCTGGTGTGAGACAGTGAGCGGTCTCTAGTGCCATTATTTCCAATTCAATCACCAACATGCTATGAGGTTTGATCATATGAGTTGATGTTTGTGGTTGATATTTTTCAGCTTGTTTCCATGGCTTGGCTTGTGATCATGGCAACTGCAGGTTTTCATGATATCTGAATTATACACATCTTCTTCAGCAGCAAACAAATGATTTACTTACAGCAGTGTTGAGTCATCATCCCTTTTAAGGTTTTAGTATCTATATTAGTGCCAATGAAATGTTTATCCCAAATGTATATGTGTAACACTACTAACCATATCCTTAATTTCAGACGGCTGTATTTGGCCTTATGAAGAGATAGAAGCAAACATAGAAGCAACCTGGACTGTATGGCTGTAGGATTGGATGCTTGGTAGCTTGTAGCAGCTGAGTTGTGCCCTGCTGCCATCCATTCACAATACAGAACAGCATCTTTGTAGCATTGCAAATACAGCAGCACTCGCTGTCTGAAAGTGGTAGTAGGTTTACAAACATGAGCAAAGTTAGAGCTATAGTGTGAGTGAGACCCATTCACCAGAGAGTTTTCTGATGTCAAGGACAATGACCTGCAGGTCACATAGTATTGTCTGGGATGAGTTGCACAACTAGAGCTACCTGTGTTGGAGACAGAGCTTTTTCACAAACATTCCTCTGACTCTCAGACGGGAGATGAAAAAGGTGCTGGCTGCTGCAGTCTTCCTTTCATAGTCAGGCTAATTTGTATTCTGCTTGACATCAGCTCCTCGGTTTGGTTTTTAAAGCATAAACATGCCCAAACAGTTTGTTTCACCCTCTGTACAATTGTCTGCCCCGAGTTCTTCACCCAGTTCCTCTCTGCATGAAAATGTGTTTGCTTTAGCAAGAGAGGGAAGCTTATTCTATACTATTATACTACTATTATTATTATATACTTGTTTACACATACTGTACATTTTTTTATTCAGATTTTTCATTAGTGGAATTGGCTAAGTACACATTATGTGATCATGATGTATATTTCACACCATGCAAATGTATAGTATTGTATATGCTGTAAATGACATTTACTTAAGGAATGTATTGATCCTCCACAAATCAGTAAATGATTTGAATGCATGATTTTCTTTCTTTCGCCAACAGAGGTGTGTGAAGTGAACTGTGGCAGTCATGGAGTCTGTTTTGGTGGTGTGTGTCGGTGTGAGGAGGGCTGGACAGGGACTGTGTGTGACCAGAAGGCCTGCCACCCAATGTGCAGCAAGAACGGAGTGTGTAAGGAGGGGAAGTGTGAGTGTGACCAGGGATGGACAGGGGAGCACTGCAATATTGGTGAGTCGATCATATAAGCACACATGCTCTAAAATACACACACACACACACACACACACACACACACACACACACACACACACACACACACACACACACACACACACACACTACAGGATAAAGTGCAAGAATGGAAAGTAAGAGTGGTACTAAGAAGTATCACAGTAGGCATAATTATACGAATGGAACTTATAAATTTGAAAGCAAATATTGTGCAAAAAAAAAAATGAGCATGTTTTCTGGAAGGTCATGTATACAATGTGTTCTGTGCAAAAACATAGAGAAAAACTAAAGTTTTACCTTTGAATGGCCCGGCTGCACTGAAAAGGTTATACACTCTCATGTAGCAGAATGTATGATAGATATATTATTTCTTGTTTCATCATAGTTGCTGCAGGACAGGATTAGATGAAATGTTGCTTCTAATTATATGGATGTCCACGTTTGTGTAAGGTATTGTTGCCATTCAACAAAACTGGAGCTACAATAGTACCACTAGGTTGACAATGCCGCAATAGCCTTTAGAATCCTGATCAGTGTCTCAGTGGGAAAGGTTGCCAATAACTCCTTTTATAACCTGATGTTAGGCCAATAAGTTAACAACCCTGCTAAAAGCCCCATCTCATCACCTTGTTCCTGACTATAATCACCCATATAATTGAATTTATCCACTGGAATTGAAATGTATATAATTTATATTTAAAAAAGTCAGTCCAGGATGTACATTGCAAGAATAGTATTCATCTGTTTTCATTTCATTTTGTTCATTTATATTCTAAATATTAAATGTAAATGGGGTATCCATTGATCTGCTTTCGCCATCATAGACTCTAAATTGAGACATGACATAACAGCTCCCAAAAAGTGAAGCCAAATCACCGTGATCATCCCCTGGTGGCTGCCTCTCTATAGTTCATGAACCATGCCTCCTGCATGATAGCAGATGGGACTTCGACCAAAGTGAAAAGTCAATGTTTAATCATTTTTTTACAAAGATAATTTCTGTTATTTCAGGTAGTTCTCATCACACTGATGTATGTTCAAGTGTTGGTTTTAATAGTGATTTGATAGAGGTTGAAAGGTCATGATTGAAAGTTAAGACTGTGTGAAATTCCAGAAGCTTTCATTCGATCATTTGCGTTCATAGCCCCTGCAGAGAAACTCTGGAGGATCTTAGGAGTTCAATGCATAACCACTGATAAAATGAGTAGAGTGACCTTTATGGCAGCTCTATTAACAGCTGCTCATTGGTTTTAGATGCTGTCACTAAGAGTCACACAACAGTGATATGAGATGAAGTCCATCAGGAGCTCATAGCTTATTTGTTCACACAGATTCTACAGCTAAGGATAGGATTTCTGCTGCTGTCCCCCTGTCTCTAACCATCACGTTTACACCTTGCATTAGACTCTCGGGGCAGAATCGTTTCCACTTCAGAAACTGGACATTGCCCAACTTACATTATGTCCTTTGATTTTTCCGAAAGCCAGAGCAAATCATTGTTTAACTAGTAAATAATGGAATATAAACTAGTCAGTCTGACCCTGGACCCTGAATATTCACTTTTCTGTTTCTGTCTATCTTTCTTTCCTTTCTCGGTTTCACTGAACCTCTTTTCATTTGTATCTGTTGCTGCTTTCATGAATCACTTCTGTGATCAGCTGCTGCTGATATTTGTTTGGGTAGTTCCTCTGCCTATTTTTCTGGACTAAAGTCTCTGTCAATCCCTGTCTTTCTTTTTCCTTCCTTCTTAAAGCTCACAATCCGGACATTAGAGTCAAAGGTACAGTACTCTTCTCCTCTCCTTGTCATGAGCTTTTTTCTCTTCCTTCCTTCATCCTTTGCTATTCTCTTCATACTGTGGTATTTATATTTTCAGACAGTTTTCTTTAAAATTTTGGATATCTGGAGTACATGTTTTTTGCTCTCATCCCCATATCATTTGCCAGCTCTGAGGACTTGCACTTAAACATTAATGAATAAAATGTAGTCCTTAGCCAAATAAACAATGGCTTTATTTTTAATTTTTATTTAAGTAGCAGTCTTGGACTTTTAAAATAGAATATAAATTAAGAATATATGTAACTGTCTCTGTGTATATTGTTCAAGTAGCTTTACTTTTTTTAGTTTTAGAATCCTGTGTCTCTCTCAACAAAAATTACAAATTATATTGGTGAAAAAGTCTAAGCTGAGCATTAAGCAGTATTTTGTTTTATTGACATCCAGCATTAGCTTTCTGGATCTTTTATTGTTTTATCATGAATTGGTTTGACATTGATGACAACTAATATTTTAATCTTTACGTATGATACAAGTCCTCTTCACCGTCATACTATAATATATGTTGATCAAAAATGAAAATAAGCAAAAATCACCTCCTTGGTGGAGGTAACAGGTACTATTCCACTCCTCCAAAAACACATGAATTGTTGTTCAATTCATTCCTATGTTGATACCGTATGTCGAACTCTCAGTGGCTTGGGGCAGTGCAATGGTCAGGACATGTTTTTAACTCTCAGAAAACAAGCTCAGTACAAGCATAGACAAATATAATATTGAAAGTATGTTGTATGATTTAGAAATCCTGGCTTTGCTTTAAGCTTTGTTTCCCTGTGAGCTGTCCCCTCTGCTGTCCCTGTTGTCTCTTTATGCACAATTGTATAGCTATGTGTGTGAATGGGTTCAAGCAGTCTGACTCACACAAACAGCTTTTGTACTAAATATGTCATTCATAACTTATTTCAGACATGGCATTTTTGTAATTGCAATTTTTTTGCACGATTGCATTTTTAATTTAAATGAACTTAAGCTTCTGACTGCGCAGCATGGGAAATTATGTGTAAAGACTTTATGTATAATTGCTCAGAGGCAATTCAATGACCAAAACCAACAAGTTTAACTATATTACGTCTATCAGAAATCTCCTGGAAGTAGCCTGTAAAATATAGATTTTTATGATAGAATGCAAACTTTAGCCAAGTTGAATTTAAATTTGATGTCTATAGCACCAAATCCTAACATACATTATCTCAAGGCACATACCATAGTAAGGTAAAGACCTCACAAAATGATAGAAAAGCCCACAGGTCCCTCAAGAAGCAAGCACTTTGGTGACTGTGGAGAGAATACATTCCTCTTAACTAGAAGAAAGCTCTAGCAGAACCAGACTCAATGTGGGCAGACAACTGTCATATTTAAGTTCTGTCAGACTAGTTGTTATTAACATATTAACAGTGCTATTTATTGATGTCTTATATGATAGCAGTGCCAGTTAATAAAAAATCATCATCATCATCATCATAATAGTCATAATGTTGAGTCATGTCAGATGAGAGAGAGAGAGAGAGAGAGAGAGAGAGAGAGAGAGAGAGAGAGAGAGAGAGAGATACTAAATAAAGACTCAGTCACCAAAATGTTACATTATGTGAGGCATATCACATCATCATGTCGCAAATAATTAAAATGACATGTGCCTCAATACAATATAGATAGGGAAAAGACACACACTAAGACAGAGATTATGCTTATCCCCCAAATTAGGTCAAGCCACATCAAATTGCACACACTTCTAGATAAATATTCCTGCTTTTTCATCAAGACCGATGCATTCTTCTCTGGTAAATTGGTGAAAATATCAAAACAACACAAATCCTGCAATGTAAAAAAAAAGTGAAAAAAACATCCCCTGATCCAGATAAGTAACAACATATAATGGGTTCTTCCGGGACCCTTACCTCATCATCCCACCAAGTTCTGTGGTAATCCATCAAGTAGTTTTTGTGTAATGCTGCTTACTGACAAAAACACAAACAAACAAATCCAGATGAAAACATAACTTAATTACCATGTCACATTTCATACAACATTCAAACATCAAAATGGTGTGTGTGTGTGTGTGTGTGTGTGTGTGTGTGTGTGTGTGTGTGTGTGTGAAATTTCTGTTTGACTGATGCAATATCACAAGTTGTTTAAGAATCGTTCTCTGGATGATTTATAATAATTTTATACGATTTTTTACATTTATTAGATTTTTTATCTGCCTTTTTGTCCTTCTTCCCTCTTGAGTGATTAAAATCTGAATGAAGACAGAAGACAGGTTCTACTGCCGTGTCTCTCTCATCTTTATTGCACCCCCAAGATCAAACTCTTCCTTCCTGTCCTCTTCCTTTGGCTGCCATTTCCATCTGTCCATCACAGAGAGTATATTTGGCGGTGCTGCTTTTGTTTCAATTTACTTTTTTTCCCTAATTTTCCTCCCTCTCTCCCTCGTGCCCTCTCCTATACTCAGGATACAAAGGTAATTCATGCCAAAAACTTAATAAAGGCCTTACTGTCCCAAAATACAACCACTTTACGCTCTGCTTTGTTATCTTGAATTTTCTTTGATTCAGTTTTTTTTCCTAAGTCATCCTATTTTTCCTGTTTTGTCCTCTTTTTGTCCTTTTTTTCTTTCAGTCTTTAGTACCACTCAATGTATCTGTTTGTCTTATCGCGTTATACTTCTGCTGTTACTTCTGCAGTCTCAATTTTTTATTTGTCCTGTTTGTTTTTCTCCGATCATTATTGTACCAGTCTCTGATTCTCACACACAAAATAAAAAAGAAAGAGATGATGATGCACGCACGTACATAAACACAAACACATACCCAAGGTGTGTGACTCCTGTTTTGTCTTGCATCCACAAGCCTGTTATGTATATATGTCTTAATTCAGCCAACTGCTCTCTGTCTTTCTGTCTTCCATCTAGCTATCTTCACATCCCTGTCTATTTATTTCTCTTTTCTCACCCTCTGTCCCTATATCTTTACCTCCATCCCTCATTGTCTCTCTCTTGCGGGGCTATGCTTGGTTCTCTCTGTACTCTCTGTTTACAAATCTGTCTATCTGGTTGCCAGCCTCAATGTCTATTCTGTGATGGAGGAATGTCAACACAAGCATAAAGTATAGCCTTCGGAGGCATGCAGTCCAAAACCCTTTCCTCCCTATACTTTGTGCGCTGTGTATCTGTCTACCTGTTGTGTTTTCACATGGATTTCTAATTTTTTTAGAGAAGCTGCTATCTTTCTCAGCTGGCTGGATGTAAAATGTCCTAAATATCTGATTAGACTTCCCTTGGACGGATAAACTTTGTTAAATGAATGTTGAAATTGTTTTTCCACTCAACTTTGAAATTGTTTTGTTTATATGCCCTGATTTCCCTCCTCATATTATGTAACAATAACATATTATTTCTTTCCAAAATCACACATCAGCAATTTAGGCTTTAGGAAATCTTAATGAATCATGTGAAACTACAACATCAGTGCATTTCACCGAAGGCTGTCTGTCTGCCAGTCTGTGTCCCTCACATGTGGGTTAATGGATTGATCATTTTTATATGTCTACCTATCTGTCTTTCAGTCAGTTCTTCTGTTGGAGAAAGGGTCATCACACAGGCCATATGCCTTTATACACATCAGGATTAAACAAATATGGGTTGTTGAAGTCTGGTATTTTTGAATGAAGCTGCTGACAGCTTTTGTGCTCATGTGCAATTTGTTTAAACCTGAAAACTGTTGCTCGTGCCATAAACAAGCATTGAGTTCATCCTGAAAAGTCTGAGGTGAAATTGCCTCTGAAACAGCATTTAGACATTACAGGACATTCAAATTCTCCCAAGTAAACCCCCGGATGTTTAGAGAATTATAGAATGTTACTGAGCTGTTAGTGGAACGATGTAAGTTGTGCTGTTTAGTTGGAATCGACGCTTGTATGCATTTATGTCACTACCACCAGACAGGTGCAGGTGTTGGTTAGAAATGATGGTGATAATGATAACAAAACTGTCATACTGAAAAGTTCAGCTTGCTCATAGCGTGGTCTAATTTAAGTTTGACATTGACTACGTCTACAGACATAATTTGTTATCTAGGAACAGACACACTGAACTCCAAAATTATCTTACCGTTATTTCCCTTTGCTCTCCTCCTTTTTTCTCATCTTTGTATTTGTATGAAGTCAATTTGATTTGTGAGTAATTTCCCTCAAGTTGAAACATTTTGAATTGTATGCAAAAATATGTCTAATAACATAATTCTATTGACTTTGTATACAGTCACATAATCTCTGGTACTGCTTCATAAATATAAATGGAATTTTCTCCTTATATTATACTTAAAACTGCTGACTTCTATCAGACCATGAGTATTCACAGAGTGCCTTAAGCTGAGCATCTAAAAGCAGTTTGCCTTGCGTTTAACACTCTGTCTTACCTTTAAACATGTCTCAAATGCAACAGCTACACTTCAGTTGAATTTACATATGACCGTAAAGAACATATAATAGCTCAAACCTCTTACATGCATAATTACAATCTAAAGTATATTTTTGCACATGAAGTCTATTTTCCCCAATGTAGGCTGTGAACACTGTTGAAATATGTGTCATGAACAGGAGTATGTAAGACAAGACTGTTAAGCTGCTATTCTGCTTTCACATAGCCATTGTAGACCATCCTTGGATATTGGGCAAGAGGCAGGATACAGCCTGGACAGGTCGCCAGCGTATCCCAGGGCCAATATTTAGAGACAAATACCCATTCAGACCTACAGTCTAGAGTCTCCAATTAACCTCATTCCAATCTGCATTGACTGCAGGAGGAAGCTGGAGAACCTGGAGAAAACCAATATAGTGGACACAGTCAGAACATGCAAGCAAGCAAACTCCACCAAACCCGTAAATCAAAACCAATTGAAGAACCTTGTTGCTGTGAGGCCACAGTGCATACCACTGCACCACCATGTTCCCCTCAATTTAGACCAAACATGACAAATTACAACTTGATCTTGAACTTATGTTTATGAATTATTTATTGGTTTATTTCTAGACAATACTGCATGTATGACGTGTTTTTATTATGACCCATGTGTGAACTGAAAAATCTCTTCAGCCTCAGATGGATTTTGTTCAGCAGTGGACATTTATTTTGCCATCATGGTCTCATTGCTGTTTCAGAGGTGTTTTCATGCTGAGAGGGAAACACTGAATATGATGATCTTTTGGCAGGAAGATGATATTTTGTAAACAAAAATATTGATTTCAGAGCTCCAGTACTTCATCCACCTTCAAAAAATTTCAATTGTTTGAAACCTATTTCACCTCTTGGCCACCTGTGACCCCATTCCCCTCACTCATATTGGTCCTTTTTCAAATGGATGTCTGTTCCCTGTGTGCAGAGGGTTGCCCAGGACTCTGCAACAACAACGGACGATGCACTCTGGAGGCCAGTGGCTGGCACTGCATCTGCCAATCAGGATGGAGGGGAGACGGGTGTCATGTAGCCATGGAAACACTCTGTACTGATGGCAAGGACAATGAAGGAGGTATTTATATACATATATGTACATACACTGTAAGTGTGCAGATAGATCCATCCATGTGTGAGTCATTATGTCTTAAAATGGTTTTACCTTGTTTTGGTCTGGAGTAATTTAAAGCTGCAGATATGCATAAATCTGAAGAAATAAAACTACCCTAACAACATCCAATCAGCTGATCCCCCATCCTCACTTGACACCAAGTAATACAAAACAAAATAAAAAATACAGTTAAATATATTTTGCCAGAGAAGAAGTCGACTTACACTGTTGATAAGTGAGTCAAATATGTTGTATCAGTTAGCAGGACAGCTGTGATCACGTTGTGATTCCTACATATATGGAATAAACTGTGTTCTCTCTTACTGTGAACTGTTGATTACAGTTTCACAGACTTATATCTAGAGCAAAGTGTGATTTCATTCTATGATGGATAGATTGATGCATACATTACAATGTATGTGGATAGATGGATGTTCTTGGAGTCTTCCTCCTTAGAAATCCACCCTCCTTCTTCAAGCTGCCACTGCTATGCTGTTGGTTCCCTCTCCAGATTTATCAAGGTCCTTACCTTACATTAAAGATCCTCCAGAGCTGATGTAACAGCTGGTGCGGTGCTTGTACACTTTGTAGGATGTTCCGCTTGCTCCTGATCCTGAGCTAGGCCTCGCTTTCTTTACTACATCCTGAACTTCTTTCAGGAGTGGCTCTCTCAAGTCAAATACCTCAACAGGATCTGGTGGTCGTACACCCTCACAGTTCCCTAGGTCTAGGTCTCTGGGGTCACTGAAGGATTTGTAAAGGTGTATGTCGACTTCCTCCTTTAAACACGCTAGGCGCGCACAATGGTTAGTTGATGAAGTAATCCTAACTGCTTTTAGGTGAAATACTTTGTGTTGCATTTCATGATGTGTGTAAATAAAGTAAACTTCCCTCTCAGGTTTGTGAATATAATAACTTGCGTGTTTCAGATGGCTTGGTTGATTGTATGGATCCAGACTGCTGTTTGCAGTCCTCCTGTCAAAACCAGCTATACTGCAAAGGGTCACCTGACCCAGGAGAGGTGCTCGGTCAGTCTTCGACATCATTGGCTCCTCAGCAGGTAAAAAGCTCCAATTAGAAATGTTATCAAAAAAATCACAAGTGTTATTTCCAGGTAAAAACTGATTTTTTCGTGTAGAAAAAGATGCCAAGTAAGGGGGACAGGAAGCATCATCACTCTATCTTCTTATCTCCTTTTATCTTTCTTAGGCTGCAAGGTCTTTCTACCAGCGCATTCACTTTCTAGTTGGTCCTGAATCCACCCATGTAATCACCGGAGAGAGTCCATTCAATAGAAGGTAATTATGTACAAACTCACACAAACAAACACATTTCAGACCATGTAATTGTAGATTAATCTACAGGTCAATCAATCAATCAACTTATAGCTCATATCCGCAAATCACAATTAACAAAAAGTTTATGTTCAGCTACTGTATTTGCTGGGCAATTTCTCAATGCAATGGGTGGGCTTTGCATTCAAATAACAATAGTTAGGTTTTAATAGCTGTTCAAATTGTGATTTAATACAACTTTCATAACCAGGGGATTTAAAGGGAGAGTAACAAGTTATAACCATCAGGTACGATTTCCAAAATTACCTAATTACATGTGTGTGTGCTGTGAGGCTTCTTTTGGTTTTAATTATTTTACGATAAGAGACATGTTCCCCATACTCACTTGGAAATAAAAGTGACATGGCTTTTGGAATCAGGGCTCCTCAGCTCTGAATCAGTGTCATCTCAGTTCATTACAATAAAATAACAAATGATTTCTTAAATTACGTAAATATTGAATGATGAAGATTTATTAAAGCTAATCTCTCTCTCTCTCTCTCTCTCTCTCTCTCTCTCTCTCTCTCTCTCTCTCCTCTCTCTCTCTCTCCAGCTTGGTTTCTATTGTTCGAGGTCAGGTGTTGACAGCTGATGGAACACCTCTGATTGGAGTCAACGTGACGTTTGTTCACTATCCTGAACATGGATTCACTGTAACTCGCAAGGATGGCATGTGTGTATTTATTTATTATTTATATCTATACACAATATGTATAACCTTGGGTTTGTGCATCCCGTCATAAAATTGTTGCAACTTGGTTTGTTTTTCAAAATTGATGTTTTTCCCTCTCAGTTTACTAAATTACTGTAACTTGAGAATTTCTGGAACATAGAACTAACAAAAATATATAAGGTACCTGATGATTTGGAGGAGAGATTCAAGGCTGCGAGCACTTCTGTCCCTGACGGGCTTCTGATTGCACATCTGCTGCTGAAACAAACCAAGTTGTTTTCTGTTTACATACTGTATATACTATCTGATTTCTCCCCAGTAAAGTTATTCCACAGGTGCTGCTGTCCATTCTGCACCTCTTCAACATTACACAGTTGGAGTTTCTATCACAACTGTACCACTCGCTCATCTCACTTCATCATCCTTAATCATTTCCAGTGTTAATGGTAGATAAAAAAAACTTTTTTATTAAAGACAAATATACGTTTTTTGAGATGTTGCTAAGGCTCATGTCCCACCCACTTGTTTCTCATATCCCTAAAGCACTCATGCACTGTTAGACTGCTTATACATTCATATGAAGCAGATCAGTGATCAGTACTTTGTAGTCTAGTTTGCGATGTGAGAGAGACAGGCAGGCAGACTCATGCTCTTCTTCACTGCACAAACTGTGGGACTATTTGTCTCTTTAGTATTTGAGTATTATGAAAATCACATTAAGTGCCATATGTATATGCCAGAAACCTTTAAATATAAATATTTTTTTTATAATTTACAGCTTATGTAGATAGTCCATTGCCTGACTGTCATGTCTATTTAATAAGATTATAAGATTTATAAGATTATATTCTAGACATTGAGTAGTTTTTATCTGCATTTTTCCATCCTCTTCTTCCATCCACGCCAAGCAATGGCTTCAATCTCAAGTGCATCTGCCAAAGAGGTTGTAATGTGTAAGAGTGTAAGACGAAATAAATTGGATTCACATGGATGCAATCAATCACTGCAGAACACACATTCCATTACACACACACACACACACACACACACACACACACACACACACACACATTATTATACATACACAGGATATAACATTGGCTTACCAGAACAACTTCTGAACCTAACCCTTACCCTGATCACCAATATCTAACCTTACCTTAACCTTAAAATTGGCTTTACCTTAAAATGCCATGATTAACTTTATGGGGACATTTTAATCCACATACTGTGATTGTGTAAACAGGTTTAGGTTCCCTCAACATGAGTGATAACTGGACCACCCAAATGCTCACATACACAACAGCATATGGATATGTAATCATATGCACTCATAGTACACATGCTAAAAGGAAATGGATGGTAAATTACAGAGGCAAACATACAATGGAACAATTTTAGTTAGTCAATTACAACTTCATAGTTTAATACTGAAGAGCCAAGTTACTATTGAGGGTAAATCCTGCTTTCATACATGCTTCAAACATTTCTGGGCTAACACAACTCAGTCAGAAAGTTTGAATGATTTTAATTTGTTTAGATTATAGTTGGATTTGTCTTAATTTGATAGCTGTGTGTTTAAACACTACACATTTATGTATTAATCTATGGAGCACATTTACATATTTCTTTGTTTGTTTGTTTCTTATCTATTGAAGGTTCGATCTCCTGGCCAATGGTGGGGCATCTCTGACACTGAGTTTTGAGCGTGCTCCATTCATCACTCAGTACAGAACGGTGTGGGTGCCATGGAATGTCTTCTATGTGATGGACACACTTGTCATGAAGAAGGTGGGTGGTGTCACTGCCATCTGTGTAGATATTTAATCACATTCACAGGGTCATGCACTGATGACTCGCAGCATACAGATCAAAATCTTCCTGGACTTGCTTGGGTTTTTGAAGACGTTTCACCTCTCGTCCAAAAGGCTGCTTCAGTTCTGACGAGTGGGAGGTTTCAGGTGTTTAGCCTTTGTGAGGCTGTACATATGTTGAGAGTTGTTATGTCAAACAGGTAGGTTGTTAAAACCCCAACTAGTGGGTCGTTGGCGTTAATGCCTCAACAGCCAAGTGTGAGTGGCCGTTATGGACACTATTCAGAATTACCTTTAACATACACATTAGACCAAAATCATTCGTAGACCCTGAAAACCACTCAGACACACACACACACAAGTAAAATGCTCTCAGTGAGGTGAACTATGCTAACTAGCTACAGGCGTGTGAATCACGCTCTCCTTTCTTAACCACTTTTCAACTGTTGTTTGCAGTCCTGTTGGCCAGGCGTCAGGGAGGCTAACATTTCATATAGATTAAATCTGCCTGTCATCACTGTCACAACAACCCCCTCGATCCCACTCCCTCCCTGAACTTCCCCACAAATATAAGTAAATGAATTTGAGTAAAAAAATAAATGTTTGAAGTCCAGAATTCATTGAATACTTTCAACTGAGGGAAAAAACAAAATGTTGAATTCCAGAACTAATTGAATACAGTCGATTGAGGCAAAAAGACTAAATGCTTTTTAGTACAGAAGTCATTGAATATTCAATGTATACTAAGCTTTGACACTTACTCCACTAACTGCATAATTTTTTTAAAGTGCTAAAAACTGGGCAGGGGACTGAGGGGGTGAAGGGGGATGTGAGAGTGATATATGAGGAAAAAAAATGTTTTTCGCCTCAATTTAAGATACCTTAAATTAAGTTGGAACTTCTGAGAATGGTGCCGTAAATATCATGAACTTGAATTATGAATAGTCAGAATTAAATTGTAGATATCAGAATCTGGAATTATCATTGTAATTAAATTGTAGAAGTCTGCAAAAAATGTAGAAACAGCATTGTACAAGGAGATGGATTCACTTTTCGAATAAACTGCTGGAAAAGGTCAAATGTAGCTTTTTTCTTTTTGTTAATTAATCGATTATTAATTGGAAAAATAATCGGCACATTAAGTGATTATCTAAATAACCATTAGTTTCAATCCCTACACAATATTATAAGAGAAAACTGTGTTAATAATCATGGATGTTATATTTGATCCATTAATGAACATGTGAGAAGTACAATGCTCCCATGTAATGATCCTCATGCAACGTTGTAAAATTACAACTAAGACATAAGAAACTCAAAATCCAATTTGATGCATGCATTCTACCTGTTCTAGACGTTCTAACAAAAATAAATATATTAATAAAATATTTCAGGCATTTTGCATGTTTATATATCTAGTTCAGTATAACAAGGTGATGCGCTTTGAGGAAAGGTTGTGTGAGTTCATGTTCTGATAGCCAGACCTATATACACTCTTACTATCCAATAATATTGCAAGGCTAAGCAATAGGACCTATTGACTATGTATATGTAGTTTTTTGGGGGGAAAAAACCCTGATTTGTTATTAGGAGAGCTGAAATTGATGTAATTTTACAACAGGGAGCTTAACAGGGTTAAGAATTGGAGGACTTTTATCAAGTCACCCAAAACCATGCTGTCCCAATCAACCAAACAATGAAAATACTAAATTACACAAATAGAAACAGTTTATAAGATTTTTTTGCAGTTGCAGCAGTACATCCTATTAGGGCTGAGGCAATTAATTGAATTTCAATTACGATTACAATTATGGTTTCCAGTGATTATGAAAACAAAGTAATCGTCATAAAACAGTTATTTCCCATGTTTTGTTTCACAATGAGGCTCCTGTTTTGTCTTACCTGATGACACCCGGGCCACACTGCCTCTGTGAGCGACAGTCATGGTCATCTGTTGTTCACACAAGCAATGTGTTTGTTGTGTGTCTGTTGTGAGTCTGCAGTGATGCTGCAATGAGAGGTTTCTGGCATAACGACTGAATTTCCTCCAATAGAAATCAGGCTATATACTCAACTACATGCCAGGACACCACAGTGCCCCGCCCCTGCAAAAATATTGCAGCGGCTGCTTCAGGATTGTGGCAGATGCACATTATAAGCATGGTCTCCTTGTATCATGCTGTATTACCCAGCCGCATGTCCTCCCTCCTCACTCCCCTGCTGGCCTGCGCTCACTTTACATGTTAACAATAAACATCAACACTTATCAGAAGTTATTAGGATCTGAACAGTACTGAAGTTTACTTTGTGTTTCTTTGATTCGCATGAGAGTTTATGAGAAACGTATTTAAACAAATTGAAAAAAAGTCGAATCTGACATCATTGCTCAATAACTAAATACATGTGATCGTCAGTTTGTGTGAGAGCTACATAGAAGAGCAAACACACAGACACAGACACACACACACACCTGCAGATAGGAGAGACGCTCTTCCCTGCTCACTCAGGCAGTGTTGACATGCTAACATGGGCAGTGAAATTATTTTTCTTTAAAGTTCAATAAATGTGTTATGTTAACAAAGTCAATGAGTTAAATAATCGTGATTGCAATATTGACCAAAATAATCTTGATTATGATTTTTGCCATAATCGAGTAGCCCTACATCATGTTCAGATTTCTATCAAATGTTTGTGCTTTTGTGGTTTTACAGGAAGGTCTCTTGTAATGTCTGTTTCATTATCATTGTGTGAGAGCATTTCAATTTTCTGTGTGAGTGTTTTAGTTGTTTATGTGTGGTTTTCAGTATAATATGTGAATGATATTGAGATAGTGTGTGTGAGAGGTAATTCTGAATTATGTAAGTGTGAATGATTCAACAGCCATTCACAATTGTATAGCTTCTGCAGGTTTCAGTTACTCTAAACAGCCAGTGACCCGAGGCATTATGTTTTCAGTTAGGGACGTACATACATCCTACTCTTGTGAACGATATCTCAAGAATGTCCAGGGTCAAAGGTTAAGGTTACTAAACTCAAGTCTAGCGCTCTATTGTTTTCCAATGACTGATCTAGAATTTATAAAATTTGTTACTGACAGAAATACTTGATTACTACATAGAGCAGGGTGACATCTCTTGCTAGTCTAATTTATCTTTGACTCACTAATGAGGCTGTAGTGACAATTTAACTCTGTTTTCAAAGTCAACGAACTGATGACATGTTATGTCTGTCTCTTTCAGGAGGAGAATGAAATTCCCAGCTGTGACCTGAGTGGTTTCATCAGGCCCAGTCCTGTCATTGTTGCCTCTCCTCTGTCTACATTTTATAGGACTTCACCCGAGGATGGCCCCATCGTACCTGAAACACAGGTTAGAAATACCACAGAGAAGGTGTGGTAGCTTTTTAAACATATATCTATCACAAATAATTGTCAATAAATTTACAAAAATACGTACAAAAATGATGTTCCCTATAACTGCAGTTATAATAATTATCCACATATAGCAAATTCACCTTTTAATTATGTCAGTTTGGTAAAATGCTAGAATTTACTGGCTAAAAACTGGGTTTAGGCCTTCAGTCTCAGTCACTGAATCCATGGAAATATTATGCTACCTGGATATACTGTATCTCTAGAAGCATTATGGGATCTGTTGTTAAAATTGGAACATGGTTATCCCGAAATATGTGCAAAAAGGGTGACAAGGTTCATTCAAATTTACTTTTTTCTCCCTTCTGAGCTCTATTGGGTTCAGGTTTGTGCTCTGAAGTGAATTTTCGTACCTTGAAGTTATTCTGAAGACGTTTTACTACAATGTTCAGAGTCTATCCTTATCTTGCTGCATCACTCAACCTCCCCTGAGCTTTTACTGATGACACTATCCTGACTGTTGCGTCCGTCTGTCCCATTCTTGTGAACGCAATAGCTCAAGAATGCCTTTAGGGAATTTCTTCCAATTTGGTATAAATATTTACTTGGACTCAAGGATGACCTGATTACAATTTACTGGTCAAAGGTCAAGTCACCGTCAACTTCTTCAAACACATGTTTGGCCTTGTGAATATGATATGTCAAGGGAATACTTTCAAATGTGGCACACACCCTCACTTGGACTCATGGTGGTCAAAGGGCAAGGTCACAGTGGGCTTACAAAACATGTTTTTGACCGCTTGAATGTGATATCTTAAGACCGTGTTTTAATCAGTTGTCACTTGGACCCAAAAATTATCCAATTAGATTTCAATGGGTAAAGGTCACTGTAACCTTGTATGAATCAGAAAAAATTGATGTAGATGGAAACTGTGCTGGTTGGCCGAGGCACAGAGCAATAGAGGGGTATTTCTAGTTTCTTTATACAGTATGTTTTATCCCTCTTATCTAACGCTCACCAGCTTTTATACATTTTAACAGAAAAATAGTCACAGATTGGTTTGCACAGATCTTTAGCCACACATGATTGATGTCTTCTGAAAGAACACTTCCATCCATCCATCCAGCCAGCCAGCCAGCAGGTTAATCAAGTTGGTCCGGACATCCTTATCCTCAGCAACACTCTCCAGCTCCCACTGGGCGATCCTGAGGTGTTCTGAGGAGGTTGTGTTGTGGGTCAACCCTGAGGTCCCCTACCAGTACGATCAAAGCTCATGACAATATGCAAGGGTTGGAACGAACATCACCGGGTAAATTAACAGTTTTGCCTTCCAGCTCCACAGGTCCTCCTTCAGAAAATGTCCTCACAAGATCCAATTACAACTACAGGTGGTGATTAGTCAACAGCTCCTTTCTTCTCTGGGGTTCTAAGACATATGGCTGCAGTTCTGATGATAAAGCTATCTTAATTCTAGGGTGTTGTGGTACCAAGTACATTCATAAGAGTAAACTATATCTTCTGACAGTGTGCTGTTTAAATGCTTACAATAACAAAGGGAAATTAAGACAAAGAGTGGCAAAATATGATTATAGGCCAGAGTCCTTAAGACAATGAATTGGCAGCTCTTGATAATCATTTAAACATTTGCACTAGCTTATGTGATTATTTTCAGCTTTTCTCAATTATATTTCATTTTATACTGAATACCTTTTTGGTTTAGACTGTTGTTTGGACCAAATAAGATTAACGGAAATATCAACATGGATTTTGGGAACTTTTTTAATTAAGCCATTTATTGAATCCCACTTTTTATCTGGAAAAATTGACTGAAAATATATTTAGATTTTATAAATATAATTAAAAGTACATCCATAGTGACAAAATAATATGAGCCCTAATCTCATAATAACTGATTTGAAACCTCATTAAAGCAAACATATATTTAAGAGTTTAGCAACATAAACACCACTGATATGAGATAGAGGCTTTTGACTGTCTGTCAGAGAAGCAATTGGACACAAACTAATTTAACAGGTGTGGTCTTGGACTTGCAGACAGGAAGACGTGTGTGTGTGTGTGTGTGTGTGTGTGTGTGTGTGTGTGTGTGTGTGTGTGTGTGTGTGTGTGTGTGTGTGTGTTTAAGGTTGTTGTGAGAAAAGTGACCATAATACATTGAAATGATATTAAACTACAAGATATTACAATCATTATCGCAATTTTTATATCATTATTAAGGGAGAAAATACTACTTTCCTTGGGTCTGTCTCCCAGCTTGCCGGTGATTCGCAAGGCATCCTGGGTACCCCTCCGTTCGAAGTGAGGGTCTAAAAAATCTCCGTTTGGAGGGGTATAGAGCCCTACCCCTCGGCCCTACCCCTCCGTCCCAACAGGTTTTGGGACATCCCTTGGACAGCCTACCCCTACATAGGGCCAAGGGGTGAAATGGGATTGTGCCTTAGTGTACTTTTATATATTTTACAACCCTTAACCAGCATTTGATAATTCTTTGTGCACGGCCATGTGCATGTCAGCAGGCTGACAATGAATGAGTGTGTGTCTGAGTGCAGATCAGAAGTACCTGAATAGAGAGCTGCTACTTAGCTCTTGGTGGAGTCCATTAGAGAGGAGAGCAGTGAGAGGGCAGTCTTAAAGGGGATGTAATGGATTTGTAATGCACACTAAATGCCTGGCTAATTAAAAGGCAATGGTGCAGTTTAAGAGTTCATACCAGAACAGTTTCACACCTTAAAATATATCTGTTTTTTCGGCCATTTAATTACAAGACCCCCTCTAGTAAGGTAGGCCAACCACAGGCTAATCAGACCGACAGTAGTAAAAGTAAATTAAAATGTGTTAGTATGGAAGGAGCCTTAGTCCTATATCTCTTTTGTTATGTCCAAAGCATTTGTTTGTTTGACAGGGACACTCATCTCCTGTTTTCATTTCCTGCTCCAAGTGGAGGTTTTGGTTTGAGGAAGTTAGGTATGTAGAATGAATGCAAATGCAGGGAGTCAAATTAAAAAGCTGTAAGGAAAATAAATACTCAAGTAAAGTACAGATACGTGAAAAATCTACTGTGCAGTAACAAAGTATTTAAAGTGAAGTTATATTTTTTGGTGAACTGTCCCTTTAACAGTGAATAGTGGAAGGTACGAACATGAGCTTCTATGGGCAGCACTTTTTCTATGAAGGGCAATTCTGGGTTCAGCATCTTGCCCCAAGGACACCTCGACATGCAGATGGGGAAGACTGAGATCGAACTGCTGACCTTCTGGTTGGAGGACGACGGCTCCAACCCCTCAGCCACAGCCACCCCCATAATACTATAGATACCGGTCGGGAAAGTGAAATACTGTTATATGGTGATATGTTTTCTGTGTCATTTTATTATTCCGCAGGTTTTACATGAAGAAACCTCGATTCCAGGCAGTGACCTAAACCTTATCTATCTGAGCTCCAGAGCAGCGGGATATAAACCAGTCCTCAAAGTCACCATGACACAGTCATCGATACCTTTCAACCTGATGAAGGTGAGAGATGTAATCTACAACATATACCCAAAGCCACTGCAGATCAGTACAGAATGCCAACAGTTACCTGCCTCAGTCTGCTGCTCAGCATCACTGCAACTGTAAATTAACTGCATTCATACAGCACTTTTACCATTTTTACAACCACTCAAAGATCTTTACCCTAAAGGCCCTTTCAAATAGATTGCAACAGCAGCACCCCTGCAATCCGACACACATTCTTTTCAATGGCAGTGATGAACACTGGAATGTTCAATAGAAACAAAGCATTCAGCTGGCACAGAATGCACAATGGATATATTATATTGTTTGAATGCTGTTCGGGCCACATTTTCAGAATCTATCTGAACCTGAGAGCAAACTAACAGAGCGCAATCAGAACCTGACACGCATTCTTACTTTTTTGTCTGAACCTGATCCAAGCGCAATGTAATGTGAAAAATCAGCTCAGCCTTTATAACTGACCCAACACACTTTGAGTCAAGTAGACACACGTGTCAGGTATGTTTTAACAGTCACGTGGCTTGTTGTAGGTAGGGAAATTGTACAAACAAACAAACAAACCCTAAACCCCAACATTGGGTGCTGGAGGGCTGTGTGCTGAAAACTGTGGCAAGTGCAAACCGCATTCTGTCTGAAAGGGCCTTGAGAATCACTTTCACCCACACAGCTTTTTAATATTCCTCAGCCCGACCATTTAGTGACCTTTGTTTCCAATGCTGTTTCCCCAGGTTCACCTAATGGTGGCAGTAGTGGGTCGCCTCTTCCAGAAATGGTTCCCTGCCCAACCAAATCTATCGTACACCTTTATCTGGGACAAGACGGATGCTTATGCCCAACGCGTCTATGGGCTATCTGAGGCAGTTGGTGAGTTCTTCGAGACTTTGTGGAACAAAAACCTCAATTTAAGAATGGTTCACTTTTCAAAATCAACCTTGAAGTAGACACAACCTTTCCAAGTACAGAGGGGCCAGATCATGTGCTTTCCAAAGTAAGATTTTGAAGCTGAGCCTACATTCATCCGAGCATTGGTTGCATGTGTCGTCAGAAAACCAAGTAGCTTGTTGCTCATTTTACTGCCATGGATTCAGTATTAAATGTTTGACCTTGTTTTTTATTTGTATGGACTTTGAATTTACATTTCAGTTCTTTGGACATTTAATTTCCGTGTGTTTCATCTTTAGATATTTGGTTTTGTATCTCAGTTGTTTGTATTTGGGATTTGTTAGTTCCATTTTTATTTGTAGCTTTTCTTGTGTTTCAATCACTTGCTTTATTTCCTGTCTGTGTCTGCTTTCCCTCTTTGGGTGATTATATGATGTGTGGTCACCTGTGGTACATTATCCTTACCTCTCCAGTTTTGTTTGTTGATTCATCTGTTCAGTTATAACTCCATCTGTTCATTTGCCTGATGTTTCCTCATCTTTGTGTGGGACGTTACTTACTATTTTGCCTACTTGCTACCCAGTTAGTTTGCCTGCCCATCTGCCTCCATGAAAGACAGTAAGCCAATACATTTAATTTAATTTCCTCACTGCTCCCATCTTCCAACATGTGGGTCCTGTTTTCTACATACAGCATACCATGTTAATATTTTCACCTTAAGTTTGACCCTTTCTTTAACCCAGGGATGAAAGTAACAAGACACCTTTAACTCTGGAGGAAAATTTATAGTACAAGCATTGGTGTATGACAGAGGTGGAGATGAAATATAAAGTGTATTTGAATTGCACCAGTGAGACAACCACAGCCAAGGTCAAAGAGGTTTCGCAGAAAGGCCTTGACAGGGACAGGGCTTGTAGGGCATGCTTACCCCTCTGACACCTTTATGAGGGACAAGTCCAGCAGTATGGCTTATTATTAGTTATGGTAAACTGGCGCTATATTTTGTAACACTTCTGAAATGAATACTGATTAGTTATAATAAGAGAGCATTAAGATAAGTATTTTTAGATTGCATGTCTAAAATCAGAGCTAACAAATCAATCAATAAAATGTTATTTGTATAGTCCATATTCACAAATCACAATTTGTCTCATAGGGCTTTAACAAGGTGTGGGGAGGTAAATGTTATTATAAAGCCCATATTCACATATCACAGTTTGCCTCAAAGGAGCGACATCCTGTGCCCTTGACCTTCAGCAAGAGTAAAAGGCAAAAGGTCTGTATTAATATAGCACTTTTCTAGTCTTGATGACCACTTAAAGCACTTTACAGTTCAGTTTTGTCCAGCACTTTCTCTATTATACATCATTCATACAGTTCGGTTTCTTGGGTTCAGTATCTAGGCAATGTCAAGATCATGGTTCACAACACGCCTTCATCTCCTCTGTAAACATTGTTGGCTCTCACCTCCCACTGCTTCCACATCAGTGCAGCTGCCTTAGTCCTGGCCTCAACTCTGAAAACTTTGGGACACTGGCACTTCTGGTGTTAATGAACGTTACCTTCACCCCGGAATTGACAAAATAGTATGGGCTCAAAAAGCCATAAGTGCAAATACCTAAAGAGATGGACTATGATCCTCATGTTTAAATAAAATGCTGCATTCGAAGTGGTTGGCTGGTGCTGCAGTAGACCATGCCACGGGGCAGCAGCCAGAGACAAACCATTCGGTCTTCAACATTCCATAATCTGGTGACGATTTAGACTCATGGTTTGACCCAGGCAGTTACCGACCACTGCTGTAGTTATATCCAATAACATAGAAGGAGACATGTCCAACTTGGTCTGCAGACTGAAGGCACACTCATACCACCACTGACTACAAGGCGCTGTTTGATATGTATTCAAATTCCTCTGGCGATTTACAATACACATGCCAAGTGTGAAACCGATAAGATGAACAATCCACGAGATATGTGTTCCTCATGAAAGCAGATAGACAGATAGACATTTGTGGAATTAGTTGATAGATGTACCTCTCAGAGATAGGCTGACAGCCCTGCCAAGTATGGTCTCAGTTGAAGAAACAAACGAGCATGTGTTTGTTCGGCCAGCGAATGAAGTCCCTTTTTGAGCAGAAGGATGAGATTAACTCCACTCCATCTTCAAATCTGTTTTCTATTTCCTATGGCCTGAATCACAGAAGCTTTCCTAAGTTTGGTTTGAACTGAGCACACGTCAAATAAAAGAGTTGACTAACTTCTCTTTGTGCCTGTCTTAACAGTGTCAGTGGGGTTTGAATACGAGTCCTGCCTGGACCTCATCCTGTGGGAGAAAAGAACCGCCACTTTACAAGGCTACGAGTTGGATGCTTCCAACATGGGAGGGTGGACGCTGGACAAACATCACATTCTGGATGTACAAAATGGTAGGTGTCACAACAAAACACCACTTGTTCTGTTAAACTGCAGCTACTTGTTCACATACTCTTATATAAGTGAGAGGGTTGAATGAGTGTTGAGATCAATGTCAAACACTTGTTTATGTGAGAAACCGTGTGAGAAACCCCTACTGCCCTCTCTTTCAACACAGCAGGGAAATTTAGAGTTCCTCATTTTTTCTTCAATGCTTGGCCCAACCCCCACCTCCTCACACACACAAATGTTTTCCAAGCAGGCAAGTATTTGGATACCTGTGGAGAGTGCAGTACAGCATGAGTGAAACCCTCCTGGCTCAGCCTATGTTGATCAATCAACATTGACTAATGGAGAGCAAGATGAAAGAGAGAGGAGGAGATGATAGAGGGAAACAGAAGAGGGATATAGAGGTAGGTAGGTAGATAATCTCCTGAAATTATGCTGATGGGCTGTATATGAGAACAAAATACTGGATAATCAGCGTGAGTCCATGTGAGAATACAAAAGGAGATTATCAAGAGGATTCAAGTGGGCAAATTGATGATGTGTATCTAACACATCATCAGAAAACACTAACCAGAAAACTGAAAAAATATATGAATAAATAAATCTCAGGATGTAAAAGAGGAAAAGAGCTTTTGGTGACAAGGGCCGACGCAGATGTCATGTGTTTTACATCACGCACTGCCTTCTGCATGTTGCACCACCCAGAGATAATTATATTGTTGTGAATACATCTGACAGAATCTCCTGCTGTGTTCTTTATTTGTGAAAGGCAAACTCTGAACCCCATTGTCCGGATATTTTCCAGAGTTCAAGTCTGCAAAAAGGCTTTACGGATATGGAATTTAAGCGCTGATAGCAACATGTCATGCTTGGTTTGAAGAATTAAAAAATCCATCATATTCACAGCTGAAAGTGCAAGAGATTTAAAAAGTTTGCTTCAGAACTGTTGCCCAGAAACTTGCACCATGTTAACCAAAATAGGTCTATCATTGGTCATTCCATTTCAAATCCTCCTCAAAAAACTTAGATTTTTGCTGAAATTTGGCCCGCTCATTTGGTCATATGAGAAACCTATAGAATTCAACTTTTATGTGTCTTAGATTGCAAGTAAGGGATACATGAGCTAAAGTTTGAACTTCTTGGGTTGACTTGGTAAATTTGACTGCACAGCACTAAGTACATGTGTGAACACAGATGTAGCTTAAGTGGCTTGGTGGGGAGTCACTGCACTGAGCTAAGAGGATAAGGGCAGTGCACATAATAATCCTTCTATGGGTTTTGCTATTCTCAGGCTGAGGCTTGACAAATGTTATGGCTCTCCAGAGGCAATTCAAACTTCTGTCTGAAACAGATTAGATGACTTCCCAAAGCTTAAAATAGAGATTGTCAGAGGCTCCAACAACTTGGAGATCTGCTCCTAGACATTGAAGTGGCAAAGCATGAGGATACTTGCCAGGTCTCAGCTTTCTTGACACAGCAAGTTGAATTAATTAGATTGTGAAGAAATTGCCTCAAAACATCCAAGAGAACTGCATAGCTGTGGTTTCATTAAAGAGGGTGCATCACGCTCCATATCTCACTTTCTCTTTGTTTGTGGACATTGTGTATCACTGTACAGAAATAAGGAATGATACTAGCCTAGCATTCCCTACTTCCAGCTCAGCTGCATCCAAAAGTGATGGGTCTTGATCATTGGGAAAACCAAACCTCCTATATAAGTCACCAAGACTGAAGTAGGAAACCCCTCTTTGCAGATATTTATATGTCAATAGATATTGAAACTGTGGTGAAAGATCATTCTCCCTGGCTATTTTGCCTTGAACCGCTCGTGACTCATGGAGAAAAAGGTGAGACCCCGACTCTCTAGAAGAGCAGAGTGGCTCACACGCAGTAACTAAAGGATGATATGATATAATTGAAAGGCAGCTGTGTTTTCTCTCGGCTGCCTGTCTGTGCTCCTATTGCTCATCTTCATATCTTCCCTCCACTAGGTATATTGTACAGAGGTAACGGTGAGAACATTTTCATCTCCCAGCAGCCCCCTGTCATCAGCAGCATCATGGGTAAGTACAGATCAAAATATGATTTTAAATGGTCATGTGATTTCTTGATTGTTGGTCATTAACTTTGACTTGCGTGAGTGATTTCAGGGAGCCACAGTAATCCGTTGTCACCCAGAACAAAACATTTTCTGGTGTCAACAAAACTCTTTACATTAAGGAAGGTCCTTAATGTAAAGAGTTTAAATAGAACCTATTTAAATAGAACCTTCCCAATATGAAACCGTGATGAGTTCTTGTGAAATCATTATGAACTTTATGACAGAATTGAAGATTGAATGTACTGTGTATGTAGCCAGAATTATTGGTTCAAGTGGCCATCAGAGGAACTTCAACTGTTGTGCTTTTTTTCATGAAGTTGGAATGTCCATTTTCTTATCTGCTGCAGTCCTTGGCACCACTAAATCCTATTGCTCTGACCCATGGTGTCAGTGCCCATTTGTTTTTACCTGAAAGTGTAATAAAGTAACACCCATAACGGTGTTCAACAACCTGGTCTGATAAAACTTATACGGAATGAGTCTTCGAAATGGCCAGTCTCTCATGTGGAGCAGAAACCAATGAAGCAATTGGTAAAAAAATGATTTCAACATCCTCTTCTAGGAAATGGGCGTCGACGCAGCATCTCCTGCCCCAGCTGTAATGGGCAGGCGGAGGGCAACAAGCTCCTGGCCCCTCTTGCTCTGGCCTGTGGGGCAGATGGCAGTATCTTTGTTGGAGACTTCAACTACATCAGGAGGATCTTCCCATCTGGGAACGTTACAAGTGTCATGGAGCTTAGGTAAGAGCGCAAAAGGAGGGAGGATGGTTGGTGATAGTGGTACTAGAATTTCATTTGGACTCGTGCTCTTACAGAGCAGGGTCCGTGTTAAGCTGAGGTCAGTCTCCCTGCTGAAAGCTTGTCGTGTTAACGTGCGCAACAGTGTTTACTGAGTTAATACTGAATCCAGCCTGTCTGCCGAGGATGGTAGAAACTTTATAGATGTTTCAACTAGCTACAAATGTGGGCAGGATTCTCCTGATGCTGCTGAGGATCAGTCTAACTATGACAGATGGTCAGTGTGTGTGAGAGAGAGCAAAAAAGTGAGCGAGATACACCAGGGCACAGGTCTTCAATGAAGCAACATAGCAAAACACTTAAGTTAGAGATATTTTATGTTGTGTACAGAACAGTCCTATCCTTAACTATAGTGGGACAAATAGTATATAGTGTATACGGTATATAAAAGAGTAGTGAATGACCTTGGTGCCCGTATAGAAGATTAGAACGAGAGAGAAACTGAGTGGTATAAAGGATGTGGGAAAAGCCCAGCCAAATTAGTCATAGTGGCAGCAGTTGTAAGGGTAAGTTCCCTGTGTGAGGCAGACATAAGGTATTGATCGTGGGGATTTAGGAGTGCCTTTGTCCATGTTTCATCCAGGTAAAGGCAAAGACACTCCTAAATCCCCACACACACCATTAGATCTTTCCTTACTGTAGCTGGAACGTTAACTTGCCATGATGAATAAACTCAATCCACTTCACTTTTGGGTCTTCTTTCGCGGGGGTTGATGTAAAGATGTATGTTTCTCTGTGTGGTCAAGAACAGTGCATCTTGTGTACATTTTGTGCTCAGTCTGACATATTTCTACAGGTCCAGCGCTTGTGGGAAAAAGGTGAAAATAGGCAAAGATTGTTTTGAATTTGTGGGTGGAGACTCGGTGTAGATTCTAAGGGAGGGGGTGGTCTAATCCCATTTATTGTCATTTGGGGATCCATATCTAAACATTTTACTGATTGACATGTTGTCAGACCTAGGCATCCTATTTTGACATTTCTGCACTAGTAGCCCAGAGACCCAAATACATATATAAAGTAGAGAAAAGTTGTATTGTCATTTTAATTAATTGCTCTGCCTTAGTTCTCTTGGAATCATTCTTTCCTTGGGCACTTTACCACTACTGTTATAAACATATGAATACTTAGACCTTACCCAGTGTTAAAGGATAAGAAAAACATGACATTTAGAGTCTGCCTTCAAAACATACTAACATGCTTCTGGCCCACTTGAGAGTGCTAATTTCTTAAAAGTTCCAAACGGTCTGAAAACTATTCCCTGTTGACTCCAATGAGCTATAATTCCATTTCCAAACTTCTAATTGTTCCTTTGTTTCTCTGTTTTCAAGTAAGGTTTCTTTTATTGTAATGTCTATCAAGCATCAATGTCGACTAACTCTTGTTTCTTCTATTTTCTACCCTTGCTTGCTTGCTTGCTCTGTATTAAAGAAATAAAGATTTCAGACATAGGTAAGAATGACTAATCCTTTTCAACCTCTAACCTTCTAATTTCACTGTCCATTGTATGTTGCTCGTACACCAGAGTCTTGTCTGTGCATATTCCATCTTTCAATAAAAACAATCATTGTTACTAATTCCAAGCAGCTTTTAGACCTTAGCAGTGGGTTGCAGAGTATCAAGGAGACCTTAACATTAAATTGTCTAATTAATATAGGTCTAGTAATACTGTCATAGTGCTGACTCTCATTTGGCTTCTGACAGCATGAACACAGAGTCGAACACAGACTGTCTACCCAGCAAATGATCACATAGGCATCTTCTGACATTAACATTACTCAACATTACCTCTTCTACTAAAAACTGAAGCTACATTAGTAATGTCCTAAATGTTGCCCTTTTGACACAAAGTGTCAACATACAAATAAATAACAAATAACAAAAATAATTACACCAGCTCCCCATCTGAATCACTTTCAACAAATGGGTTTCCTCTGGCCCATTTTGATATAGGATACAGATCTTGACTATCAAAAGGCATTTTGGCAAATAATTCTTTTTTTTCCTGATCAACTGTTCTGTCAAGACTGTTTTGACGTCATCTTCTACCCTGCGTAGGGGCATGCCGATGCCCCTTCTGCTCTCTGTGTGTTCTCCCTCGATGATATGTCGTTACCATTCCTCTCTGAAAGAATGTTTATCGGAGGATCAGTATTGATGACATCAGTTTGACTGTTGGAAATAATTGGGTCAGTGACAGTGTGTGTCCGTTTGTTTGAGGCTCTTGGGTTTGTAGTAGCAGCTGTCACCTTGCTCTGGTGAGTAGGATTGGAATACAACAACTGCATTGATCTCTCCAAATCTTTTTCATACCAAGAGGCACCATTAGCATGTCTATCCGCATGTCGTCAACAGCACCTGGTATGGTCCTGTCCACCAGGACTGATACCAGTATTGCCTCTGAGATCTTTTAGCACAGTGATTATACAACTAAGATAGCAGAGGTTTCAGCTACAGCCACAACAGAGTGAAACTAGTGGAGAGGAGAAACACTGTGTCTTCCCAAGTCAAAGTTTTTCAGATTTTTTGCAAGCAAGGCATTATGTGCTCTCTCAATTGTCCAGCTCTCACTCATCAGCAGACACCACCATTGCTCACAGAGTCCTTTCTTTAAAGTTATCTCAAAAAAGTCTAATTTAGCCCTCTGTATGGTGTCAGTCATAAGACATGCCCCTATGGACAAGTTTAGAGTAGCAGATGGGGAAGACTGGGATTTTGACCACGTCCTTTATCCTTTGCTACCCTTCTGGCTTGTTGAACAGTTTTGCTCAAGTGGAAGGACACTGTCCTGCCCACTCACACCCAGTAGTTGACAGATTTATGTCTTACTTAAACCTTGAAAAAAAAATCATATACATGGAATAACTTTCTAAATTCATTCCAGACTCTAAATATGTGAATATTAGGAAAAGCTTAATTATATTTCACATAGTCCATTTATTCACTCTAAGTTGTTGGTGTGGCGGGTAGATGTAGTATAGTATAGATAGAATGTACAGCTTACTGGCAGTGGCTTGGGAGGGATTGTTCTGTTATTCATTGTGATGTTTAAATACAGTACACACACATCCTTTGTAATACTCTGATTGTACTCATAGATGGCCCCTCTGTGCAAATTATGGCCCCATTCTGACCCCTGACAATGCCCAGCACTGTCAGCGATAGACAAAGTTTTAACAGGAACTTCTTTTTGAGAGATGTTTGTACTTGATTCTAAAGACGTTTACTACATACACATGAATGTTCTCTACCTTTTTTTCACACACAACCCCCCCTAGAAGTCACTGCCTTTGCCTTATTTCCTGAGAGGGGGTGGAAGCCATTCTTTGTGAATAGGGGCAGAT
Organism: Hippoglossus stenolepis; assembly: GCF_022539355.2. Classification (NCBI taxonomy): domain Eukaryota; kingdom Metazoa; phylum Chordata; class Actinopteri; order Pleuronectiformes; family Pleuronectidae; genus Hippoglossus; species Hippoglossus stenolepis. Next base: position 1,030,143 of record NC_061484.1, on the reverse strand, counting down.
ATGGTAACAGTAACAATCATGTACTGTATGGGGTAATCTCTATATGTGACCACTTTTACATTATACCTATAGTCATTTTATCTATTTTCAGTTTAAAACCATTGTTACATTATTACACAATTATTTGAATGAAGGTTTTACAGGGTAATGATCTGATTTTCAATTACAGCGGAATGTAATCCGCATCTGCTTCCCCTCCATATCTGGGGCACTGACTGTGATAAATGAAAGTATTTACTTTATGTTGACCCCATGACGTCAAAGTGCTCAGCAAAAGCACCTACATCATCGCCCTTAGTTTCGTGCAATGCAGCCAAGTTCCTCTTTTATCTCTTTTCCTGTGCTGTATATCACAGTCATCATATGATGTCAATGTAACAGATTCTGGCTGATATAATTTATTACCATAACCGCACCATTATTTTTGTAGCCATTCCAATACTTACTAAGTTACTAACTAAATTTCATGTCATACTGTAAAACAGATTTTTACACAGTGATTTACAATGTTTTGGAAGGCACAAATGATGCCCTTCAATAGTGGCATAATATCAGAAAATGCTTGTAAGGTTTTTTCTAGAAAGCATAGACAAACAAAGTAATACGTAATTTAATTTAAAGACCTTTTTGCTCTTTTCTGTGCCGTAGGCTTATTGGTTTATTTTTACTGTCCTTCCTTCTGAAAATTTAATTTAACCTACTTATTTGTCTTCTCATACACTTACAAAGCAGTGCTATACCTACAGCTACTTTGCCACCAGCAAGGCAGTGTTTGGATTCCTGGATTTTTTGACTCGTCCAAATATAGTTTTCAATTATATTTCACTTTTTAATTAAAAAACAACTTTCTTTTGGCAGGCCTCATCATGTTGGTGTTTTTATTACCTTTGGTCACTCCTTTATGTTAACTGATTTTTTTTTCACTCCCTCCTGTTTGAGTTCTTTATTCTCTTAGCATTTACCATTCACAACATCCTTCATTCCACGTATACATCACTTAATTCACTTTTTACAGTCATGGATGCCTTTCTTTATTCTCCATTGCCTTGCATGTTTCCCTTATTCTTTATTTAATCTTTATGTCACTGTGTATGATGAGCAGACTTTACGTACATTCTAACACAGCAAATGATGAGAGTTTAAGTGATTTCTGCTTGTAAATAAATTGTGTAGTCTGACTTAAATCATTGATTTGATCTGAGTCTTGACAATATTTAGATTTTAATGGGACATGTCTGAGTACAGAAAAATACACACACTGTCTGTTTAGCTGTCTTATTTACCAGCCCGTGATCATCTACTGTTTTTTATTTATTTTTATTTAGCTTTTAGGATATTGTACATGTATATATCTGTGTGTGTGTCCATTTTGTCTTCATTATCACCAACTCATTTCACATTACAATGCTTTTGAGATTAAGTTGTAAATCTGCTCTGTTGAGTTTCATTGGAAGTTCATTATCCATCTGTAATATTGTTACAGCCATAACCTTTTTGATCTGGATCATATAGTGATATGTCAATGGATCTTTGGTGTCTGTGCTCAGAACTCGTGTGTTTGTTCAAAAGTCAAACAGGATGTCGGTGATAGCAACATAGTTAAAGATACAACTCGAATGAACTAATTCTATTTTGTTTCCTTTTTTTCGGTCACTACCCTCCATAGCAACAACCCTGCTCACCGTTACTATTTAGCAACCGACCCAGTCACAGGGCAGTTGTATGCATCGGACACCAACTCACGCCGAATCTACCGACCCAAGATGCTCAGTGGAGCCCGTGACCTCATCAGTAAGCCTTCACTTCATTTGTTTTGGTGAAATGCCATGTTGGAAGAAATCAAAGTTTCAGTTGTACTCACACATACTGCTTCAAATGTTAAACTGTCGCAATAAATGCAGTGTTTGCGTGTGTGTCCGTGTGTGTGTGTGTCCATGTGTATTTAATTGTGTGTATTTGTGTGTCTACTCAGGTAATGGTGAAGTAGTTGCTGGTACAGGTGAACAATGTCCTCCGTTTGATGAAGCACGCTGTGGAGATGGAAGAAAAGCTACCGAGGCACAGCTACTGGGACCAAAGGGTACATTCCACAAGAAATTTCTAAAGCTAGAGAAATGTTAGACGTCACCAGCACTGGGCATGTGCACAGAGAGGAATGCGGTGTATAGGATTGAAGAGCAATTTTTTGATGTGATGTTCATAGGAATCAGCCTTTTAAGACTGATTGTGATGTAATTACTCCACTAAACTTTAGCGAGTCCACATACAGTAACTAACCGAGAGTTCAGAGGTTTTTGCATGCTCAATTGGCAACAAGAGAATGCAGCTACTGCAGTGATGATTTGAATACTAACAAGTCAATTTCAAACACATTTGGTCAGTAATACCAATACCTTGAAAAACACTTTCTGTCTAACTTTACATAGTAAAGGTTGAGTGTGGTCCTTCTTGACAAGTACTTACTGGTCTGTAATGCATCAGGTGTTTTCTGTTCATTCATCATCATTGGTGCATTGCTGTGGTGAGACAGTGGAAAGAGATTGGCCCACCGAAAGCAGTACAGTAGTGGTTCAGTATTTCACAGTTATTTTAAGGTATACTATCAAAATATGAATATGTTCCTACATATGTGAACATGAACATACATTCTGCTTATAACACACAGATGATCTGCTTATGCATCAAGTGAAAATGTTTCCTGTGCAGAGAAGTGTTATCTCTACCTGGCAAATCCAGTATTACAATCGATATCCATGATATGGTTTTCTTTACTTTTGTATTGTCTGCTGAAGCTCCATCCTGACTTCCCTCCAGGAGGATTATTAAATTCAAATCCTCCTTCATGTCCTTGAACTTATGTATTTGTAATAATAATGTTCATAATAATAATAAAATTGATTAACAACCTTATCAACTTGATATATTGAAATCGTGAATGTGCTCTTGGGTTTTTTTTCTTGAAGGGATTGCAGTGGATAAAAATGGCTTGATTTACTTTGTGGATGGAACTATGATCAGGAAAGTGGATCGTAACGGAATCATTTCAACAGTGCTGGGCAGCAATGACCTGACCTCTGCACGACCTTTGACCTGTGATACCAGCATGCACATAAGACAGGTAACAAGCAAAAACTACCAGTGTGTGTGTGTCTGTCTTTAAATGGTCTCCATTCATTACAAGTCACTTGCACCTATGCTGGAATTGAACCACAGGTCTGTCCTCACTTGACCCATTTTATGCTGCTGGTTAGCTCTGACATAATGAGAAGTTATACTGTATTTTTCATTCATATTTTTTTCATCACATTTTGAGTAGATTAGATTCAGTATCACATAACAAAACACACCATCATTTTATAAAATTATTCAGAATTAGAGTAGCATATGAAGTGAAAGTTTCTCTGCTTCTCATCTTTCATCTCTACACCCAGGTTCGTTTAGAATGGCCCACAGATCTAGCCATCAATCCCATGGATAACTCCCTCTATGTCCTGGACAACAATGTTGTGCTGCAAATCACTGAAAATAGACAGGTAATGTTTCTACCCACATTGATACAATTTGTTTGTTTGCAATAACAACGTGAACCATATCAATTCTTAACTCGTATCCATGTTTGTATGTGTTCAGGTTCATATCGTGGCAGGCCGCCCCATGCACTGCCAGGTGCCTGGTATAGAATACACTATGGGGAAGAGAGCCGTCCAGACCATGCTAGAAGGAGCTACAGCCATAACCTTGTCCTACAGCGGGGTCCTGTACATTGCAGAGACAGACGAGAAGAAAATTCACCGCATTCGACAGGTAATCTTCAGGGAAAATATTGACACATTCTTGTTCATCTTTTTCCAGATTTTTAGAAGTAGGGCCTGTTCAATAGGTACATTTGAATTGTTTGGCTCTACAATGACTGAAATATCCACTGTGGTCAACATAAATAAAGTTGTATCAGTTTGTCTTGCAAATACCCTTCTTCTGCCTTCAACAGACAATATTTAATTTCAGGTGCAACAAAAAAAATGTTGTTAGATATTTTTTGATTAAATAAAGAATTGAATGCATTGAACTGGGACTGGGATTGAAACGCAGACATTACGTTTAGTGGAAGACTACATATATACATTCTGTACAGTATTTGTGGACCGCTCCTAGCAGGACTTCATTGTCAGTATCTTAAGCACAGTTTGGCTTTACAATTAATTAGCATACCGCAGTGGTCATTAACAGATGGGTTGCCATTTATCATTTTATCCTCAAGACTCTGGATTCAATGGCAACTGCTTTAAAGAGCAGAATAAAAAGCAGTAGCAAATGGCCTTATAATGTGCAATGAATTAAACTATTTACAATTCAGCTATTGTGGATGTGATGGAATGTAATGAAAAACATCTACTCAAGTCTCTACTTAAGAAATGGAAACCTCTGATTACCAAGATGACTGAAATGTACTCTGAATGATACAATCACATTGCTCCTTTTAGCTGAGGTAATGTTAGTCATGTAGAAGATCTAAATGAATGTGACCTTGCGTGTTAGTGCTGTTAGAAAAATTCAGACTATGATGACTACTCAAAGCTCTTTACCGTACAGTTCTGCCATTCACCCATTCACACACATTCAGACTGTGCGTCTATGTACAGCATTTTTTCTATGAGAATGGGCCATTTGGGGTTCAGTATCTTGCCTAAGGACACTTCGGCACACAGCATAGGGTAGACTGGAATTGAACTGTCAACCTTTTGGTTAGAGCACGACCCGCTCTCAACCCCCTGAGCCACAGCCATGATGATTATCATGAATATGGAACGAAAAAACGTCCTCATTAACTGGAATAAACCTGTAGCAGAACCAGACTCAATGTGGGCGACCATATGCATCAACTTGTTGGGGTGAGCAGGGAAAAATGGGGAGGAGAGGAGAGATGGGTGAAAAAGAGGGGAGAGAAGAGAGATATGGGGGAGGGGGAGGAGAGGGATGCAGGGTTGTCCTTTCATTCTCTTATATTGGCAACAAAGGGCAAATTATTTCATTCGTTGCGAATAAAATTATTGTGGTGGCTTTTTTCTTTTGATATGAGAGGACTTTATTGATTGATTACTATCGGGATGTGAAGAGAATTTCAACAAATCAGACAAAATGTGTTTCAGAAACAACTTACCAACCCTACCTTTAAGAGTAAAACGTATGTTGCATTCATTTTCATTCACACTGTTTAGGAGTGTTATCAGACCACTTCCCTTTTTCTTTTATATTTCTACTATATACTAAACAATCATGTACAGGATTTTTCAGCTTTGGCAGAGGTATGCATTCTACTGAGTGGCATGCTAGTTTTACTAAGTTTAAAAATGTCTATTTCCGGCTATCATCCCCACTAGGTGTCGACTGATGGAGAAATTACCCATCTAGCTGGAGCGCCATCTGAGTGTGACTGCAAGGTACTGTGCCACAACTCTTTCACTCCCTGTTTTTTGCTTTGTCCGTCAGCTCATCAAACCCTCTGAAGCTCAAATGAATGTGTGGCAGTCAAAACATTATATGCATTAGATTACATATATATAATATATCTGTATATTTGTATAGAAACATTATGTTTGTATATAGAATAGAAAGCCTTTATCGTCATCGTATGGTGATACAACAAGATTTATAGTGCCACTCTATAATGTGCATAGGAACTTAATCAAATAAATAAAAAGACTCAAGATGAAACTTATTTCGTACACATTTCATGCACATTGCCCCATACACGCAGACATAAAGTGTAAATACATAGGAATATGTATGTAATCTAATCCCAATACAATACAGTGGTACAATGACCTAATTCTTTCCTATACCCTCCATAACACATGCCAAGTTTGTGTCTCACTTCTTTTTTGCTACTTCTTTCTTTCCCACTCCTCACCTCCCTCTGTCCTGCAGAATGATGCCAACTGTGACTGCTATCAGACTGGAGATGGCTATGCTAAAGACGCCAGGTTTAATTGCCCTTCCTCTTTGGTGGTGTCTCCAGATGGGACACTGTATGTCGCTGACCTGGGAAACATCCGCATTCGAGCCATTCGGCGAAACCAACCACCCACTGGTATGTACAGAATACAGTACAAAAACATTCTACATTTCTCTCTCTCTTTTTGGCAGGGTGAAAATATTAGTTAGTAAAAATCAAATGGGTCCCCAAATGGTTGGACATCAACACAATCGTTACAGTTGTATTGTTGTACAACGCTGCTGTTCATAGGTGGCTTTAATAGAAGCTCAAAAGGATAAGCAATCCCAAAATGATCATGGGAATATTATGCTGAAGCTCTCTCAGAGTTACTAGCTGATTGTTATTAAGATGAAAACACCAACAGGCTGTATATGCACAGTCAATCCCCACCACCTGACCCTCAATAATTTAGTTGCAAGAAAACGTATGTGAACCCTTAATGTAAGCCATAATTTTAGACACAATGTGCTTAAGAAAATACAAATTTCCATGTCTTCATTGAAACATTCATGCTGGTGAAAAAGCAAGTGAACCCTTGATAGCTGGTTGAACCTCCTTTGGCGGCAATAATCTCAAGCAAGTGCCTCCAGTAGCTGCGGATCAGACTTGCATAACTTTCAAGAGGAATATTTTACCATTCTTCCTTACGGAACTACTTCAACTAAGCAATATTTTAGTATGTCTGGTGTGAACCGCTCTCTTGAAGTCATTCCACAGGCTCTCTTTTGGGTTTTCTCCTTGGGAATTTATTTTACCCTCGATGATGGTGAGCTGTCCAGATCATGAGGCAGCAAAGCAACCGCAAAACGTGATACTTCCCGATTTAGATGAGGTTTTAATGTTGGTAAGCAGTGCTAGATTAAGCAATTCAACTTAAGTTAAATCAGTCCACAAAATGTTTCCCCTGTAGCATTGTGAAGTGTCAATGGGTTTTTGGGCAAACATCAGCAATGGAGCAATGTTTTTTGGAGAGCAGTGGCAGGACACAACAGAGATGTTAGCCAGTTCCAATTATTTCTTCAAGCCTTTAGCTGTTACTCTAGAGTTTTTCTTTACCTCATTGATGATTTTGCCTTGTGCCATCTTGGCCGGATGTCCACTTGTAGTGAGACTAACCACTGTACCTTATTGTATATAAGGTTCATTGACCTTCCATTAATGCTACAAACTGTTTCTTCTAATCAATGCTGCAAATACCCTTATCTTTCTGATGTTCTCCTTTACACTTGGCATCTATTGCACTTCTGTCCGTCCTGGGAGAGGGATCCCTCACATGTGGCTCTCTCTGAGGTTTCTACCTTCTTTTTACCCTGTTAAAAGGGTTTTTAGTAGTTTTTCCTTCCTCTTGTTGAGGGTTAAGGGCAGAGGATGTCACACCTTGTTAAAGCCCTATGAGACAAATTGTGATTTGTGAATATGGGCTATACAAATAAAATTGGATTGATTGATTGATTGATTGTAACCATTTATCGAAGTATTTGGGATAATTTTTGTATCTTTTCCAGTTTAATGAAAGTCAACTACTCTTGATCGTAGGTCTTCTGATATCTTCTTTTTGTGAGGCATGGTTCACATCAGCTGACGCTTCTTGTGAATAGCAATCGCAAAACATTTTAGTGTTTTTTGTAAGTCAAAAGTAGCTCTAACCCACACCTCTGAATTTGTTTCATTTATTGGACTTCAGGTTTGTTAACTTCTGACTCCAATAAGCTTTAGTTAAGTCATTAGTCCAGGGTTTCATGTGTGAATGATGCACTCAATATGGAAAAGAACAATGCAATAATTTGTGTGGTGTTAATTAAAACAGATTGTGTGTTGTTCAATTTTGTAACCAATTTTGTAATGTTGAATGTTTTAATTCAAATTCATACATAAATGCTGGTAATTCCAAAGGGTTCACTTATTTTTTCTTACCACTGTATTTGTAAATCACCCCACTGAACCAGAAAACCTCCTGCTTCGTCTCTCCTCTGTCTATCTTACTGATTAGGAAAATCCTCCGGCACAAATGTTCACTGAAAGATGGCTGAAACTTTTTAGCCCCTACCCCTTGAGCCAGGCTGTTTGCATTACATGTAAAATAAAGTTCAAAGTGACTGGGTGACTCCGTTTGTCCTTGTGTCATCAGGCTCTCTGGCTTCAGGTCCCAGCTTTTATGAAGTGGCTTCTCCAGCCTCTCAAGAGCTATATGTGTTTGACGTGAATGGGACTCATCAATTCACCATGTCTCTGGTCACTGGAGACTACAAATACAACTTTAGCTACAGGTTAGTGTGTGTGTGTGTGTGTGTGTGTGTGTGTGTGTGTGTGTGTGTGTGTGTGTGTGTGTGTGTGTGTGTGTGTGTGTGTAATTTAATACATTTTTGCAACGTAAAAAAACTCCTTATTCATCACATCTAAAAAAAAACATTATTTCTGCAGTCTCTTTGTTTTTCTCCTTTAAAAATATAAACACATTTTTAATTGATGTCATTTTCCTCCCTTTATTCCTTGACTCTCAGCAACGAGGAGGATGTGACTGCAGTGACAGACAGCAGTGGAAACACCCTCCGTATCCGTAGAGATACCAACAGGATGCCTGTACGTGTGGTTGCCCCTGACAATCAGGTGAGATAAGCAGCTCTTGACCGAATGCATCTTCATATATTCATTTCCGCAAAAGACAAAAGTGTCTTTGATGTATGTTGTATGTATGTTAGATAAATATAAATCTTTAACAACAAAAACTAAAAAGCTGTCATATTGTCAAATGTAGTCTATCTGTATTTTTTTAGTCTTGCACTAATGTCACACACTATGTTTTTATGTGTTATGAGAATAGGAGAAAGGATCATGTTTTGTGAATTAATGAGGGGAAAACTGGGAGAATCTGAAAATGTAACCCTGCTTGTGTGTGTGTCTGTGTGTATTATCAGGTTATCTGGCTAACCATCGGAACTAACGGTGGTCTAAAGTCTCTTACGGCTCAGGGTCAGGAACTGGTCTTGTTTAGTTACCATGGCAGCAGTGGCTTGCTGGCTACCAAGAGCATCCAGATAGGCTGGACTACCTTCTATGAGTGAGCAGAATTACTGTTTGATTGTATTTCTGAATGGCTGGGATCTGGTGGATGGATGGACCTTTGGATTTTTTAAGTTCTACAATACTCTTTTACAGCAGTGAAAAAGAAATTCCAGCATTTTTGAGAAAAATGTATATTCTGATTGCTCTCCCTCAAACCAGTACAAAGAGGGCAACATCTGCTAGGTGTCTAGCTGAACTGAAAAAAACATACACTCCTTCTTTTCACCACTATGAACACCAAACCATTTGTCTTTTTAGAAGAGACACTGAATAATGAAAAAGTAAAATCTGCCTCATCTAATTTAACTAATTTAACAATTTTTTGTAATTTTTCTTTTTAAATTTTAAATTGTGCCTTCATTAAAATTGTTTGGGTATCAATCAAGTATGTTACTGTAATGGTAAATAACGTTCATTTATTCCTTTCTCCCTGCATCCTCACTGTCCTTGAAGCTATGACAGCGAGGGTCGTCTGACTAATGTGACCTTCCCCACCGCTGTTGTGACCAATCTCCACGGCGACATGTCGTCAGGAGCTGTTGCTGTGGACATTGAGACGTCTGGGAGAGATGAGGATGTTTCTATAACAACCAATCTATCATCAATCGACTCCTTCTACACTCTAGTGCAGGGTAAGGTGCTTACACAAACATGCATGTTACAGAGAAACAAAGACAGAAGTATGATGTTGTTCCGGCACAAATTATTTATTATTTATTTCTCTGACAAAAAAACAAATTGTGTGTTCTGTTATACAAATTGTTTTCCACAACATTTTCCTCTGGCTAAGGTGAATGCACCATGGAACCACTGTGTCTCAATAATGTACTAACCTGCACTTAACAATATTGATAGAATCACAAACATTTCTGCTAACACTTTATATTAGGGAACACATATTAACCATTAACTAGTTGCTTATTTACATGCATATTAGTAGCATATTGGCTCTTTATTAGTCATTGTAAAGAACTTATTAATGCCTTATTCTGCATGACCTTAGTCTACAACCACTAGGCCATTAACTAAGAGTTTTCCCTCAATAGCTTCCTAATTACTGCTTATTGATAGGAAGTAAGGACGTTGTTGTACATGAATTACAATCTTAATGCTTTGCTCAGTATGGGCCTTATACGGTGGTAGTACCACAAGAATAGTCATTCTCCCTTCATAACACTTAATAAATATGTTCTCTTCACATGTAACAAAACATAAAACTGCAAGTGTTAATAGTGTCCAAATATCTCTAAATGATGTTCCCCATTCTAAAGTGAGGTTTTGCTCATAACTAATTCACAAATAGTTTGACACTTATTAACCCACACAGGTTCCCTATTCTAAAGTTTCCTCTTCCCACACTTAGTAAATCCATCATAGCACACAACTACTGCAAATACCAAATGCTATTCTTAAGTGATGGGTTACGTTACACCATGAAAAACAATGGAGGTCTACTGAGATGCACAGGTTCTAGAAGAACAGAGTCAGCACAAGAAGAACTATCTCCTTTATTAATGGACATAATTCTATGTGTTTGTTACAAACCTAACATGTTCTGAGTCCTCTCAATAAATACAAATTCTGATTAATCCAAGACCATTTTGTTCTCTTATCCAAAATTTCTACTACATTTGTTCGGTGTGGGGAGTTCATAACAACATAAGAATTGTAAAATGTGTAGATATGTGGTAGTTAATTACCATTTTATAAGTCCTTTCGTGTTCTTAACTCGTTGTTTTCTGTCATTAATCCTCAGTGCACTTTAGTATTTTACAGGGATTTTGAATAAATACCTTAAAACTTGCCCATTGAAAAGAGAATTAATGTGAAATATTGTAATGCTTCTGTCATGATAACTGTCTCTGTCTTTCTCTCATACAGACCAGCTTCGTAACAACTACCATGTGGGTAATGACCATTCACTGAGGGTCATCTACGCCAATGGGATGGACACACACTACCAGACAGAGCCCCACATATTGGCAGGTATGCAGTTTAGAGCACATTACCCCAATTATGTAATGTAGACTAGTTATAGGTTTCATGTCAACTTATGTTACAGACAAGTTGAAATCTAAAAGAATCCGGTGTAGTTAAAAGACTTAGTCTGTGCAGTGTGTATAAGCTGTGTGCATTGTGAATTATATTTGATATTTTTATTATCAGATTTCCATATGAATGGAAATTCCACAAGACAATGCCCTCACATGGGGCCTCATTTATAAAAGTTTACATGCGAACCAAAGGCATATGCCATACGTATCAAATTTATAGAACCATGCTTATGTATGCCTGTTTCCTTTATAACTCACAGTCTGCCTGGAAATGTATGTTAATGGATGTGCATACTATCCAGCCCTCTACGCACCCACATTCAACCACAAATGGTGCAAAGCACCTCATGAATGTGAAGTGATCCGAAGATCAATGTGATTTTCATGTGAATCATTACATCAAGGCAGAACACGAAGGAGTGCAACCTTTCTGACACTCTGCTTGTGGGTGACATATTGTTTGGTGGTCACAGCACTGATATATTGGTAATGTGTTGCTGCTGTGGCTAAGACTGTAAATATGAAAGAGAGGACAGTGCCTGAAATAAAAAAGAGGTCAGATTTAAAGCTGAAGGCGAAAAGACAATCACTTTGCACCGTCAGAATGTGAGGGGACTTGTATTAACTACCTATTTTAGAATTAGAAACTGCAGACATTGTTAAATTCAGAGAAAGCTGCAGTATTCCCATTCTATAAATTTTAACTGAATTATATTATTTCCAAAAGAGGCTTTAGACAGAATAGGTTATATATACAGTGTTCACCCAGAGTGGGGAGTACTTGTGTTTGTACTGGAGCGTTCGGTTGGACTCAGTTCAGCACAAAGATCCAAGATCACAGTTGATGTCATCGTATTGGGCAATCTTAGAGAACACTTGTTTCCTCCTAATCCCTCAATACGCATAATCCTCCAGCAATGGGGCGGTGCTCCACTGACCAAGCAGTCACGATCAGATGCCACCATAATCCACAAACAAGATCCACTGCCTCCATAAGGATCCCCCATCAGCTGCCACCTCGATCGTGGTCCACCGCCATATTCTGTTTTATATCAACAGAAGGGACTGTAACACTGTTGTGGGCAGAGAGAGAATATGTTCTCCACATATGGAACTGTTGACAGTGTCTATCCGCCCCTTTTATTTCCAAAAACTGTTCTGCACTAGTGTCTATACATCTGCGAGCCAATGTGTCAGCTGATGCCCAGCTGATCGCTGACATCACACACAGACTGGATTTGACTTGGCCCTAAATTTATCCTCTGGGATTTGAAATACTGCATTTTAAATAAGAGTTTGAGTACATTTGAAGTAACTTGTGCCACTACACAAAAGAACACTGTTATTAAACTTTGTTATGGCTCAGTAAGCGGTGCTTACAGATCCCTGCCGTTAAGGTCCGCAATAATAATAAAAAATCATGAATTCCAAAAAGTGAATTTAAACCAGTCTTGTGAAGAAATGCTTTAAAAAATATAAAAAAGATGAAATCATCTCCCTAATTGATGACAAACTGGACCAATTACAGTTTGCCTATCAAGCCGGGAGAGGGCTGGAGGATGCATAGTCATCAATTGCAGTGAGACTGGTCACAGCAACTGATGTCACCAGGGTCCAAGAGCCAGTCCTACTGCTCTTCTGTTACTCATGTGGACCCAAAAGCCTGTAGAAACTCAATAGATTCCCATATTCCTGACGATGTTGACTCCATAAATACTGTATATGCCATTCACAACCCAAGTGTCATAAGATTTGAGAGTGACGCCAATCCCAAAGATAACTGTTTGAGTGGTTTTCAGCTATTACATTGACCTTGACAAAGTGTGTGCATTGCCACAGATGGTATGCAACACATCCTGGATTTTGCAATGAAGTAAGAAACAACCTATACAATTTAAAAGGTAAATTTAGGAAATACCGGGACTAACTGAAAAGAATTAAACTGTCGGATAAACTATACGCTCAGCACAGATACCACAATTACATGTCAGCACGTACTGGTTGTGAACAGCAACAATCCAATGTGCTGCTTTTTTTGCTTTGGATATGCTGGTTTAGATTGTCCTGTGCCACAATAGTGTTTCCCTTCATGTCTTTTTCATATCCCTCCCTAGGTGCTGCTAACCCAACTGTAGCCCGGCGCAACATGACACTCCCGGGAGAGAATGGCCAAAACCTGGTGGAGTGGAGGTTCAGGAAGGAACAGACACGAGGAAAAGTCATTGTCTTTGGGAGAAAGCTGAGGGTGAGAGTTCTCCAGCTAAAGCATGCCATAAATAGACAACAATAGCATGTCTCAGAATTGTCATTATCCATGGTATATTAGTTTATTAACTTAGAGTAATTTCAATAACTATAACTTCTCATATGAAGAATATTATAATTCTCATAAGTAATTGTGCCATTAATTATGTGTTTAAATTCCAGCAAGAGGTTATGGTTGCCCACTGGAGAAGAAATTGTTACAACATAATAAATAAATAAACACAAACTTGCATCAACATTGTAGTATCTTGTAACCCATTCCTTAAATAGAAATTTGTATCATAATTATTTTAACCAGTTGTGTTCCCAAGTATGTAGCACGGTGGTGCAGTAGTTATAACTGTCACCTCATAGTTGAAGGCTGGAGGTCTGAAGTTCACTATGTGTGAAATGAACATGTTGTTCCTGTGCATGCGTGGGCTGCCTCCAGGTACTCCAACTTCCTCTCACAGTCCAAACATATGTAGGTTAACTGTAGGTCAAATTATTATTTTTGATGGGCCAAGAAAGTTCATTCAGAAGCCACAATGCAGTGACGGGGCTTAATAATAATAAGGATTATAATAATACATTTTATTTATACAGCACTTTTTAAGGAACTCACCTACATACAATTTAAGACAGACACACGTAACATAAAAGCATAACAGCATTACATAATTATACATTGAAAGTAGTAATAGGTCAGTGCAATCTCTGATGTATTCGGGGAGAGAGTTCTAGAGGGAGGGGGCAGCTATTGACAAGGCTCTGTCAGCCCATGTCCGGTGCTTGGTCCTGTGTGGTATGGAGAGGGATGTGGGCGTCACAGGAGGCTGGAAGGATTGTGGTAGAGGAGTCTGTGAGCTAGGAAGGAGCCTGGTTGTGGGGGGCTCTGTGGGTGAGGAGGAGGACTTTGAATTGGATGTGATGAGTACCAAGAGTCTGTGGAGATTCTGGAGGATAGAGGTGATGTGGTCTTACAACGTTGAACTTTAGACCAAACGCACTGTTTTCAAAAGGTGAAGCAGTTTGTGGAGTACAGGGTGTTGCAATTAAGTGATACCAAACACAGGAGCAAGTAATACCAAACACAGGCAGAAAAACCTATTTAAGAGTCATGAACAGAAACCTAATTGACATGAAAAATAGCTGGAATGCTAAGGCAGCAAAGCACAATAGCTTTGGCGTATGAGTGGGGAAAGGGGACCACTTGGTAAGTCATTTTAAGAGAATGCTCGTGGTGTCTTGAATGCCTTCAGTTGGGAAAGCTGTAGGTCTGAATTGCACGTGGATGCTTTAGCCCCATCATACTTACCTGTAAGTCTAGTAATCACCCTCTTTTTTAGTGAGATAATAAGCAGCTTGTTAGATGAAAGAATGAAAACACACACTGAACCTATAAGTTTAACAAGATGATAAATTCATCATGTGGGGCAATCAGTAATTTCCAGATGTATTTGCAACTTTTGCTGTCAATTCTGTCTAAAGTTTATGGATAAAGTGATAGAGTGGATTCATTTCATGATACATTTAAGTATAAGATTTGTTCTAATGTTTGTGTTATAATGGTATCATTTATTAAATTATTGTACTTAATAGTTCAGTATCAGACCAAAGCAAGAGGTCCAGCTGGGCCACTCTTTTGTGATTGATCAGCCACTTAGAGCGTGTGTTGCAAATGTCACATTTCTTATCCAGACACATCCTAATCAGCTATGAACACTGCTGTAGCCATGGTAACAGTGGCCTTGCCAATACCAATCAAGCACTTAAGGGACACTACAGGCACTTTCTGTAAGAGAGGACTTTGGCCTTTGTACAGTGGTTTTGTTTTTGCTAAACTACGGTGGGCTAATCCACACAGTAGAGGTTTTCAAACCGATACATTTCAGGGACGTAAAACAACAAAATAGAACTCAAAATTCCAGCCATTAAACTACTTTCATTTCACTCTTTTTATCATTCATGCAATTATAACCAGTTCACTTGACTTCATCAGGCACATCTGTCAGCTACAAACTACATACTACACATCACGCCATCTGTAATGCTCCTCTCGTGTGCACACTCAGAGTGAGAGAGAGAAGGAGTGAGCAAGAGTCAGCACAGATAAATGAATCAATCAATCCGTTGCTGTGGTTGGAGGCAGAGTTATCAATGATATGCCGTTCATCCAAAGCCTCGGCCCTTGTCTTGCTAATGGCTAACAATGGCTAACAAAAAAATCTTCTTGCACAGGTTTTGAATGTCTGATGTCAGTCATGTTTCTCAGTCTCGATCAATCTTTCAATAAGCCCATGCCTCCATGGCAAATTTGGGCAGGCTCATTTGAGTGACGTTTTTTTAAGTGACATAAAAGACATGTGACAGAACACATCTGCCACACTTATATCTGGACAGTGACTTCTAACGTTAAATACCAGTGGTGAATGAAAGGCAGATCTGTTATTGACCACAGACCAGTGTATTGTGCAACACTGTGTGCATTATGTTGTTGGGAGGAGCAGGCACTGTTGTGCAGCTGTTGTGCATTAACCCTAAGTGTGAGAGCTTTGGGCTTAAAGGTGGCATTACTGATTCTGGGGAATGACTTTCGGTATTTGAAAACAAATACGCCCTCCCTTCACTGCTACCTCAGAAGTTCCAGCCCCGAGAATTATATTATATATTTTTTAGCAAAAGTGTATTGAATTAATATGCCTTACCCTACCTTTAATGAGAATGAAAGATACTGGTTTATGCTGCTGTTTAATATTCTTGGTTGTTTCATAGTGTGGATAACACAGTTCTTGGTGAGGCTATAGCCCAAACAAGCCATACCCTGCCACTGTTGATGCATCTGTAACTTAGCAGATTTATTATATTCACAAAAAATAGCAAGGACACCCTGTAGGAAAGAGAAAGCCAAGTAATAAAAAAAACCATACAGTCACTTGAATTTGCACAAAACCTCATAAAGAGTTTCTTTATTAATTGGTTATTAATGTGTTTCCAGGTGAATGGTAGGAACTTGCTGTCTGTGGATTATGATCGTACACTGCGAACAGAGAAAATTTATGATGACCACAGGAAGTTCTTGCTGAAGATCATCTATGACACCCAAGGCCATCCCACTCTCTGGGTTCCCAGCAGCAAGCTTCTATCGGTCAACTTGACTTACTCCAGGTAAGCCCTACTGTAATGGGTGTTATAATTTGAAGATGTGTTTTTGGAAATTTAACAGCACACCCTGACTTGTACTGAATCACTGTAATTTGCTGCAACTGATCGTTTGTCCAGCAAGAGAGGAGAGAAAGATCCAGTAGATTATGTTGAGGTATTAATTGAGGATAACATGACTTTTTGTCTAGTTTCCTCTGCTCAGGAGTTTGTTTACTGAACTGATTTCCGTGAAATTGTGTGGAGGGGTATGGCATAACCGAAGGAAGGCCGCCTAAATTTAGGTGCAGATCCGCATCATGGGGAAGATCAAGGATTTTTTTTTCCTTTGCTCTGTTTTTTCACTTTCTTCAACATTTTGAGATGGTGTGTTTAAACATTTTCCTTGATTTCTCAGAGAATAATCCATGGAGTTTGATGAAAAAAATGTTTTAAGGAACTCATATTGAGTGATTGTGTGCAATTTGGTGCAGATCTAAATAAAAATCCTGATCTAGTGAATTTAAATGTGGTTTCATAAGGGGACTATGCATGGGCTTTGGCACCAAGTGCTATTCTAGTTTTAGAACCCCTAACCTCTACTTTTAAGTTGATTACTCGCTGCTCAGTGATAGAGTACAGTCCCATTTTCCCCATTTTCACAGAAATGTTGGCATTTGGTAAAGAGGAGGTGCACTGACTTTAACCCATACAACCTTATACAATCCAATGCACACTGCTGCGCTTTGAACTTTATTATATTATCAATTATGTATTTATACAGTTATAAATTTTCAGCTTTTTTGTTCACATTGTCTGAAATTAACATGTGACGTGTAAATGCCAAATGTGTGTTTGTGTGTGTGTGTGTGTAGTACGGGGCAGTTGACAGGCCTCCAGAGAGGTCCAACCACAGAGAAGTGGGAGTACGACAGTCAGGGAAGAATTATTTCCCGAATCTTTGCTGATGGAAAGACATGGAGCTACACTTACCTGGATAAGGTGCAGTACACTTCTAAGGCTTCGATAAGAGCATGTATCATCACTGTATACGTATCACCTTTCATGTGTAAGCTGTATATTTCAATGATGTAGTGCCACATGCATGCACATGAGCTCATGCACAATAGACTGTAAAGTCTACAGAGATATGATAAAAAAAGATAGATGACATGCGGTACAGGTACAGGTACTCCATTGTCCTCTCCAGTCCAAACACATGCAGGTTTACTGGTGACAACATGAATGTGAGTTTGAATGGTGGTTTGTGTCTGTGTCAGCCCTGTTACAGACTGACGACCATTTGTATCCCATCTCTCGCACATTGTGAGCTAGTGGTAAAACTAATGGATAGATGACATTCAAATGTATAAATTATATAATGACCCTAATCTGATTATGGTAAAACACCATTATTATTATCTATTATTATTGATGAGCAGATTTTATACGTGTGTGTGTGTGTGTGTGTGTGTGTGTGTGTGTGTGTGTGTGTGTGTGTGTGTGTGTGTGTGTGTGTCCATACCATGCCCATTGCCGTTGTTGATTTACGCACACACACACGCATATAGGTATATATATACCTTACTATGTAAAGTGCCATGAGATAATACATGTTATGATTGAACACTAACCTGTTTTCCCCATTCCACTCACAAGTGTTCTTGGGCCAACAGTTTACGAGTGATGTATGGTACTGGTACGAGTGATGAAAGAGAAAGCTGCTGCACTGTATGAATGTGTGTCCGGACTGGTGGCAGAGCTGTAATGTAAAAAATCGCTTTGAGTGGTCATCGAGACAAGAACAGTGCTATATAAATGCTGTGTCTCAGTACTCTAATTCAGTGGAAGGAAGCTTTGGTGAACAGCTTTCCAAAGAGAGCAAAGCCCAGCTTTCTAGTTGACTACCTTTACATGTCATTAGTCAGCTGTGTTAGGAATGTGTATAAAAGCATGCCCAATGTTCCACATCGTGTAAAGTGTCTTTTTGTGCCTTTTACTCTGTCTGTACTGTTCTGATCACACGTTTCTTCAACTTTCTCTCCAACAGTCCATGGTCTTGCTGCTGCACAGCCAGCACCAGTACATCTTTGACTATGACTCAGGAGACCATCTGTCAGCAGTCACCATGCCCAGTGTGGCTCGACACACCATGCAGACCATCAGATCTATAGGATACTACAGGAACATGTACACCCCCCCAGAGAGCAATGCTTCTGTCACTGTGGACTACTCTGAAGATGGACAGGTCTGTATTCATGTTTGTGAGGAGTTTCATTTCACTGCATAGAATTTCTGTTTTTCTTCTCTTTAATTTTCCTTTTTATTACACAACAGCTTTCTCACCATTTACGAGAAACCTGAAAAGATAGTTGTTTCCAATTATACTATATTACCCATAATATTATTATAGTATTGTACTTATCTTTCACACTCTGTATCTCCATCAACCTACATTATACCGTTTTAAGACTTTAAGAAAGTCCTACATTTTTTTGCATCCCAAGTGTGACCATGGTCAGTTCTGACAGGTTTAGTGCGACCCATTATCATTTTGATCATTTTAATTATATTCCAATGGCACTATTCATGTCTACTGCTTTCTTTGTCTCTTTGTAGCTCCTCAGAGTTGCCCATCTGGGAACTGGTCGCCAAATCCTGTACAAGTATCGCAGACAGGTATTTATGTTTTTACACATAAAGAATACATAAAATAACATTTATCTGTATGGATTTTTATATTTGTTGCACATCCAGTTTATAATTAATAAGTACAATGTTCCATGTTGGTAACAATAAATGCTATAAATAATGCAAATTTAAATAAAGATATAATTCAATATTTGTAGTAAAACTTTTTATCTGTTTCTAAATTCTTAATTTTTATTTTCTGATCAGTCAACTCACAAATGAAAAGGTTGTAAGATTTCTTTTTCCTAACTAACCAGATCCAAATAAGATAATGAGATAAAGAGATTAGGTGGAATAGATGCATTAATGCTCTGTTTGGTGTAAATGAAAACCGAAGCAAGGACAGATCAATATAGCAAACAGATGGAGAACCATGATGAAATCATGTGTAAGAAGCAGCTGCAGCAGGAAATGAACAGAAAGTGATGGTGTAGTGGATCCTGGATGTGTGGCAACAGGTATTACACAAGGTTCATTATTGTAAACACATACTGCATTGTTTTATTTGTCACATCAGAACAAGCTGGCAGAGATCCTCTATGACTCAACACGGGTCAGTTTCACTTATGATGAGACCGCTGGCGTGCTTAAAACCGTCAACCTGCAGAGCGAAGGCTTCATCTGCTCCATCCGGTACCGCCAGATTGGCCCACTGGTCGACCGGCAAATATTCCGCTTCAGCGAGGATGGGATGGTGAACGCCCGCTTTGACTACACCTACGACAACAGCTTCAGGGTTACCAGCATGCAGGCTGTAATCAATGAGACGCCACTGCCCATTGACCTCTATCAATTTGATGATATATCTGGGAAGGTGGAGCAGTTTGGGAAGTTTGGAGTCATCTATTATGATATCAATCAGGTAAGACAGGATTCGCAGCATTATTTAAATTGCCGTTCAATAATTGATAACTAAGGAAAACTACCTTGGATCAATTTTGTATAACTATTGTAATACTAATCAGGCTTTAATTCAGTTACATTTTTTTGTATAGCACCAAACCACAGCATCTCAAGGTTCTTTCATATTGGAGGGAGGAAGTAAAACCATACAATATTATAGAGAAACTCAACAGTTTTCACAGCGAGCAAACACGTGGTAACTGTAGAGAGAAAAAAACTCACTTTTAACAGGAAGAAACCTCGAACATAAAGGGACTCATTGTGGACTGCCATCTGCCTCGACTGCTTGGGGGAGACGAAAAGATAAGAACAAATGGAGGAGAGAGGAAAGACAGGTCGAAATGGGGGAGAGAAGAAAGAGAGATCAGGAACAGTTGTGTAATTGTCATATTTAAGCTCTGTTAGACAAGTTGTTATACTGAATATAACAATAGTGATACCTGTAGATAAAATTATGTTATTGTTTATAGCATCACCAATTAATAATAATAATAATAATAATAATAGCATCAGATCTGAATATTGATAGTAAAGAATTACAGTTGTCCAGTCTAGAGGTAACAAATGCATGGACTATTTATTCAGCATGCTTTTGAGAGTATTGGTCTGACAGAACCTTGTGGAACTACATAACTAACTTTTGTGTGCATCGAAGAGACCTTGTTAACATTAAGAAATTGGAATCTATCTGATAAGTATGACTTAAACCCTCCTAGTGCTGTCCCTTTAACACCAAACTGTTCCAGGAACAGAATCTTGTGATCAATGTCAAATAAAGCACAAAGATAGAGCTGAACTAGTCGAGTCCATTCTCTGGGGCCACGAACAGGTTGTCTGTAACTTTCAGCAGTGCAGTGTCTGTGCTGTGATGGATTCTAAATCCTTAATTAGAGTATTCAAACATAACTTTGCTGTGCAAATCATTACATAAGGGTTAGTGTTAGCCAGTTATTAGATATCAGATCAGATCTATTAATCTGGGGTTGTTCTTATTTTTTCTGTTAGTGATGAATAATAGGAGGTTCTGGCACATCAGAGGGCACGACTTTTGATAGTGTAGGAAGACTTGTTGAACTTGCCTTCCCTCTGTCTTAGATCATCTCCACAGCAGTGATGACCTACACCAAACACTTTGACCAGCATGGCCGCATCAAGGAGATCCAATATGAGATATTCAGGTCTCTGATGTACTGGATCACCATTCAGTATGACAACATGGGCCGTGTCACCAAACGTGAGATCAAGATTGGACCTTTTGCAAATACAACCAAATATGGTTACGAGTATGACGTTGATGGACAGCTGCAGACAGTCTCCCTCAATGAGAAGATGATGTGGAGGTAGGATTATTACATTAACCTGATGAAAGCACCATCATTTGATGTTAATATACACTGATGGTATAATTTTCTGGGTTTCCAGGTACAACTATGATTTGAATGGGAACCTGCATTTGCTGAACCCTGGGAACAGTGGTCGATTAACTCCTCTACGCTACGATTTGAGGGACAGAATCACGAGACTTGGAGATGTTCAGTACCGACTGGATGAAGATGGTTTCCTGAGACAGAGAGGAGCTGAGATATTTGAATACAACTCTAAAGGTGGGAAATAATATTTAGCATTTTGAACTTACTACTAACCTAACATAGCGCTGTAAAGGCCCTTAAACCCTAAAGAATGAAAACAAACATTGGTTAAAACCAACATGTGGAGAATTTTATCATACCATATCAAAATGTCCTTATGCTTCAAGTGTTTTTTGCAGAAAAAGGTTACAATCCCAATGAAATTGATACTACTTTTGGCAACCACCAAAGTTTGCAATTTAAGTATGCATGACAAGTTGTCTGTAGTGTTTCTGTTCTGTTCTGTGATGCACTCTTTGATCAATGTGCTGAACGGCGTGTGAGGAAGCTGTAGCTTCCCTTCTATGCAGGATTTACTTGGATGAGTAGCTTACTGCAGGTGAATGATCAGAATCACACAGATGTCTCCACTTCAAGTGTCTTTATTTCCACCACCACAACCACATTTGTTATTCACAACCATCTGATGATTGAGTGGTTCTTCATAAATCAACAAAATAACATATAGAGAAAACTGTAAATATCACAGAATTTCATGCAATCTATGAAAATATAACAAATAGAAATCTCCTCAGACCATATCAAGAATATATACACCCTAATGGAGTGCAGAAGGACTACAGCAGTACACAAACATGAGAGGATAGGCATTCATGCAAAGACGAGGCAACTCTGCCCTCTAGTGTCCAGATGATGATGTGCAGCTTACATACATAAACTGCGCAAGTTATGAAAGGAATAATAACTCTCAGCAATTGAATCATATGTCACATTTATAATAAAAACACACAGAGAATTCATGCTAGTGACTCTTTTAACTGACACAAACACAAAGGGAACTCCTCAGCAGCCGGCACTACCAGTTAGCAGCTAGCACTAGCAATACAACTTCTATAATAAAACTGTTAAACTTTCTCACTCACTTGTGCTAGACGCACTTCACACCAGATGACAGTTGGAATAGAACTTAATACCAGTAAAGTCCAGTAAAGACCTGAGCATGTAACCACTTCAGGATTGGACAATATGGCTGTAGCTCTGTTCTGAAGTGCCTGTGTGGTGTGAAGCAAAGTTCAGGTGGAAAGAAAGGTAGTGAGGGAGAACTGACCTTAAGTCACCTGTAGAGGGGGCCTTTTTCACACAGCAAGGGTCTTTGTTGACCATGCTTCTTACATGCAGAGTGATGAATTGCTCCCTCTCAATAGCTGTGTTGGCCTGGTGCATGTCACACACATCCCTTCTTTGTCAGAATCTTTAGGCTTAGGGCGTGCCACAATAGGTAAGTGTTGTTAAGCCTGTGACCTCCTCGAGGATGTCATCTACCTCTAGCTCATTCTCAACATTCTGGCAGATGTGGAGCAGTAGCCTACAAGTTGATGTGGTTGGCATGTTGGTTTGTTGTCAGCATTTATGTAAACTTCACCTGGAAGTCTTTCAGCTTTACAATTACTTGAAACAGTTGTTGGAAAGTCATCCATGTTGCTACTTTGATCAATCCCAATGCCTTGTAGTTCAGAACATTGACCCTGTCCCCCTTAATCACAAAGAAGGCACACATTGGCTTTTTCTGTGCTTTCTCAATGTTGCAGTTGAAAGTACCACTGGCTAGCAATGGAACATGGGAGTGGAAATGGGTAGTTCTATAGCTAACGTCCTTAGTTTAGGGTGAAAGCTTTCCTAATTTTCCCATGGTTCTGAAAATGTATACTTGATACTAAATGTTTTTCTTCTGTGAAAAATATGCGCATATCTTTTGCTTTGTGCATATTGCATATTTATCATCTTCTGCTGATAATGTGTCATATATCATGCACTTGTTCTCTAGTTACATGCAGAGACAGTACTTTTGGCTTAGCATCTCTGGTAATTTCCATTGCAGTGGTTTAATTTTGAAACCTTTGCACTCATTTGGTTACTCAAATGTTAGATGCAATAAATCTGTTTGTGTAGAATGTTTGAAGACATCTTTTTTGTTCTGTTGTGTAATTATATGTTTGTCTTTATGTGAGGTAATGGACGTCTTTGAATGACCAATTTCAAAAGAGATTCTGACAATAAAGCGTAATCTAATCTAATCCTATAATTATTACATGCACCATGAACTTTTTTTTAGATGCCTGCTGCTGTGGCATAATTTCTACTGTGAACACATAGTGCTAAAGTAAACAGCACATTGTCATTCTTTACATCCTCATTCTTTCTTTTTTGTCATTTGTGTTTCAGGTCTTCTAGTTCGTGTCTACAGTAAAGCAGCCAGCTGGTCAATCCAGTACCGCTATGATGGTCTGGGTCGGCGTGTGGCTTCTAGAAACAATCTGGGTCAACACCTGCAATTTTTCTATGCTGACCTGAACTACCCAACCAGGATCACCCATGTCTATAACCACTCCAGCTCCGAGATCACATCCTTTTACTATGATCTGCAGGTAGCTACTCTGGAGAAGATTCACTCACTCTCATTCTTCATTACTTATTAGTCTTTTTGGAGGAGGTTCCACTCCATTAATAATGTGCACTACTATCCCAATAAGAGAGGAGGGGATGGTTTATCCAGTCGCCATCCCACATTATCGCATAAATGTACTTTTCCAAACTACTTTTGTTACTGTAATTACTTAACAGGTAAGGAAACCTGTAACAGCGACATCTAAAAATGAACTGGTTTGTTGTGATGGATATAGTTAACAAATTGGAGGCAATGAGAGCAACATTAATAAAAGTAATAGTGACTTCATTATTTTATAAACTTCCTGTTAACATTTGTGGAGTTTTAGAATAAATTTGTGGAGTTTTAGAATATATATATATATATATATATGATATATAATACAATATATGATCATTATTATTATTCTCCTAATCTGTGTGATTGTAATGTTCACTGTTGCACAGGGCCATGTCTTTGCTATGGAGATCAGCAGTGGAGAGGAGTATTATATAGCATGTGATAACACTGGGACACCTTTGGCTGTCTTCAGCAACAATGGACTTTTGCTTAAACAGGTATGTATTTGAATGTGTGTATTCTCATGGTGCGAAGGTAGAAAGCACTTGAGTGATCATTCGCTGTCTGAATCACAAATATCTGTGTGTGCAGGTGCAGTACACAGCATATGGTGAGGTTTACTTTGATTCCAACCCAGACTTTGTGCTGGTAATTGGTTTCCATGGAGGCCTTTATGATTCTCTGACACGACTTCTGCATTTTGGAGACAGAGACTATGACATCCCTGCTGGGAGGTAGGCATTCTTACTTACACATTTTCAGTCCAGGCATGACTGAAGATGACTGAGATTTGATGTAAAAAGATGCTATTCCCACTTTGTAATTATCACATCTGACCAATTTGTTTCTTACAAAGGTGGACGACTCCTGACATTAGCACATGGACACGTGTTGGTAAAGACCCCCAGCCCTTCAACCTTTACATGTTCCGAGGCAACAACCCAATCAGCAAGATCCACCAGGTCAAAGAATATGTTACAGGTAACAAGAGATTTGTTTTAGGTCTTGATGATCAACTGAAGAAAGCAGGAGTTTTCAGTATGTCGCTCAAGGTTCTATTATGGGTCTGATTTTGTTCATTGTGGTTTTGCCTAATTTCCAGACACAATCTGAAAGTTGAATTTAGTTTAAAATTAGATGTACAGTATGAAGTTAGAATTTGTAATAGTGGTTTGAAATGATCCAGCAGTTAAGTTCTGCTTGAGTCCAGCAGTTATTATAGATTGTGGACAATAGTGATTGTAAGTAAAGGACTGCAACATTGTGAAGACAAGACATAAGAAATCCACAAATGCATTGCAGTATAGTCAGTGTTTCCCACAGAATTCATTCAATTTATGGCAGTAATAGGGGAGCACATGAAGGTCACACTCATGCACAAAAGATTCAGAGTGACAAGTACACAGACTAAAGAGTGAAAGATAAGTTCTCGTGTGAGAAAAAGGACTGCACTGATGCCACAACTTCAGCTGAAACTATAATCACCAAGTCTGTGCATAGCACGAGCATGTGGCTGCGCAAGCAAGTGGTAGTGCTAGCATGCAGTAGCATGACAGCACATGCTAGCATGCGGCTTATAGCACTGTAAATAGCTCTGAACACCAAGATCTCTTACGTTATTATGAAAAATGTTTTTTAAAAATTGGTTCATTTTGAAACTGTGGCGGGACAAAGAAGGATAATTTATAATTACAATATATAATTCTGGTGCCTCTATTCAAATAATCAAAGTAATATGCTAAACTGACTCTTCAACTGCTTTTATTTTTCTCTCTCTGTCTTCAAACCCATTGCTCACTTTCTATGTAGATGTCAATATCTGGCTGGTTACGTTTGGATTCCATCTTCACAACGCAATACCAGGATTCCCTATTCCTAAGTTTGACCTGACACAGCCATCACTGGAGATGAAAAAGAGTCAGCTGTGGGATGACCTACCGGTATGTATCCTATGTGCTTCTATTAAAGAAAGGTTGAATGCATGGAGACTACTTGAAAAACAAACAAGCAGTGCAAATTAGGGTTTGAATTCATTCAGAACCTCTTAATAGCAATGATGGCAATTGTGTAGTCCAGGGCTATCAATTTTAAGTACTATAAATACTACTTCAAAGTACATTGCTGAAAATAGTTTTTAGCTGTAAATTAGCTGAGCATGACAATGTATATGAGGTTTCCACACTCTAAACACAAAGGAAGTCAGAGCAGGGTTAAGGATTAGGAATCTGAGGACAAAGTCAGCCACCACTTTCTATTGCAATCTATGCCAGATTGATGGTGATTTACCTCAATTTAGGTTTAAATCTTATATACTAAACATCAAATCAGTCAGATGATCACATTTTCAGACAGAAGAGGCTTGTGGCTACAAATTGATGCCGAGTATGTGCTTATTGGGCTAAATATGTAAACATTTTTTTCTGGGCTCTACAAAACACTACTCCACTCTCAGAACCGTCTTCTGTTTTTACAGGATAGTTGTTTTCAACCCAGTGTCAGGCCACAGAATAGCTGTTATAACAACATGCCAACATAGCAAACTCAATAATGAGAATCCCATTGACAATGTTTCCTGCTCACACGCAGTATTAGAACTGCAGCTCACAGAATATAGCCTGTTCTTTCCTGCTCTCTTGCTGTTTATTTTAGAGTAACCTAATGTCAAACTGCAAATGCATTGCATGTTTTTCTGAAAAAATCCCAGCATTAAGCAGCAACCAGAACATGAAGTGAAACTTTTCTCATTCTCTCATTCACAGTCTATCTCAGGTGTCCAGCAGGAGGTGACTCGTCAGTCTCAGGCCTTCCTGTCATTTGAGCGCATGCCAGAAATTCAGCTCAGCCGGCGGCATTCAAATCACGCCAAACCCTGGCTGTGGTTTGCTACTGTCAAGTCTCTTATTGGAAAGGGAGTGATGCTAGCTGTGATCCAAGGCCGTGTGGTGACCAATGCTTTAAACATTGCAAATGAAGACTGCATCAAAGTGGCTGCAGTCTTAAATAATGCCTTTTACCTTGAAGACCTGCATTTTACAGTAGAGGGACGAGACACACACTACTTCATCAAGACCAGTCTACCAGAGAACGACCTCAGTGCACTGCGGCTCACCTCAGGCAGAAAGTCATTAGAAAATGGTGTGAATGTCACAGTGTCCCAGTCTACAACAGTGATGAATGGGAGAACGCGACGCTTTGCTGATGTGGAGCTGCAGTATGGCGCTCTGGCTCTCCATGTACGTTATGGGACAACATTGGATGAAGAAAAAGCAAGAATCCTGGAGCATGCAAGACAGAGGGCGCTGTCGAGTGCCTGGGCCCGCGAACAGCAGCGGGTAAGAGATGGTGAGGAAGGAGTTCGGATGTGGACAGAGGGAGAGAAAAGGCAACTGCTGAGCAGTGGCAAGGTGTTGGGTTATGATGGCTACTACGTCTTGTCCATAGAGCAGTACCCCGAGCTAGCCGACAGCGCTAACAATATGCAGTTCCTACGCCAGAGTGAGATAGGCAGGAGGTAACACAGCATCAACACATGTCAGCAAATGATTACACCTGTGACTGTCAAAGACTAACTAAAGTTCAGTTTTCACAGAAAATGGATGTCAACGAATGAACTGCCTTGAGACTCAAAAATTGCCACTGAAGAGATCCCACGTTTGCAAAGATGTTTTGTACTGGGAATGGTCAGGTAGAGTAACAATAAGAATAGTAACAATCACTTCAACGCAGCGGACATGAAATGTTATGGAACAACAATTGTGAGGACTCAAAACAGTTTTCATGAGTGCAAAAGGTCAAAAGAAAGTTCTTTTGGGCAATGCATTTTCTCTCTTTTTGTTCCTGTCTTCTTTTTCTTGTCTTTCTTTCACCTTGCCATCTGCCTTTAAACGCATGCCCCTCTCCCTCCTTCTGTTCGGCAGGGCTATCATGAGTGTTGTCATAGCTGTGAAACAGTGGGATGCCAACTCTTTCAAACAGCCAAGTGAGCATTTCAGCATTTTGACAGTTGTAAACTGTCAGAGCTGTCAGCACAAACAATGCGGATCACTCACCGATGTTACAGGTATCATATTTGTCTGGACCAGATGTGTCGCTTGGGGTTATAGACCTCTGTAAGCCATTGAATGGAACTGTTGTGGACTTTCTCTGAGAGACAGGCACAAAAAAGGACTACGATTTGTTTGAAGGTGAAAAAGACTGAATTGTGTTTGTTTTTATATATAAAATTACATTTGCTTCAGACAAAAATGGGGATTTTAATCATCAAATGTTTACATACTATTACCTATACCACTATTACTGTTATTACTACACCACCACCATCCGGATGGACCATGAATTGAGCTAAACAAAACCAGAAAACGTTTGTGCTTTTGTTTCTTTATTACTTATATCTATGATCTGTTTGATCAGTTGTAAAATCACTCCTCCTGTGCTTTTACAAGGTCTACAGCTTCAGACAACAGCACTAACTGAGGAAGCAGGGCAACAACATTGCCACAGCTGTTTCTGATTCTTGAGGATGTACACTTTGTGGACCGGGTGGGCTCTTTGGTCCTGTAAAACACTGCTCCACGGTCAGACCTGGAATCCTTCACTTCTGTAAAATGTGACTCTGACTCATAATGCAAAGACTTTGTGCTTATATTGGTCAAAGGTAGTAGTATTGCTTGCAATAGAAACATGTTGTTATGGCTTTGGGGGGGCAGGTTTACCGTGAGTAGTAACTAATTGTTGCTTCTCTCTTTGTTTTTGCTTGTTTCTCCTTAAAGGGACAGTGCATCACCATCAGTGACATTAACGAGTAACAGTAATAGATCAAAAATTGAAGTGGATGTTTTCTCATCAATCATGGGTCTCATGTAGAAGAGTTTTCTTTGTGTCTGTGTTTACAATGGTGGGAGGGCAACTTTAATCTTTTTAAAAGGACAGAATGAGAGAATGAAGACCAGTTGACAATGTTTTATTGGATCATCCTTTTTTATTTTGAAGTTGGGAGATTCCACTTATCCGTACATCAATATTAGTCTCAGAGAAAATAATTTATGTACAGTGTTTTTACGGAAAAAATAAAAATATTTGAAACCATTGTTTGTTTTTCTGTGTTTTACTCCCATGTTACACATTCTGTCCACTCCAAAAACTATACAACGTGGTGTTAGTGTGATGCTCACACCAATGACAGAGAAGCATGTTCATTCTGAACTGCAGTCTACTCGAGGTGGATGGTCTAATACAGCAGAAGACAGTGAAATGGTGTATACAATTATGCTTAGTCCGCTGAATGTTTGCTGAGGATGCAGATGATTGTAAGAATTTGTTGACAGTATTCAGCATGAATCCATAGTCCCAAACTGCATAGTGTATTCCTGGTGGCAGAGTAACTAAATTCTCAAATTAGTAACTCAAATTGGTTTAATGAACATGACAATGAGTTTGGAGAACTTAAGAGTCCTCCCCAGTCACTAGTAGAAAACCAGTAGAACAACTTTCAGAACAGGAGATTGGCAGCATAAATATGCAGCTGACGAATCTGCAGAATTGACGTGATACAGTCAAGTTGACACGGAGAACAGTCTCAGTGGAAAGTGTCCAGCATCTTGTGGAATCCAAAGGAAGGAAGTATTAGTGTAGTGTCCTCAATACAATATACTATATATATTTATTATATGTAGTATTATTGTTTTAAATTTGATGTTAATAATGTGATAAACTGATGAAATATGATCTCTGTTACAGATTGAAGCAGTGGTTGTCAAACATGTTGTCTTTTGCACTTGCTCTTGCGTTGTGATGTTTAATTATGTACCGGGGGATACATTTTTCTGCCACATATGTAGAGTGCCTTTCATTTTGGAGTACACCTTGTTGAGTACTTGTGTATTTGTTTTACTTAAGTATGACTTTGAATGCTGGAGTTGAATTTTGTAATTGAGTTTTTCATTTTAACTTTTGTCAGTTTTTCCCCTTTGTGTTCTTTGAAACCTGAATCCTGAAGCAAATCCCTGTATTCTGCACCATGATACCTACTGTGCCCATGTCATTGTGGCAAACCACGATGCAACTGGGGTCTCCCAACAGCAACCAGATCAAAACCATTCAGGTTTTACCATCATTTGCCTTTTGAATCCAGGGAGAGTTAATTCAATCAATATATCAATTAAATTTTATTTGTATAGCCCATATTCACAAATCACAATTTGTCTCATAGGGCTTTAACAAGGTGTGACATCCTCTGCCCTTAACCCTCAACAAGAGGAAGGAAAAACTACTAAAAACCCTTTTAACAGGGTAAAAAGAACGTAGAAACCTCAGAGAGAGCCACATGTGAGGGATCCCTCTCCCAGGACGGACAGAAGTGCAATAGATGCCACGTGTAAAGGAGAACATCAGAAAGATAAGGGTATTTGCAGCATTGATTAGAAGAAACACTGAGTAGCATAACTGAAGGTCAATGAATTGATGGATTATTGTCAGTAATGGTCGAGTATCTGAGTAGAAATAATGTATATCAAGCAGTTTTGTTGTAATCATAGTCCATGGTCAGCAGCCACCATGATCAGGATCCACCATCGGAGGCCACTATAGTCCACAGTCATTGTTAACCCATATCCTGATGATAATGACAGATTGATTGTGTTCAGTAACGAACTATCAATTAGGGGCAGAATTTCTTTAAGTAATTTTGTAGGAATGGGATCTAAGATACAAGTTGTGGGTTTAGAACATGAGATTATTTTGGTCAGCTGATCAAGGCTGATCAGAGAGAAGCTGTCTAAATAATTGTTAAGATTCTCAGCTGTTTCTGAGATTTCTGTTCTTGATGGTGTATTAGTGCCAACTGAGGGCAGGAGATGGTTGATTTTATTTCTAATAGTTAAAATGTTATCATTAAAGAAGGTCATGAAGATATTGCTATTCAGGGATGGAGGAATACTGGGTTCGGTGGAGGTGTGACTCTCTGTCAGCCTGGCTACAGTGCTGAAGAGAAACCTGGGGTTGTTTTTATTTTCTTCTATTAATTTGGAGTGGTAAGCAGCTCTTGCTTTGTGGAGGGCCTTCTTATATGCTTTAACACTATCTGTCCAGGCGAGGTGATTTTCAACACGGTTGTTGGAGCGCCCCTTCCTTTCTAGTTTTCTTGATACTTGTTTTAATTCATGTGTGTTGGAATTATACCAGGGAGCTAATTTACTATGTTTTACACGTTTCTTTTTTAGAGGTGCTATGGATTCTAATGTTAATCGTAATGACTTTACAGAGCTATCGACAAGTTGGTCAATCTCAGTGGAGCTAGGGTTTTTAAAGAATTCGTTGGA
Organism: Hippoglossus stenolepis; assembly: GCF_022539355.2. Lineage (NCBI taxonomy): Eukaryota > Metazoa > Chordata > Actinopteri > Pleuronectiformes > Pleuronectidae > Hippoglossus > Hippoglossus stenolepis. The sequence continues at coordinate 998,641 of NC_061484.1, read as the reverse complement.
TATATCGACGTAATGTAATTGGAATTATTTCCTTAAATTTTGCTACAGCACTATCAGGTAGACATCTAGAAAAGGAGTTTTTTATTAGTGGCATATATTCTGATAATGAAAAATCAAAGGTTATTAAATTATGGTCTGATAGAATCAGATTATGTGGAAGTACTATTAGATGTTCAATTTTGACACCGTATGATAATACCAGGTCAAGTGTGTGGTTACAACAATGAGTAGGTTGGTGTACACACTGACTGAAACCAATTGAGTCTAGTACTGAAATAAATGCTACGCTAAGGCTATCATTATTATTGTCAACATGAATATTAAAGTCACCAACAATAATAATTTTATCGGCCTTTAGGACTAGGTTTGATAAAACGGGAATTCCGTTAAAAATTCAGAATAAGCCCCAGAAGCACGGTAAACTACAGTAAATATGATTGGCTGTTGGTGTTTCTTGGATGGGTGTGGAAGACTAAGAACAAGACATTCAAATGAGTTGTAGCTTAGTTGAGGTTTAGGGTTAAAGACCTGAAAAGACTGGAGTTAAAAATAGCAGCAACTCCACCTCCTTGGCCAAAGTCTCGGGGAACGTGTGTATATATATGACTGGGGGGAGTAGATTCATTTCGTCTCTATGAGGTTGTGGTTGTGTGACTGATCCAGAGGGAGCGCAGAGAAGTGCGTCCTGGTCCCGACTCTGGGTTGTCATTTGGGGTTTATAAACTGAGTAATATTCCTAGATAAGAGAGCTGTTCCATCCCAAGTGGGATGAACGCCGTCTCTCCTAAAAAGACCAGGTTTCCTCCAAAAAGTTTGCCAATTATCTACAAAGCCCACGCCATTTACAGGAGGGTTTAACTTTAGTGACCTCCGACATACAAAGCCGGGAGTCGTTGCTGCTGACGTGAATTACGATCTTACTGTATTTACGTTTAGCTTTAGCCAGCAGCTTCAGTTTTGATTCGATGTCGCATGCTCTGGCCCCTGGCATGCAATTGACAATGGTCGCTGGTGTCGCTAACCTCACGTTTCTCAGGACCGAGTCGCCAATGACCAGAGTTTGCTTCTCAATGGGTGCGTCGTAGAGGGGAGAGAATCTATTTGAAACGTGAATTGGTGGCTCTTTAATCGTGGGCATTAAGATAGCACTTAAATTGGCCAACTAACCTCAGCTGTGCCAAATTCCTCTCCCTGGTTCACCTGGGTGAACTACCTGGCAAGCTACCTCCACAGTCATATACAATACATGTGTTTCTTGACAAGCCTTAAAGGGATAGTTCACCCAAAAATAAAAATGATCATCTACTCACCACTATCCCGGTGGAGGGGTGGGTGAAGCGTTTGAGTCCACAAAAAACTTTTGGAGTTTCAGGGGTAAACAGCGTTGCAGCCAAATCCAATACAATTGAAGTAAATGTGACCTCTTCTTCAAATATAAAGAAACAAAAGGAAAAAACTGCCTCCATACTGCTCCTATGGTGTCATCCAAGTGTCCGTAAGTCACGATATTCAAATTACACTCGAAGCGTCATTTACACCAAGTTTTTAGCCTAAATGTCCGCGCACAAGCTCTCGCTTATGCTTGCCTCTGCAGCAAGGATGTGCACTGACATTTTGGGGGGCAGGGGCTCAAATGAGAAAAAGGCCACTTTTCTTTTTCTTTCAAAACAAAAAGTTAAATATAGTAGCACATCTCTGACTTACTTACCAATTTATTTGAATACCCATACACTCACGCAATTGTTAAATACTCATTCACTAGGTTTATCACAAGGACAGGCAACAAAGTGCATGTTTTCTTGCTACTAGTTTCTAGTATATATTTAGAATAACACACACACACACACACAATAACTGATGGTGACTTCAGTGCACCTACAACCCTCCTTTCACATTTGAGGGAGGGCTGTCTGTATCATGTATTGATAAAGATCTATCAGCGTAGAACAAACTAGTAGAATGAATAGTTGTTAGATGAGGAGCCTACAATCAAAATTATGCAGTTACTGTTTAATGCAGAACTCTACAGGCAAAAAAACATGTGTTTCATGTACTGGTCAAGTTTGAGATTTTGGTCTATTTTGGTTCCATGTCTTCTTTCACTCTTATGGAAAGAAAACTTCCAAAAATACACATGTTGATGGTTTTACCCTCTGTCTGTTTGTATCAGTAGATTTCTCCTAAATTCACCACTCAAGCTAATCTGCATATTTAAACAGAACATTTCTTGATGCAAGTCATTAGCTGGGGAAGTTCTGTGGTGATATGTTTTAGTAATAATAAAAAAAAATCCTATTCACCCGCAGGGCCAATGGGTTAACGCCTAAATTTGACTGTATTCACCTGTAGTGTCTCCCCTTAATTGCAGTACATTAGCCTGTATGCCCTAACTTATTACATTAGCTAGTAGCTCATGCATGTACATTAACAAGACACAAGTCAATTTGTTTTTGTCTTTTGGCTAATTAGCTGTAAACTTGAGGCCCTGGTAGCTAGCCATCAATTCTACTTGTCCAAGGAAATTTCCATTGCCAAACTCAAACAACCTCCATGAAATGCAAGATTACGTTCTGCTAGATGGTTCACAATTGCTGTGCTTGTTTGTAGTTTCTGTAATATATATTTCCAGGTATTAAACCCACCCCCACTTATCTGAAGGTTTTTCTATGTCTCCAAACAGACGGCCACAACAGCAAATAACACAGTCCTTTTTTTCACTGTATACAATCCAGGATATTTTTTAATATTTTTTCTCCATTTCTCATTTGCATGTAATAATGACTGCTTGTGAATTTGCGCCCCTTAGCTCTTTGCTGGGTCATCTTCAAGTAAGCCTATTACACATTGGTTAGCAGGGGGACTGTAATTAACTAGCTGTAGCTCCGTCACTTTGTTGTATCAGCATAGCTTGAGCAACCAGAAACAGTAGCTCATCCACTTTGCTATTAGCATTGCTAGCTCAAGCAATGGCTTCTTGCTGTTCTCTTTTAACGTTGTCAGCACCAGCCGGCACCGTGAAAAAGGTTGTTACCTTTGGCAGTGTTGCTAAAAACATTTTACCCTCCCTAAGCTTCGCTTCATTCTATAGCTGTTTCACACCACCTCTCTCACTCATTAGTCTCTGTTTAAACCCTGAATCACTTCCATAGATGCGCTCATAGAATAGTCCATTGTAGTGGGGACTGAGGGGGAGGGAGGTGCTGAGACACTAGTTACTTATGAATTATAGGCATTCTGATGCCAATTTGAAAGACATGATTAATTAATGAAGAGTAAATAAAAAAATCCTAACCATAAGTTTATTAGTTGTTTTATGGGGCCACTGGTAGTTCGGGCCCAAGGCAATTGCCGACCTTTGCCTGATGGTTAAGTCCCCCTCTGACAACTGGGAGGTGGGAGGTGCTGCCTGCCTGTCTGACGTGACTGCCGATGACTGTGTACTCACTAGAGGTGGGCACCTTATCGAGCCTCACGATTAGATTATGATTCAGTAGTAAACGATTCAAATGCACAATGTTGCATTTTTATGCATCTCAATGCATCACATCCACATTTTCTTATATTACTGCACATGGCTGTTTTCATCAGTTAATACAATTAGTCAGAAATATATTTCAATTAAATTTTATTTGTATAGCGCCAAATCATAATATACATTATCTCAAGGCACTTTACATAGAAGGTCAAGACGTTCACATTTATAGAGAAACCTAACAGTATAATATGAACTCTGTTTTTATTTAGAAAGCGCTTTAAAAAGTATTATAGATATATAGTGTTCAATTAAAAAATATGACTACAACACTAAGTCTCTGACAGTGGTTAGTGCTCTGAACACTGATTTGACATTCATTCAGTTTAGAATTGTGTGCTGCACTTAAGGCTTAAAAAGACTAACTCTGATTATAGCCTTTACCGTATCAAGGTGGCCCCACCTGGCCCCCCTTGGTAGCGCCACTGCACTGAGGTGCATTACTCCGCAGGTCTACAACAGATCCTGCTCCTCTGATGTTTTCTAATCACTCACACTTAGAACTAATCTTTATAAAAACCTGCTGAATTCATATTTATGTTCCTGGATAAATGGGACGTCGCTTCTTCTGCAACATTGAAGTTTAAATACTGTGTAGCGTCATAATATGCAGGAAGAACTTCTATCTGCAGGATGTGTGTGTGTGTGTGTGTGTGTGTGTGTGTGTGTGTGTGTGTGTGTGTGTGTGTGTGTGTGTGTGTGCGTGTCTGTTCGTCTCTGTCCCTCTTCACACAGGAACTGATAAACACATGGGATATTCACGATCTAGTCCTAGCTGGAAACCTGGAATTCCAGGGTTCTCTGGATGTTTAGAACACACTAGCATGATCTGGGACCAAATCCAATCAGCCAAAAGTGAGAAGACAGATCTACTGGCTCAGGCTGTTCCTCTAGTGTGTTCCCTTTTATCTCTGCTCCCCTCCTATTCACCTCCCCCCATGTGTTTATGTGTGAGTGTGGCAGTCCTGGCACCTGGCGCGAGTCCCACACCTGGATGCAATCACCTCATCAGCAGCCCTACAAGAACCCTGTGTTCTCTACACCCAGTTGTTCCGTCACACACTCTCGGACAATCTAAAGACGTCTTCTAGTGAAAACTATTTTGTATGGCTCTCGTAAAACCTCCATATGTTTTTTTCTTTTTTGTGCCTCAGGATCGACAGAGCCAACCTGCCTGCCTTATCTCCAGCTCACAGGATCACAGGCTCAGTCTCAGCCAGCATCCAGCTTGTTACCTGCCTGCCTCTGCGCTTCATTAAAAGACTCTTTGTTCACTCACAAACCCATCCCTCTCTGTGTCTGCTTTCGGGTCCAGTTCAAAAACAAAACCTCACATCTACATGTCATCTTCCTTAATCTCGCTAATGCGTTTGGGTCAGTAACACATAATGTCCTCTGGGCTGCTTTCGACTTCTTCAAAGTACCAGAGCCCATCACAAATTTGATTAAAGCCTACTTCAAAGATCTGCAATTCTGCTTTACCACAACAAATTTTACCACCATATGGCAGCATCTCAAAGTGGACTTCAAGGCTGGCTGTTTAAATGCATCAAGACAAGGCTGGAGATGACCCTCTCAGAGTCCAGAGACACATCTATATGGACTGTTGTACCATCATTGACAACAGGACAGAAATGGACACCAAAAGAAGCAACTCAACAAGCAAAAGCAGCACTCGAACACGCTGACATTGTGGGCCACGTTCAAGAGGGAAGAAGAGGTTTGGGCCTAGGTCAGAGCAGACCCCTGTGGAACAAGGCAACTCCTTCACTGCGGTGAAAATTGGTAGTCCTGGAAATCCGGTATCAGGAAGAGGCAGCAAGATGTGCAAAGGCTGTCACTCAAGCAAGACAGGGGCAATGGATGAAATGGAAAAGCATAGAGAAAAGAAAGATAAGCTGGAAGGACCTGTGGTGAACGGAAGCAAGCAGGATTAGGTTCCTTCTTAGAGCAACCTATGACATCCTTCCCTCACCCAAAAACCTACAGCAGTGGCTGAACGAAGATCCATCCTGCCCACTCTGCTCAACTCCAGCTACCCTCAGGCACATCCTGACTAGTTAAATAAGTCTCTCCCAAGGTAGGTAAATGTGGAGACACAACCAGGTACTTGAATGCCTTGCAGCAAGAATAGATACAAAGAGAACTGCTACCAATGCCGTGCCATCAAAAACACCAAACGCAGTCCAAAGGACAACATTTGTCCTAATTAAATTCTCCAACTATACCGGTTGAGATAGTTTACTTAGTTTACAATAGATTGGTCAATCCCAAACATTTCTAGTGCCATTAAATTGAGCATCTGTTGCTGATTTTAACTTATTAATTGGTAGCAGAAAATCAGCTATGAGAGTTTTTTTAATTATATATATACATATTTAGTATATAGTTCTGCCCCAACTTGCCAACCCCCAAACCCCTCAAGAGGTGGGCTACAATGACATCCACGCCCACACACGAGTACGTTTCTGCTATGCTTAACTCATCAACTGGGAAAGTTCTGTGGTGATATGTTTTATTCACCTGCTGTGCCAATTTGCAAATGTATAGAAATTAGTCCTCTGTTCATCACCACTCACCTCCACACAAGACAAGAAAAACCACCACAGCTGGGACCGGAGCTGGGAGGTAGCTCCGGATCGTTCCAGTCACTTTAACCCTGAAGTCCTGACTGTCCGCGTCACCTCCAGTCTCGTGTTGTGTAGCAGGTTGTGTTGAGCATGTGTCTCATAAACTTTAGAAAATAGAACAAACACAAAGTAAATGTCGGTCCTGTTTGTGATCAGTGATGGTGTTTATTGTTAAAGTGAGCACAGGTCAGAGGAGTGAGGAGGAAGCAGACCCTGACACATACAGGACGATAAGATTTAGGTGAAAGGGATCTATTGGCAGAAATTGAATATAAAATAATCCTAGTGATGTTTTCACATCTGGGAGGTTGTAATGGTGGCAATTCAGAGTTTCAGATATGGCAGTATTAAGATTTACAGAGCCACACGTCCCTTAAGTTTATTTTCTAACCCCTCAAAACACTTTACAGTGCTATCCGCAAATTCACCCACACATTCATGCAGTGCATCTCTGCAGCCCTTTCTCTTTTATACATCGATCATACACTGCCAGCACAGCCGTCAGGGGCAATTTGGGAATCAGTATCTGGCCCAAGGCACACGGATGGGTGAGACGGGGACCCTCTGGTTAGTGGACAGCCACCTCTACCTCCTAGGCCACAGCCACCCTACGCCAGTCAGAAAAGAATGTAACTGAGGGCTGTGGTGCACATAGAGTGTGGTTGAAAGTGGAGTGTCACACAGTCTAACCACCTGAGGGAGACAGGGAAAAGCACTGGATTGCTTCATTAAGCTTTTATTTTGGTACTTCTGCTGCCCTGCCCTGCCAAATATTTTGTTAGTGACTTTTAGATTTCGAATTCCCATTTAACATTTAGATTTAGACTTAACATTTGCATTTAGATTGAACATTTAACATTAAGATTCAAATTTAATATTAGAATTTAACATTGATATTATCTTTACATAATTCTTCACAAATATTGCTGTTAATTCAGGTTTAAAAAAGGCTAAGGCTAAAGCTAAATAAAATGTTGCTGTTATTTTCAACATGCATCACTTTACAATTGGTTTCAGACCCTTGCTGCCGACAGTAATTGGACTGTTCTGCACAGTCAGGGGGAGAGGAGTTCCCATACCTGGCAGCAGGTATCATATATCCTTCTTTCCCTCTCCCTGAGTACGAGCATCTCCTCCGGGTTTCAAAACCAGCTTGTCCGAATCGTGTACAGGAATGATTGAAAAATGGCAGTCAACATCCCCAGTGCCTAGTATGAGTACCTGGTTATATATTTTTGTCTAACTAATGGCCCAGTAGTGTTCCAGTCCCTGGTGATGATAAGGACATGAACTGTTTTGTGCTTGTGTCCCTGGACAGCATTGTTTTGTTCTTTTCCAAGGATGAGGGGGAGCATGTTACAGGTACAGGTCCTTCAGAGGCTGTTGTTTTGATACAGGTTCATGAGCTTTAAAACAGACATTCATAGTTAAAATGACACTTTTTAAAGATGTTTGGTCAAATTAATGAAAACTTGGGTACAAAGAAATTATATGATACAGCATAATAATATTAAACAACATTACATACATGCTAAATATCACATATTACATATCAAATTTGAAAAATAATAAAAAATCCTAAATAGATGAAATAAAACTTTTAATGTTTTCCTTTTTACAAGTTTTAACTGATTTTACTATACAGTTATGATAAATTAAAGTGAAAGTCTGCTCAAATTGCAATGAGACTATTTAATAATTTCTGCTTATTGGTGACATGAAACTTTCAGTGGATTCCTGTAAAAAAATACCATGTCTGTGAAGTTTCAACTGATTTGTAAAGTTTTTGAGTAGATAAAGGGTGAAATTGTTGGGTCTCACATTCATAATTTACTAATATGAAATATTGAATACTAAAAACAATAGATGACATTGAACTTTCACTAGATTGAGCTTGTATGAATAGTAATATTTCTTGGAAGTTTTGTCTGAGCCCGTTTTGTTTGAGGTTTTGTCCGAGAAACTTTTTCATTTGACATCTGAGACCTCTGACACCTGAGGATGTCCTTATATGAACAGCATATCAGTTACAACAAATCATTCGAAGAAAAATATTTTCTAAGTGACGTGCTGTGAAGCCCAGGTGTAATGGAGTCAGATACCATCGATGGAAACACATGGAAGCACCACAGGAAATACCCACTTAAGGAAAATAGTCAATGTCAGCAGTTTAAAGAGGCGACGTCAGGGCTTTAAAGAGCAGAGACATAGAATCCCTTGCTCAGCTGTTATAAAAATCCTGTCTCAGCAGTGTAACTTCATGTCGTTAACAAATTAACCAATCAGTGGTTCATGAACCATCAATTTCAAATGTGATACCACTAAAAAGAACTAATCTGATAAAACTTAACAAAAATATGGGTGGCGATTCCACAAGAGTCTTGCTGCATTAAAGAGGAATTTGCACACATTCTCTGTAGTCTGTCCCGACAGGCTCCGTTTTTTTTTGGTTGCTGTCTGATAAAACCAAATAAACTCTATTGCAAGGAACTTTGAACGAATCTAGTGGAAACAACAATACTTGGACACAATGTTGATGCAGGACCCAGGTTTTTTTCTGGCCCTTTCATTTAGAATATAGGACGAGATGTTGAATATCCCTTGTACATAAGAAGGTCTTCTGCACAAGTTAGGTTAGCAACTACCAGTAGATTTTAGCAGGTGTTAGTGGCCACCAGCGGATGTTAAGGACAAAACCTCAGTTGTGTGCTTTAGCTTCATCAAGTGTTTTGAACTTGAGGGTAGGCTGAGGCTCAAGGTAAATCTGACTGGCTCCTGGCTTGTATGGATAATTGTTCTGAAGCTGGTTTCGAGGATCTTTGCTAAAGCAAAGTTGTCGAACACTCTCAGATCACCAAACACCATCATCGAGCGTCTACTCGAAAACATATGGGTCGAAATCAAGGATGAAGATTTTGAGATCACCCCAAAAATGATGAAACACCTTGACAAAGCAGTTTTCAAAAAAATCTGCAAAAAGTGGCACGGTGTTGTAAGTGTGCTGTTTGAATTGGAAATGGAAGACCCAACACTCGACAAATATATTGTCTCTGTCTTCAAAGATCTGCTTGTGACACCACCATAAAGATCCAGCGCCATCAGTAGATTTTTCTCCTCATTGTGCTTCTCCAAACTCTTTTCATGATTATTTCTGTTTCTTTGAGAATTAAACACTTAAAAACAGAAAACAGTAAACTAATAAAAAGATATTCAATATATCCTCATGTCTTGGTGTTTTTATTTATGCCTCTTAAGCCCTTACTCCTTTAAAAGAAATGGTCTCTTGTCTATTACAAAAGATTTTGGAATATACATATATAAATATCCATAAATTGTCTGTCATATAACCCCATATGTATCTCTTTTCCACATGACAATGTTTCCTTGTATAGTTTGCTGACATTCTCAACAAGGTCATTTATTTATGTTCTAGTTTATATTTCGAAAAAAACAAGTCGGCAAAATAAATCTAAAGGACAAAAACACAACCTACATGATCATTACTAACTTCACACGAACAATCTCCTGAACAAAACTGTTTTAACGACTGGAAATTCAAACTGTAAAGTGTAAATAGAAAACAGGTAGAGATCAAAGACATCTCATCCTCTTTGGAGAAAAATAGGCAGCAGGTAATTGTTCTGAATGTGTAAGAATATAACGTAAGATTCTTCATGTGTTCAGCCAATCAGGACAAAGTTATGTTGTCACAGGGCTGGTTCCATAGACTGTGGTTCCCAGGTTCTGCAGCTGAAGGAGAACAACTGCACGGTCTGATTGCAGCTGACTCGCTCCCACAATATTTTAAGGTCATGTGACATGGTGATGTTTTGCAGCGCTGGTAAAAGTCAGACAAAATTTCTAACCAGCATGCATCACGTTAAATCAGTGCGGTGCAGAGTCACATGAAGTCAAAAGAACCCATGGTAGCTACCGCTGCTACAGCAACAGTCAATATTTGGGGGCGTGGCTTGTTGGAAAGCCTGGTGCTATGATGTCAGACTAGCTGCTTAGTTATCTTTGATGTGTGTGTTCTCTTTGGTGTGTGTGTTCTCTTTGGTGTGTGCTATAATCTCATCTCTGATATCTCCTTTGTCCTAGTTGATCAGTGTATGGTAGGTGTAGTACACAGAGAACAGAGAGAGCACTTCCGACAGGAATAGTACGATTTTCAACCCGATTTTTAAAAACTAAGCCAATAACAGAAGTATTGAAAAACAAAATCAGAAACATGAAGATGGACATCGACAGCATTCTGCCCATTGTGACGTCCTTTTTCAAAGGCATGACATCAGAACAATGGAATCTTTCGAAAGCAGGCAAACCTGATGTGGCCACAATGACCATACTGGAGAGAAACTGCTGGAAATTGTCATTTTGATGACACAATCCATCATGAAGGGTCTTGAGAGCACAGCTGTGCCTGTGTCTGAGAAGAGTGTGATTTGCTCTTTGGGCAACACACTTCCTCAGGTTTTTGCACTGGCTCTTGATGTTCCAGATGAGATCAATCTTGTAAGTTCAGAGAATTTGACCCAGTTGACTGCTAAAGAGATTGCAGAGTGTTTCAACTCTGTCCTTTCCATGAGCGTGGACAGTGTGAAGGCAACTACTCCTCGTGTCACACCTCCAAAAAGACTACAAGGTATGATTCAACAGGCCGGCAAAATTATCAAAGGACTCATGAGGAATCTGAAACGTATGTGTGCACCTTCTAAGAGCAAAAAGAAGGTCTACCAACAACTGGTCAATGAAGATGACAGTCAGTCATCATCCTCATCCCAGAAGACAATCTCAGAAGACAGGGAAAGTATTCTGTCTGCAACATCCAAAACTGTCCAGGAGATCATTAAGGAGGAGGTCTCTCAATACACAGAATCTACTTACGATGAAATATCCGACTATGATTATGATCAGTTGGAATCTGGCTCCACTCTGGAGATTAAGAATGTTGCAGATGACGTTGCTGAGGTGATTGTTGATGAAATCATGTCGCAAAAGAAAGATGATCTAGAAACAGCCCAGAGCACACCCTCTCTGAAGAAAGTGTCTGAAAGGATTAAGACATGCGCTGCAAAGCAGTTTGCCCAAGCGTCCATTTGTCATATTGTGGGCAGACTGAATAACAAGTACTTTGACAGCCTTTACAACCCAGCCTTTGACAAGGTTTTAAGTAGGCAGTCAATGCAATCTGTCATGAGTGATATTGACACTCTGCTTCCAGCAGCAGTTGGTGAGATACAGCAGGGGCAGAATGGGTCTCAATGGATGGATGATATTTTCAGTGGTGAAACCCTCGAGTTAACCAACAAGCTGAATAATATCCTAAACAATCACATAGATAGGATGAGATTTAAGATTACCTCACGACCAAAAGCCTCACAACCACAGTGCACAAGCATAACGGTTTGTCCGCCACGTGCTATCATATCAGCTGACATCCTTGCCATTGTGTGGTGTTTCCTTGGAGTAATGAGGTGGTGGCTTCACACACAGTCAGAAACTCTCACTTCCAGGGTGATAACACATACTTTAGAAAAAGCTGTGTCAGAGGGCCCGATCGGTGGGGCCAGTCTGCCTTCGGCACCTGGTAAAGGGTCTGGCTCAGAAAGCAAGGTGACCACTCCTGAATTCAATGAAGAATACAGAGAAGAGCAAGAACCAACAGTGGAAGGAAGGAAATTACCCATCAGGATAATTGTTCTGAAGCTGGTTTCGAGGATCTTTGCTAAAGCAAAGTTGTCGAACACTCTCAGATCACCAAACACCATCATCGAGCGTCTACTCGAAAACATATGGGTCGAAATCAAGGATGAAGATTTTGAGATCACCCCAAAAATGATGAAACACCTTGACAAAGCCGTTTTCAAAAAAATCTGCAAAAAGTGGCACGGTGTTGTAAGTGTGCTGTTTGAATTGGAAATGGAAGACCCAACACTGGACAAATATATTGTCTCTGTCTTCAAAGATCTGCTTGTGACACCACCATAAAGATCCAGCGCCATCAGTAGATTTTTCTCCTCATTGTGCTTCTCCAAACTCTTTTCATGATTATTTCTGTTTCTTTGAGAATTAAACACTTAAAAACAGAAAACAGTAAACTAATAAAAAGATATTCAATATATCCTCATTTCTTGGTGTTTTTATTTATGCCTCTTAAGCCCTTACTCCTTTAAAAGAAATGGTCTCTTGTCTATTACAAAAGATTTAGGAATATACATATAAAAGCCATGTGGCCCGCTCAGTAGATCAGACATCATTACCTCTAAGAAGACTGGGAACGAGACAGGATTAAGGTGTTAATTGTTGTGTTTACAATGATTACGTTGCAGTTCATCTAAACAAAGTTACTGTTAGTCAGTCTTCCCTTTACAGAGGAGCCTGTGTTATAGTGCAGCACATGTGCTGTGCATTACTTATGAAAGACGTCTCTCCAGTGTCATTTGTTATTGGTTGTGATTTTCCCTGCTCCAAGATTTCCCAACCGAGGTTTGAAGCTTTATATCGGGCAAGATAGCAAAGGGGTGTGTAGATAATGCAGACATAAGTACTTTTTAATCAAACTGAATTTGTATAATGAATTTATTTTGGGATTACTGTATTTGCATGGGAAGTCATCACCAAGACGCAATATAAAAGGACACTTTTTTTTGTATTTGTTCGAAGGCTGTTTGTTTCCGAAGCATCATTTGTTAGAAATAAGTTATATATAGTATATATATGACAGGTGTGTATTGTACACAGAATGTGTTTTTATCAGTTCACGCTTCCACAAATTGAACAGGTGGTTTATTTATCTGACGGATCGAACTCCCAAACGAGAGGCCAGCTCTGCAGCGTTGGTCTTCAGAGGTCCACATACTTCCACCACGTGTCCGAGGGTAACGACCCCCGCCAAGCAAAACAGCTGCTGCATGGAGGGTCCTGCTGCTTGCTTAGCGTTGAGACGGGTGCCGAAAACAATGGGCTCTTTTAAAAGCAACGTCATTGAAATACATTTTATTTTGTCTCTGTTTGTTGAATATCCCCCACACAGTGAACAGTCCATGGTAAAACTTTGGGCGATTGATCAGTTTGTGATCCCTCAGGTTCATTAGGTACAGAGGTTCAGCGAGGCCCTGTCCCCCACCTCGACTTAGGATGGCTCGGCTATGGGTCTCCAGGTGAGGTCTGTGGGTCCGACGAGGAGTCTTTAGATGGACTGAAGTCGAAAGGCATCACCCCTGTTGGCCAGGAGAACCAGCCCCTGTCCACCTTCCTCCTTTGGTAGGTACGGCACGCTCTGTGGGACCCAGTGCAGACAGTCCCGGAAGAAGTCCACCAGCACCGCCTGCATCTTGGCCAGCAGACGTGCTGGGGGGGTCCACACATGCCAGTCAGTGCCATAGCATGGAAGACACCGGGTTGTTAATAATAAGGGTGCTCTCTTTAAAAGATGTGTGGTAAAAACTTTTTTTAAGTTGTCCTTCTACCTTCTCTAAAACATTGTCCCAGTTTTTATTCATAAAGGTTTCATCCCCAAGATAAACACCCAGATATCTGAGACCTTCTTTGTTCCAGGTCAACCCCCCAGGTAAAACAAGCTCTCTGCTTAGCTCAGCTCCCACTACTAAAGCGTCACTTTTTTCCCATGTTAGTTTTTGCAGATGATATTTTGCCAAATTGATCAACAATTTCAACAATTTCAACCAGGATATTGATGTCATCTTGTTGATGAGGACGATGACATTGTCAGCATAAGCATAAGCAGATACTACATTTTTTGGCAACCTGGGAGATTTACACCTGACAGCTGTATGTGGAGGAGGACCGGCTCTATGGCTAGGGAGTACAGCCTGCCAGAGAGAGAGAGCAACCCTGTCTGATTACATCATCTGGCTCTTTCCGGGCACGAGCGAATCAGATGTCCCTCATTTCCACAGCCGAAACACTTCATCATACCTGATGTTACATGCAAAGTGTAATTGAATTCATCAATTTTAAACCTGAAAACCAAATTTAGTTCTTCCTCGTTCTTTTTTAGAACCATGAACACATGTCTCCTGAAAGACACAACTTTAAGGTGGGGAGATTTACAGTAGATGGGGATCATTTTTATCGGGCCATTAACTGTCCATGTCTCGCCAGCTCTTTCTCTAAGAGATCGTTTTTTAGGAACAGGGCCACATTAGAGATTGTGACCTTTTTAACAGGATTAGCCAGTGACAAGTACAGGTGTGAGAGAGCCCTGAATCACGACTCCACTCTCTAGAAAAATCACCACTGCGCTGTTCATTCTTGAAGCAGACTTCACGCTATCATAGCCAACAACCTCACCTACAGCCAGACTGACCTCTTCGACAGAGCAGTCCACAGCCGGACACAGTTTGATGGTGTGTCAGCGTGTTAGCTTCGGCCTCCACCTGCAGCAGCCATGCTGCACAGACAAACCGGCAGCCACCACCTCCACCAACTACACTACTACTACACACACTACTACTTACACAAGAAGAAAGAGCAAAAAAGGAAGATAGAAAAATATAAATTAGCCCAAGATAGAACCAAAAATCAGGTCGTTCTCTACAACAAAACAAAAAACATTTTCTTTGCACCAGATGCTTTTGAATTGTTCCAGATTGTTTGTCAAGCTGTAAAAGTTGTAATCGATTTTTAGTCTGGTTTTTATCATTCTGATAAAAATTGTGTTTATGTCAGTTTGCTGAGTTCTCCATTTTGTGCTTTCTACTGATGTAGATCGCCATTTTAGATTGGCCGAGAACAAAGTTTAGTAGTTTACATTTGATTCTTTGCATTTTTGTGCATTTGTGGCCAAGGATGTTCATCTGTTCAGAAAACATTTCACCAAACTTCCTGAATATTTTCTTCAACAGCTGAAACAGAGGAACCAGTCTGCCACAGTCTAGGAAACAGTGAAAGATGGTTTCTCTCTCTGAGCAGAAAGGGCATTCACTACTGACATTGGGGTTTTATGTGCTCAGTGCATGATGGGAGTTCCCCAGCAGTCTAGACCTATAGCAGCATAACTAAGGGATGGTTCAGGACTCACCTGATCCAGCCCTAACTATAGGCTTTATCAAAAAGGAACATTTTAGGTTGAACCTTAAATGTAGAGATGGTGTCTGCCTCCCGAACCCAGAGTGGGTTCCACAAGGGAGCCTGTGTTCTGGGAGCGAGGTGGTTCTATCTCTTTGATATATGAAGGGGCTTGATTGTTAAGGGCTTTGTCAGAAGCAGGATCTTGAATTCTATTCTCTTGGTAACATTTGTTAAGACCCCATCACAACGTATTGCTCCCAGTTTCGGGAGCTATGTGCCGAGTGCGGAAAGTGTCCTTCAATAGAAGCAACGGTTTTCCTCTCCAGACTGCTGAATCAGGTTCTTTTTTTATGCCTCCTTGTTACAAAGGCTTTATCACAGTGTTGTGAGCTAATGCGCTCGGTGGGACCTACACTGAATGCAGGCAGTATGGCTGGCAACGGCCACGGGGCGATCCTCTCCAGCCAGCCAAGCAGCTTGTCTTTCCTCACACCAGTGTATCGCTCGTGCCGTCACGACTTCTATTGTTACGCAGATGACACCCAGCTGTACTGATCTATGAAGCCTGATGAATCTATCACTCATTTAAGCTTCAGGAATGTCTCAAGAACATTAAGGCCTGGACGACCCAGACATTTTTAAGTCTAAATTCAGACAGAAATTAGGTAATTGTAATTGCCCCTAAACATCTCAGAGAAACATTGTCTGACCAGATAGTCACCTTGGATGGTATTAGCTTGGCCCCCAGATCTTATCAGGATGTCCCAGTAAGTCTGTGAAAAGCCCCCAGTTGGTTAAAAATTAGGCAGCACGAGTGCTAACAGGAACTAGAAGGAGAGATCATATTACTTCTGTATTAGCTTCTCTGCATTGGCTCCCTGTAAAATTTAGAACAGAATTCAAGATCCTGCTCCTCACTTACAAAGTCCTTAACCATCAAGTCCCTTCATATCAAAGAGCTCATAACACTGTATTGTCCCAATAGAACCACTTTGCTCCCTAAACACAGGCTGTCTTGTTGTTCCAAGAATCTGTAAGAGTGGAATGGGAGGTAGAGCCTTCAGCTACCAGGCTCCTCTCCTGTGGAACCAGCTCCCACTCTGGGTTTGGATCAGGTGAGTCCTGAACCATCCCTTAGTTATGCTGCTAAAAGTCCAGAACGCTGAGAGAACTCCCATCATGCACTGAGCACTTCTCCCCTTCTTTCTGTCTGCCCCCACATTCATTTATTTATCTATTTTACACCATGTCACTAACTTTGTGTTTTTCTTCCATCCCATAGTCTCTCTCTCTCTTTCTTTAAGTCTCTTATTATTATTATTATTATTATTATTATAGTGACATGTTCATTATGATTTGGTGCAATACAAATTAAACTGAATTGAATAAGCTAACTTTGGTTAAAATCTGATCAATAAAAAAAGATTTTTCTTGGAATTCAACTTTAACTCATTTTATTTATTTTCATTCATAATGCTTTCCCTTTTTATATTGAGGATAGCATACAGATAACAGCTTAAGACAAGGCAGCTCTCCATGAGACCACCAAAAATGGTTTAAAGACAATATTCATAAAACACCGGCAACTTTTTGCAAACTGGTTTGCAAAGTTCAAACTGTGCTTATTTTAGGAAAAAATACCTGTATAGTGGAAATCTAAATAGTTAACCCAGATATATTAAAACAGAGCAGCTCTCAAATTTTAACAGAAAAGTCAGATTTATTATTCAGTTTCCTCTGTCATAGTGAAACATCAAATGAACTGAATATCAAGACTACTTGTGACTAATAAGAACCCCGTTTAAAGGAGGATAAAAAAACACATTTCAAGTTTTCCCCTTAGCAGATAACTATTAAAAAAATCTGGTTGACAACACAAAAGAGATTAAACTCAAACAGACAACTCATTCAAAGTCCCTGTATATTCCTCAACCCAAAAGAAAATTCTAAAAGCTAAAAAGGTTCATTTTAATCTTGACAGTTTCTTCTGCCTCCTCCACGTCTCATTTTGCAGCTTCTTGTGGTGAGCGGTTCTCATTTTGCAGCTTCTTGTGGTGAGCGGTTCTCATTTTGCAGCTTCTTGTGGTGAGCGGTTCTCATTTTGCAGCTTCTTGTGGTGAGCGGTTCTCATTTTCACATGGCTGAGCTGTCTGGCATTACAGGGTGGTTGATGGAATTAAAGTCAATGACAATCTTGGTCTTCTTGGGCTTGAACTGCCTGCAAAAACATTAAGGAAAACAACAAGACAGATATGAGAGTATTAAGACACACATTGAAAAAATATATTGTATGACATTCAAAGTCAACTTTTCATTGTCTTTTGACCTGGACTGGTCCTTTTGTGACTCTTTCTGTCTTTATATGCCAACTGAGGAGAACAGTGTTTTGCTCCTTTGTACGCTAAAGACGTTTTCAGACATGACGTTCGGGTAAAAATTGAATCGCCGGAGATGTGGAGGTGAATTTTTCCATGTCTTGGCCCTTATTCATGACAGTTACGGTGCAGTCAGTTGATGCATTCATCAATGTAATCCTCAAGGTCTAGAATTAAGGTATTTTCTTACCAGTCTCATAGAAACATGTCAGTTCCGAAGGCTTTTACCAATACTAAATATAAATACTTCACATTGGTTTTTATTTGACACCCATCTGTGCATGTATACAAGGGGTGTCACTGACAAAAACTCCACAACACATACATGTATATATACAACAAAGTATAATAAAGTGCCCTTCTGAAACAGTGGTTGGGGGATTTGTGCGTGCGTACGTCTGAAACGGGTGGCTCTGCAGGAGGATGTTTCCCCGTGTGCAAGAAAAAACTTACTACTCACCTAAATTGAATGCCTGTCATACTGAGTAGCCTTCTGGAAGCAGTCATCTCCGGTGTGTCATGATACTTGTCAGACAGATAGACCACTTCCTTAATACCTGAATAGAGGGAGGCATTATTAAGATACGCAGGAGGCAAGAGTGAAAAATCAAAATGTGTCTTCTTAGCAGTGACCTGCTTTCTGGGTAAAAACAACAGAATTTGTGAACTTAGTTTGGCTCGATTCGGTTGGCAGTGCACAGCGTGAGTGATAAGACACAGAGAGGAGCTGTAAATTACTGACAGAGCTGGTAAAACTGTAAAAACAAAAAAAATGTACCGTCCAAACATGTATGAAAGACCCAAATGACACCCGTAAGTGGACTACTTGATCACTATAACCACATTATTTAATCAGCATTTGTAAGGGAACTTTTTGATCCATATAAATGATTGAACACTATATTCGTGATCACATTGTACTGATAGTTGTTTGTGTATTTCATGACTTTGAAACTGAACTTCATGGGAGTTAACCACAGCCCTATCACAAGTTGTATGTTCATTGGACTGACCATTGCCAAGATATGACATCACTTATCATTACCCAGAGGAAGACATTTCTAAACAACTTCATATATATAACGTAAATTTATATCATCGTCCTTCAAAACTTGTCAGTCAACAAATGTTTACGAGTGACTGGCGTGTAAGAGTGTGTTTTGTCAACACTCACCAGCCTGGATGATGAGCTTGGCACACTCATTGCAGGGGAACAAAGCCACATAAATGGTGCAGCCTTTCACGTCAGCACTGTTTTTGTTCATTATGGCATTCAGCTCTGCATGGCACACTGTAAGAAGGAGAATCGTAATGGTATCCAGTCAATACGAGACACTTCATGTTTTCTTGTTCGAAGTCTAAGAATTTGGTTGTATTACAAACAAGGCTTGTAGCAACACAAACAAAATTCTGTTTACCTCTGGTCTAAATATCACTTGGTAAATTTAGTCTGGCCATCCCTCCATCTTACATTTGCTTTTAGTTTTTGAAGCCGATTGTCAGATTCCCATGGATTTAACTATTGATATTCATCATCTCCAGCAATATGGACATTTTCACTTGTAAGAAATCAATTAAGAACGGCTTAAAGACTGTACACCTAAATTTCACTCAGCAGTTTTAGTTTTATTTATTCCCACATATAAAGAACCCCAACAAGATAAAATGCATAACATTACAGGTGAATTTCATAAAAAACACTCCAGGGTGTGGAAAAATGGCATTCTATAGGGAGAAAATTATAGGAAATAGGTAACAACATTGAATATGCAAATTTTGTGTTAAAATATTTAGACTGTCCAATAGGATGTGAACACCTACATGTTACATAGAGAGTGACAGCAATTCTGGCCATTCATGGATGTGCTGTTAGAATGGGTGACGCAAGTAGAGGAAGATATATGCGGATGCTGTGGGAGACATCTGCAGATGTGGGGGTGACAATTGCTCATGTTACTCTGTTAGCGTTGTTATATTGTTTCACCTTCTGGTCTCTTTGATGCATCAATTCTACATTAAAACCTTCTGCATAAGACATCAGCTGCTGCCTGAGTTCTCCTTTCACCAGATTCCAGAAAACTTCCATAACACTATCCCTTAAAGCACATCCTCGGCAGCTGCCCAAAGGCCTTTGCAAAAATCTGCTGTAACTGGCAGCATTATTAAGCCCTGAGAGCAGTTCCAGACAGTAGCCTCAGCCATAACAACCACCGGGCTGCCAAGTGTTAAAACCCTACAGCCTGAATGTGTGATAGGCCTCCTTGCCTCAGCTGACCACTGGCAGTTTAGAGTAAATCTGTGTCAGGCATCAGACATGTCTGAAACACATCGCCTAGAGAACTCGTAACTTATACATGTTCAACTTTCCAGACAAAATCAAAACAGGTGATCATGGTAGATCGCACCATGAATGAATGAATGAATCACAAGAGCAGAAACGTTCCAAACAACAGGAGCTGACAGAGCAATGCAGGAGGCATAGTTGCATCTGACTGTCGGGGCTTTGAAGCTGGTCACTCTGCTGGAGGAGATGCAACAGCTGACACGGTGTACACTCGCTCGTGGTGAATCCAGAGGGGGATCCCCTGCTGTGTTCACACATCAACTTCTCCTGGATTTCTACAGACTTTATACCAGGAGGTCAGGCAGATAAAGTCCATAGAAACTGCGGAGTGTCTCACTCTGACATTTGCGTTCACACATGCTCCTCCTCCGGACTAAATACAGAGGATCCACAGAGTCCAGTGCATGTCTGAAAGCAGCTTATGTGACACTTTGAATCCAGAAACAAATACAATCAAAATTAATACATATTGTCCAAAACCAAAGCAGAATGCTAAAGAGTGCATGTAAGATGTCCTCTCACCATAAGGGTATTTTGTGTTGAGCCGATCATCAGCAGTCCGGGACCACGGTAGTAGATCATCATCACAGCCATTTGGCATACCATTGTAACCAATGCCAACTATCTTATTCTCCTGGTTCACTATACATGCCCCAACCTGCAAAGAAGTAGAAAGGTTGTTCAGTTTGATTTTTAAAGGGCTACTTCACCGAAAAATGAAAATTCACAACACTGTTTACCCCTGAAACTGTGTTTTGTGGACTCAAACACTTCACCCACCCCTCCATCGGCATAGTAGTGAGTAGATAATGAGTGAATTTTCATTTTTTTCGGTGAACTATCCCTTTAATTTGCTTACAGTCATATTTAACATATTATAAAGGCTTTGACATTAATAGGGTCCATTTATATTCTGCTTAGGGTATGGCTTTTGGTCTATTTTTCTACTTAATGTTTGTCATGCACCAAACACCAATGTTGAAAATATACTTTGCAATAAATCTGATTCTGATATGGTAGAGCCCTATGCCCTGTTCTGAAAAAACTTGATAATTGACAGCATAACCTTCAAGCATCTCAGAGAAACAGATTCTACTATGGAAAGCAAGGACAACTATAACACATTTAACTCTTTCCTATATTTTCCGCAACATCTTTACTCAATTTTTACACATTCAAAAACACACACATACCTGCGAACTTGGGTCTTTGCTCCTTTGGGCAGAGAGAAAAGCGACAGCCATAAAGTAATCTGGCCATTCCAAGTAATCATCTCTCTTCTTTGTTACACAGCTGTTAAGAAACACACAAAAAGAGAGAATGAAATAAAAAGGTTTTGTGATTTGACAAGAAAAATCGATCCTTTAAGCAATTTTTGAGTTAAGAAGCTTTCCTTTTACGGAATTCACAGCAATTTTTTTCTGAGCAGTAATTCCCTCAGTTTACACACCTTTCCAGGTTACTTCATTTGTATTCAACTTGTATTCGCAGATATGTGCAGGCCCAGACCCTTGGGAATTATTTCCAACAAGATAGTCATTAGCACATTCCATTCAAAAACCACAGAGCAATGGGCCTCATTCGCCAAGTTTTTTTAAAATTTATTTGAAAGAAAAAAGTTCCTAAGAAAACTCTTCTTCAGATTCATGATGTGTTCTTAAACTGCAAAACTGTTAGCACCAGTATTCTTACATTGATAATTCTTGTTATTTTAGTAAATTAATAAACATCTGCAATTTATTCCTAATTAGCATAGGTAAACACCCATAAAAGGTCATAAGATAGCAAGGCCTTGTGCACACACAGAAATCACAGAGATGGAGAAGAAAATTAAGAATGATAATCAAGACACTGGGGTACCACAATAAAACTTTAGTAGTTTTGAAGTTGAGGGGCTGCTGCAGGAGGTCCAGCAAAGTTGTATTTAGTAGTGTCAGCAGTGGATGTATATAACATTAAAAATAAAAAGGTACATGAGATGCAGTTACACGTTCAGTGAATGTCATATCAGGAGAAAGTTGCAAAGTTGATAAAGTAAAAATATAGGGGTTTTATCTCAAATCTGAAG
Organism: Hippoglossus stenolepis; assembly: GCF_022539355.2. NCBI lineage: Eukaryota > Metazoa > Chordata > Actinopteri > Pleuronectiformes > Pleuronectidae > Hippoglossus > Hippoglossus stenolepis. The sequence goes on along the minus strand of NC_061484.1, from coordinate 976,656 downwards.
CCAAAGGAAATATTGCCAAACATCAGAGAAAGAAGCAGACCACTGGAAGGGGAAAGGTTTGCCTAACTGGACCAAGACATAGGGACCATCGTTGGAAACAGCACTCTCAGGTGTACCCTCAGGTGAGTATCTGGACTCAGACCTGGGCACTGTGTCAGCCGTTGCATCTCCTGGGCACATCTTCCCTCTCAGAACCAGAAAGTAAGATCATTTTTCAGAATTAATAGGCTACAATTGGATTGAACATTCTATCTAAAATCTGTAGCTGTAAAACAAGGGAACATGTGAAACAGTTTATATGTAAACAGCAGTGTGTAAAACCTAAAGATGGGTGACTATTTTTGTGATTAAGTGTCCTCCTCTTCAACATGTGCACGCGCACAAAAAATGTTTTCATGATAAGTTTGCATGCAAAATGTTATTTGCTTTTGCAGTATGGACCAAACATTATATAATTTAAACAACCCAAAATAAAAAGGACCCTATCATGGTTTTATTATTGTCATTTATGTACAGATGAACTCATGTTGAGACAAACACACTTGGAACCTGGTGGAACCTGGCACTTGCCTGCCCATAACTTCCATCAGGAGTACCTCCACGCACACCCCCAGGTCCCGCTAAACCACCCCACGCCTCATCTAGGATGCTGTCCTCGACAACCAAGAGAGAATAGCCAAAACCATCACCATCAGAAATTATGTTTTGTGTGATTGTTTCACAGCTTTGTGTTCACTATCAGTGCTCACCCACTTAAAAAAAAAAAAACTATAAGCCTTTCTACCACTGCTCTCTCTCCTCCTTGAGCCAGGGAAGTCATAACAGCCAGTAAAACTGTAGAAACACTTTACATTAACATTGTCACACAAAACATGTGCAAAGTTGATTTCACATGACACAGCAACACAATATCACTACGGGATGGAACTTTAAACTGTTTACAATCCACCAGTAAACTAAGAGAAGAAGAAGAAGAATGGCTCCAACATGTTGTCTCATGTTCATACCACAGTGGTATGTTGCTGTTTCCATGAGAAATTAGCTTTGTGCATTTCGCAGCTAATGATCTTTCTAGAAGGCTTTAATTTAAAGTGTCCCCACACTTTTGACGACTTCTCTCCGCTGTATCATTTGCGGTGTTTGCCAACATTTACTCCAGAGAGGAGACGCCATTGTCACGTAAGCTATACAAGGCACTGTATTGCCTGGGTGACTACCCTCACCTCAGGAGACATTACAGAGTGAACTTTATATTATAACAAATCCAACTGATCAATTATGAATTTAAAAGCCAACTTTTTTATAATCCATTTTTTATCAATAACCATAACTCTATGAAATAAGTTGTTGCAGCCTTCAATAGAAGGTTGAACATCATACCCTACAGTATACAACTGTTTCAAGCAGCAAGGAAACATGCTGTAGATGAATTTACTGAAATCTCATATATCTTCTTTATGGTTTGTGCCTAAGCTCTGCAGAGAAAAAGCTGTTGGCTTAAGTTAGGCTTGGTTCAGGTTTGTCAGCATTCCCAGGGGCTTTTTGACTTCTGATTTTATTTGAACATTAACACAGAGTTCCAGTGTCAACACTAACATATCAAAAAAAAAGTCTAGAGAAAATATTATTGAATCTGTTGAAACATATAACACTTCTGGGGAAGATTTCACACACAAAACATTTGATTAGCATACAAATGGGATTTATTGTTATAGATTAATTGAACAAATACGTTAAACTAACGTGACACAGAATTATTTTTCTGCACAAGTAGTACTGAGGCTTTTACTAATAATACTTTAAATTCCGTCTTGCCTGTAATTATTATGTAGTTTAAGATTTTTTTGTAGGACCTTAACTTCAAATATATACATACACTGGTATTTCTACCTTCACGAGTAAATTGCCCACCACTGTCACAAACTACTACTCATACTACTGTCATACTACTCATACTACTGTTAATCTTAACATGTGTAGTGTGTGTATGTATATGTATATATATATACGTATATATGTATGAATGTATGTACAAGAATTCTTGCACAAACTGTTACGTCAAGTTAAAAGTAGTTACCTGTCCACATGAGCACACTTCGGCTGCGGAACTTCGTCCATACTTCCAAACTGGGGAAGTTATTTGCTTTCCTCTGCACGAGGGTTGTGATGGTTGGATGTAAAACTCAGCCGTGGCAACAGACTAAACCCGGAAGAAGACATCAAGCAGGAAGTAATTCCTCCGTCTTTTTTTTTTTTAACTCCAAACTTTTTAAAACAGCTTTATTAACATCACTAAGATGTTACTGCTACACCGGACGTTGTAGTTTCAGGAGCGCATTTCTCGGACCCTGGGTTTTTGTGACACTGCCACCTAATGTTACCACTGGGGAACACGTACCCCTGACGGCCAGGGGTCCAGACAGCAGCTGTTCGTGTCTCCTCGGTCAAACTAATGAAACACCCACTAACCTGAAAAGTTCATCAGATTAGAGACATTTGCACTTAGATTTCCCACCGCTGTAACTGTAATCTACTCGGATCCCTTTCTTACATAAGTAGTTTATGAGCCTTATATTTTTGATATTCATACATCTTAAACTACTTATGTTATGAAGTTTTTTGATTGTGCTGTTTTTGAGAAATCAACTGCCAAAGTCACTCCTATCGAACAAAATTCTGCCTATTATTTTAATTAATTATTTTATGAGCCTTATATATATTTTTACATGAGTACATCTGAAGCTACTTTTCCAAATAGTATAAAGAACCTTTACTGTGTAGTTTTGAAGTAACCCACTGCCATAATCCCTTCTACCTAACACAATTCAGTTTGTTTACATTTTTCAGTGTGTACAGTCACCTAATGTCTGTAAATGTCACCTACTACTACTACTGCTTTGAGCTGCAGTTCTTTGAGTTAAATGTCTCCTCTCCCATGCTGTGTGCGGTGGTATACCGTCCACCCAAATTCAATATGGATTTTATGCAAGAGTTTGCTGACTTCATAGCGGGTATTATGATGGAATAAAGTCCGTTTTTTAGGCGCTGTTTTCATGTAAAATCAATATACTGTGCGGGTTTGTGTACATGTGGATATTTTTGATGTGTAATTGTTTTTGAGTGTTTTCTTTGCCTGTGTATTTCAGAGCAGGCTCCTGTCTCTGTACAGAGTATATCATATAGCAACTACAGACATGTTCCACAATAGCGGACCCTCTACAAACCATCTAAGTGGGTACACAGGCTGCCACATCTGCAATGATGTTATCACGGCACACAGCTGTCCTGGGGTACAAGCATGTGAGAAGCAAAGGTACTATGCACAGACATATTATGTGTATTTAAATTCGACATACAGTACTGTAGATATTCTACAGCACCAGCACTCATCTGTGTACTATATATACCAAATAATGCATTTGACATTTTCGTAAAAACAGCTCACACTATGAATGTGTGATGAAATAAAAGCCTGTAAAATCGTCTCTGTATCTATAAAAGTAAAAATGTATAGAATTTTGTAACAGCTTTGTTGTGTGCTGCTCAAAAGTTAAATTATTGACAAACAAGAGGCCAAGGTTCTTTGCAGCAGGTTTGATGTGATCCAATAACAGACCAGCAGATGGCAGTATTTGTCATGTGCTCAGGTCCAATTAAATGATCTCAGTTTTGTCTGAGTTCAGCTACAGAAAGTTTCTGGACATCCAGCTCTTAATCTCAGACAGACAGTTGTTTAAAGAACTCAGCATACCAGGGTCTGTGGGTCTAACAGGCAGGTACAATTGGGTTTCATCAGCATGAAAATGAAATGAAACACCATGCTTGTTATTGATGTGACCGAGGGGCAGAATGTATAAGGAAAACCAAATTTGACCCAAAACCGACCCCTAGAGCACACCATACTTTACATCAGAAAAAGCAGAGACATCATTATTTACAGAGACGAGGTACCTTCTGTTTGTCAGTTAAGATTTAAACCAATCTAAAACCATACTAGAAACCCCTACCCAGTGCCTCAGTCTGTCCAATAACATGTTGTGGTCAATGGTGTCAAAGGCTACACTCAGGTCCAGCAGTACAAGGACTGAGCACATGTCTTGATCAGCAGCCATTAAAAGGTCACTGGGTACTTTAAGCAACGTTGTCTCTGTGCTGTGAAATTTCCTGAAACCAGATTGGAATTGTTAAAAAATATGAAGATTTTCCAGCACAGCAAGAAATCCATTGGACACACATTTTCTTAATTTGGAAATAAACGGTAACTTTGAAATTGGCCAAACATTCTGAGGGAGGGAGGGATCTACTCCAGGCTCGAAAATATGCAGTTTTAAAATAGTCAGGGACACAACCATTGGACAGAGTAAAAAAAGGAAAGCAACCAGGGCCCAGCAGATTCCAGTACTTTAAGTAACAACATTGTAGGTATCACATCAAAAGTGCTGGAAGACACTTGTATGTGATACTGTATCTAAAAGTTCAACTAAAGTATTTGGATAAAACTGGTAAATAATAATAGATAATGATATATTTGTAAGCGCTTTTCACAGCACTCAAGGTCAACTTAAAAGGCAGAGATAAAAACAGAAGAAAAATAAGGCAGAGGTGTTTTATGTTACGTAGATCGTTCCAAGCAATGTACCCCTTTAGTATGCATTATACATGTATATAATCCTAGACACTGAATAAGTCACCACAAAGTTTATTATTTATCTCATTCAATTATTTTTCTCTCATAAGCCCATTTAATTTTTGTGGAGCCAAGTGTAAAATTATAATTAGGGCTGTCAAACGATTAAAATTTTTAATCAGATTAATCACAGGGTGGCTGTGATTAATCTGATTAATCACCATTTCTAAATGCCCGAAAAATCCCCATTTTCTATGTATATTGTTGTGGGAACGGAAACATAAATGACGGAAGGCAGATATATACATTTACCATTTGTATTTTTATTGACGACAAGTCCAAATGATAGTTATTAAGATTGGAAAATCATTAAAACTAAAACATACCACATCATAATTAAATGTGGCTGTCTCTTTGCTATGCCTCTGAGCAAACACAGGATGCGGTTATTTAGAACTTTTTTTTATCAAACTCAAAGAACCTTTATCCTAAACAATTGGGGGTTCTTAGCCTTTGCTCTTTTTTTTTTGTGACTACAAAGTCACTGACCGGCTGCTTCACGTGAACCAGCTCTGATCTCACTGCGTGTGTCACTCTGAGCGAGTATGTACATCTGTAATATATTAAAATAAAAATAATAAAACAGATGTATTTCCTAACTCATGCTGTATGTGTCCACAAGTAGTTCTTAACCCTCTTTTGAACAGGAAAATACTGTTTCCCCCACACCTCTTCCTTATCCCATCACAACAACCTCTTGCCTTTGGTATCTGTACATTCTTTTCTAGTTTCTGTTGAGTTTGTTTTTTTCCTTAATCAAGTCTAATAGCACACATATAAGTAGAGACTCACTAGCCGTAATACCATAAAGGTTTTACAATAATAGAGACAGTTAATGCCACAAATGAATTTACATGCACTTTCTGACAGTCAAAACCAAAAAGGATTGCCATGTACTTTCTAAGTGTTATGGAAGTTTTCTGGAAGCTGGTGAAAGGAGAACTCAGGCAGCAGCTGTTGTCTTATGCAGAAGATTTTAATGTAGACTTGATGCATCAAGGAGACCAGAAGGTGGAACAATAAACAAACGCCAACAGAGTAATATGAACAATTGTCACCCCCAAGTCTGAAGATATCTACCCCAGTATATCTTCCTCTACTTGCGTCACCCATTCCAACAGCACATCCATGAATGGCTAGAATTGCTAAATCACATTGTGTCCTTACGTCTTGCCACTGGTGAAATACGCAAAAAAGTTGAAGTTGGTGCGTCTCTGTCTGGAGCATCTGAGTTAGATATGAAAGTCCATAAGCGTATACACTACAATGTAGTGTTGTTTGGCCCTTTATCTATAACCTGACCTTGGGTACTGCTTGGAGAGAGAAGGGAGAATGTGTGGAATTTAGACAGGCACTATTCTCCTGTACACATATAATATAACATACAATAAACAGAATATATATTGACATATTCAGTAATGTGTGAGGATGGTCAAAAATTCCTTAACACCAAGTAGGTTTCAAACATTCTAGAGCAAATAATTCTGAACACCGTAGTCCTACCACCTGCACCTGACCTCAGGCGGGATCCTGTCCTCCATTTGTCCAGAGTTAACCTTTCTAGACACAAGCATCAGTCAATGGAGCTTTTATCCCATCCTCGTTACCAAATATGTAGGAAAAAAAAAAATCTTGAATGTTGAGTTGCTAATTCTCTGAATACATATATCTGGTTGTATTTCAACTGTTTTGTCCATCACCTTGTAGTGCAACTTAGCATGAAAGGCACTATATACATTATTATCATTATCATCATTAAATAAGAATATTTACAAGTGTTTAAAAGTTAAATCTAACCCTCCCTGAAAGACTACTGAAGGAAAAGAAGAAATATGACACAGTTTTAAGGATTTATCATTTTATTGTGGAGTAATAGTGTACAAATCGTCTACTTAAATCTTATCAGCTGAGGCCTACATCCCTGAATACATTTTTATGGTGACAGCATCTTTCTTTAAATAACATTACATACAGGACTTTCTCATCTTGTCTAAAAAGTCCAGGTAGCTTTTTAAAAAAGCAACAAAGCAAGCTGTGTGTGTGTGTGTGTGTGTGTGTGTGTGTGTGTGTGTGTGTGTGTGTGTGTGTGTGTGTGTGTGTGTGTGTGTGTGTGTGTGTGTGTGTGTGTGTGTGCATCATTTATCATTTATTAGCAAGATGTTGTGAAGGGTTCAGTGTTCTTCAACAAATTGGAGGTGGTCTTTAGCCTTCAGATTTCAGTCGAGAGAGAGAGAGAGAGAGAGAGAGAGAGACAGACAGATATGACTGGATGTAGCAATAACATCGATAAATAAAACTGCCTTATTGAAAAGGGATAAGTACTAGTATCTGCAGTTTTGTTTAGACTTGGAACAGACAACAAGTTTAGCAAGATTTTGTGCCTGAATTGAAATAGAGAAAGCTAAGAAACAAATCAGAATCAGGGAGCACACCTATCTCATGATCTTGATGTGGTAAATAGTGAGCTGTTGGCAGAGGAAGAAGTTTTGTTTTGTGTTGAAAAATAAAAAACTTACATGTTGGTGATGCTCTCTAGCCTGTCTGTGAGGACCTCCTGGACAAAGAGACAGGAGAGACAAGAAATTATGTTTCTACTATTAGGCAGTTTGATTTCTACTGCACCATTCAGTGGCCTGACAGTATAAGATATGCTTTCAGATCAGTGCTTTCCAATTACTAGGCAGCACAGAACAGACAAGCTATTTGTAGCTCAAAGTGCTTCACACAATTCCCCCCACCGCCCCTTGTCCCTGTCCCACCCCACCATCTACCCACCCACACCCAGAGCCAAAACTCTTCGATAAAATGAAGAAACTAAAAAAGAACATCGCAGGAACTGTACTGAGGAAACGCTATCAGAATTGAGGAAACACCAGGGGCAGGATAATAACTTAAAACTAAGAAGATAGGATAATCACAGAGAAATAACTAACCTCAAACTATCCCCTGAACAATACATTGAATAATGCTATGAACATTTATAATCTCATAAAAGCACAAACTCATAAGATGTATCGATTTGAGCAGGAAATGCAAGCCAAGCACAAATGCTTCTTGTTATACATAGAAATCAAATGGCTATGCAGGGCAAGATCACTGGTTTTCTTTCAGCATAAAATTCACCACTAGCAGCATATTTCATTGACAAGGTTAGTGTCTGTGTTTATCTTTTAAGTGTAAACTGAGCGCAGGTCAGCGGGAGAGTAGAGAGAGGACACTCACACAGGAGACTCTGACACGGTAAAAGGCGACCAGACCTATAATGTGCATCTTTCCTGATATCATTAAACCACTTTAAAATAAAATGCAATGAAGTGACAGCGGCTACAATAAACTTATAGGCTTAAACAATACGTCTATGTGTCAAGTGCATTGTGCAACCCCTCCCAGTCAGTGAAAATGATCTATATGGGACCTGTCCGTTAGTAGAGTGCTTGTGCTTATATAGCGCTTTTCTAGTCTTGATAACTTGATAGTACAGTTTTGCCATTCACCCATTCGCACACACATTGCTCAAGGACAATTTGACACTCTGGATAGGATGACCCGCCGTACCTCCTGATCCACAGCCGCCCAACTGGTTTTGATGACTAGGTCTTGTAGATGTGCTATAGTAAGACACCTCACTCCAGTTCAGAAAGATATACTAGGGAAGCACGATATATCGGCCCAATACATTATCGGCTCGATAATGGGAATTTTATATTATTAATTATTGATCGGTTAATTAAATAATAGCCAATAAAACATCCGATAAACACAGCGCGTGGTCGCTCTCATGATGTCTTAAATTCGCGCCTGTGAAGTGGAAATTTTAACACTACCAATCTCATAAGTCACCTTTGAGTCTGTCATTGCGACGACAATGTATGGCGAGAATACGAGGCGCTTGCAGCCAGCGTTAGTGAGGAAAAAGGGAAAAACGCCAAAGCAAGTATCAGTGCAGCAGTGCCTATCAGCAGGCATTTGTGAACTGCAGGAAGTTTGCTAGATACAGTCCACAGGCTCAAGCATTTAATGACAGAATCACAGAATTTAACGCTCTTGATGACCAGCCGTTTTCCGTGGTACAAGACAAAGGATTTCGCCAGCTAATGGCACATTTCGAGCCCCACTACACTCTGCCAAGTCGCCGCTTCTTTTCAGATGTGTCCCTGCCCTATATGATGTGGTCGCCGCACACATTCATAGTCTGATAGATGCCAACGTACTTTAAGTTTTACCACAGACATATGGACCTCAGACGTCAGTCCAGTTAGTTTGCTTGGTTTGACAGCTCAGTGGCTGGATGATAATTTTCAATATGAAACGGACATTGTTGCATGCGCTGGAGTGTTCCAGATCGTATACAGCAGCCTGTCAGTTCTATAAGAGCCTTACATTTTTAATGAAAGATACACTTTATATTTTGTTTCAACTAAATTTGTTTAACAATTGACATTTATGTTCAGAGATATGTCAGTGCATTTAATTTATTTCGAATTTTTATGCAAAACATTTGATAAGCTTTATGATACATGGAGTCCTAAGTATAGAGAAACCTATCTTCCTCTCATGCACTAAAAGTACATAAGCTATGCTCAACCTTTTTCCTTTTCTTTATTGAGCATAATATTCCATTTGCTTTTGTCAGTTTTTAATCAGGCTTTCAGTTCTATAACAGCCTTATTTTTTAATCCACATAATTTTATCTGAATTACTATTTTAATAGATTGACATGTCTTATTTGAGATGTCAAAATATTTTATTTAAATTCTTTTGAAGGAGAAATTTTCCTCCTCCACCCTAAAGTTTCTGATTTACTTCACTAAAAAACTAAACGAACTCTCAGAACTGAGTCAGAACTGTTTTTGCTGTGTTAACAATGGAATATGAAATCATCCATATTTGCTAACAATATCTTTGCCATTTTACCCACAGTTGTGCATAAACTACAGGCTATGAACCTCTTTTTAAGAAACGTGAAGTTATTATCGGTGTCGGCCATGCGAAACAGGTAATTATCGGCCGTAAAAATCCATATTGTGCATCCCAAAAAAATACATAAATCATATTTGTCAACAAGGGTAATGTTTTCTACCATGAAAAATCTGCTGTTGGTGGAAGATTAACTCCCCCCAACACCTAACTTACAAAGTTATGTTGAACTTAGAGGCAACCTATATTGGGTGGACAAAATTAGGTGTTTTCAAAACTAAAAGTCCAAACAGTCCTTTGGTCTGTCTCACCTTTGAAGAATCAGGCGTGGAGTTGGAGGTGCTGGAGGATGGACATGGTTGGGCAGCATTTAACTAAAGAAGAGAGGTGAAATAGCAAAGGGAAATGCATAATGGGCAGTATAAATAAAATGCATTCATTTTATGTGCAAATATGCTTGTTGAGGATTCATTTAAAAACTGGCGTAGTGTTAGTTTCCATCAAGTGACATTTTACCACCTATCAATAAGCTGTGCTTATTTTTTCACGATAGTGTATCGATAGTCTCCACTTCCTTGTACTGGAAACAATTGGCGGTGCCGCTGTAGTAAATGCACACCAGAAGGAGGAGGTGATTCCTGCTATACCAGAGGCTGCAGTTTAAGGATTGCATATCTAGAACCCAAGGTGAATGAAGTGAGTGAATTTCGTTTTAAAGTTTGTTGGCATTAAAAACAGGATCACAATTTTGAGCCAACTATCAGTCATCATCGTCCATCAGCCCAACACTAATCACGCACATTCAAATTAAACAACATCAAAATGTCACTGCACTTGTCCTACCTGTGGATTGCTCAGTTCCAGTTTAGTTTCCAATAATAGGACTCTGCTCATCAGATTTTCCCAGCTTGTGCTACTTATGGTGAGGAATTCTTCTCCCGTCTGGAATAGAGAATGGTAAATAAAAAAAGTGGCGTTCATCAAAGTTATTTTTTTAGATGCAATATCATGTTTAATTAAATTGTCTTAGCTTTCTGTATAATAAAAGATAAAAGAAATAAAATGGGGAAGAAATTAAAGATTGAAAGAAAAAGAGATTGTCTTATCAACCTTTTCTGTCTTTCTCCCTCTCTCAAGTTCCTCCAGGCGTTTCTCCAGGACATTGAGCCTGTCTAGTCCAGACAGAGTATTTTTTAGCTGAGTTTCCATTGCTAAGAGCCGTCTATCCACTTCAGACAACTAAAAGACAGAAAAGACCAGTGTTTTCTCTTGACATTTTTGAAGGCTAGGTAGTAATAACCAAAAACAAAAACCCAAATTAGGAGAATGGAAAAAAATGCAGTGTTCAGAAATGAAAAGCAGCAAGCAAAAAGCTTAACTCTTAGTAAAAACAATTATAGAAATATTGTATTGTCGAATAATACTGTGTTACCAAAAACAGCGTATCGTGGACAAAGTAGGCGAAATTCATGACACACACACACACACACACACACACACACACACACACACACACACACACACACACACACACACACACACACACACACACACACACACACACACACACACACACACACACACACACACACACACACAGTATATACTTTCATTTAGTTTGAATAATTATAATATAATATAATATATAAAAGTATGCCTTTACGTGCAACATGATATCCTTGTCATCTTTCCCTTCTGTCAGCTCTGGGATTCCATTTTCAGGAGAAGTGGTGGAGTAGACTTCATTATGATTAGAGGTGGAGGTTACTTTATGGGAGGAGTTTGTGGGAAAAGTGGAAGGATTTTCTATGAGAGTCATACCAAATGACCTGGACACCTGAAACACATACAAACACAATGGCATATTATTGTTTTTATATATTATTGGATTACTTTTATTTTATCAATTAATGTTTCCAATTGTTCACCTGTCTGAATCAACAGCCCCTTGCTGTAAGTTAAGGCAGTTTTGTTTCTGTGAATACCCAAGAGTTCACTAAGGTACGCATGAGGTAAATACTTTTGCCTTGTTCTCTCAAGGACTCTTTGGGGTCCCCAGACTCCACTTTGAGATATCCTGCTGGGACTGTCTATGTGTCTCCATCCACCAGCATGGCAGAAAGGAGGATAGCACAGACCACTGCCTTCAACCTCAGAAGACCCTGATGCAAACAAAGCAGCCAGATACAACCTTCGCAACTCCATCAGGGATACCAAGAGAGACTAGAGGGACAAATTGAAGTCTAACTACCACAGCTCTGACTCAAGTCGCATATGCTCTGGATTACGCTGCTTCACGGAATACAAAGGGAAGACCATGGACATAGTTCAGCCCACTGCATTACTCCCAGACAAACTCAACACCTTCTACGCCCGGTTAAACATAAACAACTGAGCGGACGGACAGGCTGCCAGATTGACCCAAAAAACTGCTTAAAATGGTCCTATACAAGGGTCAACCCCCGCAAAGCTCCCAGACCAGATGTTAACCCAGGCCGCGCTCTTAGGGAGTGTGCTGAATAACTGGCAGAGGTGTTCACCGACATATTCAACCCCTTCCTTAGTCAGTCCGTGGTCCCCGCCTCTTTAAGACATCCATCATAGTGCCAGTCCCCAAGAAACCAGTGGCCTCCTGTTTAAATGTCTACTGCAGTCGTCAGGAAACGCTTTGAATGACAAGTCAAAACACACATCTTCCCTGCCCTCTTCCGACACCTTGGACCCTCTATAGCAATGGTCACCAACCCTTTTAAGCCCAAGGTCACTTTTTAATTCCAAACGTAAGCCGAGATCTACCACCTTGATATCTTGCAAAAAACCTACATGGGTCACACGGTCAAATTTATTATTTTTGCAATTTCTTTTAAAGGATCAATTTACAAGCTTAAATATACAAAAAGAAAGGCAGTTATGCAACTTTATCTATTCAATGCACAATTTTCACATTAATATCAATTCATATTTACAGGATCTGTTCAATGCACAACATTGAGCGTCTCAGTTTAACAATATGTTCTGCAGAGGAGCTGCTACTGCAGCACAATGTTTTCTGCATAGGCATCGAGGTGTTTGTTAGAGAGGTGGAGGTGAATTGCGATTCTATGGGACAGTGATATCATCATTAAAGGAATTACACTGATACACTGCTGCTGCGGATAATACAGTGAGTGAGAGTGAATATGAAAGAAAGAACGGAGCCTGAAATTAAAAAACAGAAATCTAATTCAAAGGTGGAGGCAAAAAAAATAATCGTCAGAATTTGAGGGTACGTATTTTAATCATCCAAAACTGCAGGATTATTAAATTCAGAGACAGCTGTGATGTCCCCAATCTATACAATTTAAAAGAATTGTATTTTTTTGATGATGAAGTAGATCTTTTAAATGATAAGAGGCTCTACACAGAAAGGTCAATATTGTACAGTGTTAATCATACCACACACAGACCTGTTGGTCCGTCTCTGTAATACTGGACTCAATTCATCAGAAAGATCAGAGATCTGTAGAATCTTTATCAGTGTGATTGTGATCTTTGTGAAACACTCGTTTCCTCCTCAGCCTTCCGTCCATCATGCAGCATTACGCGTGTCACAGCAGTATTTATATATTAAAAGCAATGGAACCGATTACTTCACATATTAGTGGATCCTAACCTCCACTCTGGGATATTATTTGGAAATAGAAGGTTGAAAGTGAATAGTTTCTCTTTATTTTTTGTGAGTGATCTCCAGTGCGTCCTGTGTGCCTGATGGCACACACTGCAGCGATATTACACACACTCATGCTTGATGATACACGCACAGTGTTAGAGGATATTATTAAAAAACTATTACTGACTGGGCTCTGTAACTCTGCTGTTTAATATTATTGTTTGTTCGTATGCATGGGTTAGAGTTAGTGTGGAAGTGTGCACATTCTCCTGTCAAGTTTGTTTTTATAAATCCCCACGTGAGAAGTGGCGTACGCATATTTCAGGCCCCATTTTGTGCTTACGCAACGGTTATAAATGAAGCCCCTGGTCTGCGGAACAACCGCAGCCAGTGAGTCCAGAGTGGGGTCTGACAGTGAAGAATGGTGAGAACGACCACTCAATCGCGATCGACAGGTCGGCAACCACTGCCCTATAGTTTGTCTACAGACCTAACAGGTCCAAAAACGATGCCGTTCCTTTGGTGACCCACACAGCGCTAACCCACTTAGACAAAGGACATTACGGCTACTTTGGAAGTAGAGCGGGTTGTCCTCTCACCAGAAGGTTGGGGGTTTGATCCCCAATCTCACCCTGAAACATTTGCAATAGCATATACATACATAGTCCTATACAGTTTACAATTGTCACTACATTTGCATCCTCTAATGTTACACTTCATCTTTGAATGTATGTAGTTTATGTATATTTTTTACTCTTCTTTTTTCCGTATGTGGGCATGGAGGTGGCTCAGAGAGAACTTCCAGTTGAACCAGGGGGAGGTGATTGGCACAGCTGAGACTAGGTGGCCAATCAACTCTCCCTGGATTCAAAAGGCCAGAGGAGACGCAGCAGAGACTGGAGAGAGCTGAGCTGAGCAAGCAACCTGAAAAGGTGATGTGTGGGACAATTTATGTTTGTTTTGAATTTATGTAGCTCCAGTCAAGAAATAAAGCAAGATAAAATGTTGAGGAGTGAGTGGTTCGTCTCTGAGTGCCTTGGGGAGACCACGGTGGCAACGTCTATTGCCCCATCGAACAATAGGCTGATTCACATATTCTACCATTATTGGCAATAACTCCTCCAGTTCAATTGTCATTGCTGCTCCCTTTATTTCATTTGTGCAAATACTTTAAACATTAACACACCTTTCCATTATGTTAAAAACTGTTTCTTCCAATCAATGTTGTAAATATTGTAATTTTGTTGATGTGTTTAGCTACATGTAGTATCTATTGCACTTTCTGAGGTTTCTTTTCCCTGTTAATAGAGTTTTTTTTGGTAGTTTTTCCTTACTCTTGTTGAGGGTTGAGGACAGCGGATGTTGCACCTTATTAAGCCCTATGAGACAAATTGTGATTTGTGAATATGGGCTATACAGATACAATTTGAATGATTGGATATATAGTGCTCTTTCTACTTAGCTTTTTTTAAGTTTGATTTAATTATTGCTGTACTACTTAGCTGATCTGTTGCTTCTCATCCAACACTTTCCTTTGTACTGTTGGCCCTGGCTATCCTTTGTGTGAGGAGCCACAGAGTGAAGATATTTTTCCATATTACTATGTGACCTTGAGACATCTTCAGCAGAGGTGTGAAAATTTCTGGATTCTTAGCTGCATTGCAATGCAGACGTAGACAACTCTGCATCGATGCAGTGACAGAACAAATTCAATTCATGTTTTCCGCTACGTTCATTGTTTTAGTGGTTTTCTACTGCTGCAGTATTATAACCACCGCCGCTTCAGGATCAGGACAGATGCACATTAAAGGTCCGGTCGTCCTGAACTGTGTCGGAGTCTGCTTCCTCCTCACTCCCCCGCTGACCTGCGCTCACTTTACACTTTAACAATAAACACCTTGTACTTGATGTAACGTGACACGCACAGCAAGGGCATCAAGGTTAAAGTGACCGCAACAATCCCAATAGTATAGTACTTAATACTTACACTGCCTACATCAGTCAGCGTTGGATGAGCCTCTCCTCTACCATCCTTGTGTGAGCCTGGACATCTGCCTCTGGCCTTGAACATACAAACACATAGAATTAGTAACAATCTATTCCTTGCTTGTTGGTCAACAAGACAAGGGTGCAGCCCCTACCTGAAAATTCGGCTCGCCTGGATCCCTGCAGTGTCGTCCACTTGTATGTTTGGCTGGGCCAGCCTCGCTCTGGTCCTGTTTTAACAACCATGCACTGAGCTTGTGTTGGTTTCAGTTTATTTAGATTAATTGATAAATGAAGACAGAAACATCTTTTTTTCCCTTTCTAACTTCATCTTTCTCAAATGTTTTTGTTCTGCTGACATCTTTGACCTATAAACACCAAGTACTTCATGCTTGCTGCGTTCTTTCTGCTGTTTATTACACTTTCAACCATGACGGGAGATCCTGTGTGGGGCCATAGCCCTATTGTTTACAGTAGGGATCAGCTGTTGGCACTCTACAACACGGCGGTGCTGCCTGAGGAGAGACCCGATGTCCCCCACAAGCTGAGGAGGAGGCCGGGGAACTGTGCAGGGGCCACGCGTCGTGCGAGGAGGAGATGCTACAGACCTGTCCTCCCGTTCATCTTCATAAGGAATGGAAGATCTCTACTCAATATGATGGACGGATTCCAGATGATCCGTCGGACAGGACAGTGGAGAGCAGTAAGAGGAAAGGAGGACAGCTGGCAGTGTTTGTGAATGATAGATGGTGAAACTCTGGGCACATCACTATTAAAGAACAGCCCTGCTGTAGGGACAGATACCACACTGCCTAACTCAGGAAGTTTCCATGTTATCGCAATAGCTGCAAATGTTCCTCCCTCTGCTAACGCTGATGCAGCCTGTGATGTCCTCCACTCTGTGGTGAGCAGGCTGCAGAAACAGCTCTCACCTCTGAGGACTTCAATCATGCCTCTCGATCCTCCACTCTGCCCACTTTCTTTTTTTAATTCAACTGTGTGGGATGAACCCTGCGAAGGCCATGGGGAGGACATTGACAGCCTCACACACTGTATCATGGACTACATCAACTTCTGTGTGGATTAGCCTCCGGTTTCTAGCTCTGACCAGCTCTTTGTTGTAGTAGCAGGGGTGAAAGTAAGGCGATACCGACCAGGACTAGTCTGTACCACTAAATGCTTTAGTGCCGGTACGCAGTACAGGGAAGAGCTCCTCTTCTGCTCCTTGCACATTGGAACAATGCATGTAAGAACCACTGCTACTAAAAAGGTTTGACAAGGAGATGTTTGACAGACCCCTTGTTTGTCACCAAACACGAGGTGATTGTCATATTGTTCTACAATAAAATGGTAGGTTGGTAGAAATGGTAGAACTTGTACAGGTTATGCAATCAAGAGACACAACATATACAGATATTAATGTAAAGGAAAATGAACCACTTAAAGATACTGTACCTTTTTCAGTTGGTTATGTTTCTGTAGGACCAAGTTAATGACGTCACAGATGACAGAGATTTTCCTTTGAGAGAAACCCCACTGGAGGAACTGCTGCTTGGTTAGTATGGGCTTATAGTGGAATATATCTCTTAGTACCTAAACACACAAAACACACAATCTCAAATGAACAGACCACTAAAGGCTAGCAGATTAGTCAATGTTAATGCAAACAAACATTTTGCACATTTCTATGTTAATAGTAATATATAATAGTAATATAATAAAAGATTCATTGAGGAAGATTGTGAATGTGGAATAAGAAAATGGACAGTATATTGCAACGTGGCAGAGACCAGTCTTAAAGCAAAATAATGTAGTTTTTTTTAACATGAAGAAATAATGGTTTTAAAATAATTTTGATGGTGAACAAATATTATGGGAGAATGACATATCTGCGACTGTCACAACCAGAACTCCTGGAATTGCAATATGTAATAGTGAAACTAAATGCAACTAAATTCTGGTGTGTTGTATTTGCAACATGCTTTACAGCATACATCACACACCAACAACCAAACCCACATCTATGAGCAAAAGCTATCAGATAACTAAAAGAAAAACAAGCTCTGTATTTAAGGTAATCATGGCAGAACCAATCAGAAAGTGAGGATGGCCTTGTTGAAGGAATCGAAGAAGTGAAAAACAGAAAGCTCAAAGAGGCAAAGGGATGCGGGCTAGATGCCGACCTGGTTTATCATGTCATGGCTCAGTGCAGAGGTAGAGAGAGAGAGAGAGAAAAAAAACAGTTGTGCTAACTGTTGGGTTTCTCTACAATGTTGTGAGGACTAATTTTTCTGCATCTTTTTGAGACAGGACATAACTGAGTCCACATCAAAGATAACCCCCAGTTTCCGGGTGGTTTCACTAGAGGATAGGGCAATGCCATCCAGAGTTGCTATGTCAATATATAATGCATCACTGAGGTGTTTAGGGCCAAGTATTAGAACTTTTGTTTAGTCTGAGTTTAATTAGAAAAAATTGCAGGTCATCCAGGTTTTTATGTCCTTAAAATATGCTTGGAATTTAGTTAGCCGATTACTTTCTTCTGATTTTATACACATTGTATTACTGTTATTGTCTGCATAGCATGAAATTAATTAAGTACATTGAGCGGGGGCCGACACAGTCTCCATGGGGTTTGGGCTGTGTGATGTGTGTAGGACTACCTTGCCTCCTAGTTCCAAATCTGGTTGTCATTTTGGTTATATTTTTGGGATAAGACCAGGTTTCCTCCAGAGATTTTTCTAATGTCCCTTAGAATATCATCTTTGACAGTCTTTAACGTCATGGGTAACTTGTACGAAGCTCAGCTAGGGCTTTTGGAACTTTAGTCAGCTCTAGTTCCAGTTCAATAATACTTGTTGTTATTAACAGGAGATTTTTTTGACAAAAAAATAAAAAATAATCCAAGAATGACTTCCTCAAACCATTATTTGATAAAACACCATACATACTAAATTAAACCATTTCCCAAATTTCCTTAAAGTGTTGTTACTCAGATAACACTTCCTTGGTCTAGAGCACCTTGCAAAGAGGATGAATTGCTTGCGTTATGCACGTTGTAACAAATGTTCTTCTGAACTTGATACAACTCAGTCTATAGTTGTCCTATAGGAGTCCCAATTCCTTCTGGCAACTTATCACAGCTAAACACACCTCACAACAAATAAAACGATGCAGTCATATCTCTGTAAAATCCTGTAACATTACTTTAAAGGGGACATAGCATGCAAATTCCACTTTGTTAGTGCTTCTACAGGTTAATGTGGGTATCTGGCATGTCTACCAACCCAAAAACTCTGGGGAAAAAACACTTGCGCGTTTTGTTATAGTTCCTCTAAGTCAGAAACGTCATGCTTGAGCGACTCGATTGCGCTTCCTGGGTATTGTGTCGTAACAAGGAACTGGAAGTCTCCCTACATGGTCTTGGCCCACCCCCCGTCCCCCCACACTCGTTACTTCCGGGTTTACACCGGAGGCTGCGAGGCAGCGCAGCGCCGTTCCCAAGCACGCAGCCGGGCTGTTCACACGGGGCGAGCATTTCTCCGCTGGTCAGCTCGCGATTCACTCACATGTGGCATTTGTCTGGATCGTTGGGACCGGGAGGCTGCAGCAGCTGCTCGGGAGCGACCGCTCGCTCTCCCGTGCGTGAGCTGGAATTTGTCCAGCGCCACACAGCCAGCAGTGTGGAGGACTTCCGCAGTGTTCAGCGCTACTGTAACCCCGACCCGACATTCAACGGGTACAACAACAAGCGGAGAAAGCAGAATCGCGGGCTGACCTTATATATACAGTCTATGATGGGGCTGACCAGCGCGGAGAAATGCTCGTCCCGTGTGAACAGCCAGGCGGCTGGCGGCAGGCTGAGCTGCGCTGCTTCGCACGGTCTTCCACACTGCCAGCTGTGTGGAAGACTTCCGCAGTGTTCAGCTCTACTGTACGCCGGGTTACAGTAGTTACGCCGGGTTACAGTAGTTACGCCGGGGTACAGTAGTTACGCCAGGTTACAGTAGTTCCACCGGGTTACAGTAGTTACGCCGGGGTACACCGGACGCGGAAGCGCAGCTGCGAGGCAGCGCAGCGCCGTTCTCCAGCACGCAGCCGCCTGGCTGTTCACCGGGGCGAGCATTTCTCCGCTGGTCAGCCCCATAGACTGTATATATAAGGTCAGCCCGCGATTCTGCTTTCTCCGCTTGTTGTTGTACCCGTTGAATGTCGGGGTTCGGGGTAAATGATAGTCTTCATAGCCCCCACCTCTCTTTCTCTCTCTGTCTGTCTGCTTGTGTGCTTGTAGTGGATGGGCAGAGGGGGACATTTAATTATGTGATTGGGAAAATTAAAACTCCAGTACAACAGAAGGGGAATACAAAGTATGGGATGCATATTTGATGATTTATATCATATAAAATATGTAATTTATATCGTTTAAAATCATGGGGGAGGGGAGCTGGCTCATTAGCATTTAAAGGAACAGGCACTCAAAACAGGTCACTCTGTGGAGGGCTGTTTTATACAGGGTAAAAAGGGTGCTGTTTTAAATGATCCTTGTGGTATTTTGACCAAAGTATGTTACAGACATTTCATTAAGACCCCAAGGAACCATATCAACTTGTGGTAAAATGGGCATGCTATGTCCCCTTTAACTTGTCAGACAACATGGTTCTTTGGCTTCTAAGATTGCCGTTTCCTTTCCAGCCTTGTAAATAAATGCATGTGTGTAACACTTTGTCTGGTGGAGCTCAAACCTCAACTCGCCTTTACTACACGGATAATTGCACCGAACTATAATAAGTTTCAGCCACATTTTATAGATTAAAAGAATTGCACTTAGACTTACAAAAAAGTATTATATTTAATATTCCAGTAAATGACTGAAGCATGTTGTTTATTATTCTCCCCTAATCTATTGTTGTTTACACGGAAGGAGCATATATCAGTTTAGAGTGATGTGTGATGTCATCAGTATGCGCGCATATATACGACAGAGTAATGTTGCTGTTGATATGTGTGTATGGATGTTGTGAGTAGCAGCTGCTTCCATAGAAAACTTTCAAAAAAAGATATGCTGCATCGGGGATAATTTAGTTCTCAAACAGAAGACAGAGTCTTGTCTGCTTTATGAGTGCAACAATAACAATGTGAAGTACACATCCCACCTGTAGGGGGACCCAGAGTGTACCCGGGTGCAAATTCTACATTGTTTTGCTTTAATCCACTTGTGAAAACACAGTGCTCAAAACGTGTGTATATGTTGTTGTACCTTGTAAAGCTTGTCCGTGAATCGGAGGTCCGTTTTGCCAGTGAGCTCCAGTCCAGCTGACATTAGTTGCTCAGCAAGAGGTGGAGAGAAGGATGTCAGGGTAAAGCTCACTATTGGAAGAAAAGCTGAGGGATCTCCTTTTGACAGACTGGTGGAGAAACAAATAATGTTATTGATTAGATTAATAATAATTAAATGAAAGCCTGCAAAGAAGACTGTTAGCTGCAAAAGGTGCAAAGCTGATCTCGCATCACCACAAGTTTACTGTGGTATGCTCCTTAAAGTTGTTTACGATCCGCTATTAATGAAGTAGTCGTCCCCTTTGCTCAAAGCTCCAACATGCTTTTTCTTCAGGTGCATATTACAGTGATGTTTTCTTTGAAGGCTTAAATGTTATCTATCCCCACTTTTGTAATTATTGTTGCTGCAACGAGGAGAGAAAGTAATGAAACAAAGACACAACATTTTCTGATGGTTTTTTAGTTTCACCGCAGTTACATTCTAAAGCACAAAAACAACCTGCAGGAAGATGTAGAATTGCCAGGTTACACAGACATGAATGCAGCCCAGTGCAGCTTTTCTGCTGTGGCCATAATTTAATGGAAACAAGCAGGATCAGCTTCCTGCTTAGGGCAACCTATGACGTCCTTCCCTCACCCAAAAACCTACAACAGTGGCTGAACGTAGATCCATCCTGCCCACTATGCTCAACTCCAGCTACCCTCAGGCACATCCTCACTGGTTGTAAAATAAGTCTCTCCCAAGGTAGGCATACGCGGATACACAACTAGGTACTCGAATGCCTTGCAGCAAGAATAGATACAAAATGAACTGCTACCAATGCCTTGACATCAAAAACATCAAACGCAGTCCAAAAGGACAACTTTTGTCTGTGAGGGGGAACAGGGACAGAAAGGGCCTCCTCCACTGACCAGGAATGGTCAGGTGGAGAAAGCCTGAGACTTGGAGATGTTGGTGGACGTGGGCCAGCGGCTGCCGCCAATGGCTCTGAATCAGGAGGAAAGATCCCAAATGGGCCCCAAGATGCTAGGGACATGCACCCAGGTCTGATCAACCTGCGGTGGGCCTGCCTTAGAAGAGGTTGTCTTGTGATAAAAAGCTGAAACACCTGATGACACTAAGGTACACAACTGAAGACATGTCCCTAACATCCACTGGTGGTCACTAACATCAGATTACATCAACTGGCGGTAGGCAATAATTAGTGCAGCAGAACGTACATTACGTATTCTCCATCTTGTCCCATGTTCAAAAAGGGAAAGTGTTTAGTTTAAAAAGGCATATAGGTAATGATGTCTGATCTACTGAGCGGGCCACATGGCTTTCATAGTAGTGCCATACAAGGCAGTCAGATTTACCTTTAGCCTCAGCGTACCCTCAAGTTCAGCCTGTAGGGGCAACGCATCATCGTAATCGATGATACGTCGACTCGCGGAACGTGCATTGACGCGTCGTAAGGAAGGTGGCTGCGCACAGTCAAAGCACGGACTCAGCCAGAAGCTGCTCTATACGGACTCAGACACTGTTATTAGATTGTGAAGGAGCATTTCTATTTTAACCTGCGCATTTACGGTCGTCTTATTTTAACCTGCGCAGCTTTTTCCGTCTTTACGGTACTAAAGCCTGCAGGCACACAGTGGTGTTTCCTTCTCTCACTGAACCAGAGAAAGTGGGAACAAAGAGGAAAGTTAAAGCTGTTTACTTGTTACTGTTTGTTGAGATTGTTTATGTGTAATGTAGTTATATATTAAGAAAAAAGAAGAAAAGGGGAAACTCAAATGATATTATTTTTTCAAAAATAGAGAATTTTATTTTAAGATGACTTTTTCAAAAGCTCTTTATTTTGTTATTAAATGCAAACCTTATTTAAGTTGAACCGAGAAAAGAACGTTTATTTTATTATTTGAGTACCCTCCAGTTCATTGTGAAAATTATTATTAAACATTGTTGAAATACTAACTTACTTTATTTTATTTGTTAGTTTGTCTGACTTAATACAGACATTAATACAACTACTAGGCTACTTCAAGATTATTTTTTTGATAGACTGCTGAACTTGAATTTACACAGTGTTTTGATATTCCTCCTGAAAGTTACTTGAATTTTACTTTGGTTATCATTTATTTTGTTGTTGGACAGCTTAATGTAGATTGATATATTCCTTTTACTTGAATGGAACAAGCTCTTGCACAAATTTTATTTTGGAGAGATATGGGAGTGTAAAAGGCAGATTAGCAGTTCAGACTGGGCTTTTTTTGTTTTTTGTTGGAAAAATGCCCTTGCAATCCATACTTTGTTTGTTGTCAGATTTGTTTGTATGTAAGAGAAGATTATTAGTTAAATATAAATGACACAAGTTTGATCCCAGTCTTCCTCATCTGCTTGCCGAAGTGTCCTTGGGCAAGATGCTGAACCCTGAATGGCCCCTCATAGAAAACACAAGTGCTGCTAATAGATGCACTGTATGAATGTGGTTGTGAATGGATGAATGGCAAACTGTAATGTAAAGCGTTTTGGGTGGTCATCAAGACTAGAAAAGCTCTATATTAAAACCCATTTACCATTTAATCAATTATCAAAGTAGTTATTTGTTGCCGCCCTTATTTATAACATTACTTTTCTGGTCTTAATGACCATTCGAAATTGCTTTACAGTACAGTTTTGCCATTCATGCATTTCACACACACATTCATACAGTGCATCTTTGGCTCATGCATCATTGCTGAGGTATCATTACTTGCCTGAAGTGGCGTCAAATTGCTTACAAATTTGTTGACCAGCAGTTAGTGATGAGTGGATGGTCACGCACATGCAATGTAATAATGCTTTTTTTTTTTTTGCAAAACTACATTATTTCTTGGTGGTTATGAATTTCTAAGAGGCAGTGGTCATTCTTTATGTCTACTCATTCTGAGCCCTTGATGCTCTAATTGTGTCTGCTGCAATAGTGGCTTTGCTAGACATTGTCTATGTCTGTCCTGTCACAGGTTCAGCTACTACGAGCATATCCTGCTGGTCCATCACAAGTGATCGGTGATGACTTGACATAGAATTACAGAGACGGAAAATATAATGTTTATTGTTTTTGGTGTAAAAAAAAAAAAAATGAACCCTCTAAACGTACACTGACATGTCTACAGAGGTCACATTACTTCTGCTTATTCATCTAACTTCTTTATTAACATTATGCTAGGCTAGTTCAGCTGACTCAGTGAACTCTTTTAAGTCCCTTCTTAAAAACACAATTTTATCGGTGAGCCTTTCCTGATTTTACCTGAGTCTTAACTTTCTTTATAACTGACTTCTTTATAACTTTTACTGAGCATCTTACACGGCACTTGTATTTATACACTAATGTATTTTACCTGTTTCTTCTAAACCTGATGCTTTATGACCTGTCTTTTTATGCTGTCTTTGTAAAGCACTTTGTAACATATGTTTTGAAAAGTGCTCTATAAATAAAGATTATTATATTATTATAGTTGAAAATAAATTCGTGGTGTTAGAGCCTCTAGCACTGTCGATCGTTATTGGTAGATGTAAATGGGACTTTTAACAAGATACAGCTGAGTAGAGAAGTGGCATTACAGTTAGTTTAATGGCTTACCCATTGTAGTCCACATATCCTGGATACCTTATCACCCGCAGGAGACTTTCCAGTTTACGAAGACAACCTTGGACATCTCCAGTAGACAGCATCTTTAACTCGGATCTGAGATAGAGGCAGCAGCCTCATTAACCGCTTGTTTCACAGTAATATTAACACACAGTACGCGTCGGTTGCCTCTGACACGGATACTTTTCGTGGCTCCTTTTCTTTCTGCCGGGGGATCAACGACAACGAGTGGGATTGGCTGGTGAGTTCTTCTTCTGCTGTTGCTACTTCTTCGTCTTTGTAGTTGAGAGCGTTTAGACTGCCCCCTAAAGGATGAAAAATGTACCTATCAGTATATACTGTTGAGTGCGTGTGTGTGCGTGTGTGTGTGTGTGTGTGTGTGTGTGTGTGTGTGTGTGTGTGTGTGTGTGTGTGTGTGTGTGTGTGTGTGTGTGTGTGTGTGTGTGTGTGTATGTGTGTCTGTGTGTGTGTGTGTGTGTGTGTGTGTGCGCGCGCGTGAGAATCTTTATCAGAGAAGACAAACGTATTTGAGGGGTTTGAAGACCCTTGCCCTCCTCAGAGACCCTCTAACAATCCGCACAGAGCTCCACGGGATCCTCCAAGAACAGTGATGTCACGTTTCAAAGGAATCGATTGTTCAGTGGGCCGTGCTTTTATACTGCTTGATTTCTTATCTCCAACTTGGCCTGCTCTGGAGCAGGTTAGCATTACTAACCATGGTGATAAGACGTGAACAAGCTTCATCGGATCGGAATACCCGTTCGTACAATGAAGTTACCCCAATAAGCACAAATCTGGTTTCATAGTACAGGGCCCTGGAATCTAAGCCCTGCCTAGCCTCATGCTCCTCTCCGCCTTCCTCATAATGGAGCTTGGTCATGAGTGATGGAAAAATCATCTAGAAATACGAAGAACAATCCAATTATATACAACACGGTCACAGTGTGGCAGGTAAACATCAATCTCTGTAAACATCAGGGTAGAGGAGGTTACGCCTCATTTCTGACCCCTATCACAAGGAGCCAGGAGTGCCCTCCAGGTCTCCTTCACAATATTTTTGATGTGTGGCAAGACAATGGGGCACGAGTGATTGGAGAATGGTAGCTTGATAACACACTAATGACCATCCAACAGCTATACCGTATCCCTAAAGAACACTTTTTTGGTTTCACTTTTAGTTTATTCGCTATTTTGTTAAATCTAAGAATCCTAGCTCCCCCAGTTACAGATATGTATAATGTTGTAGAGAGGTTCCTTATTGATCGAAAAGGTATTACCCATTAAATTTCCGCTTTTTATGCAATGCTCTACTCTGTCAGCCCAGGTGATGTCACAAGCATTGCACAGAAGTGGAAGAGAGACCTTGACACTGTGTTTCTTGAGGATGATTGGCAGGAAGCTGTTAAAGTGTTTAGATCCACCTTTGCATGTAATAGGCGAGACACTGTACAAAATACAACACCGCCTGCATTTAACCCCTTACATCAGGGGTCTTCAATGTTTTTCAGGCCAAGGACCCCCAAACTGATGGAGAGATGGAGCAGGGACCCTCTACTATATACAGTATATTGTATAAAATTGTGTTTTATATTAAACTGGGCCTAGTGCCATGTATAAACATAGCTACCCTGTTATTGTGCATTCAATACTAAGCTATTCAAATAATACACAGGTTCATATGTTCATGTTTTTGTGCAAGGTATAGGAGCTGCAGTGTGTGCATTGCTGACTGAAAGATTTTCTGCCTCCATTTATCCGTTCGCTACAATATGTTGGATTCATGTTAATGTGTATTTAAAGACATTTAAATTTGTGGGAAAAAAATTGGTTGGAAAAAAATTGTCTAATCAACCAAAAATGTTGCGAACCCCCCCTGCAGTACCTCCGCGGACCCCCTAGGGATCGCGGACCCCCTGTTGAAGACCTCTGCCTTACATAATAAACAAGATGGACCATAAGGTTGTGTTATAAGTGTCAAAGAGAGATCGGATCCTATTATCATTACTTTTGGCAATGTAAATTGACTAAAAGATTCTATAGTACATTCCCTCAAGAACTGAAATAAGGGTTAAAAAAGACCCAGGCCTTTTCATTCTTGGCCTTCCCTCAGAGGAGGTGGCTCTGACCCATTTACGATTCAATCTATGCGACAAATTACTATTTTTGACAAGAAAATGTAATTTTATTAATTGGACCAAGGATAAGCCACCTAGTGCCACATTGTGGCACAGGGAGATATTCAGGGTCCTCCCTCATGAAAGAATCAGTGCAGTTCTGAAGGGTAATGAGAGTCTTTTAGTGAATGGTCTCACCAATTTGACTACCTACCTTGGGAATTGACATGTTTGTGTTGGAAGGCCAACACCCCCTGCGATTGCCACACTCATCTGGA
Source organism: Hippoglossus stenolepis (assembly GCF_022539355.2). Taxonomy (NCBI): domain Eukaryota; kingdom Metazoa; phylum Chordata; class Actinopteri; order Pleuronectiformes; family Pleuronectidae; genus Hippoglossus; species Hippoglossus stenolepis. The sequence goes on along the minus strand of NC_061484.1, from coordinate 950,131 downwards.
ATAGATTCATGAGTGTTTTTCTCCTCTATTTCAATGGTTAAAATGACCTTGTTGCAATGTTTTAACTCAACTTAATTTGATTCTCTGTATCATTCTATACTATTGTGAAATGTCAAATGTGATGTGACTGCCATTCATGGCTATGAAATAGACAATATGAAGGGGAGCTTTTGTTTGTAATATCACGGTGAGGAAGGGGGACGGACAGCTGGATTTTTCTTTGTTGTGAAAAAATGGATGGCATTGTTTTTCTTTTTTAAATGTATTTGCCTATTTTTTTACTTGCTTTTTTCCTCATCTGCCTGTGTATTGTATTGTTATGATGGCATAATGTAAAACCTTTGTTTAAAATTATATAATTTGATCTAGATATGTGTTAAGAAAGTGAAATTAGAAAAGCACAGATATTAAAAATATATAATAAAGAAGGTATAACAGCTTTGTTCTTTGATGTTGAGAAGGTATATGACATGATTGAATGAACTAACGAAATTTATTCAGTGTATAGTGTAGACTTAAAAACGTACTGATCCACACTCCAGTTCACAAGGTGGCGGTAATGCACCTAAAAGTTGTTTGCCAACCGCCATAAAAAAAAAAAAGCAGCAGCAGCAGAAGAAGAAGAAGTGGTGATACAGGTCTGACACAGGCACATGTGACAATTGTTATCAGCAGGAAACAGTGGCGCATGTATTTTTAGTCTGTCCACAATACCATCGACAAAGACAAAACACTTTAAAAGTCACTCCAAAGAAACCGTTTAACATAAAGTCTAAGAGAAATCCCACAGAGGGACTCAGGTGATGCAGGGTATACAGGTCGATATTCAGGTTTCTAAAAAACACAGGACTCTATAACAGAATTTAGGTAAATATCCATTTTGACTCACACTCCTTTCCAGATGGTGGCGGTAATGCACCGATAAGTTGTTTGCCAACCTCCAATAAACATCAGAAAAAGAGGAAGAAGAAGAAGAGAAAACAACAACAACATGTGATAACCTAGCAGCACTGTAGTACAGTATGGAGAAAAGTAATAACTTCTCTATCTTTATTTGGACTAGGCTCAGTGAAATGACACCTGGGTACGCCTGGTAGCAGGGAATCATATTTCCTGCCGTCCTTGTGTGCAGGTCGGGGTGTCACAGGAACCACTGTACTCAGGTAGGTGGCTGTATCGTCCTACCATGCATGCAAACATGCTAGTAACAGAAACATACATTGTGTCGTTTAAAGCGCAGCACAGCAACAGAGCGTGGGTCGCCTGACTTCGTCAAGTTAAACTAGCGCAGACAGCTAACTAAGCGACTTGTGAAAACATGGTGAGTGAAAACCAATTCAACCAGCGAAGTGCCATTTTGAACGCTGTCGTGTTGTGTGCGACCAACAGTATTTCAGGGAAGGCGGGACTACAGGTCGCACTACCTTGCTGGCTGGAAGTTCCAACAGTGTAATGTGACAGTGTGATGAACTTGTTTATGAAACACACTTGACGATAGTCGGCCTGAGAGAAACAGCCAGAGAGTTACCGCAGGTTTCTGTTGGTTCTATTGCGTTGACTGGACACACACACACGTGGATTTAACCTGCGAAGATGATTTAAAGCCCTGACCATGCTGTAAGAAGATGCTGTCACTTTTGTATCAGCAGGGGTAGGTTGTGTGCAAGTACTTCAGTTGTCTGTATTAAATGTCGAACAAAGTCCCATTTTAGTGCTGTCTGTCATATAACCGCAAACACCGGGATAGGAAACTAGACTTCAGAATACTGAATCAATAAGTGTAAGCATTTAAAGCCAGCCTGTCTTCTCATTCTAAATCAAGTCCACTTGATCCCACTGACTTCTTGACTACTGAAAATCGTTCAGGTAAATGTAAGAGGACCGTGGTGGACATTAGTGGGCCAAATGTAATCCGAGTTTTATAACGTCTTCATTTCATTAATGTCTTAGTGAGTCTCATCTCTAGCACAAGAACCCAATTAGTAGGCAAAGTTTGTATAAAACCTGTGGTGAATTGGTGAGTTCACAATTGCAGTGTGAACAATATGATGCAAAACAATTCCTTTATTTTCATCCCGGTGGTTAGTCTGTGTTGTTTAAAGCACAGTGGGCATATAATATGATTACGCACATGTCAATATACAAGACTTATTTGTGATTGTTTTCAGATACAGTGGTACTTCTTTTATGAACTGACGTTTCACTCTGTGTTATAGATTTGCATTCTTTATCAGGTTGCTTGTAATGAAAGATCATAGCTACTAGTATCCTGTGCATTCTTGTATAATGTGATCGTATTACTTGTTTTCCTGTCCTATTACTAACTCACAGATACACTGAGGAGATGTTTTCTTATGGGAAATCTTTAATAGTTTATTCAGGGTAGTAAAGTATTTTACATGTACAAGCATGTAAATATCATAGACGGCTGCTTATAAACCATGACTACTACAGTACTGCTGTACCAGCATTTGCCTCATAGCATACCCTTTCATCACGAGCAGTACATTGCTGTGAGATATAAAGGAGAACAAGTTAAAGCACTAATTACTACCACTAATTACCATGATGGTCAGACTTGGTAGTAATAAGGCATTTTATATTATTATTATTATATAGTGTATCTCATCATCTAAGTTCATTGTGTGCACTGTGTTGCTGTTCTGCCATTAAGATGGGTCAGGCATTGTGGAGGCTGCCTCCCAGACAACAGCAGCAGCTTCAAGAAGAGCTAGCTGACCGACTGGCTGAACAAGGAGGAGGAAGACGAGAGCAAGGTAATCCTTACAATTTTTCAACATCAGATTTAGTTTAGGATTCTATAGTTTTTAGGTGACCGCTGTTATCAGAAATATTTGATTTTAATGCTTTTAGTTTCAGACAAAATATGATTCTTGTTAGAGAGAAGGAAAAAGCAGGTTTGGAATTTCAGTCCTTAATAAACATTCAACTTATTGTCATTATAGGAAGTGATGCCTTAAATCAGATGGCAAATTTGCGATTGACTTATAAATGCCAAAGATCATTTTACTCAGTTATGACAGATCTAAGGATGTTCAAATTCATACATTTGAGAAGTGTAATTTTTTTATAAGGTTCATTATAAAACTGTGGCATGACAAATAAGAATATGTCGGGCCACCACAATCTAGATATTTTATTGGAAACACTGCAAAGGTCAAAAGCTAAATTTACTGCCAATATTAAGAGTAATCAGATTAGCAATGTAGATGGAAACACATTTTTATTTATCAATGTTGTGTTGATAAGAAGAAGTTTACACCCACTTCTATTACAAGTTATGCTGATGATCTCTATGTGATTTCAATGCATGGATAACATGTAGCTATATTTCATCAGAACTTTATTTCTTACTTATAAAGTATGAGTTATTAATAGGGTTAGGGTTTCAGATTTTTCCTGAGAAGTCTACAAATTAACTTTTAAATTCATAATATATATATATATACACACAATACTGTAGCCATAAATAAGAACCAAAGAATAAGTGAATGAACTGCATTAACAGGATATAGCACTTTTATAGTCCAAACAACTAATCAAATACATAATATTCTCTGCTACCGGATTCTGGAAAAAAATGAGAATCACAATTTTCCTTCTTAGAATTGAGACCACAATTATTACCCAATATTTTTTTAATAGAAATGTTAGAGGTTGACCGAATAATCATAGTTTTGAGCAGGAAAAAGCAGAAAGCCATTTAATCAGCTGATACCCCCACCAACCTATAAGCTAAGTTTGGAGAAAATTCTATCAATCCTAAAAACTGATACAATCCCTCATAATACTGTTATTTTCTATATCGGGGATAGCATATTTATATACTTATGGAATTGGAAAACAGCTTTAAAATGATATGAGAAATATTTCTCTGTGACCTATATTAGAGGAGATATGACCCCAAAAGTTAAAAGATATTACTATATATATTACAAGGAGTTCCATAACATAATAATAGCTATGTAAATCATGGTTTGGAGAATCTAGTAGGACAACAAAATACTGTTTCTAGAGCAGGAGACACGAGTCAGTATCTCCTCTCTGCTGCTGTGACACTGTCTGAAGGAACCACTGGTAGAGAGGGAAAGGGGAGGGGTTGATTTGCCTCAGACAGTAGATAACCTTATGGAGTTTAACCAGATTCATGACAAACTAAGACAATCATTGAGACTACATACAGACAGCTTTCCTTTTAGTGTCTTATAATAATTCGCTATTAGCTGAACCGCCAAGGCGGTGCTTGTGAAAAACATTTCTCCTGCAGACTGTGTACCAAACAGATGAAACTACCACATTGCCACAATTGGTTTGATCAAGCTCTTAATTGGCCTTTTACTTTTTATTGCAGAAAAACAAGCAAGCATATTTTTTAAAGGAAGTTAATGCATCTCCTGTTCGCTCCACGTGTGAGTGCACAAGCGTGAGTCAAGTCGCGTGTCAGCTTGTGCACACGCGTGTACATATGCAGGCTCGTCACAATCGTACAGAGAGTCAGAGCAAACAAAAATCTGTCAGGAAATAATAAATAATAAACGTAATATAACAGATATGTGTTACTTTTCTATTGTAGTTTTGTTATATTGTTAACATGTCATCTTGATGAATGTCACTTTTATCTTTTGCTGTAATTGAAATTTCTAGCAGTTATTGGAGTTTCTTCTCACATCATATTAAATACTTTACTCATGGTTCTGATGATGTTGCTTTTTTATGACTCTGCCTCGACATGAATGATTGTGGCTGGACTTGTGAACTGAGCCAGTCTTTTTTTAATACCCAGGTTAATAACCAGGTTATGAGGATGGCCAATGTTAGGCTTTGTGAAGCCAGATAACTAAAAGATATCCTGGGTGTGTTGAACTTGCTTCATGCTACAGGCCCCTAGTCAGTAGCCACAATGTCAGCTGGGATAACAAGAAAATGATTATTCTTATTTTCTTTTAAGGAGAGGATGGAGGTCCCCAGAGGAGAGCTCCTCCACACTGTTACGGCCCTGACATCTACCATCTGCTGAGGACATGCAGGGGAGGTATGAGCACACAAATGCACGCTAAGGGCATAGCTACTGTCTGTATCTGCACTCCACTCTCTTTAATTATCAAGTTTGTCTAAATGTACATTAATCTGACATCATTATTATTATTATTTTTATTAGCCAATCCCAGCTGACATTGGGCACCCAGACAGGTCGCCAGTCCATCATAGGGCTAACATACAGAGACACACAATCACTCACTCTCGCATTCACACTGACAGTCAATTTAGAGTCTCCAATAAACCTAACCTCAATCTGAGTGTTTTTGGACTGTGGGAAGAAGCCAGATTACCTGGCAAACAGGAGAAGAACATAAAGACTCCACACAGAAAGACGAACTGGGAACCTTCTTGCTGTGAGGTTTTAGTGCTACTGCTAAATACCACAATTCAATTCTTTGTGTTTCTGGAAACACAAAAATTCTAGAACGAATCAAACAAACACAAAATAATCCATTCAGAACTGGTTGGGTCCTAATAACACCTGAAAAGTGTTGGAGTGTATTGTTAGAGTGCAGGCCAGCGGGGGAGTAGGGAGGGAGGATAACCAAGGCAAACAAGAGTAATGTGCACCTGTCCTTATCCACCGCTGTGAAATTGTTGAACACTCAGTTGGGAGAATGTAACAAAATGCTTATATTAAGGCATATTCCAATTAACAATATTTAAAGGGTTAGTTCACCGAAAAATGAAAATTCACTCATCTACTCACCACTATGCCGATGGAGGGGTGGGTGAAGTGTTTGAGTCCACAAAACACTTTAGGAGTCTAAGGGGTAAACAGTGTTGTAGCCAAATTAAATTACAATATACATTATGGGAAAAAAAATCTAAATGTATGTTTTTGTCTCCTCTTTTTTGGGGTTCCGCAGCTCATGAGCAGCGTGGTTTTATAGATTTGGAGATGCTGCCACCTGAATTAGGCATCACCATACTGTCATATTTGAATGCTACTGATCTGTGCCTGGCTGGCTGTGTGTGGCAGGGCCTGGGAAAAGACGAGTATCTATGGCAGGGGTAAGGAGCATCATCTCTAGTTTCTGTCATCTCTTTTGGTGATTAAAGTTATGATGTAGTGATTTCAGTCCAATTCTCAGCAGTGACAACAGTTGTTTGTGTGATTGTCTATGATCTGTCATACTAAATGAATGCTGAAAGATACTTAGACTTAGAAGTGACAAAGTTCAAGGCATTGAAAACAAATGACATGTTTTAGCCATGTGCTTACTATACAATTGTTTCTGACAGCTACTGTCCTTGTCAGTTTTCTCAGAACTTTCCAGACAAACCATATTTCCCCAAATGTGTAAAATAAAGCTCTACTGTTTACTTTCATCTGTTCCATAATGCATGTCTTGATCCATTAGACTTTGTAAGTCCACATGGGGACACTGCTCCATATACAACAGAAGACTACCTGCTGGTTACTCTTACAGAAGACTATACCTACAACTAGATGAAGGCAGCCTAACATTCAATGCCAACCCACAGGAGGTAACGCATGCTTGAGTGTTTGTGTGTGTAACAACAATCATGATAGTGTTTAATCATATTATAAGTTATTTATCTGTTGTGTCACTAACCTGTTAGTTTAAGATAAATATCTACACTAAGAAGGTGTGTGTGTGTGTGTGTGTGTGTGTGTGTGTGTGTGTGTGTGTGTGTGTGTGTGTGTGTGTGTGTGGTGGTGTGGTGTGGCGTGTGGCGTGGTGTGGTGTGTAGGGTATCAGTTATTTTATGTCTAAAGGTATACTACGTGACCATCCAACCGAGCTGGCTAAGTTCATCTTCTACACCAGACGGCTCAACTGGAAGATGCTAAGAAATTATCTGGATGAGAGGTTAAAACATGCACACACAGACCAGGGGCCTCACCATTAGACCCCAACTGTTATAATAAGTAGTTTTGTTAGTGTATCTGCCATGACATTAAAGATACATTTATTGGTGCCCTTTTCTAGACAAAATTGAAAATGGTTGCCTCTATTTTTCCATTGGGAATTAATTTGTGTTTATGTGCAGGCGGGATGTCCTGGACGAGTTGGTGACCCTCCATAATTTCAGTAACCAGTTCCTCCCCAATGCTCTGCGGGATTTCTTCAGACACATCCATGCACCAGAGGAAAGAGGAGAATATCTGGAAACTCTCATCACGAAGTTCAGCCACAGATTTTGTACCTGTAATCCAGTTCTTGTCCGAGAACTGGGCCTCAGCCCTGGTTAGTACTTCAACACAGTACATACAGTACTGAAAACACATTGAATATTATTACACATTTTTGTAGTTGTTGTGAGCATAATGAAACACTTATCCAGTAGGTCTAACTATCTACCTTTTGATGAAACATCGAGAAAGTTCTGACGTTTTCCTTAGATGGTTGACTTGGCTAAGAAAGAACTCAAACATGCATATTCTCCTGTATAAAAATAACTGAGGAAAAAAAATTACAGAATGGGAAATCAGGATGACAAGATTTTAGGTGGATTGGAAACATAATTGAAGAATATGATCCAGCTTGTTGCGAGCAACTTTGAGGTGTCAACTAAATAATTCGGCCATAACAACCTCCCCATCATGATGACACGCACAGAGAATATTTGAAACTGAAGCACATCATTTACATAGAAAATAGGAAGAGACCAAAACCCTACACATAAACGGACAGATACAGGAACATAATCCACATTCACACAAAAACAAAATGCGTTATTTTAAGAACGCCAGTAGAGAATCTCGTCAAAGTTGGCACAAATGTATACTTAGACTCACAGACAAACTGATTAGATTTGGGTAGTCAAAGGTCAAGGTCACAGTGATCTCACAGGCATATTTGATAACACAGAAATCTCTGGAGCACTCCAGTTGAGAGGCAGGACTTAACTTATTAATTCCACTGCTGAGATCATGTATTTTTGTTAACAGCACATCGACAACAGTCTTGGTCCTTATTACCAAAAGCTCTATTGACATCTTCTTCGATGACTCAACTTTTTCATCCTGAGATGTTTTTGTTTTTTTTCCGAAGGATCTCCGGAGTTCAGTGCATGTCTGAATGCAGCTTTGGACTCAAAGATTAGATTTCAGTGGTCACCTCATATGAGTCCGGGAACAAATGTATGCATCTCAGACCTGCAATAAAACTGCAGGGCGATAATTTTAGTTTGAAAATTATTTGCATGCCCATTATTGCTTCTAGGTTGGTATTGTAGAGGCCTTTGTCCGCAGTGAAACGCCTGAACAAGCAAACATGTACCTTTTTCTTTCCTTCCCCTAATATGTAAACAGCAAAATTGCAAATTTTAGACAACATCTGGGAGACAGTCCATCTTATTTCACTGTGGGGATGTTATGTGACAAAACCAGCAAGTTAATGAACAGCTCCATGATAGGCTGTATCAACACCTACAATGCATGATTATAGGAAAAGCGACACAGTGTGTAACTTTCACATTCCTATCCTACAATTTCTTGCTTCTCATCTGCCAAAATACATGAAGAAACAAGATATATATGCAATAAGCTAAAATCATCCTATAGTTTACAACTCTGGGCACAATTTGTATAAAGTGACAGTTTGCCCTGAAGGTGGTGCTAGAGGAATACTGTTGATGTTTTGTCTAAAATAAAAGAGTCTTTATCTTCTGGACAACAAACACATTCAGTCAGTTTAAGACAGTTTGGTTGGATTTTAATAAATCTGGTGTAATCTTTGAAAGTTTGGCTGGAGGGTGATGCTTCTTTTAGGGGATCATGTCCTCTTTGGAAAATATATATGCAATTCATCCTGACCTTAACCAGTAATCACCATTCTTAAACCCTGCAGCTTGAAGACCAGTAGGTGATGTGACAGTAGAAGGGTTTTAAAGTTACCACACTTCAAATCCATTTTCCCAACCACAGAATGAGGGAAACCATCAAGGTTTTATTTCCCAAGTAATCCTGGGCTTCAGTATTGTCAATGGACCATCCATTTATCAACTGAGGGCTTTGCCAGTGTCAGCAGACCATAAAGAAACAATCTCTAACTCTGTTGCTCTTCAGTCCTAGAACCTACTTCTACGATTAGTAGCACTAGTAGGATTAGAGTAATTGTTCCAGGCCCATGGCTACAGATGTATGGATAGCTGCTTTCCAAAGGCAGATAATTTACTGTTACTCTGCCTCTCCATAGTAGCACTATACACATTTGTCTGTTTAATTTATCATATTTTAGGTTTACTTTACACATAAGATTTACAAGTCGTATTGAGAGAGTGCTAATGTTTTCTTTACTGACCTTTTTCTCTCTTTACAGTGGTTCCTTTTCAGTAATATTTTGGTTAAAAGAGGATTAGAGGTTAGAGATTCCAAGCATTGTCCTGTAGTGTTAACATCCCCGCTCACATTAGACTCTTTACTTGTTCTCCTTAGTGCCACATATAGCTTCGGTTTTTTAAAAGCTTTTGGGAAACAATGACAGCTCCATTTAATCACCATATCCTGTCATCTCTCTGCAGATGCTGTCTATGTACTGTGCTACAGTCTGATCCTGCTGTCCATCGACCTGACCAGCCCCCATGTCAAAAACAAAATGTCGAAGAGGGAGTTTATCAGGAACACTCGCCGAGCAGCACATAATGTCTCAGATGACTTTGTTGGCCACCTCTATGACAATATATATCTGATTGGCCATGTGGCTGCATAGCTGCACCAACCAGCGGCCCAGTATACATCCTCATACTGCACTGAATCACAGGAAGTGGTGATTGGGACCCTATACATGTCTGGAAAGTATGGAACACTGTGGAACTGGAATTTTCATGTCCTTTGAAGAATGTAACAATAAATAAATCTTATTTAAATATTAGTAAAACAAAGAAAATTCTCTGCTACACTGTGAGACTATGACTGTGCTACCAAATATTAGTGATGTTATTAGCGTAAAATTACAGGTCTAACATCATCTAAATGTCTTTAAAAGTGAAGAATGAGGCCGTATCAAGAGGACGAACTCTGCTACTGCACTGACACATGGGGACTAATGATTGGTGAAGGGTCTAGGAGGAAGGGGAGAACTTCCCTTCGGCTGGTCACAGATGCTGGAGGAGTTGTGCTGATTTCCAATTGGACAGGAGTAGTTTCTCATTCACTGGTAGGATAAAGACTGGTCCACCTATTCTTGTGGGAAGTGAAACAAAGGACCCAGGCTAGCATAAGATCAGTCACTAGTAAAGTATTTACCAGTGTAACCTCTGACAAAGTGTGACTGTGGTCATAACCAGAATGTCCATGTATCAAGATTCAACTAGAACATTTTTTCATTTTCATCCTACATCTCATACTTTTTCCTTGTGTTTTAAATTGCTTGTCTAATGAGTGTCACAAATTCATAAGGGGGTGTATGCATAGGAAATCTGATCACTTGTGGACAGGCTGCATTCATAAAAATGTTTTGAAAAAGAATGAAAAGAAGACTTTCTAGTTCTGCTGTTGAACTAGAACATCTTCTAGAAATGAACAAACCAGAAATCAGCAGAGGCAGTAGTGGTGTTTGCAGACTCCAAAGCATTACAAATTAGATGTTATCAAAGCAGAGATCTACTGTGAGACAAAAGCAGAGGAACTAATTTGACATGAAGTGAGTTAATGAATTAGAAAGCAGACCATGCCTATTATGAGAGGCCGAACTGTACAAGTTCCCTTGACAGAAATACAAAATCTATGACTCCATTTACACCTGGCATTAAAATGTTCATGATATGGTTTTAACCTGATTACATTTACAAGTCAAATCCTTTGGTTTGTGCTGGTCAAAAAAACAATTTCAAAAATGAAGAATAGAAGAAGATGATTGCACTCAATTTAGGTGTCATTGTATTTTCCTGCTTTTCGATTGGTCTTGGCTACACTCCATTCATGGGTGTCTTGAATAATGTGATTTGGAACAGTCTCATATGGTCATTATTTTAACCCATGTTGTTAGACTGATAACACATTTACACTCATGTTTAATGTGGTCACAATACAACCCTAAGCACCTCCTCAGGTGGTTTGACTGATCACGGTCAAGATCTATCTGACGGCAATCTGATCACCCAAAACACATTTTAACACCAGGTGTCAATTGGACATTAAACACCTCAGTGGCAAGCCATGATGGTAAAATGGTAAATGGAGAAACTAACTTTGCATCACATGTTTTAGTTGTTTATTTTATAATATTTAAGTTTATATATAATATATATGGGTATAATATTAATGCTTCAAATTTATTCAGATTGTGTTTCAGTTCAGTTAATTTTTTTTTCAGCAAGCCATTCCATGAGATTGGCTCTAGAGTTGGATAAAAATGTTGGCTGAAGTCAAATGTGCAGTATTTGTGATTCATTAATTTACTGTGTCAAAAAAAAAGAAGCTATAATTTCATATTTTTGCCAAATGTTCAAGTGCCAAAGTCAAAAGCTTCATTTCATAAAAACCCAGTCACTGCTTCCCTGACATAATAGAATAATCCATCATTTTGACTTAGACAATCAGTTTTATAATGACTTCACAACACCACTTCAGATGTGATAGGGACATTCTTCAAGGAATGATGAGGACTGCATGTTTAATTTAGCAATTATAACTAACAGTCCTTGATAAAATAGTTAAATTTAACACCAAACTGAAATGAAAAGTAATAGAACAAAAGGGTGTTATTTAAATGCTGATTATATTTGTTATTGGATGTTGAAATTGTGCAGGACAACACTACAGTTGAGAAGATGTGGTGTAAATCAGCCTAATAATGATTTCCATAAGATCCCGATATAGTATTGTCCCTCTGCCAGCAGCTAGCATGTCACAATGGCAACTAAATGTATATAGCAGAGACAGGATGGCATTGAGGCGGTTTTATAATTAAACCTAATTACCAGGGTATATATCATCACCTAGATTGCAAGTTGCAAGACCAAAATGTACAACTTTTTTATTTGTCCTTTTGTAAGTAAATAGATTCTAAACTTTTCCCAGTTTGGGATTAATGACATTTTTCTTATCTTAGTTTATCTTACCATGGCTTAACTTCTAATTCATTAAAATGTATTTCATTGAAGATTAATCATTGCTGACACTGATTTCAAATTGAAACTTTAGTGTTCGCTTTCAATTTTGAAGGAAGCCCACATCCTGTAAATATTTGACGTATTAAATCTGGGCTTGACAGTATTGACAAATTGTAATCAGTCACCTTTTCTATTGATTAATTAATTGATGATGGTAGAGCTATAGCTTATCACTAATGCTAAAATAACATTATTTAATGATATTAATTTGTACACTTTTTATATAGTAATTAAAATAATAATATAATAGTTAAACTTTATGGATGTAAATAACTATTTGTAAAGAATCAGATGAAAAATATGAATTTAAAATCAGATAAAATGTTTCAATGAAAGCACACTGACAGAATGTGTTTATCTGATCCAAGTCATTAATCAGTAGTGTTAATGACTTCAACTTTGATGATTTCAAGTCCTGCAACCTAAGTAACCATAGAGTAGCTTGTTATCACGCTCCATCCAAACCATAGGATTGTTTTCTTAATTTATTTCCTTAACAATGGCAGGCGATATGACACATAAAATCCTTTTATATGTGCGATTAATTTGCATGCTGTTAATGTTTTTCGAACTTGTATCCAGTCAATGCTTATAAATCAGTAATGGGATTTTGCTGAGCGATGTTAAGTAGCAAATTAATTGCACATAAAATATTGGTTCTAGAACATATATTGGGCCTCCAAAGACCCTAAGGTTCAGGGAGTGAATCATGGTTGGGGCTAAAATTAGTACTCTGAAAGGTGAGGGGACCCTTGTCGTCATGGTAACAATAATAACTGCAGCTACTCTGTTGTTTTGTCACTTGAACACAAATCTATCTATTGCTGAAACAACTGATGCTGTCCTACACAACACCACTAGAGGTCAGTCAGTCAGTCATATTTAGCTGTTCCATGAACTATCAAATGTAGGTTGTATTAAATGTCTTATACAAATGACTTGTGGAGTCATTTTGATGATGAAATGTTATGCAGACCATACCAATGTTCTTTTTAGAGTGTAAGGTTTGGGTTAGGTTGGGGTAAGGTTAGGTGTTTAATTATGATGATTAAGATTAAGGTTATGGGGATAGTAAGTCAATGAATGTGTCCAAAGTTATAAGGAAACAAAAATGTGTGTGTATGTGTGAGAGTGAGAGCATATGCATATTTGAGATCAAACAGGCAAAAGAGTAAATCATCTCCAGACACAATATGACCTTTGACATCTGCGTTTTTGTGAATATAGCCTATCCCGGGGAAGTGTTTACGTTCTGCAAATTAAAGGAGTGCAGGGGGGAGAGATACATGACCTATATCTACACATACACAGAGACGTACATTTCATTTGTATTCTGTAAATATCTGACTATATTTGTGAATTTTGATATATGCATTTTCATACTGACTTTTCAAGCAGAAAGTAGTGCAAAGTGCTTTTAGTGTCGAGCAACCCCAAATTCCAAAAGTATTTACGGTGACATGAAATGAAAAAGTCTTACATTTTGTCAACACGGAAACATGTTATGAAAAGGTTTTAATGTGGCACATGTTACAAAATAAGGAATAAAATGTATTTCCACTTTCAGTATTAAATAAGGTACTGAAGGTGCCTGAGTAAAAATCAACTGGCACTCGCATTTATTCAGTCCAGCTCAGACCGGCGGGCCCAGCTCGTTGTCTGGTGGTAGACAGGCCCATTTAAGCTTGATAGAGATGATGGATGGCCTCCTGAGCCCAGGAGCCTGCACTTCATCAGCACAAGCAGCCACTGCAACAGCCACTGCAACACAGACATGCACTTCAGACTGGATTACAAAAGACTCCTGGTAAAACACCGCACTGACGCTTCCACAGGTACTGCTGCTACTGTAACTATGGTTACTACCAAACTCATTCATCATTTACAATTGCTGCTGCTGCTATAGTAATGCTACAAACTGTACACACACATATAATTATTATTATGACTAGACATGATAAATGTTTTTATTCAAATACTTTGCTAATGACTGTTATTGTGATGCAATAAAATGTGATAGCCTTACTTAATAAATGACAAAACATTTTAACAGTAATGTAAATTAACATATTACTGTAAATTGAATTTTACATACTAAAAATATAAGAATACGTTATTTAAATAAACAATAATAATTACATACATATGTATATATACTGATATATTATGAAAATAGCCAGTTTTGCCTGAAACTATTTTCACAATATTTCAGTGTTGAGTCATTGGCAACCAGGGACACAGTATGTGGATACAATTAAAGACATAATGTTTATATTTAAATGAACGATGCAAGACCTTGGGTTTAATTATTTCATTTTAATGAGTAGCTGGCACAAACAAAGAAATAAAAGACAATATGGGGTATAAAACATCAAACATCGATTAAATCTTATTTGTATGGCGCCAAATCTTAACATGCATCATCTCAAGGCACTTTACATATTAAAGGTCCAGTTTGTAAGATTTAGGTGAAAGGGATCTATTGAGAGAAATTTTATATAAAATAATCCTAGTGATGTTTTCACGAGTGTGTTTCATCTTAATTATACAAATTGTTGTTCTTTACCCTAGAATGGGCCCTTTATATTGAAATACTTTATATCAGGGTGGTCCTCTCTATGGAGGCCGCCATGTTTCTTGTTGTAGCCCAGACTGAACAAACTAAAAACCCTTTGAGTTTTTTTGAAAACTGAAGGTTACCACAGGTTCTCTTTCATTTTTGGAAGGGGAGGATGAGGTGAGGGGTGTTCAGCTGCAACATGACACTTCACCACTTTATGTCACTAAATTCTACACACTGCAACTTTAAAGTCAAAACCTAAAAAATTATAGAGAAACACAACAGTTCCCGCAATGAACAAGCACTTTGGCGACTGTGGAGGAAAAAAAAACTAATTAACTGGAAGAAACCTCTGGCAGAACCAGACTGAATTTGGGCGGCCATCTGCTTCGACCGGTTGGGGTGAGTGGAAATAAAAATATATGGGGGTGTACTGCACTGTGGCATACTGCAGTGTGTAGCCCTTGCAGATCAGCCTGTGCATCCACCTGTCGAGTGAACATACGTGCTGCGACTCTGAATAGCACTCAGAAATTGGGCGAGCATTTGTCTGAAATGCCGCTAATGTCATGGAGACGAGGCAAGCTAGAGCCCTATACTGCCGTTGCTCGTGTCGGATTTTCCTGGGAGGCTCAATCGAAAGGGCGTGTCACACATCCGCTTGCCACCTGAGGAGATGTGAGACATGACTCAAAAAGCCGTTGTATATGAGAAGGCTCATTATCATGACATTGAGCGTTAACACACCGAAAGATGAGGAGAGAGGACGCTGCACATAGAGGCATGAACGCATGTTTAGGAGAAACGTGTGATTGTGTGACAGGAGAACATTGTTGTTGTCGTGACATGAAACCATGCTGCTTGTTAGCCGGAGGCTTAAATCTGCATATTACATTGTGTGGGAGTTGTGTGTTTAACAGCCATGGATGCACCAGCAGGCTTGGCCACAGACTGATTTACAGCAGGGAGGATGCTCTTTAGAGGAATTTGGTGTGTGGCTATTAAAAGAGCTGTTGTGCATTGACTCACATAGAACAAATGTTCAACAAATCAATCAATCAAATTTTATTTGTGTAGCCCATATTCACAAATCACGAGAAGACTCGCTGTAAGGGGCGGAGTTGTTGTTGAAGAGTATGGCGCCATTCGGAGGATAAGTGTCGCGACCGTCCACACCTCGTCAGCGGCAGCAGCAAAGGCATCTGCCCTGTGCTGCTTTTTTGCCTGAGGAAGGAGCTTGTATGGGCACGATGACTGGGGAGTCATGGCCACCGGTCTGCTCCAGCCCAAGTCAAGACTCACAGCGTCAAAGCTCATGTTGTAGCCCATCTGACATACTGGGCACAAGTGGACAGTCTTGGTGGAGGACATTTTTTAGTTCTCTCCAATACTACTCAAAGTCAGCCTATTTCAAAATGGAATGAAAGTTATATTATATGGATGCTGGCGTCATTTATACAGTAGGACATTATTAATTCACAGGACAAGGTCATAAACATGAGATCTTGTCTTGGAAAATCAATGTTGTGATGGAATTAGCATCCAACAACATTTAAATGGTGCAAATGCACCCTTCCTTACCACATTGCACTACTTTCTTAGGTGTATATATATATTTTTTAATACTTTTTAATTTTAATTAAAAAGAAATTTGATATTCTATTCTATATTTATTTGTATTCTTTGCTTGTGTAATAATTTGAGCATTGCTAGAAGAGAGCCTGTGACCCAAGAATTCAATTGCTAGCGACTGCTAAATGTAATTGGTGTGCACATGACAATAAACTCTTGAATCTTTAAATGAAAACCGCAGCAACATGAAGCAGACATGAAGAATTAGTAAAATGTGGGATTGAAACAGTGAACTAAAGAGAGAATATTAATTTGATGGCACAACACAGCATGCCTAAGGGAGATTGTTTACACACTCAAGCAGTTTTCAGACTTGAACTTGGGAAAATGGGGTCCGGACTTACTGCAGTCAAGCTATCCATCATTTGTTTCCCTGTGGTCGAATCAGCCAACCCAAAGGTTGACCACAGTATCTCATGCAAGAGGTGCTCACTGCAGAGCCAAATTAGTGGGGCTGGATGTACTCCTGTTCCTCCCCCTCTGTAAACAAAGTCAAGCCCCACCCCTCTGAAGTTTGTCTGATGCCAACAACATGAAACCGGGGCTATTACACGGGAAAGCAGGGCTCAATTCTTCACTGAAAACATTTTATTTTTTTATTTGCTTCTCTTTATTGCTTTATTAATACATATTCCAAGACTGTCACAGGACACAAATCCATATATACAATACCATATATACAATCTATCACAATGCGTAAACATGAGGCTTGCATGGAAGTATATCTCATGTTTTAATGATACCACCAATATGTTCAGCATAATTTCTGTAACACACCGCAAGACTAGCCGTACTAATTTACGTAACATTTTAAAAATCAGGTTGTCCTGTAACAAAAAGATGCAGAAAAATGAGTCCACGCCTTTATTACCTCAAGACTTGATTGTAGGAATTTCTTATTATCAGGCTCCAGCAGTAAGTCTTTTAAGACTCTGCAGCTTGTCCAAAATACTGCAACACGTGTCCTGGCAAGAACCAGAAAAAGAGATCACATTTCACATTTCTTCTGTATTAGCTCCACTACACTTGCTTCTTTTTAGATTTAGAATATCATTTAAAATTGTCCTCCTCATCTACATACCCTCAATGATATGGCACCATCATACTTTAAACAGCTCATAATACCACATCATTCCACTGGAGCACTGCTCTCCCAGACTTCAGGCTTACTTGTTGTCCCTAAAGTCTCTAAAAGTAGAACAAGAGTCAGTGCTTTCAGCTATCAAACTCCTATCCTGTGGAGTCATCTCACAGTTTCAACTCAGGAGGTAGATACCCTTTTAAGAGTCGGCTTAAAATCCACCTTTTTGTTAAATTATGTTGTTAGAGCTGGTTCAGGTCTGTCTTTGACCAGCTTTTGACATGCTGTTATAGTCCGAGATTGTCAGGGGGTACATGACGCATGGAGCTTCTCTTTCCTCTTCTCCTCATTATCACATTAAGGTCTCATCAGTACAAGTTACTGACTTGACTTCCCCCCGGAGTCCTTGTGCTTTATCGTTTGCAGATCCAGGGTCGCTGCTGCGGCCACATCGTGGATCATGATGGTGGATCGCGAATCACAGATTGTGATGGCGGATAATAGATCTTGATCGTGTTGGCAGCTGATCATGGATAGTGGTGGTGGATCATGATAGTGTTGATGGATAATGATGATGGATTGTGGATCGTGGTGCCATCTGATTGTGGAGGTGGATCCTGATCATGGGGGCAGCTGATTGTGGTTGCAGCCGATCATGGACTATGATTACAACAAGACTGCTTGACATACAATACACCTACTCACAGGTTTAAAAAGAAAGGCATAGAGTTAATGATGTCCGATTTCATAGTACTGCCATACAAGCCAGTAGCCAGTCAGATTTAACTTTAGCCTCAGTGTACCCTCAAGTTCGGCCTGTATCATTGATGACAAGGCCAAAAGACTGGATGACGCTGAGGTGCACAACTGAAGTTATGTCCCAACATACGCTGGTGGCCACTAACACCGGCTAACACCTAATGGTAGTTGGTACTTAAATTGTGCAGAACTTCAAACATACAAGAGATATTCACCATCTCATCCTGTATTCTAGAATGATTGTAGCTGGATGCATCCAGTGAACAGGATGGCTGACAACAAGGGAAAGACCTTGTGACAGCGAGGAAAAACAGCTGACTTGAGGGAATAGATCCCACTGAGGCTGGCATGGGTTAACTACTCATGCTGGCAGGATCCAATACGAATTGGTATTTGGAGGCACCCACTAATGACTACGAAAGCAATTAAAGGAAAAATACCCCCAGAGTCGGCGAGAGTGGGGGCGGGAGACGACTAACTAATGGGCCATGCGGCTAATAACCCTGGACTGGAAACGACAAAAAGGAAGGCAAGCACAATACAAGAAGCTAATTGCGTCAAGTCAGTTGAGTGAAGTCCAGCGACCAGACTCAACCCAAAGTTCGCAGGACATCAGCCCCCCTGTATCTGAGGAAGTTAACTCTAGCACAGAGGCAGTTGCAGAAGAGGGTACAGCCAGGAAAACCAACAAGGGAAAAGAAACCTTTACAAACCAAACCAAAGGTAAACTGGCCTGGAGCTTCAGAAAAAGCTAAATGGGAGGCCATCAATGCAGACGTAAGCTGTATCCTTGAAAAGATAAAGGGCACAATTGAGACAAAGCTTGGTAACATCATCTACAACTACAGAGGGGAACATTTTGGAGTGATACAGAGTTTGAATTTGGTTAAAGCCTATTTCAAAGATCTGTAATTCTGCTTTACCACACCAGATTTTACCACCATATGTCAGCGTCTCAAAATGGGCATCATGGCTGGCTGCACTATCTCCCCACTAACATTCACCATGGCGATGGAGGTGATTATTAGAGCTTCAAAATGGGTAGTAGGTGGTGAGCGACAGAAGTCGCTGGTCCGATTAACACCAGTAAGGGCCTACATGGACGACATGACAACCCTGACCACAACAGCACCATGCACCAGACAGTTGCTAGGGAAACTTCAAGAAAACATCACATGGGCCAGAATGAGGATCAATCCATCAAAATCAAGAAATATCTCAATCAGTAAAGGTAAGAAATCAAACCATAGGTTCTACATTAATGGAGAACCCATTCCAACAGTGTCTGAGAAGCAGGATGTCAGCAGTGGCCGAGGAGGGATATAAAAAAAAAAAAATCACTCATTATCTACTCACCAATAAGCCATTGGATGGGTGGGCGAAGTGTTTGAGTGCACAAAACACTTTTGGAGTTTCAGGGGTAAACAGCGTTGCAGGCAATACAATGTAAGTAAATGGTGGCCGATTCTTCAAATGCAAAAAAAACACAGAAAAAAACATAACATGCCTCCATACTGCTTGTGTGGTGTCATCCAAGTGTCCGCAAGCCCCGACATTCATATTCGACTGGAAACGGCGTCATTTAGGCCCAATCCCATTTCACCCCTTCTCCCTACCCCTTTTCAAGGGTTATCTTGCCCCTTGAAACAGAGTCACAAGGGGTAGTGGTTAAAATCTTCCCCTATGAATGTGGACAGCCCTTCAAGAAGCCGTTACATCATCAGTAGTCGTCGTGAAAACCCGACGTGTCATCAGTAGTCGTCGATGTAAACAAACGAGACAAAAGTTTTGCTGGGGATGTCATTGTAATAACATTGTTGAGATCTTAAATCAACCAATGCTATTGTTTGCAGTTACTAAAGGGACAAACCTATAATATCCAAATAACATCTATGAAATTGAAAAGCTTGCATTATTATTTAACGTATGAATCAAAAGCACATAGCTTCAGGCTGCTAGCAGTGGTCTGTAAATGGTAAATGTTTTGTATTTATATAGCGCTTTTCTAGTCTTGATGACCACTCAAAGCTCTTTACAGTACAGTTTTACATTCACCCATTCACACGCACATTCATACAGTGCATCTATTAGCAGCACTTTTTTGTTTTATGACGGGCAATTCGGGGTTCAGCATCTTGCCCAAGGACACTTCGGCATGCAGATGGAGAAGACTGGGGATCGAACTGCCGACCTTCAGGTTGGAGGACGACTGCTCTACCCCTCAGCCACAGCCGCCGTCTGTAGGCAACCCTGCCAGGATGCTTTCTTATAAGGGGAGCAGTTAAGTTCAGTAACAGCGCTGTTGTACGCGGGTTCAATCAAGTATATCGTGTATGAGGGGGGATGCGACATGAAATTATGTGAAAATATCATGCAAAGCAATCTTTAAATAATGATCGCTAGCGATCTTTTTTAAAGGTTGTTGTGAAAAAAATGACCATAATACATTTAAATGATATTAAACTAAGAAATTACAATACTTTTTGTAACCCTAATTCCTAAATCCTTATCAATGGAGAAAATACTACATTTGTGGGTCTCTCTCCCGGCTTGCTGGTGATTACAACAAGACATCTTGATATACAATATGTCTACTCAGATACTTTACCATTACTTACAATAATTCATCGATTAATTTACCTTCCATTATGCTACAAACTGTTTCTTGTAATCAATGCTGTAAATACCCTTATCTTTCTGATGTTCTCCTTTACACTTGGCATCTATTGCACTTCTGTCCGTCCTGGGAGAGGGATCCCTCACATGTGGCTCTCTCTGAGGTTTCTACCTTCTTTTTACCCTGTTAAAAGGGTTTTTTAGTAGTTTTTCCTTACTCTTGTTGAGGGTTAAGGGCAGAGGATGTCACACCTTGTTAAAGCCCTATGAGACAAATTGTGATTTGTGAATATGGGCTATACAAATAAAATTGTATTGATTGATTAATTGATTCGCATGGCATTCTGGGTACTCCTAGGTTTGAAGTGAGGGTCGGAAAAATCTCCATTTCATTTCTGTTGTTTTATGACTTCAATTGTATTGGATTCAGCTACAACACTGTTTACCCCTGAAACTCCAGAAGTTTTCTATGTTATATAGATACATAAAGGTGACATGAGCTTTGCTAAGATGGATGCGTATTTCTCTCAAATGCATTAGAATAAAGAATATTTAATGGAGTTTGAAATGGAAATGGAAATGAATGGAAGTTTAAAAAATAAATTGAAAGATGGAAAATTTGCTTTAATTCATCATGTAATTTACAAAAGTAATGACTTGCTTGTTTATCCCTTTAAAATAATCTGATAATATTTAATCTAGCCAACAATACTTTGTAATTCTATTTTCAGATTAATGCACTAACCCCAGTATGACTGAAACAACATACAATTTGCAAAAGACGTGTAAGAGACAAAACATTGGCAGTTTTTCATGTTATATTTCAGACTCCTCAAAGCAGCTGTTTAAAGGACACTGCCTGTGTCCCAGCTCTTGTCAGGTGATGTGCAACACTCAGCAGCAGCTTGCAGACCATTGAAGCCCAAGCAGACACTCAATGACGATTTATTAGTTCAAAAGAAACAAAAAGGCATGATCACATTTTCTCTCTGTTCCCCAGTGTCTGTCTGGTGGTAGATTTATTGCTGCTAGTGCAGCTCCAGGACAGCAGAGAACTGCTAGCTTGTGTTTTCATTACAGACAGGAAGGAAGGAGGAAATTGAACGAGGTGAGCAGTGAGCATTATGTGAATGGATAAAATCTTTCCATGAAGCTGAGAAGTAGAATAAACACCAGAAGGAGGCAGCAGCTGGCCCTCTCCTATAAAGGATTTGTGTATGAAAATATATGAATAATGTTCTTTTTAATAGAAAATGCCCCAACTTTATATTTTATCAAAATTCTAAAATCTAAATTAAATACCCTAGTAGAAAAATACTGCAAAGAAATAATCATCCTGGTGGAAGGCATGCTGAAAATTGTAAAGTAATACAAAGTCAAAAATAAAGACCAATAAACCAACACAGCAGACACAAATAACTGCAGCATAAAAACTTTGAGTTAATGCAAAACAGGGGCTCCGGGCCAGAGGAAGTGCTTAAGGGGATAAGCTCATAAACTGCTTGTTCAACTTGGGAGAAGCTTTTCCAGCAGATCAGTTTTGTCCAGTTCTTTTTCCATCAAACAGCTACTGAGGTGTGCTATCAGTGCACTTAAAGGCCAGATGTGTGTTTGCATCATTTGTGCCTGTGTCTGACTGTTTTTTGTGTGAGAGTGGCTGCTTGGTCTGCTGGTTAGGACCTTTGCATGAACCTCTAGGTTACCTCCTGTAAGGCCTTGATCAATTGGCTTGGCCTAGGGAGCTGTTGGCTGCTGAATGGTTCACCTATAAAATGTGGTGCATTTAACACCCTCTTGTTCTACAATCAGCTGTGAAGGCCATTGTTGACATTCTCATGTCAGAAATCTTGGAGGTTGATGACATGGGTTTTCTATAGGGATGCTTACGGAATGGTGAGCTCACATTTTATCAGCTAACTTACACGAACAAGTATTCCTACATTAAAATAACGTCAGAAAGTGTAACTATTGGCTATCAACCATTAATTGCTATTAGCTTATTGTATTTAATAACTAAATAACTATAATATATATAATACTATAATTATAAAATACTTTTCAATCGTCTTCAATTGATGCAGACGCCAAGCAGCAGTTTTCGCATTTGTAACTTTAATATCCATCGTGTGCATTGCCTTTTTAATATGATGGGTTGGAGTTCCTGATTGAGCAACACCTCAAACACATTTACAAAATAATAGAAAACATAAGTCGAAGCCTGTTGCACACCATTTCAAGCAAACATATCATTCAACCAAAACGGTGCCAAACCTTTTGAGATTGAGCAGGCCCCTGTTTCTGTTTTTTTCAATCTCCAAACATTGATTTGTTTGTGATATTCTTAGGCATTGGGCGTTGGACACGGTAGCTGCACCACTCGTCTATGTCTGATTTATACAATTCTGAGGCCTTACTTATAACCACTGCATACACATCTTTCAGACCTCATTTTGTGAGTACACCATTTCTTACACAAATGTTAGGATCTATAAAAACAAACTTAATGGGAAAAAGTGTGCTTTTGTACGTTTACTCTGACCCATGTGTACAGACATTCTGGAGACGGCCAAGTGAAGATGCAGACGTGATGTGGTGAATTAAAGCCAGATTATAGTTCCACTTTATCATAAACATTAAACCAGCAGTGTTATTTGTGATAAGAAATAACTTTTCCATAAAGTCATTCAATTGTATAGACTTAAATCATGTGTGTGTGTGTGTGTGTGTGTGTGTGTGTGTGTGTGTGTGTGTGTGTGTGTGTGTGTGTGTGTGTGTGTGTGTGTGTGTGTGTGTGTGTGTGTGTGTGTGTGTGTGTGTAAAATGGCTGTAGGGAGCGTGACTGTGCAGTCAAGTGCACAGAGTGCACTGGAGACCACTTACAAAATATAAATAAACTGTCTCTGTAAGTGACCTCAGATTGTGGGATGTGATTAGTAATTAGTGCCTTCTGGAGGCACCTGAAAACGGTGCTCCCACATTATATATCTCGGCCTTGTCATTCAATCTCTCTCCCTCCCTCTCTTCTCTGACAGACGTTATAAAGGGAACATTACCTTCAGGTGTGCATGCGCATGGTTTTATGAATCTGAATCTTTTTTTGCGTATATGCTTTTTCGGCCTTTGTGTACACATAAAGTTTTAGTGTGAATCCTACGCACTGCTAGTTCCTAGATGTGTGGGCTTTTTAATTCTGAACCCAGCGCTCAAAATGTCACATCCACAGACGGCATGCAGACCAGCAAGGGCAACACATTTTATACACCAAGATGACCAAGGATGTTAATAGTTTTCAATAATATCATCTTACACTTACAACTTTTGTTTTCATTAGTTTTTGTGTATAAAATTGTTGTAGTGAACATGACTGTTCTGTCAGCTGCACAGAGCACACAGAGACCGCTTAAATAAATAAGAGGCTTTCACTTGTCAAACTTCCATTTCCAAATGATATCCCAGGGTTGAGGTCAAGAGACCACTGATTGTCGTGATCAATTTGGTAAGGTGTGATGTATCCAATTGCTTTTAACATATAAATGCGGCATTTTTTAAAATAAGTGATACCACTGCTGTGGCCACCACACAAAACAAACAAAAGCCCATCGATCACTAGGGCCATTTTTATGCATCAACATTCATGAAATTCTTTGCATTGATCATTTGTTGTTTAATGTGGGCTTGTAGACGGTGGTATATGATCCACGTTTGCAGGTTTTTGTTCGATTTTGATTTATAAAGGGAAAATGACCTGCAGGTGTGTATGTGCACTGTTTCATGAATCTGGTTATTTTTTGCCTTATGCCATTTTTGGCTTTTGGGGGCACAAACTCTTTTATGAATCCCATGTCCCAGCATTACAATACATTAGAAAAAACAACTAATGAAGTTGCATGTATCTGGAAAACATTGTCCATCAACTGTGACTACGTTCAAGCATCGGCTTCTGTAGAGATGTGGACACATCGGTCTCTGAACCCCCATTGCTTTGCCAGCCTGTGTGGGTAGCATGAAGGGACTGCAACTTGTCTTCAAAAAGAAGAAGCACATAGTTCCAATCTGGCTTTTTTCTATGTTAAGCCTGCCTAACTAATTGACATATGGACATAGAAATAAATAAATAAATAAATGTATAAATAAATAATGTGACGGCCCCGCTAGTATGGTGTTTTTAAGGTAAACAGTTGATTGGTGGCTCCGCCCAAATGTGGGCACCTGGGCCCCGTGCTCCACCAGGATATAAGGCTTCCAGCCTGGTGCTCTCTTCCCTTCTCCACTCTACCTGCCAGCACCGTCTGTTTTGTTATCCTTATTTTACTTTTACTCCACAACACTGCACCTTACATCATTCACAATTTCTGATGCCACTAACCAACCCATCCAGTTGCTATTGTAATTCAGTTTTTAAATTATTTATTTATACTTGTGTCATTTTTGGTCCTTCATATCACACCTGACGTCACATGTTACTCTAATTGCAACTACTACAGCATTTAGAGGTCACTTTAAAACAAAACATTATTATGGTCCTCCCCCTAAAATGAGACCATAGGTCATCTGTTCAAGCAGCTCCAGAACAAACTGCTCCAGCTTCAGAATGAGCAGCTCAAACAGATGACCTACGCTCTCATTTTAGGGGGAGGATAGTCGCAGGAAGGATAAATGCTTCCAAATACTGAGATCCTTAAGGAAAACTTGCTCCAAAGCACATGAGACTTAAAGCAAGACTGACCCAAAGCATACAGCCAAGACAAGTCTGTAATGTCTTCAGGACAAGTCTCTGATTGTATTTGAGTGGTCCAGACAAAGTCCAGACTTAAGGCCCAAAGAACATCTGTGGAGAGACCTGATGATGGCAGTCCACAGGCACTTCCCATTCTTTCTGACGGAACTTGAGAGGATGTGCAAGGAAGAATGGGATAAACTGCCCACATCCATGTGTGCATAGCTCTTAGAGACTTAATCAATAAGTCAATAAGACTTAATCAATAAGTCAATAAGCTGTTTAAGGGACCAACAAGGCAGACATGTGTGTCATGGAGTTGAGACTAAAACTCAGAAAACAAGTCAATCCGACTGAACTTGTGATCTAAACAACCTCAATTGAGTTGATGTCATTTATTCTATAAAGATTGAACTGTGGCCACCATTCAACTGCAGTTGCTCATCTTTTGTAGACTTCACTGTCAACTGTTTATGAACAAGTAGCAGACAAAGAAATAATAAATTCACCAGGATGGTCAATTTTGACACTTTAGTGGCGTCTTGTCCAACCAGTAACGTTTGTACTGTAAGAGCAATTTCTTTCTGTATAGAGTGCAGTGTGACACTGTGATTCAATAAAGCTCCTAAATATATTCTGCTCCTGCTTTAAGTGTTTGTCCTGTTGGATAGTGATGTACACTAGGATCAGTAGTTGTGTATTAGCTGTAAAAACTTAATTATAGTCACATGGCATTCCTTGAGCCTTTGGACTCTAGTTTAAAGCCCATCCGATTTTCTTCTCCGTGTCTATTTGCAACAGCTCCTTAAATCAAACAGCAGGCAGCTCACCAATGTGCTGACCTCGTCACTACACACCAAACAGCAGGACAAGAAACGTAGTGTGTAAATGCTGCACAAGGACACATGCATTGCAGTGTCGATCACATATGCTGATCTGCTTTTACACACATTTTCTGTACAATTTGCCTGTACAACCGCACTTTGGCATGCAAGTGTGTCTCTATGTGTATTTTCACACACACACACTAGAGGTCAGCTTCTTAACTCACTCTAATCACAGGCGCTATTATCATCATCATAGTGTTATGTGGAAATTAAACACTGAGCCGAAACACTCAAATGAAAATGCTCTAATTACCATTCAGCCTTACATCCTCATGGTATCAACATGTAAAGGGAACTTAAAGGCATATTAACAATACATTTCTGTGAGCTTTATATGTAGCCTACCAGATTTTCTTTTGACCTCTCCCCCCCCTACACTTCATTAAAAACAATTTTTGGTGTAGTTTCTACAGTGATGGGAAATGTTATGGTTCTTTTTTCACATCTTATATTTTGTTTGTTTTATTATTAAGATATCATCCCATAAAAAATAATGTAAGAATGTTAACTGTTAGCTTTAAATGAATTTTAACATAATATCACGAGGAAACAATGACAATGATACCTATTAAGCAGAAAAGTTATATTGGATGTTCTTTGATAAATAGCTCAACGACTACAACTTCTACTACTGCTACTAGTCAACTACTACTACTACTACTACTACTACTACTACTACTACTAATAATAATAATAATAATAATAATAATAATAATAAGATTAAGCATAAAAATTGCGAAAAGTTTGCTTGAACATTTTTACTTATTTATTATTTTAGCCAATTTGATGTTGTTGGTTTACTTGAATAATAAGCAGAGTTGGTATCTCACAACAGCCTATAAACACTGAGAGAAAAACTGTGATGTGTCTGCGCATTTCTGTCAGAAGAAAAATGTGTCTGATTCACATTAAGTTAGATTTATTGTTATTTCAGATAAAATCATCTTAACTTCTATAGTTCTGGTTTTCGCGGCAGACGATATCCTTGCGGAACCTTAAACGGCGACGTAATTACAAGAGCATCTCATCTCACATCAAGAATAGTTTCTCATGGAGGTTGTAAAATTATATAAACAATTATGTAGAAGGCTATACAATTGAATGTGACGTCCATCAACGATATAATATGCCATGGATCAACATAGCCTATGGCTTTTTGTGCATATGAAACATTAGATTTACTTTTGTACCTTTTTCTTTTACAATTTTAAAATGTTTCCAAAGGATTTGTCAGAGAGAAACCAGGTTTGCGCCGGAGGAGGACAATGGTTCTAACACATTATTGACCATCGAACGATGTAGCCCACAGTCAGTGTGGAGCTCGGTTTGATTCATAAACCAGCCTGTCGCGTATCCGCGGCGCAGCGCGCTCTCAAGCCCCGTTTAATGGCATAATCGGTCCTATTAGTATGTAAGTCATTTAAAGCTGCTACTCATCACGCCGCCTCCTCCGCACTAAGAAGTTTGTTGGAATTAATGAATCATCGTGTTTTAGTCATTAGAGAACATTAAGTGACAGGAGCAGAAAGTGTGAAGTCAGCTGGCAGGGATCAACAGCACTTCTCCATTAGAATTCGCAATTCATCCTCCACATGTATACTATGTATTATTGAAATTAAAATGTGGAACGTTTCTATGTATTTCTTGCACCAAATGAATTAACAGTTCGGTTAATTCGAAACCCTACCTTCAGTCCTGTCCTGAGAGTCAGACTGGAGCCAGTGCAGAGCTGCAGAGAAAAGGGCTTGGAATGAGACTGACATAACACGGGTACACTCATAGCCTTTTAAGTAAAACCACTTTTCTTTCTTGTCACCCCAGACTGACTGTAGCAGACATTCTGGTCTTGTGTTTATAGTAGTTGCTCCTCCTTAAGTCTGTGTTATTTTTTCTATTCTCCCCACATACAAAGTTTCACACGACACACTTACAGTTATTTTTTGCATGAACCCATTGATGACGACCATCTGACATCTCACAAAAGCAATGTTAAGCACTTCTTCTTTAGATGCATTACTAAATACGGCTAAAGATTCAATTTTTTTACCTGTTTAATTGAATGTTCTCCAACACGCCAGCTCAGACATAATTTCTACAATTATAAAGATAATAAACAATAAACCCACTAAGTACAACCTTGATTGTAGACATAACTGATTTCAAAGCTCTTTAATATTTGGTTAAACACAAGCCTCATAATTTATTGTTGACTTTTATTATCAACATGAATTATGGGTGTGTGTAAAGATTTTCGCCTGTACATAGTTGTTATCTGGTCTGACTCTTTCCCTCACTTTTTCTCTCGTTTCAGTGTTCATGATTGTCTTTAAGTGGGTGGAAGGGATATCCTCTCGGCCTTGGAAAGAAAATCAGAGTGCTACCGACTGACATAAAGCAGACTGCAGCACAGATCTTCCTCTCTCTGAATTCCTGGTCACATTTACACACACCCATATTCACACAATATATTCTACAAACTACAACTTTACTACAAATATTGACAGAGTAGCTATCATGAGAAACCGACTTTCCCTGTGGGTCACC
This sequence comes from Hippoglossus stenolepis, assembly GCF_022539355.2. Taxonomy (NCBI): domain Eukaryota; kingdom Metazoa; phylum Chordata; class Actinopteri; order Pleuronectiformes; family Pleuronectidae; genus Hippoglossus; species Hippoglossus stenolepis. The sequence continues at coordinate 921,188 of NC_061484.1, read as the reverse complement.
ACAAAATGCCTCAGAGTAAAAAAAAAAATCAAAGAGCAAGTGAGAGACAGCAAGAACCAAAGCGAAAGGCCTGGTGCTTTTTGGTGTTGATCAGAAGAGTGGAGCGCACTGTGCTACTCACTGTGTGTGTCGTGTGGCCATCTGTCTCCCTGCTCAATTTACTTCTCAATCCCACTTGCCGTTTCTGTGTTTACATTTAAATCAATATGCAAATGTATGTCTGGAAACAACAGGAAAGGGTGTTAGAGTTGTTTTCATCAGGATAATGTTATTTATAATTCTTTGCTTGGGTTTCCTTATTAATTCCAAAAGTAGTCCCATTCTGTGTGATCAGCTTTGACCTACATATTTGCATTACACAGATACAAAGATCCATTGAAGGACACCACTATTAAAATATCTCTGCTATTTATGTTGTACTGTTTGAATTCTAAACACACACTCTCTACAGCTACAAAACATGGTTTGTTGTAGAGTACAAGTAAAAAATAAGAAATGTATTAAAGTTAACTTTTTGTTAGTATGTTATTGATCATATAAATCAGTAATTTGTAGTTGTAGAGTGTGATATGAACTTCAATAAAAGTATAGAATCTGTAAGTGGATTTTGTGAAAATAATTTGATTGTAACATGACAAATTATATAAATTTATTTGATGTGTCAGTGATTCTATTTCAATAATATTTGTATTTATAAAGGCTAATTCTACCTTCATGTGAAGAGGCCATCAGATGCTGTTGTTGGCCGGGATGCTGTGTCCTCTCTGAGCAGTAGGGGGCACAACCAACTCAACTAGATGATGTTAGAAAACATGAAGGCAAGGACACTGCTGCTACTCTTACTGAGCTGCTTACTGCTCCTACATCAACATCACTGGCCTTAAGATCTGATTTGGCGCTATACAAATAAAAGTGAATTGACTTATACCTTGACTGGTACCAAAACAATAACAAGTACATATGCCACTACTGCCACTGCTCTTATACAACTAAGAACCTAACACTATTAAAGCTAGTGTAAATGTAGCCACTGCTTCCACTTGAAATGTTATTGCTATCATGATTGCTCAAATAAAAATATTAAAAAAGTAATTGAAAAACAACTGAAGGAAAACTAGATGTATTGAATGATACTCTTAGGAAGTGAGAGTCACAGCAATCCTGTATCCTGTTTGTAATGATGTCAGTGATTTAGATACAGTACGAAACACGCTCCAATTAATGATGTGACTGTGTATTTATAATTGGAAACTTTTTTTTTATGCCCGAGCCACACTACCTGTGTGAGAAGTGCGTGACGGCTTGTTGTACAGCCAGCAATCAGTTCATGACAAAAACCGACAGTAAATGCAACGTAAATAAATACAATAGACTCATTTAAAAGGCCAATGGCAGCAGGGACAAATTAGTTTTTAAATCTGTTTGTCCTGCAACTAGACCGAATGAATCTGTAGCCAGAGGGAGGACAATTTCAACAGATAGAATTCAAAACTGTGGTGAAAGATAATTTTCACTGTCTATTTTGCAGTGGACCATGCGTGGTACGCAGAGAAAATAGCGACTCACTAGAAGAGCAGCATGGTTCATGTGCCTGAAGTGCTCATGCAGCCAGTGTGGCCCGGGCATATAGGTTGTCTTAATAAGGAAAAGTCCTTAGTAAACATTCTGTGAAATTAAATATCCAGCAGAACTGCAAGCAACTCTGTGATTCTTGTGTAAAAGCTTAGGGAACTTCCAAATGTCTATACAACAATATTAAAAAGACATTGGATTACAATACAAAAACATTTGTTGATTCTACCACTACTTCTACTATTATAGAAATATATAGAAATATTATTATATCACTGCTGCTTCTACAGTTTTGGCTTGTCAGTCTGTCTTCATTGTTATAGGGTTATTACTTATTATCCTACTGTGCTGCTATGTCATAAATGGTAATGACTGTATTTATTTAGCGCTTTTCTAGTCTTTTTGAAATTTCAAAGCATTTTACAGTACAAGTCACGTTTACATTCGTACAGCAGTTTCTATCACACAACAATCACACACTGGCAGGAAGAGCAATTCAGTGTCTCGCTCAAGGATACATTTTTTTCCTTAAACACCACACAAAAACAAAAGAGCACAGGCTTACTATCCACCAACAAAAATCATTCCCTGTCTAAGTATAAAGAAATTTGAATAGCTAAATTTGTTCTTTTGACCCCCCTTGTTTTGGTCTGCTACCATGGCCACCTCATTATTATCTCCCTATGTTTCTGGATTGTTGCTACTGTAAATTATCTAATGATAGCAGAATGATATCAAAATGCCAACATAAAATGTTCTGGCATATTAATGGCACATTAGCCCTTTTTTGCTATGTTTGAGGAAGGTTTGATGGAGGTTAGCAGCAGAGATCTGGTTTAATAACCACACATCCTACCTTAATCACACAATATATAAACCTTTGGGACACAAGACATCAAAATCTGTTTCCAATCAAGAAAGACAAAGTCAAGTTTCAACTAGTGTTAATTTCGTCAGGTATTTTTACAATTAGTCTTAGTTGTATTCCTGTGATTTAGATGACTAAAAATCTGGATGTATTCAACATAATTTGTAATATGAGTAAATCACAAAATTACCAGCTTTCACATTCAAAAAGAACCTTGTACAACATCCTGGAAATAAATCCTCCCATTACATTGTTCAGTTTTCTCAGGACTGTGGCAGACAGGTTTGACATTATTTTAGCTTGTATTGTATTATAAAGTAATAAATTGTACCCTACCATTTAAAACATTTGTAAATAACATATGTGGGACCTCTTTGCACAGAGAGCAAGATAAGTATATTATACAGTCAGTAACTATTGGCCAACAGTCTTTATTCAAGTCCAGTCTTCTGCATTACTGTGCATTTTATAACTATTAGATGATGCATACACATACACACATACACACATACACACATATATATATATATATATATATATATATATATATATATAATATATATATATATATGTATCTATCTCATATATTGTCCACATCTCCCTGACTATTTTCCAGTCAGTAAAAATGTTTATACACCAATTTGAATAGCTTTCTGTTATTAGTGTGTCTCAATGAGCTTATGGAGCAGCAGCTAAGCTTCTTTCACTTTCTTGTCACATGCCAATATACCGGCAGACACTACTTGGGCTGCGGTGGCTTTGGAGATAGAGCGGGTCGCCTACTAACCAGAAGATCAACAGTTTGATCTCAGTCTTCCCCATTCTGTTATTATTCTAAGTTAAGTTATTGTACCCCAAATTGCCCCTCACAGCAGTGTGTGATTGATGTGTAATACAGAAAGTGCTACTCATAGATGCACTGTGTAAGTGGTGAATAACACTGTACTGTAAAACTTTGAGAGGTTATCAAGACTAGAAAAGTGCTATATACACCTGTTGATGCTACGATAAACAAATGAAGATATTGCCCTACATCCGCTAGTGGTTGCTCACATCCACTAACATCAACTGGTGGTTGGCATCATAACTAGTGCAGAAGACCTTCAAACGTACAAGGAATATTCTCTATCCGATCCAATTTTCTAAAAACAAAACATTTATTAGAGTTGAAAAAGGTACACATAACTAAGTTCATCTGATTAAAAAATCATTTCATCAATATATTTATTGAAGGATAGCAGTCTCGTGAGGAGAGCCATGAACCAAACATTATGTGACAACTGACCTAGACTGCAGATGGAACTCCCATGATGTACTAAGCACTCTCTCTCCAATGTGTTTATATCACATTTTTACATGTCACCAACTTTGTGTTTTACCTCTCCTGTGGTTCATTTCAGGAATGTTCAACTGATTATTTATTCTGCAGCTCACAACGTTCATTTACACATTGTCCTTGTGTTTTGTTCTAATCTGATGATGACCTTTCATTCCTACAATATCATGCAGTAGATGCTCCTACAAATATAATGATGAGCACTTGATTTTGTTGCTTTGTATTTAATGTTTGAACAGCCACTACCCTCAGAATATAAACCTCAGAGACAAAGATACAGAGAGAAAATGACTCAAGAGCTTAACATCTGTTTGTGTACATCTGTGGTTTGGAGGTGTGCTTTGTGAACCACAGCACATACACACATACATGAACACATACAGAGAGAGGGAATCCATCAATTAAATATTGACCAAATTCAGTTAACCTTTGTTTCAAGGGTCAGAAACGCAGGGCCAGGCCCAGGGGCCAAAGAGAACACAATAAACACACACACACACACACACACACACACACACACACACACACACACACACACACACACACACACACACACACACACACACACACACACACACAAAGACATTCAGACAGGCCTGTAGTACACATTAATTGGATTAACGATGTCCAGAACCTAGTCTGGACATCGTCACTGACCCATCTGCTCAGCACTACTCCTCTCTGCTGATGTCTCTATGTCTCTCTATAATTTTAATGAGTTTTTTAACTTGTTTAACGAGAACTTTATGTCATGTTAATGAATGCTACATATATCCAAACGAGCCGGGGAAATGAAGCTCAAACTAATTTCGTGCACTAAACATATTTGTATCAAAATAATTTTGAGATAGCAGTATATTTTTACATACAAACACAACATATTTGGATATTAGGTAAACAACAATTTCTTATTAAGATATTGCTATATTTTGTATTAAATCGTCATATGTCCTATGTAGAAATAATCAATATCTTGGGACTTTGGTGGTTATGTTCCCAATCAGGAATTCTTGGCTACTCTGCCACACGTATACTGCACCATTTAGGGCTGGATGGCCATGTGGGGTGCTTACCAGTGTTGACAACAAGTTGCGTCATGTAAATTCAAACAAGGGAAAACATTTACATACTTACAGCAATGATGAGACTATTATTAATTCTTTATTTGTTTTGAAAAGTAGAAGTAAATATTGAGATGATTGAAGCATTTGGTAGACTCCTTATGGTTGTAATATGTATGTTTGAAATATAATGTTAATGGGGGTTAACATTAACCAGTGCTTGGCTCTGGCAATTTCAGCATAGCCACGATATGTTATCTTAGGTCCTCCTGGATAACCTGTACTATGATACTTGTTATCAAATGAATTAATGTCTTTTCTATACATAATATATGCTTTCTTATTCATTTTGTCATAATGCTTTTTAAAAATTGGTAATATTGAGCTTGATATGCATTAAGCAAGGTGATGTATGCTTTTTTAAAAGCCTACAAGTGTACCAGATTACTAAATGACATGTGCCAGATTATCAAATTCAGGCAGAATTTTATTTTTTGGCACAAAGAATACAAATAGCTGTGTCATGTCTCCTCTGAGAAAGATATCTCCATTCTTTCTTCTGGTGTGGTTAGAAAATATTTTAAGGTTTACAGAAAGGTACAATATGTTGATCGAATGTGTAAACAGATATTGGAATAAATTGCAGAATTAAAAATTGAAAATGTCCCTGATAACCGTAATTCTCTCAATATCACTTGAATTGTTCAATGTAATTCACAAAATTTTAGTAATCCTTTCCAGAATACCATCAATGTAATGTAATGACATTCGCGATGTGTGTTCATGATATATCACATTCATAAGATCATGAGGTTTCTTTGGTGTTTCTCCGTCAACTTTAAGGAAGGTTAATTGGCTCTCAGATGGGAGCCGACGACCATTATTCATATATAAAGAAGCCAGCTGAATCATAGAGCCGAATAGTTCACGACCAACACGTGAATACTCTCCATCATTGCCATTATGCAATATTTAGGAAGAAGCATCAAATAGTTGGGCTATAGCTGCTGGACATCAATGTGTAGCATTATGATGAATTAGCATTTTGCATTAATCAGTCTCAAACTAGAAGTCATTAATTACCAATTCAATGGATCGCCGTTCTCTTTGTCAAAAGAACACAAACAATGATGTAAAAAAAAATACATTTATTGACTAATATCTACTAGGAAGGGAATTTTTACAAGAATGATAACACATGAAATATGCAAATTGGTATAAATGAACCATATGGATTTATAGCAATAGAAGAGAAAGGTGGTAATTTGGGTGATGGTGGGATTGTGTAGTAATAACGTTAAATTCAACTCATCTATAAGTGAATAAGTGAATGAATGATCAAATCTATAAAAGTTCATTTATAGATTATAATTCTGGTAACAACATCAACCCAGTCATTAATACTGTAGTAGAATGGAAACATTGGACCAAGCCTTCTTGAGTGAGTGGCGCTGTGGTGAGGACCTCTTCGGTTGGAACTCAGACAGTGGCTTGGTGGCTGGTAACCTCACATCTGGTCTCTCCTAGCCGGAGTTCTGTCAGCAGTCCCAGCTGTTCAGGGTGAGGCCTCATCTGCAGGCTCTCTCCTCCAGTACTGGATCGCTGACACTGTCAGTGCAGGCGATTGGTTGGCATATTTGATCATATGACACCAAATCTCCTAAAAATATTAAAACAAGGTCGTAATTGAGTTTATAAAAGAAGATTGAAAAAGAGGATCATTAAATGCACTAGTTTTCTGATCAGCTGGCTGTTTATTTGGCTCGAAGAAAAGAAAATATCAAACAGGAAAGTTCCTTAAACATGTGGATAAGATGTAGTAATACTAGAGACAAACTTGAACGGTAAGACACAAGGAAAGATGTTAAGACCTAACTAACACCTGGGACAGACTGGCTGCATGTGCACCCTGTGACGGCTGTGCCACTGTTATGCTGCATCTCATGGACATCTGTTTACACAGGGAGTGTGTCTGCTGCGTTTCTGCAACGGAGCTGCTACATGAGGTGCCTGCTATGACCTTAAGTCTCTGATATGACTGTATTTTCTTAAATAAAGTTAGGGCTGTGTACTCAATTAAATGCCCGGACAGTACGGTATGAAGCCATGCATCTTCTGGTCCTGCAATCCATTCAATCAAAACCTTGTTAAAACAAATGACTGGATTTTTTTTCATCCCAGGGGGTCGGGTGGATCTCTGGGGGCGGTCACAGTAAAGACTATGCACGTTTGGATGACAAGTAATGATTTTGTAATGTTTAATTGTGTAACCTAGGGGAAGGTCACATATTCTATCTTCACCATGACCCAATGAACATTTGCCTTATGAAAACCCAAGTAATAAAAAATGTGAGACAGAAGGTGAATTAAACACATGTGGGTTACAAATATAGGGAATCATTAAAGGATAAATATAAAACAACATTATAAATTGTGGAAATTGAGAATGGGCCTTATTGGGAAACTCTATTGAGTGGAGTGATTTGTATCAGCCCTCTCAGAAGAATGGGACAAAGTAGAACAATTCAAATTAGAAAAGAAAAAAACTAACTGGATGCAGAGAATGCTAAAAAACCTTTCACAGATAAATACAACAAAATTTCATTGAACTTAATCAATTACTATTACTAAAGAAAATTAATGGAGTCCTAACATTTTTGTGTTTGGACAAAACTAGAATTACTGCACTGCAGTTGTATGACTGCCAACCAGTGAAGTTTCTGTGTATATATTTTTACATACTTTTTTTCCAGATTCATATAAAGGTCAGTTAACCTTTACCTTTGACAACTGAAACATAATCACTTTATCTTTGAGTCCAAGTAACAACTGATCAAAAGTTGAAGAAATTCCCTCAAGCAGTCTTGAGACATCACATTCAAGAGGCCAAAAACAAGTTTTTTTAAGCCACTGTGACCTTGACCCTTGATCACTGAAATTTTATAAATGTATTAGTGAATTGAAGTGAAATGTGCCAGATGTATTGAAATTCCCTACGGGCCATCCTAATGTGTCACATTCACAGTAACATAAGGTCACTGTGAGCTTGACCTTTGACCTCAAGGCATCAAAATGTAATCAGTTCATCTTTGAGTCCAAGTGAAAGTTTGTACCAAATTTGAAGACATTCCCTCAAGCTGATCTAAAGATATAACTTTCAAGAAAAACCTAAACTTTGTGAGGCCACCGTGACCTTGACCTTTGACATTGGGCTACCAAGATGAAATCCAAGTTCAAGTGAAGGTTTGTGCCAAATGTGAAAGAATTCCTTCAAGCAGAGATATCGCATTCAAACTTTATTTAGGAGGGCTTAATGAGCTGCACAGGTACAGTGGAATGACACCTTCGATGATGTAATGGCTGTTAGCAGGGCAGCTTTGGTGCTTTATCTGTGGATGTAGCTCAGAAATTCTGTGCGCTCTTTCAATTATCATGTGAGAGAGTAGCAGCTCCATGTCCAGAGTCCTGTTTCCTTCAGTGCCCTCTGCGAGGTGTACCAGTCTTTAGTTCAATCTACTGCTGCGGCCCTCTAACTCGAATATAGAGGTTAGCGATTTTACCTTTATTTCAAGAGCAGTGGATATAGCCTTCCGGGATGATATTATCTTTGGCTTCTGAAAAGCGAACCTCGGCCTGCGAGATTCACCCTGTACATTCTCTTCATTCTCTTATTTAGCATTGTTCACTGCAGAATAGTTTGGCAGACTATTCAGCATCTGTCTTTTTGGCCATGAGGATATAATCAGAGCTCATCGCACAGGTCACACTAATTTTACATGTATATATTTCTGTATATCTACATTTATTTATTTATGTTTTTCTGTGACCATATGTTAATTTGGTAGGCAGGTTTAAAGCGCTGTGATCATCGGATCTACTGACTGTTTTGCATCTATATCTTTAAAGAAGCCTGTCTCCACCCACAGGGGGAGGGCACGGCTGTGCTTACATCTGGGGCGCTTGGTGCTCAATTACAGTTGATGGACAATGCTTCACAGATACAGTCAATATATTAGTTGGTCATTAGCCAGAGAGTGGATCGCAGTTCATAACGCTGGGCTTTACTAAAGTTTTTATAAATTTTAGGCAATTTAAGGTAAACTGAACTTCACTCCGTAACATGTGATACATGCTAGATATTGCAAATGGTTTAAGATCATAAGCAAACAATTTTTACAACAATGAACCCACCCACTGACACAGTTTTGTGTGGGAAAACTAATGGAGGATATAGTTCATTTTTGTGCTGATATGGATGTTGAAGACAACTTTAAATCATCACAGAGACAGAGGAAGAGACGTTTGGATATCCATCATAAAGTTTTTCAAATAACAAAAAAAAAAGTTCTTAACGTTAACTGGTACAGTATGTTATGGAGAACTTAGTTAAGCCTATATGAGCACAGAAGTATATAAATAACTAGAAATACAGAAATAGCCTTTTTCTTTGCAACCAATGCACACAGACACACACACACACACACACACACACACACACACACACACACACACACACACACACACACACACATATATTTGTTTAAATGAACAGAAGCACATAACATGTATTGTCATTTTTTCGAAATGATGCTTCATAACACAAATATTTGAAAGAGAAAAAAAAACTATGGAGACATCCAAACATGGATTATTCACAAATCTATAGGCTTTAATGAAATAAATACACAATTTATACACAAAAAAATAATGATATTAGCAGTTTTAGATGTGTAGCAGCTCTGACTACCTTTTTGTTAACTCTCTATATTGGTTGTGTGTGGTGTGTGGTGTGTGTGTGTGTGTGTGTGTGTGTGTGTGTGTGTGTGTGTGTGTGTGTGTGTGTGTGTGTGTGTGTGTGTGTGTGTGTGTGTGTATACAATGGATAAGAAACGATATCTTAACTCTTTCCACAATGAGGTCACCGAAGCACAAGCCCTGTGAAATGTTATTGTGTGGTGGAATAATTTCACACACAGTGGAACCCACAGTCTGGTTCCCATGGTAGTAGTAGTAGTAGTGTAGTGCAGGAGAGATATATATGTGTGTGTGAGTGTGTGTGTGTGGTGCCAGTGTTATCAGCAAAGTTGTAGGAACAGGAATGTCTCTCATCAGTCCTGACACAGTCCAGCTGTCTTTTTCCCCCTCTCTCTCTCTCTCTCTCTATCACACACACACACACATTCAAACATAGGTACATTTTGGCTCTACAATGACTGTTAAATGAAAATTAATCCATAGATTTTTCAATTTGCCTCAGAAATACCATTGAAATCATTGATTCTGAGTCAGTTGTCTCGGATTCTAGTTGCTAGTTACAAATATACCGGGCTGTTTATGTGCAATGAATATAAGTGTTGACAATATTTGTATTTGGGATTTATAAAAAGTGCAGTGGTGGAATGTAATGAAATACATTTACTCAAGTACCTTACTTAAAGGGATAGTTCACCCAAAAATGAAAATTCACTTATTATCTAATCAAATTCAAATTGGACTCGAAACGGTGTCATTTACACAATGTTTTTAGCCTAAATGTCCTCTGATATCCTCTGATATCCTCCTCTGTGGCCCCGTTCGCACGTGGATCACAGCGGACATTTAGGCTGAAAACATTGTGTAAATGACACAGTTTCGAGTCCAATTTGAATGCCGGGGCTTACGGAAACTTTGATAACCCCACAGGAGCAGTATGGAGGCATTTTATGGCTGCAATGCTGTTTACACCTGAAATTCCAAAAATGTTTTGTGGCCATTTCTTCCACCCCTCCATCAGCATAGTTGTGAGTAGATAATGAGTGAATTTTCCCTTTTGGGTGAACTATCGCTTTAAGTACTTGATATTGGTACTTCTCTAAGTCCCACGATCGTGTTGTGAGTAACGGTAATTTTAGTCATGTTGTCTAGAATGTGACAGCTTGTGCAGAGGCACTTCCTCACATTGTATATAAATAATCCTAATTTTTTTGTTCTGAATGTTGAGCAATACATATATATATATATATATATACATATACAAGCATGATTTATTTGACAGTCTGAGAAATAAAAAGGCTCATAAAGACACAGATGTTGGAAGAACAACTTCACAACTTGGAAAATGGAACCTTCCCAAGCCCCTTAATGCCATCAGGTTACTTTTGATAGAAACACATTAGTGAGAGCCCTCCGGGAACCCGTAAGAATTGCCATACAGTGCCTGCAGTTCAGAAAAAAATGCTTGAACATGAATGTCTATCAGAGTTATCTGGTTGATCTTTCAATTGATCTTTCATGATGATGATAATTATTAATTTGATCATATATTTATAAAACATTTTCTTTTCTGCCTGAAGGAGGGTGGCAACCTATTGCTCTGTATTAGCCAGCCGTCCTTGTTCAAACAACCCCCTCTTCCAAATTTTCAGATGACCTGCTATTGTTGTGATGGTCACTTTATGTAGAAAACATGTATTTTCAGATGTAGCTGGTTTCAGATCATTCACACCCACCCACTAGTTTTACACATGGAATCATTAATCCAATCCACTGCCACTACATCACTAGAGTTACAAATTGACGTAACCTGTATGTATTTGAATGGAGGAAGAAACCAAAGTACCCAGACAAGACTATGAAAACTCGACTCACAGCACTGGACTGCTGTGGGATTCAAACTCAGAAACTTCTTACTGCGAGTTGACAGTGCTAACCGCAAAGTAATGATCTATATCTTCACTCAAATTTAGGTCACATGGAATAAGAACTCTGGACATTATAGGAAAGGATAACTTCACAGAAGAAGGGATTGAATACCAACAAATAAAACTCTATTCATTAGAACTTATTGTATTCTTATTTTTATATTTCCAGTATATTATTTACATTTCTTTAATTTAAAGGAAATAATCAGTAAAGAAAACAATTAAACATGTGTTAAGATGACCAGCAGTATGCTGTTACAGCTGAGCAGAAATATACCTTAGGTACTAAGTGCTGCACAGGCAAATGCTTCAATATTTACTGCAATTAGTGGAAATATGCCAACATCCGATCAGAACCAAGTATCGCTATATGGCATACAATAACTGCTCCAAATATGGTCACTTAACAGAGCAAGATTGAATAATTGATTTAGTAATAATGTGAAAAGAATCAGGATCACCAATTCAAAACCACTTTTAATACATTGGCATTTAGCCAAATCACTATTATAACCTACATTTGAACAGTTATATCCAATCCACATCTTCTCAGGGGGTTAAGGGACTATGCTTTGCTAAGTGTGTCCAGCTTGGATGGAGGTAGTTGTTGTAAACTTACCTGTTTTCGATCCATGAAGATGATGGCATCCATCAAACCAAACACAGGAAGCTGATTTGGCTTAACAGCATAATCACTGGCGCCAGACGTGCCACCAATGGCATGCGTCTGTGTCTTTGAGCGTGTGTGGAACCTCCAGATAGAACATTCAGAGAAGCATTTATTTCATTTGTTTTTTCTTATCCTGCCATATAAGATGCTTATCAAATACAATATGGTGTAAATAAACAAAAATCCAAAATGGGTCATTGTTAATCCAGTAGCCTGTACATTTGTTGTCAATGCAATTCTTAAAAAGCACTGAAACGTTTGCAAATGTACGTTTTTTTGGTAAATTAAATTCCTCTTACTCTACCTTGTTTTTATAAGTAAAATGTGTGAAATGGAAGTCAATATTTCATCATGACTTTCTCTCAAATAACCTGATAAATAAATCAGTAAAAACATAGAAAAGGGAGAATTTGTAGTCAGTGTTTAAAAGGGCCATTAAGATGTTGCCCTTAGCAATGACCTTCTTAGTATGGGTCATGTGACCTATTGTCGTCCATTATCTAATAACAGGCAAGATAACAGACTTGTTTAGACTACACAGACAAAGAGACAGACAGAGGGAGAGGAATGTGTATGTGTGTGTGTGTGTGTGTGCGTGAGTGTGTGTGCGTGTGTTTAACATATGGTTTCTGATGACAACCGTTTAAAGGTGTCAGACTGGAGCCACAGCAAATTATCAAAATCAAAGGCACATAAAGACGCGCGCACACACACACACACCCACACACACACACACACACACACACACACACACACACACACACACACACACACACACACACACACACCTTTCAGCAGGCATTTGTCCACAGCTAAATCCTCTTCACTTTGAATAGTCTAAGACCCCAAACAGCCATAAATTGCCTGAGGTCTCTCTTTGTCATTCTAACTGAATTTTTGAAAGATGGATAATGAGTTTTTGTGATGTAAAATATTAAAGCAAAACAAATCATTTTAGAACTTCATTTTGTATCTAGTATTGTTTTACCCAAAAGTGCCTTCAACCTGAAACATTGTAATATATATATTTTATGATATATAATATAAAATAAGATAACTCTCTGGCCCAAACACAAATATTATCTTCCTCTCGCAAACAAACACAGCATCTCTGTCTTTCTCTCTGACACACACAGGGTTTGTTAATACCCACCTGTTATGATAAGGAAATATATGAATATACAGTATATAATAATAAGGAAATCATCCACCTGAACCCAACCATAAACTGCAAGCTCTATTTCTGCCCTTGCTCTCATGAAGAGGTGCAGGATATTGAAAGTTGCAATTTTGGATATTAATTTTCAAGTATTATGAACTTATTTATACAAATATAAATAAGTGCAAAACTCAAAAATTGTGTTACAAAATAATAAATAAGACCTAACCCAACTAAAATAATTTAACACTGCTAAATACAATAAAATACCCCAGCTCCCAGTTCTTGGCTATTTCTTGGACATTTGCTGCACGTCCCTGCACTAGCTAACTGTAGACCAACGTTACATGCTGCAAGAGCCAGGTACAGAGTGTGTTGCCACCAGAGTTAAGTGTAATGTTAACTAGGCACATGCTGTGATGTTCATGTTGACTCCAGGGCAACTATTTCAGTACATAGTTCAGGTACCTAAATGAAGCACCGAAGTTTGGGATGTGATTCGGACCAGAAGGTACTGGCCTTGTAGGAACCAGTCCGGGTTTCTCATGTTTATCATAATACAACAAGATATTTAAACTTTCATGACCCCTTGCCATTTTTTAATAAAGAATAAGAATAAAGATTGAAAACAAATTTGGTCCCAAAAATAAAACAAATAGCAGAAAAATAGAGACTGAGAGTACTGGCCCATAAGCCCTGTGGTTGCATGTTTGTACATAAGTGTGTGTTTGTATGTGTTTTGAGGGTCATGGAGGCCAATCGGGGTCAAGTGTTAAAACAGGGAGACAGAAAACTTCTGATCTTTGACCCTGGCTTGTGCCGTAGTCAGAAAAGGTAGATCCTTCCTGTTTAGCACACAAACAAACCTCCCTTGTTAATGGTTATGTCGTGTGGTGCAGTTCTGGGCTGTGTCTCTGGTATAAATAGATTCACCTTTGCTCCAAGACATGGAAAATCGAATGAGTCACTGAACACACCCACCCACCCACACACACACACACACACACACACACACACACACACACACACACACACACACACACACACACACACACACACACACACACACACACACACACACACACACACACACACACACACACAATCTAGCAGTAACTTCTAGTTAACAGACCCATCCAACTGACCGACCATTACGTTAACCTGGACGAAGGCGCCCACTGATCCAAGGGGGTGTAATGGAGAACATCAGAAAAAGTATGAGTATTTACAGCATTGATTAGAAGAAACAGTTTGTAGCATAATGGAAGGTAAATTAATTGGTGGATTATTGTCAGTAATGGTAGAGTATCTGAGTAGACATATTGTATATCAAGCAGTCTTGTTGTAATCATAGTCCACAGTCAGCAGCCACCACGATCAGGAGGACCAGATTTTTGAGGACCAGATTGAGAAGATGCTCAGTAATGGTGTCATAGAGCCATCCTCCTCTGCTTGGGCCTCACCAGTGGTTTAGTCCCAAGGAAGGATGGGACTCCCCACTTCTGTGTGGACTACAGAGGAGTCAATGCCAAAACACATCACTATGCATATCTAAAGCCATTGGTGCATGACATTTTGGAGTCCGAGCAGAGCGCCCAGTACTTTAGCTCACTGGACCTCCAGAGCGGTTACTGGCAGGTGGCCATGGATGAGGAGAGCAAACAGAAGACCGCCATTGATCACACATCTAGGCCTACTCCGGTTTAAGGTTATGCCCTTTGGTCTGTGGAATGCTGGTTCCACCTTTCAGCAGCTGATGGAAACTGTCCTGGGGGAGTTAAAGGGCAAAATCAGCTTTGTCTACATAGATGATATCATCGTCTTTTCCAGGACTCAACAGCAACAACTCCATGACCTTGAGGCAGTGTTCCAAAAGCTGCATCAGGTCCATCTAAATCTTCTTCAGATTTAGCTCACCTTTCTAGGGCATGTAGTCTCAGGTGAGAGTGTGGCCGTAAACCAAGCTATTATAAGATTAAAGCCATAACAACCTATCCAGCGCCCACAGACAAAAGAGTCTCCAGATGTTCCTCAGGTTAGTGGGTTGGTATCACAAGTTCATACCTAGGATGGCGGACATTGTGGCCCAACTCAATAACCTCAAGAGTAAAGAGCATTGTGGGAGTCACCTGCACAGTGTCAGGCCGCCTTTGAACACCTTAAGAGCTAGTAGCAGTCACCACCAGTCACATATTGGGGAGTTCCCAACTAACTGGTGACAGACCAGGGCCCCCAATTTCCAAACCAGCTGATGTCCAGTCTTCGGGTGTAAAAGTCACCTAAGTTTGCTTTGTTGTATTGAATATGTGATGGGGCCTGAATTTAATGATAAGGGAATGGATCTCCATCTTTATTTTATTGTTATTTTTCCTATTCGAATTTTATAGATGTAGAAGACTGGGATCAAACCGCCAACCTTCTGGTTCGATGACATCCACTCTACCCCCCAGCCACAGCCGTGAAGGATAGACACAAGGATAAGGGGAGGAATGACAAGAGGAAAGAAGAAGATGATGGGTAGTAAACAGAAAAGAGCATATATCCAGACAGATTGGGTGCCTGTCTTTAAACGGACTGACATCTCTCATAGAGATTACATCAACTGTAGCTTCCTTAGTGCAGACATCACCTGCAGTAGCCTGAGGCATGACACACATACACAAACATATACAGAGAGAGAGAGAGAGAGAGAGAGAGAGAGAGAGAGAGAGAGAGAGAGATTACTATCTCAAGTGGCTTGTGGCTCAAGCACTTTCCTTTGGTTGGTTAATTCACTCTGGGTTTTGCAGTGTCTCTGCTTTTGCAGAATCCTTAAATACATGCTTATATATGCATGCATTAATAATCTATGTAAATACTTCAATGTAAAATGCTGGTATAAACCTCAGTCAGTTGCATCCTAAGATTCTACCAAAATTCTCACATTTGTAAGTATTTCAAGTCAGATTTGAAATAATCAAAAAAATAGTTAATCCTCTGTTCTTTTGAAGACTACACTGGAGTTCTCTGTATCACACACTATCTCACAAAAAGAGGAACTCCATAGAACAGACATGTCAACTCAAGGCGCGATAATATATCATATGTCTATCTTAACTGGCCTGATGGTAAATAGGATGCACACTTTTGTTTGTGAAAAAAAAAAACTCCATAGGCCGTGCCACAGTGCGCAATCACCGTGTCTCTAGACTCACTAAAACGTTTGACAGGTTTGAGTGGCCCTTCCTCTTCGATTATATGGTAAAATTTATAATAGGTGCAGAAATTATTGATTGGGGGAAGCTGCTGTACCTCTCCCCTAAAGCAACTGTTATTACTAACTCCTACTGCAAAGGTCCTCTTCCATTAGAGTGAGAAACCCGGAAGGGGTGTCCACTCATATCAGGCTTTAATGTGAATTTATCAAAAACAGAAGTGATGCCTCTTGGTGCTTTGGCAAGCTCCGTCCCACCTAGTGGGTTGTAATTTCATTAGCCATCAAAGGAGATAACATATTTGGAACAAGAGTGGGTCCATCTCTGAAAAAACAGATCAAATCTAATCTCAAACAAATCATAATGTGCATTAAGGGAGATTTGCATGGATTGGAAATCCTACCAATTTCCTGGTTAGGCATGATTTTGTGCTCAAAATGAATATATTGCCTCTGTTATCGTACCCCCAACAGATGCTGACAAACTCACGCCCCAACAGCTTTTAAATCTAGACAAAATGTAAGGTTACAATGAGAATTGGAAAATTGCAGAGAGGTCCCAAACATACGGCTCTATCACTAGGCAGCACAAATGTGGTACATATATGAATGGGGGAATCCAGAGGCTACAAATACATAAATTGACATGGAGTCTTAAAAATTGTGGTCTACTGGCACTAAAAGGTTGTCCTTTAGTCAATCATAAGAAGGTGAAGTTGGAGGTTCAAAACAATTTTATTGTCCTGAACACATGGAGAAAGATAACCATCGGTTACCATTAAACTTAAAGATAATTTTTCACTCCTGGCTCCTATATGGAGAAACCCAAATGTGGTCGTTCTGGCCTTCCCTGACAGGGCACCAGAGTGCTACTAAAAATCTGCTCAGTGCGACAAAAAATGAATTGACGCTGCGCGGAGCTTCGGGGCCGGGTTCACACTGGCGCCAAGAAAAGCTGTCCGCCTCCTTTCCGCCCCCATGTTACTCAATTGGGCTGTGCACATCGGCTGCGATGCGCCGCGCAGCGCCGAGGGCGGCTTGCGCTCTGCCCCGATGGTTTCGGCGTCTGGTCTATTTTTTTCGCTCAAATTACATATTATATATGATATAAATGATCAAATATGCATCCCAGGATTTCCCTGCCGTTCTCCTGGAGTTTCAATTTTCCAGATTTTCCCCCACATGATTAAATTTCCCCATCTGCCCATCCACTACAAGCACACAAGCAGACAGACAGAGAGAGAAAGAGGGGTAAATGATGAAGACCATCATTTACACCCGAACCCCTACATTGAACGGAGCATACAACAACTAGCGGAGAAAAGCAGAATGGCGGGCTGACCGGCGCAGACAAATGCGCGTCCGGTGTGAACAGCCAGGCGACTAGGGTTAGGGTTAACCCTTACCTTAGGGTTATGGTATCATGGTATCAAATGCTGCACTAAGATCTAACAAGAATCGGACAAAGATGAACTATATGAAGGTCATTTGTGACTTTTGCCAAAGATGTGTCTGTGCTGTGATGAACTCTAAAAAGTCTTTATGTACATTATTGTTCTGGATAAAGTCACACAGCTGATAGGTGACAACTTTCTCAAGGATTTGGGATGTCGATGTCCATCTGTAGTTGGCTTAAACCTGTGGGTGCAGAGTGTGTTCTTTGAGAAGAGGTGTAATTGGGGCTAGTTTAAGGGATTGTGGTACATAGCCTGATAATAATGATATATTGATTGTTTTCAGAAAAGTGGTGCTCATTAAGAGCAGAATTTCTTTGAGTAGCTGTTGAGAAGTTAATAAGAGAGACGCTGTCTGGATATACAGAAAATACAACATAATCTTCAGGGTGCAGCCAGGGTCAATTAATATAGTAACATTAGATTGCTTAATTTACTAAGATACCCTTGGATGGCAGTGATCTTATATTAAAGCATCCACATTTAAATATCTTGTTTTGTTGTATTTTTAAAGAGGTTCTGTACATTTCTATTTTTATTGTTTAAATTAGCCAAATTCAGTTTTAATGTGGCTAATGTGCTACGGATAGTGTATTGTGTTACTTCTGGTTTCGCTGGTATTTGTGTATCAACACCTGCTCTTCTTCATCTCCTCTAACTTTGCTATTATCTTATCCACTGAGGCTGTTTTCACACTAATATATCTTTCCGTCCTTAGCGACTCATCTGCTAATTCACAGTGGTTCTTTGATGCTCTTGTCTGGTGTTGACTTAGCAACGTAACTTCAGCAGCTAACTGGGGCTTTTGTCTCTCCTTCTGACTCCCCTGCTCTCTCCTGCTTAGTGGGCTTGATGTTCAGTTACTTCTCTGCCTTGTGATATGTAGTTTATTTGATAGCATGGAGGCGAGGATTAGTCAGTTGGAAGCGTGGCTCCGCACCATGGAAACTAAATCATTAACTGAAATAATTAGCCAGTCCCCTGTAGATGATGCAAGCCAAGCAACTGTAATATTGATAAATATACAGATAATAAAAGCAATAGACAGTCACTGCAATCACCCGCATGATGTGATAGAGAATGTTTTGTGAAATGATGTTTCTATAAATACAAAACCCTCCCATGTTGTATAATAATGCAGTCCTTCTGATCCCACCATGTGTCCAAGTGTGCCACTGGTGCACCCATGGAAGGTGTTTGGGATGCACTAGACAGGGGACATCTGATATTATTATTCTGATATTAATTAATGCTACAGTTATTTTTGATTAATTGATTTTTATCCAACGATTATTCGGGCAGCAGATGCTTTTCCTGTTACATGTACTATAGCCTAATATGCTGTCATTCTTGGGCGACCTTGTAAACCTAGATTTTCAAATGTCTTCAGAAGTCTGTATTCCTCCGTCTGTCTTTGACAACTGCTGAACCACAAGACTCCTTGCTACCAATGAAATGCTTTCCTCCCCACAAACACAGCCTCTTCATGTAGATATGTGAGTATGTGATTTGTGCGTGTGATAAATCACCACCGGGATTTGGTATCCAGAATCTTATTACCAAGACTTCCTGCCACTAAACTAACTGATATACCCCCTCTGTACACACACACACACACACACACACACACACACACACACACACACACACACACACACACACACACACACACACACACACACACACACACACACACAAAACAGAGAGAGAGAGAGAGAGGTTTTGTGGCAGATATATGGGCTGGAATGTGGCCACAAAAAAAAGGTTTCTGAGAAAGGGGAAATTGGCTGCATGGGGTGAACAAAAAAAGAGAGAGAGGGTGTTCAAGAGCTGTTTGGGTGGTCTGTCTATCAAGGACCCAAGACTTCTTGTCACCAGCATTTATGGTAATGACTTAATAATGTAAGACATAGTCATTACATTTTCTGTGAAAACCATTAAGTGGTTAATTCACGTTTTCATTTTCATCACATTAGAGTTTGCATAATGTTTTGTGTTGAATTTCTACAACAAATATTCTTACCTGCACATGAACTGAATAAGTCAGTTTTTGTCTTTTCAAATTAGTCCACCAACTGTCTGCAAATTGATTTTCATTGTAAAATGAAGCCACCTGAAGTAGATGGCTGTGTATGAAGAATTGTAACGTAACTCAAATGTGTAAATACCTTCAAATCCATCCCAACATCACACCTCATGCATGGGAATTTATCTTCCTTTTGGTTCCAGTTGTGTTATTAACAGACATTATTGTGATTGTTATTTCAAGAAGTACTGAATCCTGGATCGTGGATCTCAATCTTGGATCATGATCGTGACGGTGGATCCAAGATGGTGAATTGTGATCATGGATTATGATTCCAACCAGATTGCTTAGATATACACTATGCCTGACAAATATGAGACAAATTGTGATTTGTAAATATGGGCTATACAAATACAATTTGATTGATTAGGTTAGGGCACTGTTACCTCACGGCAAGAAGATTCCCAGTTTGAATCCCAGTTTAAATTTAAATGATTTAAATCATATTTTTCAGATCAATTCCAATTCGTGCAAATTAATGATGAGTCATCTGTGCGCACCAAAGTTAACCACGGTGTTCCACAGGGCTCTGTGCTCGGCCCGATTTTATTCTCATTATATATGCTTCCACTAGGAAACATTATACGGACACACTCTGTAAATGTCCACTGCTATGCGGATGAAACCCAGTTATGTAATCTGAACAATGTAATCAATTAACTAAACT
Organism: Hippoglossus stenolepis; assembly: GCF_022539355.2. Taxonomy (NCBI): domain Eukaryota; kingdom Metazoa; phylum Chordata; class Actinopteri; order Pleuronectiformes; family Pleuronectidae; genus Hippoglossus; species Hippoglossus stenolepis. The sequence continues at coordinate 900,442 of NC_061484.1, read as the reverse complement.
CCAAGCATGTCTCAAGGACATAAAAACCTGGATGAGCCGCAATTTTCTCTTATTAAACTCAGATAAAACAGAGTTTCTAATACTTGGCCCTAAACACCTTAGAGATACATTATCTAATGATATAGCTGCGCTAGACTACATTGCCCTTGATCCTGATTTGTCCTTTAATTCACACTTAAAACTAATTTCTAGGACCGCCTTCTTCCACCTGCATAATATCTAAAAAATCAGACATGTCCTTTCTCAAAAAGATGCAGAAAAACTAGTCCACGCCTTTGTTACATCCAGACTTGATTATTGTAATTCCTTATTATCAGCCTCCAGCAGTAAGTCGTTAAAGACTCTGCAGCTTGTCCAACATGCTGCAGCACGTGTCCTGACAAGAACCAAGAAAAGAGACCACATTTCTCCTGTATTAGCTTCGCTACACTGGCTTCAGGTTAAATCTAGAATAGAATTTAAAATTCTCCTCCTCACCTTCAAGGCCCTTAATAATATGGCACCATTATATCTTAAAGAGCTGTTAGTACCTTATCAACCCACCAGAGCACAGAGCTCCCAGAATTCAGGCTTACTTGTCGTCCCTAAAGTCTCAAGAAGTAGAGTAGGAGTCAGAGCTTTCAGCTATCAAGCTCCTCTCCTGTGGAATCATCTCCCACTTTCAGTTCGGGAGGCAGACACCATCTGTACGTTTAAGAGTAGGCTTAAAACCTTCCTTTACGATAAAGCTTATAGTTAGAGCCGGTCCAGGCTTGTCTTGGACCTGCTCTTAGTTATGCTGCTATAGGTCTAGAATATCGGGGGACACATGACACACGGAGCTTCTCTTTCCAGCTTCTCCTTCCTCTTCTCCCTCCTTATCACATCAAAGAAATTAATATCTCATCAATACATGTTACTGACTTGACTTCTTCCCCGGAGTCCCTTTGCCTTATCGTCCACAGATCCAGGGCCGCAGCTGTGGCCACATCGTAGATTATGATCTGTGGATCGCGTATTAGAGATCGTGATCGTAATGGTGGATCCAGTATGGCGGATTCTGTATCGTGCTGGCTGATCGTGATAATAATGTTGGATCCTGTATCGTGTTGGCATCTGATAATGGTGGTGGACCACGACCGAGGTGGCAGCTGATGATGGATCCTGATGGCGGCAGTGGACAATGACTGTGGACTATAGTGGCCTTCGATCTTGATGGTGGATCATGATCGTTGTGGCTGCTGACCATGGACTATGATTACAACAAGACTGCTTGATATACATTATTTCTACTCAGATACTCGACCATTACTGACAATAATCCATCAATTCATTGACCTTCCATTATGCTACAAAGTGTTTATTCTAATTAATGCTGCAAATACCCTTATCTTTCTGATGCTCTCCATTACACGTGGCATCAATTGCACTTCTGTCCGTCCTGGGAGAGGGATCCCTCACATGTGGCTCTCTCTGAGGTTTCTACGTCCTTTTTACCCTGTTAAAGGTTTTTAGTAGTTTTTCCTTACTCTTGTTGAGGGTTAAGGGCAGAGGATGTCACACCTTGTTAAAGCCCTATGAGACAAATTGTGATTTGGGAATATGGGCTATACAAATAAAATTTGATTGATTGATTGATTTTTGCTAATTTATTTATATTTCCCTGCATTCTCTTATGCCCCGTGCAATTTATAAACTTTTCTCCCTGCATATATCGACCATTCCCCTGTGTTGCAATTGACTTTATTCTCATCACAGCTAATTATTTTACCTGAATTCTGTTACCTATTACCCCTGTGTTACAGGCCTCGGCTGATTCCTTGTTGCCATTTAAGGTGGGGCAGTGTCTCTTATTTCTCCACAGGTGAAGGACTCCTCCACCCTACGCACCTCCATTACTCCTGGAGCACCGACCTACACAATTTCCCCCTGGGATCGATAAAGTATTTCAGATTTCTGACCTGCACCACCCACAGGCCAATAACCCAGTGGTACCCTGTTGTAGCTGGCTCCTCCTCCAATTATGCCAGCAATCAATCCGGCTCCCTTGTCCTCGTTGCTGAAAGAATATAAGGAACCCTGTTTGATGTTGAGGGGGCAGCTGATATTTAATGTGATCTGTCCGCCTCTGTGCCTCTCCTGTGTTAACTTGGTTGTGTGTGTTAAATAAGTTCAGATTTACTCTAGGACTTAAATGAATATTAATCTGTGAGGCACTCGTTCCGTGACCAGTAAGGGTTTGTTTTGTTGGGCTATAGGTCAGTTTGTTATTTTCCTTATTTCATTGTGCACTTCACTCAGTCTCTTTAGTTTAGACAGTTCAGTTTAGTTAGCCAGATTTAGGAAGAGGGCTTACCTTTTGTTTATTATATCCTTTTTTTTGTTCACTTGTTCACTTTGGTTTATGCAAAGCATTTGAGCATATATACAATAAAAGGCTGCTTTGCCAGACACCATTGGCTCTGTGATGATAATATGATGCTAATACAATAGCCATTTCCCAGTGGATGAAATAAGAGCACATAGAGAAAAGGAAGATCAGCTGGAAGGAGCTGTGGGGAATGGAAGCAAGCAGGACAAGCCTCCTGCTTAAGGCAACCTATGACGTCCTTCCCTCACCCAAGAACCCACAGCAGTGGCTGAAAAAAGATCCATCCTGCCCACTATGCTCAACTCCAGCTACCCTCAGGTGGACGTGGGCCAGCGGCTTACAGTCCTATTACATATGATCTGATCACATCACCCCAGTCCTCCATGATCTTCTACTCACTACCTACATGGCCCCGTGATGGAAATTCATCTTGAGATTTGAAATAATGAAATTCTCAGACTGGAGTTGCCTTTGAGTCTTTTTAATAGTAAGCTCTGCAGAGGTTACACAACAAGCACGGGTGCTCAAAATGGAACTGGCTGCAAGTTCACAAAAGCCAGAACTTATACAAAGAGGCGTTTCATAAAACATAATATGAAAAAAAGACATGAAAGACATGAGATCATCATCTGTGTCTGTCCGTCCGCTGTAGCAGTTGGAAGAAAAACATCACCAAATAAGGGCATGCACCCTGTTTATCAAGGTCATAGCAGTGAGACACCACCAAATAAGGGTTCCATCCTGTCAGGTAGACAGTATCACAGCAGTGAGACACCTGGTCAGGGGGATTTCCACTACCTTAGACACTGGTCAGTGCAATTTTCCACTACAGCCCTCAACAACCTGGCTCCACCCTACCTCTCGGACCTCCTCCACCAACACACCCCCACCCACCCAACCTACTTCAGGTCCCCAGAACTAAGTGCCGAACCTGGGGTGAAATGGCGTTTTCAGTCGCTGCCCCCACTCTCTGGAACTCATTACGACCCAACATTAAAAACGCCCCCACGCTGCTATCTTTCAAAAAGGCCCTCAAAACCTACCTCCTCAGACTTGCCTTCCCCAACTAACCCCCCCGCCCCATGTTTTTATTCCGTTTATTTATATATTTTGCTTAGTATACCTTACTCTTTAGCTTTTTCATTGATTTTAAAGAGTATATTGATAGTTTCACTATTTTATCCCCCACCTATGTAAAGCGTCTTTGAGAACTTTGAAAAGTGCTATATAAATGCAATGTATTATTATTATATTGTCACTACCACCCTGAGACCAGAGCTGATGCTCTGGTCCAATACCCGGCGCATCTTTTACTTACCCTGGGAGGATGCTGTTGATGAAGTGATTGAGAGGAAAAGGCTGCGGTATGCAGACATGGCATTTGAGGCAGAGCAACGAGGCTGGAGAGCAATAGGTTGCCCTGTGGAGGTTGGCTGCAGGGGTGTCCTTGCAACATCCACCATCAGGTTGCTCAAAGATCTGGGGATCCATGGACAGGTCCTGCGCCAGACCATAAAAGAGGGTGTCTTGTGATTAAAAGGCTGAAACACCTGATGACGCCAAGGTACACAACTGACGTGATATCCCTAACATCCGCTAGTGGCTGTTAAGACCTCTACTGGTAGTTGGTAACTTCAATTGTACAGAAGACCTTCAAACGTACATTGGATATTCACCATCTAGTATTATATAATATTATATCCCCTGCATCTCAATGACTTTACCTACATCACTGCTGATATTTCCCCCCTAGCCATTTACCTATTATGCACTTAAATGTTTAACCATACTCATTAATCCTTCATTCATAAGGAATGAATAAATCATAAATTTAGTCTGACGATCCTTAAAAGAATTCAGAAGATCTGCTTTATGCTCTGTAAGCAGTAGCCAATCAAATATTTGGGCTCTGAGCTCCATAGCTGAACAACTACTTACCAAGATATGGCAAAATCTGATGTGGATATTCACTCAAGTGAAGATAATTTAGAACATTGATGATCACCCTTTAATTTTGGTGACCTTTTTACTGTGGCGACTAAGATTTTTGCAACTTTGACATTACATTATGAGTTGGGTATATAATACCAAACTGAGTTTGGTAAATGCCCAATGTAAACTTTGGATACAAAATGTCTCATCTAATATGTTATATATATATAATGTGCCAATACATTTAATGATAGCATTTATGCACCATTTTGATTGTATTGCTTTACCTCTTGCATCATCCCGGGATTGATATAGTTTTTATACAACCACACGAAAGTTATTTGTTTTGTTCACTTGCTCATGTTCCCACTGCCTGCCTTGTTAATCAAAACCTTGGTCAAAGCCTTGCTTCCTGAATTGTTCTTAGTTGTAAACAGAAGTGCAATTTGTAGATCCTGTTCTGCTTTACAATAAGGTGCAGCAATAAACAATTATGTGAATTCTTATCTACTAGAAATCTATTTTTAAAGATTGTGCAATCAATCTGTGAAATAGAGTGTAGTAGTAGAGAAGGAGAAAATATTATGTGTGAAGAACTTCCATTGGTCATCAGCTTCCTGCATGTTTCAGTTTTAAAGCTCAAACATATTTAAGTTGTAAAAGTTGGCAAGGCATATGTGTGTGCATGCGTGTATGTGTGTGTGCGTGGGTAGGGTGGTGGGGGGCTCTGCCTGGCTCGACAGAACATAAAAGCTGGGTGGCCTTCTATTGGCCTGGTGTCTCCTCCACTCAAGATCAGGGGCTCGGTCACCTGATCCTCATAAAAACAGGTTTATTAGATACTCTGAAGATAAGTAGGTGTGTGTGTATGTGTGTGCGTATATGTGTGTGACTATTCTTTGAAGGACCATACCAGTGTTTCCTTTAATATCTTAGTCATTTTATTATTACTGTTACTGACCATTTTCTTATGTGTGCTGTTTTTGATTTATAGATGTTTATCTTTTTATTTGGATAGCCTACAGTGAGTTTCCAGACTGTTTCTAAGTCAGTGCAACATTTTCAGACATTTAAAAACACATGATAGCTATTAAGCAAGTAGCCTTTAAGTCAGCAGTGTAGCTCTGACATTGACCGTTGTGAAATAAAAATTCTAAATTATTCGCCACACGTAAACATGTATGACTACTTTATTTCCTTGAATAAAGGTATGGCTATATACGCAACTAAATGCCAGGACACTTCTGTATGAAGCTGTGCATCTTCCAGTCCTGCAATAACAATATAAACCTTGTTAGAACAAATTCATGCATTCATTGTACTGGAGTACTGCAATGCTGGAGGGCTTTTACTTTGAAAGGAAGTGCCAGTATTTGTGACATATCCGACAGATATAGATATTGAAACTGTGGTGAAAGATCATTTTCACTGTCTATTTTGCTGTGAACCACGTATAAACTGGACTCTCCAGAAGAGCAGTGCGCCTCACACAGGCAGTGTGGCCTGGGCCTCAGTGTTGAAAGGAGTTTTAAAAAGAAGACACTGATGATACTTGGCTTAATCCCAGCAGAAGGCTATTGTTGAGGTGTGGACCAGTTACAAGTGGGCCAACTGATTCTGGGGAAGGACTGTTCAATCAATCAAAATTTATTTGTACAGCTTATATTCACATATCACAATTTGGGGTGGTTGTGGCTGAGGGGGTAGAGGGGTCGTCCTCTAACCAGAAGATGCACTGTATGGATGTATGTGTGAATGGGTGAATTGCAATACAAATTAAAAAAAAACTGTACTGTAAAGCGCTTTGAGTGGGCATCAAGACGAGAAACGCTCTATATAATACAGAACATTTACATTTACTTATTACAATTTGCCTCACATAGCTTTACAAGGTGCGGTATACTTTGCGGTATACTTTGCCTTCAACCCTCAACAAGAGTGAGGGATGTTTATTTTAGAATATAGGACAAGATGTTGAATGTTCCTTGTGCTTTTAAAGGTCTTCTGCACAATTTAAGTTACCAACTACCACTAGATGTTAGCATGTGTTACCGGCCACCAGCAGATGTGGGGACATAACCTCAAATAAGCTTTAGTTTGTCAGGAAGCATGGACTGGTTGAGGTTCTTAAGGCCATTGATGACATCCTGCTTCAGTTGCTAGACCTGCTCGCAGTCTTTGAGGCTTGTATCATAGCATCGTCCAAGGCTTTTTATTGGTTTCTCAGACACTGTTGGAATGGGTTCTCCATTAATGTAGAACCTATGGTCTGATCTTTTACCTTAGCTAATCGAGATATTTCTTGATTTTGATGGATTGATCCTCATTCTGGCCCATGTGATGTTTTCTTCAAGTTTCCCTAGCAACCATCTGGTGCATGGTGCTGTTGTGGTCAGGGTTGTCATGTTGTCCATGTAGGCCCTTATTGGTGTTAATCTGACCTTTGTCCACTTCGAGAGTCTGCCATATGGTGGTAAAATCTGGTGTGGTAAAGCAGAATTGCAGATCTTTGAAGTAGGCTTTAACCAAATTCATGATGGGCTCAGGTACTTTTAAGAAGTCAAAAGCAGCACAGAGGACACTCTGTGGTACTGAACCAAATGCATTAGCGAGATCGAGGAAGATGACATGTAGATCTGTCGACTCACTCTTGGCTGATTGGATTTTGTGCCAGATCATGATAGTGTTTACAAACATCCAGAGAACCCTGGAATTCCAGCTTTTTAAATCAATGTATCCCCCAGCTTGTTTTTCACCAGATAGCTTGTGAACCTTCGGGCTATGACACTAAAGAAGATCTGGCCTTCCACATTGAGGAGATTGATGGGCTGAAAATGGCTGATGTTTGAGGAATCCTCCCATTTTTGGTACTCCTCCAGCTCTGTGCCAAGCTTTGGGTATAATTTGCTTCATCCATTCTTCTCTCATTAATTTCCACAAGAAGCATAGAACATCAGGAGCCTTCTTATATACCCTATACGGGACAGCGTTCGGGCTTGGGGCTGATGACAACTTTGTCCGCCTCACTGTGTTCTCCACATCTTCCCATTTCATAGGTGTAATACTGAGCCCCATGGTGGAAGAAGGAGACATGACTCGAAATCATCACCTGGTGCTTAAATTTTATTGTTGTCACCAGTCTAGTGCAAGTACAGATGTGCAAGCGTGTAGAGTTGAGAAAAATGGTGGGAAATCATAAAACACAGGAACAGGTCAAAGACAAACATAAACACAGGGATAGACATGAAACACAAGGAGGTAATAATCAAACTGAAAATGCTCTTCATAAAAGAATAAGTAGTTCAGAGTCATAACCATGACATTAAATATCTTGCCATCCCCTCAGGAGTGGACTGGGTCAATTATTCAGGCCGGGAATTTGACTCCTTTTCAGGCCCCCCTTTTCACGCACCAGACCTCTAATTTTGTAGGCTCCTCCTATTTGTTGATGAAACGGTTAACAGACTAGTTAACAAGGAGGCCATTTTTTCAATGACGTCATAAGAATCTCCTTCTCTGTTGCCAGAACCAAAACAGTGACAATATGATAATTCCAAGGGCTTTTACTTTGAAATTCTACATCAGATTGTCCTGATATTGTCTGGGTGACAATCTGAGGTTGTGAACAATCATCGTGAGGTGAAATAAGTCTGTGGAAACAGGTAGTTTCTTAATGACAGTCTGTTATTTTGTTGCTTGAATTTAAGTTTTTCTTCATTATAAAGTTGACTAATTATTCACAGAGTGGTAATGAGAAATCAATCATTTCTTATGTCTCAATTTTCTCTGAAATAGTTTCACGTGCAATCGTTTTTACCATTAATTTTATTTATCATTTATCATTACTTCCTTCAGTTCAATTAAAGTGTGTATTTTAATCAATTCATTAATTAATTTGTTACCTACCCATTTACAGAAAGGGCGAAATCACTCTAACACACTTGTAATTTAATGCATAGAAACAATATATCGTGAAATGAATGGGGGGTAGTTTGACCCTGTGTTTCAGAGTTGAGGCTGGTTTGACCGCAGTCCTGTACTGCTGCACAGTGTCACTTGACTGACCTGGTCCCTTCCTGGCAAACATGTTGCTTATTTTGCAGTATTTAGCTGTGGAAAGTGCTTTTCTTTTCTTAATTCTCTCTCTCTCTGTTCCACCTTTTCTTTACTTGTTATAATACTATCAAAAGTGGGTGCACGGCTGCTACAACGATTTCAGTTTGCAGAGCTGTAATATCTTCGGCTGCTATGTGCGTCACAGAGAGACGTCACATCAGTTGCCAGATAAATGGATTTGAAAGCTTCGTCAACTCATTCCTGCTTACTATATTATTGCTGATCGAGTTATCAGTTCGAGGCCAAAAAGACCATCAGGCCAGCGGGAAATGTCCCACTGCTCCGGATGTGCAGTCAGCCACTGCATCCACTTGATGTAATGGAACAAAAGTTGGTGCAAACAATTGTCGTTCCTACATTACATATCCTAAAGACTTTGATGATTCCCTGATTCATATTTTACATTCACCTCAGTCTCAGCTGTACTTTGTGTTGATGCAACATTAGCAGCAAATTTAGTATTTTAAAGAAAATGTGTATGTGATGTGGTCACACATCCGCAAAGGTGATCCCTACCTAACCCATTCACTAATACCAACTGACACTAACGCTGACTATTTCTGTGTCCTAATTGGCTGTTAAAACACTTTTTTTGTCCAGTCAGATTTAGGGGCGGGATGCGGGTGACACACAGACAAACTGGCAGTGCAATTAAAGTAATAACAGGACGACTGCTGCTCCTGGTGTGTGTGTGTGTGTGTGTGTGTGTGTGTGTGTGTGTGTGTGTGTGTGTGTGTGTGTGTGTGTGTGTGTGTGTGTGTGTGAGAGCGCAGCTTTAAGCTATTACCAGGCTTTCTTTTAAACCCTGACCTTAGTGATGTCTCCACACTGACACACATCCTGTGTTTCTGCAAGTAACTACAGCAGCGTCCATGAATTGAAAACAGTCCTTTTGGAACTCTCTATTGTATATTACCTTTCCTTACCTATTGGAATACCTACTTACTTTTTTTAATTTAATTTATCTTAGTTTTAATAGATAAATATATGCTGTATGTTAACATATCCATTCAATGCATTCATAAATACAAAACTGTTCGGAGTTGTAAATAAAAGACCAACATGACATTAGTGTACCCTTTTTCAAAAAGACAGTGTCTAGCATAAATGGAGAGGTGTGAAAAGTTTAAAGCATCTACACAATAGAAATTGTCTGACAGAAATTAAAGGTCCAGTTTGTAAGATTTAGGTGAACGGGATCTATTGGCAGAAAATGTATATAAAGTAATCCTAGTGTTTTCACTAGTGTGTTTCATCTAAATTGTAAAATTGTTGTTTTCTTTAGAATGAGCCCTTTATATTTAAATACCTTATATTTACATTGGAAGAGAGTCCACTCTATGGAGGCTGCCATGTTTTTTTACAGTAGCCCAGACTGGACAAACAAAACACCTTTTGAGGTTTTATGACAACTGAAGGTTACCACAGGTTCTCTTTCATGTTTGGAAGGGGAGGGGGAGGTGAGGGGTATTCAGCTGCAACATGACACTTCACCACTTTATGTCACTAAATTCTTCACACTGAACCTTTTAGGGAGCTGCAATGACAATTGTAATGAAGATGTTTATCATATTGTTTATCTCAACTATCTAGATGTAATCATAATCCAAAATTAGGTGCCACCCCAATCATGTTACATAGTCCACAATGTGGATCCTGAATCTGCAACGATAAAGCATAAGGACTCCGGGGAACAAGTCAAGTTAGCTTGTATTAATGAAACATTGATTTGATTAATGCAGAAAAGGGAGAAAAGGTAAGAGAAGGCTTATGTGTCATGTGTCCCCCGATAATCTATAGCAGCATAACCAAGAGCTGGTCCAAGGCAGACCTGAGCCAGCCCCTAACTATAAGCATTATCAAAAAAGAAGGTTTTAAGCAAACTCTGAAACAAAGAGAGGGTGTCTGCCTCCCGCACTGAAACTGAGAGATGATTCCACAGGAGAGGAGCTTGATAGCTGCTACAGAGTGCTAGTTGCTTGATTATTCATTTTTTATTAATGTTGAACGTACCACATGTCCAAATGTCCGCACTAAACACGGCACTGCACTTCCCAAGACCACTAAGAATACACATGGCAAGTATAAAATGAACAGAAAGACAGACAGGAGTTTGTGCAATCAGTAGGTAGTACGGAATTTATCAGAATGCCAATTAACTGTTTCAGTCTCTGTATTGTAGCAAATGATCATCAGTAGTATCAAAGCTGCACTAAGATCTAACAATAGAAGGACAGAGACAAACCCTTTGTCTGTCTCCATAAAAGGTCATTTGTGACTTTTGCCAAAGCTGTCTGTGTGCTGTGATGAGCCCTAAACCCTGACGGAAATCCTTCATATGCATTATGGTTCTGGAGATAATCACAAAACAAGTAAATAACCCCACTCACTATTTTAATCACACCCAAATCGCTCTTCTGACGGACCATTTTTAAATAACATTTGAATTTACAATTTCTGACAACACTGATTCTGGACAAAACACGTATTATAGTCAGTGTTTATCAGATAATACTATCAACACATTTAAGGAAATAATTCCTCTGATATTTACACCACAGCCTTGTGGAAAGTTATCAGCACTTTACCCCCTATCTGGTTGATGACTTTGTAAATGGTACAGCAGCCTCATTGCAAACAACCACTGACACTGTCACCCATTTGGAAAAGAACGTAGGATGTTAGCTTTTTGGTATAACTTTCAAACACATGCTTTAAAAAACAGACATCCCCCAATTCACATGATTTTCATCTAGCCTGGAAAGATAGCCTAATTTACAAGAAACCACCCTGAAATGCCAGAACTTCCTATTATTCATCATTAATAGAAGAACAACCTCAGGTTCCCCTTCAGCACTGTAGCCAGGCTAAAAGAGAATCATAGCTCTACTGATGCATCTATTCCTTTAACGCTTAGGAGCAATGATTTCATGAGCTTTATTAGAAATAGAGTTCCACCAGGAAATAATTAACCACCTCCTGCCCATGAAAAGCACAGATCACTGTTCAGTACAGAAATCTTAGAGCCAACTGTAGCACCAGATTAGACCCCTTTTCTTCAATCGATTTTTCTGAGCTGACTTCACTAGTCTCTTCTTCTAAACCAGTGGTCACCAACCTTTTCGAGCCCAAGATCACATTTTAATTCCAAACGTAAGCTGAGATCTACAACCCAGATATCTTCCAAAAAAACAAAGGAGAGTCATATTTATTATTTTTTGCAATTTATGTTAAAGGCTGAATGTACGAGCATAAATATACACAAAGAAAGGCAATGTACAATATTCACATTAATATCATTCATATTTACACTATCTGTTCAGTGCACAATATTTAGCTTCTCAGCTTAACAATATATTCTGCAGAGGAGCTGCTACTGCGGCCTTGAAAATGGCCATAAATATGACTATTTCCTTGTATAAAAGTAGTCCTGTGTACTCAAATAAATACCGGTACTATACAGTATGAAGCCGTGCATCTTCCGCTCCTGCAAATATTTCACTTAAAAAAATAAGTGTTTGATCTTGGGGGGGGGGGAGTGCCATGACCCAGAGCAATGTAGATCCATTTGTATGTGTCTTGTTATTGTTGTTCTCCCTCCCTGACTGAGGGTGGTGCTCTTCACCTGTCTCCCAGCTGGTGGACTGAATGAGATGGCGATTGTAAATGGTAAATGTTCTGTATTTATATAGCACTTTTCTAGTCTTGATGACCACTGAAAGCGCTTCACAGTACAGTACTCTACAGTTTGCCATTCACCCATTCACACACCCATTCATACATAGCATCTATGGGCAGCACTTTTTTCTATGAGGGGCCATTGGGGGTTCAGCATCTTGCCCAAGGACACTTCGGCATGCAGATGGGGAAGATTGGGGTCGATCCGCCTACCTTCTGGTTGGAGGACGACCGCTCTACCGCTCAGCCACAGCCGTGGATTGGACTGTATACAGATGGCGCCAAGTTGAAAAATGACATCTGCCGATGCTGGTTGTCTCTCTCGCTTCTCCTCCCCCTGAATGTCCAACCCGACCATGCCTTGTCGTTTAGAAGAGATTTCATGGCCTTTGAATAACTCATTTAATGGATCTGAGTATACTGTTCTTTTTTAGTAAATATTGTTAATAATGTAAATAGTTATGGTAAACAGTCCTGATATTTATAGGGGTGGGTAGCCTTTTCTTTGAAAAGATCTTCTTTTTCTGTTTATTGTTAGGGAAGCAAGTAAAATCATCTGGATTTTATTTCTGTTTTTCTTTTAGGTGAGTTATAGTGGATATTGATTACAGAGGTTATTTTTTTATTTTGCCTAAAAAATAGTTTTATTAATAATAAGAATGATAAGACCATATATAAATTGAATTGTTAAATCTAAAGTTTTGCAGGTTGCAATACGTAAGGTGTTCCTGTATTTCGAGTTCATGGGGAGTTTTTTGGTGAGAGTTAGGGCTATTAGTAGTAGAACTGTTTGTTTTATTCACGTTGATTGTTGATATATTTTCTATTAAACAGAGTGTGGGGGACATTGGGTTGTGGCAGCCCCTGAGGAAAGATAGTGAGTCTGTAATTTTTCTCCAAAAATGATTAACTGGTGTGCAGTGCCATATGCAAATGTGGTAGTCTGTATTATTTTGTGTGCAATTTCAGCAAATTTGAGATGAGAATCCTATCATATAAATCTTTCTCCAGAGTAGTGCATTCTCTAGATCATTTTTTATTATCTGATTTTACTGTCATGAAGTAAATGTTGTTGCAAATTCCAGCCAAGAAGTCAGCACCAGGAGTAAAGGATAAATCTTGTTTCCATTTTATGGATGGTATGGATAGGGGTTTGTTGGATTATGTTACTATTCTATTTATTTTGGGGATGTGTTTTTTTCCTAAAAGAGTTAATTAGCTCTGAGTTTTAGGGAGGGAGTTCCAGGTTGGGCACAATGTTGCATTAGATTTAAGTTGATATATTTAGGTATATATTATTTTAGATATTTTTTGATATTTTTATTTTTAGTTCAATGGTGTACTTCTGAACCAGGTGGTTGAATGAAATCTGTTTATTATTATGGAAGATGAGATGTGGTTTCTTGTTACTTACAAAATCAGGATTGTTCCAGATGGGAGTGAAGTTTGCTTGTGTTATATAGATTTCTTTACAAACTGTTGTGTTATCTGAATGACTGGGAAGAATGCATTTGAATATGTATTGAAGTAGTAGATAAAGGTTTGGCGGTTCAAATACTTCTTGTGGTTTTTGGTTGCAGGGTTGCTAGTTTGATTCTTGGTGGGGTTTTTTCCAATAAAATGTAGATATTGAGTTTATAGAACTGAATCAAGTGAGGGACAGTCGATTTGGAATCATTTTAATAGAGCATATTCTTCCTTTAATGGATTGTGGGAGTTAAATCCAGTGGTGGAGCTCATCTTTCACTGTTTTCAGTGGTGGGGTCTGGCAGTCTGGAGGAAATATTAATGCCTAAATACTTTATGTGACCTGTGCATAGAGGGACTGGGGATGTGTGGACTGCCAATAATAGAAGATTTATTCCAGCGAATTGAGTAGTTAGAATTGTTTGAGTATGCGACTATAAGTTTAAAGAATTAGGGTTTGGTAGGATTCTCTGAGGCTTCTTTGTGCAGAATCTGTTTCCTTGACCATGAATATATTTATTAATTTAAGTATATGGAGAATGACCAGAGACTGTGTCATAAACCTTGGGATTTTGCTTTAGTTTTGGTCTGCTGTCATGTGAAATCATGTTTTAAATCATCGTAAAAAGCAATGATCAAACTGGAGTTAAGTCCAGCATGTCATTATACACACCAAAAGGAAAGATGTCAACTGTTGGCATTGGGCCATGAGAGGGATGGCATTTGTCACATTTTTTCCTGTTTGTGACAGTCATTGATATCAAGACTCTGCAGGGCTGGAAAGTGTCCAGCTTGATAACAATAGGGTGGCATCTCTTTTGTTTATAGAAGATAACTTTATCAAACCATAAAAGGTCACACAGAAGATGGTTGGCACCTCCAAAGAGTCAGTTGTTTTAAAGTGCAGTTCAAAATAAGGTCACCACTTGATTGTTTCTTTTGTAGATATAAAACTAAACAGACTACAGTGTTAACCTTGCTGGGATTAAGAGCAGAGCGGGACTACATTTCTCTGTGCTTGGCAGGACCATTTATAGGAGGCTGCTGGCAATAACACACCTTTACAACTCTACCATGGCCCTATACAAAACAAGAAAACTGAAACTTCAATGCATGGATCAATGAGTGTAATTGTTTGGTCCTATTTCTAGCTTCTTGGGAAGGACTATATTGCTTTGGTTTGGATTTGAGATGTTACTCTTCCACAAAAATCTTTAGATTCATGTGCTTTAATTGTATGTTGGTCTGTGGGTGGAGCTAACTTGCAATAAAGCACTGATATATTCTCCCAGGGGAAAGGCCACATACAGTGAGTGCTTGTCTATCTTTTTGTGTCTGCAGGCTACATATTAGTAAGGAACACTAACGAAGAGTAATGATCCTTTGAGTTTCAAGAGGGTTGTATCGACTATACACAGACAACCACACTTCACATGTAGCTTGTCAGTGAGTGAATGGGTAGTGATATTTTCAGTCTTTCCCTGTCAATGATATAAGTGAGTTGGACACTAATCATCGCGGCAGTGCTCTCACACGGAACAATAGGCTGCAGTGTGTGCATGTGTGTGTGCAATGGTGGTCTGGCAATTCTTTCGTGGCTTAATGAGGTAAGCAACAACATGCCTGAGGCCATGCTGGAGACAGGAGACACACACACACACGCAGAGAAGCTTGGCTAAAGATAGTTTCTTCTTCAGTTGCCAAACTTCAGTGGAGTGAATCATAGCTCAGATAGGTTCCAGCCCCCCTGCGACCCGTAAACAATAAGTGATACAGATGATAGATGGATGGAATTAAACAGAGTTAACCTTATTTGCTCAGGTTAGTGATGCACTGCTTGTCAGTATTATTACCCTTTTACTTTGTACAAATTTCTTTCATTATCGCCTGCTTTATGAGTTTTCAGGGTTTTCAGTCTAGCTAAACATCAGATTAGGTGGAGAGCAGTACTAGATAGCAGTACAGAAATGGTCTTCATTTATAGAAATTTTGCTTCTCTGTGCTGCCCATAAGCAAGAGTGCAAAGGGTTGGCTTTTTCTTCTATTTGTATCGTATGTTCAGTGATGTTGCTAAGTACTTTTCCTGAGTCCCTGATGAAATATCGTGTGCACAGTCTCGCGACATGCTAGTTTAGCCACCACCACAACAACTAGCCACGAATTTCATTTCTACAATTAATCAAACCAAATTCATAACAAAGAAAACAAAGCAAAGAGTGATTTGCAGCTCAGCAGACACCTGTCACACCTGTGGCGGGTTATGCTACCAGTAAATTTAGTTATCTCTGTGATTAACTGCAGTTTTTCAAAACGAATTCTAATGCTGTAAAACCTGCCTGAAGTCTTGATAATTAGCTAATTGATGTTTGGTACCTAGCGATCACTTTAAGTAAATAGCTTGAAGGTAAAGTGATTAAATAGTTTGAACTCTTGAATTTAGGACATAAATGCAATCACAGATCAGGGCGTTTATGACAACTTGAGTTGGTTGAGATTTGGCTAGAGTTTTGAGGTTTGGATTTTAGCTTACTATTTTCAAAATTGGGCAATACTCTTCAGTTTTGCATCTGCACAAAAGTCAATTCAGCCACCAAACCGGACTTGTTTCCGTTCCCTAGGAACGAGGACTGGAAAGACAGAGTGGGTTCAGATAAATTTGTAACCAGGTCCCTTTAACGCCTGGGCCACACTGGCTGTGTGAGGGGTGCATGTGCGATGTAGAACGTATTGCTTTTCCTTGGCGCCCATGTAATCAGGTTAGAGTGGCCTGCATGAGCAGGCTCAGATGTGCTGCTCACGCAGGCAGTGTGGCCGCTATAACCCCTTCTAGAAGAGTCCTGGTCTCGCCTATTTACTCTGTGTGCCGTGTGGTGTTCACAGAGGAATAGACTGGAAATGATGTTTTACCACAGTTTCAATGTCTATCTCTCGAATATGTCACAACATGAATATTCGCAACACTCCTTGTACGTGTTTTGGAAGTTAATGCACTCCAGTGTTTCTGTTGACTAAATTTGTTTTGACAAGGTTTTTTATAGTTATGGCAGGACCGGAAGATCCACAGCTTCATAAAAGGTGTCTTGGAATTTAATTGCGCATATAGCTATACTTTTATTCGAGGAAATAAAGTAGTCGTACCAGAAACCTCCCGGAGAGGCCTTGCTGCAGACACGCAGTGTGGCCCGTGCGCAATACTACAGGCCTAAGAGATATACACACTTATGCCACTTGGGTTGCACAACACTCCTGCTACATTCCAGTGCCTCTCATGCCCCTCGTTTTCATCTGTTTGGCAGGAAGGCTGTAAACTATTTTGGCAAAGGCCAGGTGTGTCTGGTATAGGCTAAAATGCAGGCAGTTATTGACTTTCCAACCCCACAGACATAAAAACCTTTCTTGGTTTTTTTAGTAATTCCCCTGATCTAGTGGCACCTCTGACAAGTAATTGGAATGGACTGTTTTCTAATCTTATCAACCATTGGTTTATTGATCATATTTTCCCATTTACACACAGATTCATGCATTGTGGCAAGCAATTGGGGGGTGGCTAAGAACTGGGGATGTAAGGGTACACATATTTAATCCACAATTTTTGGTCTGGGTTTAAATGTTTGGACATGTGTGTCAAGGTCACTTTTTTTTCATAACTCTGATGTTTGAGGTGAACAATAACTGAAGCTTTTGACTTGCATCTGCTGACCTTGTTTAAACTAGAATTGTTTGTGCAGGTTATGCTCTGTTACAGAAAGTATCAACAGTATTTGCCTAAATTCCAGTAATGCCCATCTAAACAATAAATGCAGAAGTATTTCCTTCTTAAGACTATTTGTATTTATTTAAGACAAATAAAGGTGTCTTTATTTAGTAGTCACAAACCTTTATTGAACCTTCTTCAATATTCTGTCTGTGAATGGTTTTACAACACACTGAGCTGTACAAAGTATTTTAAATGTGCTAATTTGCGAATGGGCATTTTTTCTTTTTACCTCGTTTAAAAAAAAGAGACTAGATCACACTAGATTTTCACAGAAATGTATACATGAGCAGAAAATACCAACTAGATTTGCTTTTCATATTGTCTGCAAACGGATTTTAGTGTGGTCTTGTGGACAGGTGTTTAATGGTTACACCAATGGCTACTTTGTACAGTAGCACAAGTACCACTCAGCATAAATTATGCTGCTTTTATTGTCAATGCACATTCAGCTTATCATAATGTCAACATTAATTTTTTTACTGTTTTACTGCTGGTAAAGAAACATTTTTATGTAGTGACATATGTCAGTATAGTAGTAAGAGTATTTTTTCTCTCATGTGCTTTTGTAAATGGCTTTAAAAAGGAGAGTTTTTAACAGTTTTTTAATTTCTCCATAAAAATTTGTATTTAGTTTAGATCAAAATTATTTTACAGTAATGTGTAAATTTAGCATTTGGTCAGGCATGGAGATTAAAATCAGATTCACACTTTACACTTCTAATATTTATAGGTAATAATAATAATAATATCTGTAAATTTTTGTCTTCAACAGAACGATGACCTTCTCAATATTGACAGTACACCATTCTGCTTGAGGCTGCGGTTCTACTGGTCAAATTACGTACACACATAGACACACATACAAAGGGCTATGAGGTAATTGGGGGTCATTAAGGGTCATTAGCCATGCTGACGCTGCCCTGTGCCATGAGGTCAGACTGCTAACTACATTGGTCAGACTTTGAACAGTACAAGACACTAAAAGGCCTCATACAGTAGTACTATACAGCAGGATAAAATAGATTATGTGATTGTGATAATGACCACTAAACATCAAACATGACTTAATAGATGGGACCACCAAGGGAGAGGCATAGAAAGAAAGAAAGAAAGAAAGAAAGAAAGAAAGAAAGAACGATTTACAGGAATGTGATTGTACAGTGTATACTGTATTTTATGTGTCATCCATACATAACCACGTAACCTTCCATGCGTACATGTTTTGATTAAGTATTCTACTGTTCTTAATGCAAATGGTAAATGGACTGCATTATATGGCGCTTTATAGTCTTAAAACCCACTTCATGGGGCGGTTGTGGCTGACACGGTAGAGCAGTCATCCTCTAACCAGAATGCCGGCAGTTTGATCCCAGTGCTTCCCCATCTGAATGCCAGAGTGTCCTTGGGCAAGATACTGAACCCCAAATTGCCCCTAATAGAAAATGTGCTGCCCATAGATGAAAAAAAAACTGTACTGTTAAGCACTTTGAATGGTCATCAAGACTAGAAAAGCGCTATATAAATACAGATCATTTACAGACCATTACTAGTCATATTCAATGAATACAGTGCTTCTACATAAGGTGCTTCTTTATCACACATCCCATTCACACACAGAGTACAGGGGCTATTCGGGGATCGCTATCTCCCCAGGGACACTTTGACATGTGAATTGGAGGAGTGGGATGTAACTGACCTTCTGATTATTGGATGACCTGCTCTACCTCCAAAGCCGCAGCCATCTAGGTGAGTTGAAAACTAAAATTTAAAAAAAATTAATGCTGTAATGCTAATGTTTCAAGAAACTGTACATTCACACACAGGATATGCAGGATGGTATATATGTGTATACATTGTAAAATGTAGTCTCATCAATTTTGTAAATTAATTTATCAGATCAATTATCTATTGACAAAGGTATAAACACCACAATATAAATATGTGGCAAATCTGTGACATGTTTACTGTCATTGCCAAAGCATAAAGGCAAAAGTGTGCAAAATCAAAATGATTTCAACTTAAACCTTGGGCTAAAATAAACTGGACTAGATTTGTATGCACATGATGGATTCCTTTCAGTCAAACAATATGAACTGCTTGGGCTTCCTACCTTCTCTGCATGCTGAGGGGGGTGGTTTATCATTGAGTTCTGGTATGGTGTGAACTGTGGATTTAAAAAAAATGATTTTGATCTATAGCAGACACCAACTGAGGACGCTCTTTCACTGTCTATCCCCGTAACACTCTGGAAACACTGACTGCTGTTGCACATAAGTCGGATTATGTAGAAAACTAAATGCCAGGACACTACGGTATGAAGAAGTGCATCTTCCAGTCTTGCGAGAACAGTCAAAGCCCTGTTACAACAAATTCCGAAAGTGAAACGCTGCAGTGCTTTTACTTTGAAATGGGTTTGCGAAGTATTAATATAGATATTATAGATATTAATGTGAATATTGTACATTGAATAGATACAGTTGCATAACTGCCTTTCTTTGTGTTTATTAATGCTGGTACATTGAGCCTTTAACAGAAATTGCTAAAATAATAAATATGATCCTCCTAAGTTGTTTTTTTTGGAAGATATCAGGGTGGTAGATCTCAGCTTACGTTTGGAATTAAAAAGTGACAAGTGGGCTTGAAAAGGTTGGTGACCACTGATAGGTGTTTTTCGATTCCATTAAAAGACAACTGATTATTTAAGAAAGTAAAATATGTGGTGCACGGTGTCACTCTGTCATTTCAGATAAGTATATATAAGTCATAACATTGTCATGCAGTCCAAAGCAGGGGTTAAAACAGGCTTAGATGCTGTAGAGACAAAATTATTTAAAAAATAATCAAACTAGATTTCTGCTAATGAATGTAATACCACTGATAAGCAAAGGGTAAAATGAAGGTTTTTTTACAGGTTTTTAATGTTGGGTGCCACTGATTAGGGTCCTGTAATCAGTGGCACCCACCATTGGTTTGCATTCAGTTATGGTAGTAGAGGTCAATACCTGTCCCAATTCACCCCTTAGCCCTACCACTTCGCCCTACTCTTTCATTTTATGTGTGGCCATGAAGGGGTTGTGTTGTCCCTGTTCTCTCTGTGCTGTAGGGTAGTAAACATCTAGTCCATCCTCAGTTAATCCAGTAGCAAATGAAAATGGCATTGAAGCACATTTCAGGAAAATCGCTATTCATGCTGTAAAATCAAGCATGTTAACAGTCTGAATAAGAGTAACGAGTAATGTTCGTTACCCGTGTCCTTTATATCAAGTTTTATAAATTGTCAAGCTGCAAATTTTGCCAACTTTCCCAGCTCATGTTATAATGTTTTCCATGCGGGTCAGAACTTTCTATGGATAGGACTAACGTTACATTGAAATAGCCGATGTTATCATGTTGACTGACTGAATATAATGTTAGTTGGTATTGTTTGTCACTGCAATACCGTTGGTTGGCTGCTGATGTTGTAGAAAGTGGTGTCCCAATTCCAAGGGAAAGATTTTCTAGCCCTACCGCGTGTCTCCGTTTTGTAGAGGACACTACCCAGCAAGGGACTCTCCATATCAAGGGGTAACCCCATGTCTGTTGCACATTTTGTTTCCATCCTGTAAGCCTTCAAAACGGTCTCAGGTTTAAGGTTCAAAGGTCATCCCTGTGGCACAGGAGCCATCCACATATGTTACTCCCTGGGTCAAGACCTTTATGATGATGTCTCTTTTGTCATACAACAAGGTTTGAATTTCACCTTGCGCAAAGCACAGGCCCTCACATGTATACTTTCTATGGTGGAACCTGGATAAAATCTATCAAACATATTTAGTGACCAAATATTTATGTTAGCCTTATACACAATCATATACTGCAATTTGGACCAGCTTCAACCCAATTTGGTCCATAAGCAACATCATTTTCCATGTGTATTTTTTCATATGAACTTAGTTTGACTGTTTATAGCCTCTGTATCACCTTGAAGTGTGTGAGAGAGGGGGCAGATCTAATATGGAGTGGTAAGCTGTTCCACAAGTTTGGGGCGGCTTCTGCAAAGGCTGAATCGCCTCTGGTTATGAGCTTTAGACAAATCCAGGAGCAGCTGAGTGGCTGACCTCAGCTCTCTAGCTGGAGTGTGAACATGAGAAGTTCAGCTAGGTAATCCGATGCCAGTCCTTTAAGAGATTTAAAAGTTAAGAACAAAATGATTTGAATGAAATGAAATGAATTTTGAGCAGCTAATCTCTCTCTTTTCCTTAGGAATCTGTTCTTGCCTATTTGCGCCATTGTTGCTGTGGCTATGTTGGTGAGGTCAGGCCATTGTTGATGGTCTCTGACCTTTCTCTGACCAGGGAACAGTCAATCATACCACTGTATATTACAGTGAGTTCAGACCTTGCTTCTTTGTCTCCATCCATCCAAACACTGATCAACATAGGCTTTGATGCAACTGCTTAAATATGTGTGCTCACATAGTGTTGCATGAAGTTTAATGCCTGGGACACACCAGAGGCGGAAGGGCCGTGAAGCGCCAATTCTCGTGCAAGCAGCCGTCTGGCTGTTCACACCGGAAGAGCATTTCTCCGCGCCTTTCCGCTGGTGGATGTATGCTCTGTTCAAGGTAGGGGTTTGGGGGTAAATGATGATGGTCTTCACAAGTGACTGACCTACGCAAGCCTATAGTGGGAATTGATGGCATGTAGCAGTCCCAGAATAACAACATATAGCATATCATAATCCATTATGACAAGGAAATTTCAAAAATCAAGAAGAACTGGAACTGCCACACTGAGATTGTATTTTTATTTGACCTTTGACAACCGAAATCGGATCAGGTCAAGTTCACAACTACGTGAGGTAATGTGACCTTGACCTTTTGACCCTCTAATCTAATCATTTTATTATAGTGAATGTTTGTACCAACATTGACATTCCCTCAAGTTGATCTTCAGACATGTTTAAGAACAACATAAACATACTTTGTATATTAGTTTATCCTTGAGTCCAAGTGAATGTTTGTGCCAAATGTGAAAATAATTCCCTCAAAGCATTCGGGAGAAAAGAACGGACAGACAGACAATGCAAAAACATAGTGCCTCCGGCCACTGGATATAATATTAAAATGTCAAAACACTAAGTATCACAAATACCTTTTCAAAAACAATTTAATGTTAAACAGTAACTGTGAGAGTAATTAACAATGTAAGAACAAGATCAACATTAACAATAACAATTTATACAAGAAACCAGAACAATGGTAAGGAGAGCCATGGCTTTAGATCCGTCTATCCAGTCAAGTGCAGATCATCGTATGACACCTTCAAGTCTCTCCATTTCAAATGGCTACAAGAAATAAGAGATACTCTTAATATTTTGAATAAGTGTTGTGTAAGATTAATTTACATACAATAGGACACAGTACTACTGTTCCAAGTCGTTTTTTGAGCTTCCTAGTGTGTTCACCCAGAAGGAAATGCCAGTGTCGACAAACAATATCATTACAGAAGAAGAGTTGCCACGCTGCTGTTGATTTGCTGATTGACAGAAACGCCTCAAAAATAATGGAACCATGGGAAGTGATCAACAGTCGAGGAGAGGGACCATATGCAGTAAGGACTCTACTGGGCTGGGTGATTAATGGACCTCTACATGGAAACAGTGTTAAGCAGTGTGAGAGTGGCTACCCTACTGTTACTGTTAATCGAATTGGTGTTGACAAATTGGAAGAATTATTGATAATGCAGTACAATCATGATTTCAGTGAGAACTTCTCTAATGAAAAAGAGGAGATGTCAATAGAAGAAAGGAAATTCATTGAAATAGTGTAAAGTTCAGTACAGTTTAAAGATGGTCAATACAAGTTACCTTTCAAGACACCTCATGTAAACATGTCAAACAACTTTGCTGTTGCTAAAGGACACTTACATATTCTGAGTCACAGAAACACAGTTTATTATAGGGAATTCTTAAAAAATGCCTGTTTCAATCAGTAAATTTTAGTTTCTAATGTGATGGCTCCTTATGTAAAACTTATTAAGAATTGTTTTGTCTTCTGCCAGAAACAATTAGGGGCCGGTGTGTAAGAGACATTTTGTTATTGTTTTGTTTTGTTAAACCTCCCACCACTTGGGGGACTAGTGCCGCTGTCACTGAGGCAAGAGGTTGATATAATAAGGGCGGTTACTTGACACAGGTATTGCTGGTAAGAAGCACACAGTTTTTGACCGTGTGGTAATGGCAGTGAAAGGAAGGTTTGATTTGTTTTGTCTATGTTTTGGGGGAAATAGACTTATCACAGAGAAAGTGGTTCTGCTCTTTTTATTGTGGAAACCCTGCCGATTATAAGCCAAAAATTGCCTTTGTTTTGGAAACTGAACACTTTGTAATTTTTGTACGCATCTTAACAATGAATCAGCAACCATGGTCACTCAATCATTCAATCAATCAATCAAAATGTAATTGTATAGCCCATATTCACAAATCCCAATATGTCTCATAGTGGCTTCTTTTGATTGGCAACGGGGTCACTACATGTTGCTTGAGACCAAGGAATCATAAATCACTTTGGACAGACAAAAGCACAGGAACATTTGAACAGAGAAACAATTACAATAAATTATGGAATGGTATGTTATGGTAATGTCCATTTTTTAAATTTAATTTTAATTGCATTATTTTGAGTAATTGCTTTCAATCTCTATAAATTAGTATAAGTAATCTGTATTGTTTGGTTTATGGCACAATAAAGTTTGCAGTAATAATCCACTGCACTGCAAATGCACCTGTGTTGTGACTCTTAACGTGTGCAGTGACTGTTTTACGGATGGGATTTTGTTAATTGGGCCCTGAGCCTTTAACTTTTTCCCCTCTTAACATCTGCTATTTATGTCAAGTTAGTTGCTATTACCCTTGCTGTTGCATATTTGCAACTTTGCTACTTTGTACTTTTAATTCACCATTGGTACTGTTTAATAAGTATTTTCTAACACATGTGAGAAAGTAATAAATTGTCTATTTTTGGAGCCGTCAGCCTCCCATTCTGTTTATTCTGGACATATGTGGTGGAGTTTTAATCAATTTCGACCACTACAGTAACATAACAGATTATGAAATCATAAATCCACCTCCACAACTAAAACAACATTTTGAAATATGTATATATTATTAAAGTGTATAACCTCATCTGACTTGGGTACACTTTGAGGATATGTTAATGTTTCTTACTATGTGTTGCAATAATGGTAATATTAGCTTTGTATGTGCCTTTACCTTTAGCAGTCACAATTGACAAATGTTGGTCTTCACATCACTGTCACAGAAAAGAAACATTTTCTAAATAATCAAATTCATGACTGTCCCATTGGACAGACCTGACTTTTGCTTTAAAAATTAATGATTTACTTAGTCTTCAATGATGAATGACCTCTGGGTAACTGGCGCTTTCTCAGTCGGTGGCCTTCTCAGTCTGCAGCATTGACCCCACACACACCATCTATAGCGCTATCCTGCGACTTTTTGACTAAATAACATGTGGCCTATCTTTTCAAATTACAAGTAGATGGAAACCATTGCAATTTGCAGAAGCTTAGTTTGCAGAAGCTTAGTTTGATCTCCATGTTTTCACTTTAGTAAAGAAAAGTGAGCCAGCCTAAGTCAAACCTTACACCCCAGCCCGTCCACTCCGCTCTGCATCAGCCAATCGGCTTGTTGCTCCCTCACTGCGAGCTAAACACTCAACAAATTCACAAATGTTTGCTGTCCTGGCTCCTAAATGGTGGAACGAGCTCCCCAATGACATCAGGACAGCAGCAAGTCAACACATCTTGTGGTGACAGCAAAGGAAGCATCAATAACACAACCTTAAACAACAATAGAAATCTGATAAAAGTCTTTGCAAATACTAACATAAAGATCATATACATTTACTGAAAGAAGAGTGTGAAAATAAAATGCACATTTCATGCTATAAATGTTATTAAAAACACAAATAAGTTATTTCAACTTAACATAACACTGGGGGATAGTTAGTATCTATCAAGATGTTAAAATCTGAATAATCACCATCTGTATGATTCCTACTTTAGTGGGGAGGAGGAAGGGGGAATACATATTACTATGGTAGGGAACAGAAAATGAGAATGAAGCTAGCGTAAATTCAGTCAGGAAGACCTAACCTGCATATTAATCAGCTGATGTGGGTGTTCCTAAATGTCCAATCAGGTCTACCGCGGTCTCTTTCAGCCAATCATTCAGCACCTGTCAAACTTTAAAAATCCCTTCTCCTCTCTTCCGCAGTCAGCCGTCTTTCAGTGACGCGCATAACCCCTCCTCCACCCCGATCTCCTCCAGTCTCCAGCAGAATATCATCACCTCTTCCGGATCCCGACCTCAACTGATCGTATGCATAATCCCACATTGTGTTGGCAGCGATCATGGACCTTGATGATGGATCCCAATAGTATCAGTGGATCATGACAATGGATCGTGGATTACGGCGGCACCCGATCATGGTGGGAGCTGATCGCGGACTAAAAAATCAACAAGACTGCCTGACAATATACCTATTACACATGGCATCCATTGCACTTCTGTCTGTCCTGGAAGAGGGATCCCTCGCATGCGGCTCTTCCTAAGGTTTCTACGTTTTTCCTGTCAAAAAGGTTTTTGTAGTTTTTCCTTACTCTTGTTGAGGGTTAAGGGCAGAGGATGTCACACTTGGCGAAGTCCAATAGGACAATTCTCATGAATATGGGCCATCCAAAACAATCGATTGACTGATGAACCACCACCAGTGTCTAGACCCCAGGGGGTATTCCTGTTCGATGCTCTGCTCCACCCCCTTCTAATCCGGTCCTCCTTGGTCATGGAAAACTGCGCTCACACACGGTATACAACAGAAACTGCCTATAAATTATAATAACCTCAAATTCCTTTTTCAATCCACCATACCCATCTCACATAACACTGCCACAGTTTATTCTGGGTGCAGTGTTCCTTATCGATTGAAATATTTTTCTGCAATGCTATTAATGCTTGTATTATTTTTAATGTGTTTTCTACATCAGGTTTATAGTTCACCTTCAATGCTCTCAAGATTTTACAGAATCAAATCTGTGCTTTGAGTAGTGGTATGTATGAGCTGTAGAATTAGTGCTACCCAAAGATAGAGTTGGAGAGAAGAGCAGTGTTAACTAACGGTGGTGGACTGGAGTAATAAATCAGAGTGTCAGGCTGTTTATTGAAAAGACTGCTGCTGGAGTAAGAATTATAAACAGTGTCTGTACTGTGTGTTAACCTCAATGAAATCAATCTATTCTATTTTGCTTTATTCTCTTCTCCATAAGCAGTCAATATAAGCGGTATGATTTTACAATAAACAAACATTTGACAGAAAAGGTTGGACCATTGTTTTCTGAGATTGAGCCCAAGTAAAGCCATGGCCTAGAACTGAATAAAGTATGTTCTGCTCCAAGACTCTCATTCACATCTTTTTTATTTCACTTCATTTCAATGTCTTACAGTACAGTTCCTTTTCCTTATGATTCTTTCCTTACTGTAGTCTTTCTCTCTGTATTCTTTCTCTCTCTCTCAACCTCTCGCTCTCTCTTTCTCAACCTCTCAACCTCTCTTAGCAAAGGGATGAGGTTTCCACTTTTTAAAAAGCTTTGTTTATGGTGAACCGGCCCTCTGCCAGAATGTCTAACAATCACTCACCCACTGACCTTCACATACATACACACATGCTTCTCTGTGGCACTGCTTTAAAGATGGCTTCCTGTGGTTTGAGGAGAATGTAAACAGAAGGACAAGGGAAAAGCTTACAATGTACTGAGGCTGGATTTTCAATGGATGCCCCATTCAATCTATAATCAATTGATGTCCGTATCTATTGCATCCTTCCATCCATCCATCTATCCATCCAGTGTGAGGTCAGCATGGTCTTCTTTAATGAAGACTTCATAATCATCTCAGTGTCTGTTTCACACCATGCAGCTGATTCAGAACGTTAACAGTGTAGGGTGTGCTTGGCCCAAGCCAATATGTGCTCTACCTGAGGCCAAACAGATCAATTGATCAAGAGAATAATTAGTCGGTGGCTCTCCCAGACTGGGTTCTAACCAGAGGACCTACTTTATGACAACAGCCCTGTTGATTATGTATGTCTTTCTGCAGGAAAGATCATGTAGTAATTGTGATCAGACCAACGATCCTGATCAGGCTAGGAAAGGACTGTGGTCAAAACAAATAAAGAGGGTTGTGGGCAAACATCAAATGCCATTTGTTACAGGACATGAATTCAGGCTTCCTGCATGAATGTCAGACATTCTACATGCTTATGCATCCCTCCTTACACAACACCTATACTTTGTGAATTACTAAAGAAAAATAAGTTATTTACTTCATGCATCGACACTAAATGTCAAAGCCAATTCCTAAGATACTAGCGTCCAATTTGTAACTATCAGACGCTCGGATCCGATAGAACATGGATCATTGTTAGCATACTGGCTTGTTTTTAGCATAGCTGCCGTGGCTGGGCCAGCCCCAGATGCAGATCTAGGTATGGACGTCATGGGCAGCCGCCCAGGGTGGCATCATGTCAGGGTTAGGGTCCTAGTGAAAAAAAATGGAATGTTAACATTTGCACAATCAGTTTCTGTTGCTCATTTGCACATCATGGTACGTTAATGATATCCCTGTGTGTACAAGTTAACCTTGTCACAGCGGGCACCCTATTTCCTATGTGTGTGAGAAGCGAGCAGAGAAGCTGAGGTCTCAAACACTCAGAAGGAGATGGGGGGGGGTTGCCCTCAGGTCTTCCAACTGGAAGGCTGAGAAAGGGGGAGCAGGAGAATCTATTTATCTAATCCAATATTTATAATATATATATAATTTTAACCTCCTTTCTAATGTTTTAAAGAACTGTGGAAAAAACAATTTCTATTTCTGCTGTCATTTACAGAAGTTTTTAAATGTCGTTTTATTTCATTTGAACATCTTGGTTTTACAATAAATTCCCAAAACCCAAAACTGATTCTAATAATTGACAGACTGTCCAAATTACTCTAATCCAACTCTAATCTATTCATTCATTTATTTGAACACTACTTTGTTTTCGACCACCT
Source organism: Hippoglossus stenolepis (assembly GCF_022539355.2). Taxonomy (NCBI): domain Eukaryota; kingdom Metazoa; phylum Chordata; class Actinopteri; order Pleuronectiformes; family Pleuronectidae; genus Hippoglossus; species Hippoglossus stenolepis. The sequence continues at coordinate 872,034 of NC_061484.1, read as the reverse complement.
CATTGTTGTTGTCTTACTTTCTTGTCACATTGCATCCTGCTGATTGTTATTTCCATTGTCTTTGCTTTTTTACTTTGTTGTAAAAGCATTTGGAAAATCTGTTTTTAAAGGTGTCATATAAATAAAGTGTATTATTATTATTATTATTATTATTATTATTATTATCTAGAGTAATGCAAATTACAATATTAATATGAAAATGATTGAATAATATATTGGTAGATAAGAACATAATTTATTTAATACATTTTGTTGGTATTTTATGTTTTATCTTACACAGAGAGTCTCCCAACTTTTTTCAGTTTAAACCAAGCATATTAGGCTCATATAGGTGCTTGTATGCACAGCTGTGCAAGTGTGCATAAGAACAGTTGCCTCTTCCTTCTCTCCAGATTATGGTGGAAACTATGTAAGAGTTTTGCCATCAGAACAGATGACCACAGAGGATGTTAGGAGCACACTGTCAAATAGTGGGTGTGCAATTTTCCTGTCCTGCTGCCAAATACCCACTAAAGCCTGACCATCAATTTTACCTTGTAAAACAGATAGAAAGTCAGATCCAAGATGGGATTTAAAATCAACTGGCTATAAGCACAAACTTACCGTGAGTACAGGATGTGAGGATGGTGGTTTGGGATTTTGCTTTTGTTAATCATACTGATGACATGGGAACTACTGACAACAGAGGACAACACAGTTTTAAAGTTAATTTAGTGTGCAAATGTTTGCGTATGTGCTGTTCAATACCACCTTTCCCAATTTATCTTGGAATCTATCTCTCTTAACATACAGATGCCTCTCTTACCCAGTTCATAATTTGCACCTATGTCATTAGAGAGAGTAATTTACATGTTTAGTTTTCTAATTAGTTGACAGGGTCCAGTTATTTCAAAAGGATTTTAATTGTGTATATTTATGAATTTTGACCCAGTGGTAACTATAAGGTAAATACATGTAACTATGTCCATGTGTGCGTGTGTGTTCTTAAACTCAGTAGAAACCAGTTTTTGGAAACTCAAAGCTTAGATTGTACTACTTTTTAATGAGCACTTAATCTACACAAAGCTAATTTGCTCCATTAATCATGATGCTGTGGAGCATTTTCTTGATGACAGTTCTCTAGCTGTGGTGATTCGGTCCGACTAGTATTCCAGTGTAGGTACAATAATAAATGGAATAATCTCAATATTATGACTAAAATGTTGATTCAAATATTCCAGCCAACAAAAGTTAGCAAACTATTTGAATCCCATCAGTGCATCCTTGAGCAATTAAGCCATTCATCTGGAAGCTCATTTATTACCTATAGCCTGTGCTGTAATGGAAAGGTTCTGTTCTCTGTGGTCCTGACAGTGTATCAACTTTTCACTCACAAATGCATGGTCTGCCAAATTATATTTCTGATGACTGAATCTAATCCTGGTGGATGGGTGCTTTTGCCATGGGTCGCTCATTACAAAGAAAACAATTTTGATAGGGTGTTGACAAATTCTTAGGACAAAGACCAAAGCTTATGGGGACATAGTAATTTCCATTAAGTTTTTACACTTTGAAACATGAGATTCTGTTTGTCATCAAAACACAGGTACGGATTGTTCAAAGGACACTCCAATGTAAACAATGACAACTCTGCTAGAAACTACATTCCTCAGCTGTTGTTTAGTTGTTTGTTTGGAGCAGTTATAGAGTAGCAAACAGGACTAACTAGTGCACTTATTGAGAACAATTAGGCCCAATACCATTTCACCCCTTGGCCCTAGCCCTAAACCCTTTCCCTTCATTTTCCACATTCATGTGTATGGGTAGGCTTGCATTATAATCCAGTTTTTTCTCGTAATTTCATGATTTCATGACTTTGAAGATACACGATGCACTTGATTTAACCAGCATATAGCAGCAAGGTTACTGAACTGCTCCTCTAATAACAAAGCATCCTGGCAGGGTTTTATACAGACCACTGCTAGCAGCCTGTGTGCTTTTGATTTATACATGCAGATCATTCAAGCTTTTCAATTTCAAATGTCATTGATTCACCTGCATTAGCATAGATGTTATTAGGATATTATAGGTTTGACACTTTATTTACTGCAAACAACAGCATTGTTTTATTTAAAATCGCAACAATGTTATTACAATGGCATCCCCGGCAAAACTTTTTGTCTCATCTGTTTACATCAACGTGTCGGGTTTTCGCAACAATTCGTAGGGGAAGACTTCAACCACTACCCCTTGTGACTCCGTTTCAAGGGGCAAGATAACCCTCGAAAACAAGGGGTAGGGGTAGGACCATGGGGTGAAATAGGATCGGGCCTTAATCTGAAGTTGAGGACTTTCAGGTTCAGATCAATACACATTTGATGCAGATTTACTCGTGAGAATGCTGGGTTTCTCTTTAATATTGTAAGGTATCTACCTTACTATGTAAAGTGCTTTGAGATAATGTATGTTGTGATTTGGCACTATACAAATAAAATTGAATTGAAATCGAATTAACACTTCCAAAGATGGCAGTTCGGTAGACATTGGTGGTAGAAATATAACCTGTGGAAGAAAGACAACTTTTTACTCTTAGTTCACCAGAATCATCAAACTTTTGAAGTGGTTTTTATCATATTAGACTTGAGATTACATACTGTTTCTATTTCTGATATTTCCCAAATCGAAAATGTGCAGTTATGGCTATAATATTTTAAAAGGAGCACTAAAGACTTTTATTACACAGACAATACTTTATTGTCAGATCAATAAATGATTGGTTTTGGTCTTGCCATGTGATTTGTTGAGAAACATATAGACTACCACCCCAGCCTTGTGCTGTAGGTCACTCTTTGTTATTTTGCTCCAACAAGTGCTGCTTGCTCTTGTAACCTTGCAGTTCCTTTACATTTACTGTAATTTCCCAACAGCCGGGTTTAAACCATCCTCCACAGGAGTTGATGTTTAAGGTTTGGGCAGACATTCAAATCAACGTTCTCATTATTTACATTATATATATCCAAAAAAACTTGAGCTCTCAGAATGTAACAGACAGTAAACCACTAAGCTGACTGTTTTAATTCAAAGGCAGTGAAACTGTCAGCACTTCCAGCCATGATAGAAACAAATATTAGAGAAAAGAAATATAATAATAATATAATAACCCTCTCACAATGGACCAACTCCCACCCTCTGGTCCTTAATTTGTGGTTGCAGCCTGTGGCAAGTACACCGGTCAGACAAAGATGAGATAACTAATTGCAAGGAAAAGAAAAGAAAAGAAAGAGGATAGGCTGTATTAGCTCTCTCTGCCTCTTTCAGGGAGGCACAGGAACCTCTGCAAAACCCAAGTTACTGTTATTATTAGTAGTATTCTTTTATTATATAGTTATATATAATATAGCTGTATGTGTGCTTATATGTGCTCATCACATTTTTTCCACCTTTTTTATGTTAGTCAGTCTCTCAGGACACAGGTCTACCATTAACATAAACAAATCTATACCAAACTCAAAACATCCACTTATATCTATTTTTACATCTTACATCTGTTTTCTGTGCGTGAAGTCTTCCAACAATACAAGCAGCAGACATACCAGACCTTTGTAATCATGGTATAACAAAAATGAACATGCAGTTGAGGCTGTTTATCATGGATAAATCAAACACTGACAGTGTTTTCCATAAAGGTCCTATGTTTGATTGACCCATCCATTCACCCCATCATTCTACTATGGCAGATTGTATTGCTCTATATTCTGCACAGACAATCTATGTTATACATGTCTTCATTTCTTATAAGAGGACTGTCATATTTCGTTACACCATTAAAGGAAAAAAGATAGCTCACAATTAGTTAATATATAGTTATTAATGTTAGAAACTTAAATCTTGTCAGTCAACATATTTTAGAGACTCAGTAAAACCATCCCCCTGAGACAAAGGTAACAGATATACAACTGATCCATTTCAATCTGTTAATCCAGTGTTTCTCTTTAGCTGCATTAATGAAACTGTGTGACGTCTGTGTTTTGGCCGTGAGAGAGTGTGCGTTACAGGTGTAGGTTCATAAATCGTATTGTTTTCTCATATAGTATGCGGGTCTCTTCTCTGCTTTCACATCTCTCGGGTTTCAGGAGTCCTTTTCAATGTTTTAATCTGAGCTCTCAGTTTTACATAGACAGTAATCCGTCAGATTAACTGTCCCTTTGGTCTCTGACCATGTGGAGAGGACCTGAGGTTATTAGTTTGAGTCATTTTTGTGGAAGAAACGTGATCCTCAACTGACATGGGAACAGCATGCAAACTACAATATTTCACAGTCGAATTCTATTTATTTTACAAAATGAAGAGTTGTCGGGTTTTTGATAAAAAAGTGGGTTTTCCATTGGTCAGTTAGGGTTGCAGTCAGTTGCAAGGGTCTTGCAAGAACAACTGTGATACAACCTGTTTGAAACTTACTTATTAAAATGGTTGCTATTGGCTATGAAATGTAGGAGACTACGCCAGGATTGCAGTCTGTGACAGTTGGAAACAGATACCTATCATCAGGGGTTTAAAACAAAGAGAGAAAGCATGGGAGGCATTGTGATTTGTTATATTATGTTTCAAATCAGTTTGTTTTAACATTGTCTTAACACTAGTGTTACCAGCTGTGGGCGGTTTCTGGCATGTGTGACATCTTGAACAAAGCTTCAAAAAACAAGCTTTGGTAAAAAAAAATTGGTAAAGAAGAGAAATTAGAGAAAGTATTGCACATAGATGCGCTGTGTGAATGTGTATATGAATGGGTGAATGGCAAAAACTGTATTGTAAAGCACTTTGAGTGGTGATCAAGACGAGAGAAGCACTATATGAATAGACCATTTTAAATACAGACTATTTTCAATCATATAACTATATAATCATATAACTAGATAACACTGCAGTTTCAGTTGTTTTTCCTTTGGCAGCATTTATAACCCTCAACTGAATCATTATTTTATTAGATTTTATAATATAAAGCTGTAATACACAACATCTGTTCTTTTACATACATGGCCATACTTTGTTTTCTTTGTTTTAATTGACATATATCCACCTCTCTCAAGCGAGTAAAGTTTATTTATTACTAATAATAAAGTCAATTTTCACAATTCAATTTTTACAATCTTAAAACAACTATATAATATTTAAGCATAATGAGAGAAAGTGTGGAGAAATCCACAGCAAGTGAGATTACTCTGCATGGTGAATAACATTTCATAGCTTTTGTCAGTGTGATTAAATTTTTTTGGATAAATGACAATATTGTCAAAGCTTTTAGCTAAAAACCCAAGATATTATTAATAGTGCCTGTGGATTGAAACATTGTTTCATCTGCCCAGTACGCTGGTCATGAATGAGCAAGAGCTTATTACTAGACAGATTCATATTAATTGTGGCATGGACATTCCTAGATTCAGGATGATTTTATTTTTGTTTTGTCTATCAATCATCATTTACAAACTGTCCATATGCAGAAAACCAACAGAAACACTGTGATAAAGGGATCAAAGCAGATCACAAAATGAACAGAGTCTCTGCAAAGAAACATGAGCTTGCGTGGAAAAGATCTGCTTTTTGCAGAATATGAGCACATGCACACTCCCGGGGGAAGAAATCTCTTTGATTTGAATGAGCCCCATGATCTCGTTTAGGACACAGTTTGCTTTAATAATTGTAAGTCAATTGTGTGTTGTTTATTTTGACCAACACCAGCATTGTACTTTATTTTTTAAATAGTTTTTAAACTTTTGCAGAATTGAATTTAACCATTGTCACTATTGTACATAATTATATGTATTAAAATTATTGTTTTTCTGAAATGATTGTTTTGATATTAGTGGCAGCTTGTCCCATTATGATGAACATCATCCAAATGCTATACCATTCTTTTTAATAACTTTCTTGTTGAGAATTACAACTGTACAAGAATGTGATGTTTACATCCCATAAAGTCAGTTGAGCTCAGTACATGATGACCATAGAGGTGGCAATATTGCTGTAATTGAGTCCAGGCATGCAACAGCACTTCAAGCTGAAAAGAAACTTCCGCTGCACTGGAATGTACCTGCACGTCATCACATGGCCTGACACACACGCACACACACACACACACACAAGTCTACTACTTTTGCTCCTTCTCTTTTACACACACACACACACACACACACACACATACTCAGCCTTTCCTCCTCTGTGTAAATAAACCTGACAGAGTAATATATATATATATAGTGTGTGTGTGTGTGTGTGTGTGTGTGTGTGTGTGTGTGTGTGTGTGTGTGTGTGTGTGCGTGCGCATGGAGGGGGTAGGGGTGTCAGGAGTCTGACCAACTGACCTACAGTCTAATTATGTATCATTATCAGGAGACACAAACTGATCTAAATTACTGCAACAGCTCCCATTCACATAGATGGATTACATAGAGCAGGCTGACACACATACACTCACACACGCGCACACACCACACACACACACAGAGAGAGAGAGAGAGAGAGAGAGAGAGAGAGAGAATGCAGCCCACCACCCAACACTTAAAACAAATATAAATCATATGCCTATCCCCACAGAAACTTCCCTACATATCCCCCCATCCTTCTCTCTTCAGGTCTCTCATACAACCCAGGAGAAATTCAACACATAACTTTTTATAATTTGTTCATAGTGAAGTAATAATTTATAACCAATTAGTGCCTGCAAAAAACAATCTGAGGGTACAGCAACCACTTTGAACTCATTCAATTTAACTATCAATCAAACCATTTTCTGTCTCTAAGCTAACCATTCTAAATTTGGGAAAGAGAAATTACAGTGTTTGTTTTAACCAGTTACATTTGTACATATATGTCTGGCACTGGTAACCCACACTCATGACCCCATACACCTAAGGCAAACCTACTACTAATTGTTTTCTGATAACAAGTAAGCACATATATTCAAATGTTTCCTTTGATCTAAGGTTAAACAGTCTCATGAAAGATTGCACATCACCACAACCTACTCCTTCAGAGCTCAGCTTATATAAGTCTATTTGCTCTTAAGCATTCTCTTTATTATGAAATTGTATCTGTTGTCCATTTTTCCAAATAATATTCTTCTAGTTTTCCTTGAGTGATGTCTCTTAGTCCATCTGAGTCAGTCTTAAGGAGTAATACATGTTCCATGTCCTCATGCAGCTTAGTGAACAAGTATTATACACATGCAACAGTCACAAGTCAAGGGTATATGTGCATACTACATGGCAGTACTCTTTGCCTTTCGAACACACAATCTGTGATGTCAACATCTACATATCCTCAGTGACACAAAACATGTTGATGCCAAGTACAATAGCTGAGATTTTAGGCCTAAAACACAGCTCTCCATTTGAATCTCCTCAGGTCCAATGAGCATTTTAGTGTGTTTTATCTAACTGTTATGTTTTACAACCTTGGATGGTAAAACGGTTTTGGTCCAGTCTTGCCACATTCATTAGCCTAGTTTTCAGACCGACCTCATTGGAAGCCAGCTGGTGAACATAGTGGAGCATTTATCAGTTAAAGGGTTAGATATTTCCCTCAGTAGTTCTTAAAAACCAAAAAAGAGGAAACAGGAGTGATTATAGGATTTGCAGCTATCAGATGGACACAAACACGACGCCAAGTAAATGCTAATCACCATAACTTAAAAGGTGATAGTATTAGTGTCCAGGACCTATTCCGCTGCTTCAAAGTGACCAAAAACAAACAGGCAATATCTTTTCAAGGTCCTTTACCAGGAGTGAGAAATGTGGTATGCAAGATGAGGGTCTTGATAATGAAGCCTTCCTGCCAACTGGCTGTGACCAGTAACACTCTTCTTTCCAGTATCAACAACCCAAAGCCACGTACTCTCCATAACTCCCAGCAAAGCAATACATGTTTCGGATTATTGCTGTTGTAAATATACATGTTTGTCATTCAGACTCAAGATCATCTAGTACTGCATTTGTAAGGTCAAAAGTAAGGATTGACACCAGCCTGGAGAGTGCATTTCTGGAAAAACAATCCTCAGCATACAGCTTCTGCTGTCTAGGCAGCAGACATTTTTACTCAGAATCAAACTCAACAGCACTTCCCTGGGTCTAAATAACAAAATAGTGTTATCATTGAGTGGAGCTGATAACTAAGAAAGTGAGATGGCTCAGTATGTTGCTTGCATGCAAACATAAACAGAGTCACTCCAATGACGTAGTGAGTTCTTGAGTTTTTTTCCCCAATTACAGTGATCCTGGAGATATGTCCATCAGGATCCCTGAATAGGTCTTCAGGGGTCTTTGGGAGGTCTTCAGAGGTCCTCAAACGCTCTTCAGTGACTATTAAAGGGTTAGTAGATGTACAGCATGTCCCTTAAACAAATTTCAATTACATTGGCCATGACCAGACCTAAAGCTCAGGTTCAAATATGTTAAGCCAACTTAGTTTTTCCCTTTTCATACTTTGATTTAAAGATACACCTTCTCAGGTTTTGGTTGCTACTGAATACAACAACAAAAATTAGGGGGTGTGTCTTTAAAGATATTTTCATTGCTAATGTATTATCTGAACATTTTCCGACCTAAAGTGACCTACTCATTCAAATAATCCTTCCATTAGATTTCTATTAAAGTACAAACAGCATTTTATACACTAACATTTACTAAGATATAAATTGTAACAGTATTACTGTTTATTGTAATATTCCAGCATTAAACATGTGTCACACTGAGTGCTTTATCCTAAATATTTAATCAATGGTCAGTCATTCATCAGCAGAGCAACATGCTGCTCCAGCTGTGCTTGCTGCAATTTATTCATTTATTTTTGAAAGATTTCCACCTAGATTCATAACAGCTTGGTCAATTTCCTTTTTTCTTAGCAGGTTTTTGGAGTGGCAAGAAAGCGTATATCAACTTGTTGGAAAGCTCATAAAGGCCATGATTTGGTACAGGATATATACATATACGGTGCACAGATGTTTCCCCACTAACTGAATATTTGTGGAGAATAATATTCCTGCATGTCCTTGTGATGGAATATTTAGCAACCAATTTGACTCCCTCGGGACTGCTAACAAAAGGGATATTAGCCTTCTAATTGTTATTTTAATTAAGATCAAACTAGAAAACTTGATTTATTAAGGTAATTTATTCTTCAGTCATAACAACCACAGCTCTTTGGGAAGTAATTTGATAGCTCTCCTTTTCTCTCTCTGGGCTGAACTGGAAGTAGCTGTGAAGACAGAACCGCGCACCTAAACTACCGATTCATATTTAAGTAAAAGAAAGAACGCTATATAACTGAATAGGTTGAGATAACTTTAGATGATATGAACATAATTGCCATAGTCTATTAGACAAGTTATAAAGAATAACCTTGGCCGTTGAATAGAGACAAATGAAAAGGAAGACTTCACGTAAACCTTGGCATAGCGGCGGACTTTTTGTCATGGGGAAGTGGTCACGGGGTTTGATCACAATATGAGCTCGGATGCCAAACTTTCTGTTAAAGCTGAAATGTAAAAGTTTTACTGTATGGAATGGCAACGACTATATCTCAGTGGAGTATGTGTTTCTTAAAGCTATTATTACTATTATAATAATAATAATAATTTTTATTATTTGGAATTATAGTTATTCGTTTTAAAACGCTCATTCATAAGATTATACTGCAAATGTTTAAGCTGCAATTTCTGAGCTTGGAGATGGTCTCATAGTAGTTTGTTCTGAATAGGGGTCCTCTGGAGGCAGTAGAAATGATTCATTTAGAGGGACAGCAAAGGTTAATCCAAACGCATCATAATATTTAATAATAAACCTCTTTTATGCATTCATGTTTTTTTAGCTAAAGACTTATAACGATATTTAACAAATTATCTATTCTAATTATAGACTGCAGTCATTTGGTACAATGCAATTAACCTACATTTTATCACAAATAAATATAATAATATGCTTATCAATACAGGCATATAAACATTAACAAATGATAATTGGGATGAAATATATTAGTATAACATTTTCATTTTGATGCATTTTAGCCAACAAAAACGAAGCTCCATTGCGATTTTATTCCAAGATTTTCTTTATTGATGGTCAGTAAGGAGTTATTTGGATTAACTTTGGATAAAACATTTTCGTCTTTCCTATATACCTGTGTGAATGTGAAACTAAATATAAACACATGTTTTAGTAATTTAATAAATGTGTTTAAGTAAAAAAAGAACTGTCATTCGTTGCAAAACGTGCTTGCTCCTGTCTGTCGGCCTTCAGAGTGTAACCATTCACACAAAGTAATAACACACAATCAAACGGGGCCCATCAGAATATACCAGCAGTGGCGGTGGGGGACTTTAGACAGACCATCACACAGGACACACTTGACAAGAATCGTGTAGTAAACAGAGGATACATGATGCTGACTTGTAGAACTATACATGGAATAGTAACGATGACACATTATATTTATATAATTTGTAATGCAATACTCTGGGTCTAATTGTTTTAATTCTCTTCCAGATTTATGATCATTTTGTAGGTTGAGAGGATATGTTCGATTGTACAGCCAATGTCAAAGTAGCTTCAGCCGAAAATTGCAGTATAATTGAATAATATGGTCGCCAACAAGTAGACTATGACAAGAAAAGGTGAACATTGACTACTTTTTACTTTCCGCTCTTTAACTAAATGTTCGCAGGTGCAGGGAGTGCGATTAGATATCAAACTGAACAGTAATAAAATAGTGATATAGAAACATTTTTAATTCAGTGACATCCTTCAGTTGATCTCGCTGCAATACAATTGTGTCGGTCTGAGCTGATCACACAGAATTTGCCGACTTTAATTAGTACATTTGAATAAGCAAAATATGACTAATCAGAATGATCCTGCTGAAAAAACTCCAACGAGCCTCCTGTTGTATGTCCCTATAGCTTATGTCGCAGGACCTGACTGGTGTTTAAAGTACACTCACTGGTAGCTGTGCTGCTGGAGCTGCGCCGCTCCTCCTCTCTGTCGTCTGCGGTTACTGCTGCCAGATCATCAACTCTTTCAAGCTTTTGGATTTTTCTGGAGTGTAACTTCTTTCCGCTGAACTTTTCAGCCACACTTTTTGTGGAAAGCGAGCGTCCAGCAATCCACCGACGACTGCTTCGGTGTTTAAATCAGCATGAACACATCACCGGTAAGTGGGCGAGACGTAGGACTGAATTGAACTTTCCCAAACATAGGTCGCCTTTTAGATGTAATTTTAAAAGACAGTCTATCAATAACACAAGAAGACATTTCAAGAGGACCAAATAGAATTGATTCAACATATGTCTGGTAATGTGGAGAACATTCGGCCTTGCGTGAACATAAATTTGCTTCAATTATGACATTATTGTCAAACATGCATGTACCTCGTTATAACAGGAGAGCAGCATTTCAAACTGTGTGCAAAAAAAAAGAGTTGAAAACTTTTAGAATACATTAATAAATAATTAGTTTTCATTTTGTAAACATTTCGGGCAGCCTCTTGCACATAAGCTACAGAACTCCCAACTCACTTACTCTTGACCTTGTAATGGTTGCAGTGGTGCAAAGGCGATGTGTGTGTGGCAGCAGGTCTCTTTAGCAGGCCCACTGAAGTTTAGGACTAGCAAACAGACCACGAAGACGGGGTCGGGGTGAGATTTGCCATTGGTTGATGAATGTTGAGAAGTCAGTTTCTCCTCCCCGGTAGTAGAGATGACGTAGTAACTCAGACACGGTCTCTCCCTCCCTCATACAGACTGTCTTTAGAGCTCAGTATCGACTAGCCAGTGGTGACCCGGTGCTTGCCAAGAAAGGTTCTGCCTTGCCAGTGGGGACTCTGAGGCATACAACTACCAACTGTTACCAGCTGACTCAGAGAAGAAAAAGATGAATTTGCCCATAGAGAAGGAAAAGGAGAAACACACTTTGTGACTTTCTAAATGGAGAACGGGTAACACGAGCTGCTGTGACTTTATTACGAGAGGTGGAAGGAGAGGAACAATGTTGTAGAGGAGGAGTTGTGTGGACAGAACCGAGCAGCCCACCATTCACAGATCTAGCCCGGGTGCAGCCGCATGCTGCAGACGTGACAGTCTGCATTCCAGTCGCTCCTGTCGGACCCCGCTGAGGAGCCTCCTCAAGATGCTATCCGCTCCGGACAACCGTTAAACGGCGAAGGCGAGCCTGCAGCATCCGACAAAGACGCACGCGTGTGTGTGCGTGTGTGTCTCTGTGTGTGTCTCTGTGTGTGTGGCTGGGTGGTGGGGGCTCCTGAGTGCGTGTTTGTGTCACCATGAGTCTTGTCTCGGGCTTCCCTCACCACCCGGCCATGCACCATCACGACAGCCATCACTATTCCTTGCATGCTGCGACTGCTAGTCGATGTCACGAGGACTCCGGGGCTCCTCCTTACTTCACGAGCTGGCTGATAAGCCACGCGGATATGTCTCCCACTGAGTACAGCCTTGCGCCCGGCTACAGTCCAGAGTACCATGGCAACAACAGCGGCGGGTCCACTGGCGGCCTTGACCCCCACCATCACCATCACCACCACTATGGGCCCGGCAGTTTGGTTCCGGGGGCCGGGACCATTTCAGTTAACGGAGCTACGGTCGGTATGCACCTCCACCACCACACACATCCTCGGACTGTGAAGCGGAGACCTACGGCCAACCGCAAAGAGAGGCGGCGGACCCAGAGCATTAACTCGGCCTTTGCGGAGCTGAGAGAGTGTATTCCCAACGTCCCGGCAGACACCAAGCTGTCCAAGATCAAGACACTGCGGCTGGCTACCAGCTACATCTCGTACCTGATGGACATCCTGGACAAGGACGGACAGCACGGAGACACACAGGCTTTCAAGGCCGAGCTGAAAAAGTCGGAGGTTCGAGAGGAGCGGAGGAAGAGAGAGGCGGTAAGAGCATGTGCACAGGGATATAGTTTAAGAACTTGTGAACTTAAGTGACATAATGTATCCTGAAAGAGCTTTGGTAATAACATGAGAATAAACATCATCGTTAAATGTTATAGTTCCGCTTTACTTGCAGATTCAGGCCCAAACTATCGTCACTCTGCATTGCTGCGTTTAGCCTAAAAGAACATGGGTAGTTCTCAGCAGGGTCTGACGATCACAGCTCGGCTATTCATAAAGGCAATGTCTGAATCCGAAAATGTTGCAATTGAAATATGCATTTTGTTCATTACCTTAAGGACTAAATCAGTCATTATGGTTCTATTAGACAGTGCATATTGCATATATGTAGAACACACACACACACACACACACACACACACACACACACACACACACACACACACACACACATTTGCATGCAGAATGTTAGTTTTACTATGTAAATATAATGTTTAAAATGTCAAATATTATAACGCTATTTCGACGGAATTCATGTGCGATCCTGCACGGCTCTTGTCAAAGGTCTGTATACAGCTTATTTGTCATCACTTCCCGGTGGGGTTGCCGCCACATTTCTTTAAATTATTTTCTATTACTTCTCAATAGCCTATTTTCTGCACCATGATAAAACGGCGTAATTAAGTGCGTTTTAAACCAGAGCTTTGCGGCACTGATTTGACTCATTATACACGAATAATGTGCCGAGTGGCGACAGCCTAGTTTACTGAGGACGGGAAGACAGATGGGCCTACAATAGTTCGCTCTCAGTGAAAGACATCCATGCGATGCGAGTAATAATACGACAAGACAGTGTTGAATTCTTCAGTAAGAGTTTTAATTTTCAAGTGGTTATTTTATAACCTTTTATACAAAATTCAACTTGACTCCCCACATTAATAGACACTTTTCTCTAAATCTCCAAAATCTTTTTCTGTTAGGCTACATTTTTTTCACCGTGAGAAGGAGAGACAGCTAGAGCTAAGATAACCTACACTAGGCTAAAAACATCAGGGTGTGCAAAGTAAACACCACTCAAGGAATTACACTCGCACATAGGCTAGTGCACTTATTAGGAGGTAATCTAATAGCCCCGTGCATTGAGAGAGAAATTTAAACATTCTGCACACCAGTACCTGCTAAGGGGAGAATTAGCAGTAACATATACGTGTTTGCCCAAATGCTACTTGTAATGTCTGTTATATTATCTACATAGTTTTGATCCCTATATTCTACTGCCCACATCCTATCGCTGCAGCTTAACAAAGCCCTACAGTGTCCAAATAATGAGTATTTGGCCCATCCAAGAGATTTAAATCAAATTCAAATGCCTTTGCTTGCCTTTTTCACAGAAGTACAATTGATATACATACATTGGTATACATCAATATGCACTCTTTTCAGCACTGCAGCCAAAAGTATCATACTGCTGCTATAATCATATTTAAGTTAAAGGAGATATCCTCTTTTTTTTAATTGCTGCCTAAAGGTCATGATTTACCTTTATACACTAAGAGAACTCTAGTATGCCTTTAAGCTTTGACAAAAGCTGCATGTTGTTTCCACACACATTATCTCATGATAAATGGCTACCACATTTTACTTCGTTCAGAGCAAACGTTCAACTTAAGACCATCAAGGGAGCTTTTATGTACAACCATATATGACAATACAGAAGGTCAGAATAGAATAGAAGAGGACAGAACAGAATAATTATTTCCTGTCCGCCCTCTAACGTGCTGCCTATAGGAAGTGTTGTGCATAATGGAAGCCAGAAAGCATTTTCCCTCACATTTCAAACTGCAATCACTAATAGGAGGATGTATTTCTTTTAATAACTCATGTCAAGTCTTAAATAAATCTCTAGTCCTTGATTTAAATACACACTCTCCTGCTACAACTGAGACACATATAGTGAAATAAAATATATTTAATATGAGTCCCATATTTTACAAAGAAAAATCCTTCAAATGTTATATTAAGCTGAAAAGTTTGAGCCTCATTGTAGTATAGGTAAGCCTTTACAAGAATGATCTAAATGTTGGCTACATAAGTGAGTTTGAGTTTGTTTGAATGTTCCTCTAAACTTTCAAATAAGGGGGTAGCTGATGTTTCCAACTCAGTAATTTCAGGAAGTTTACAATAAACATTTTTGTGCAAGGGGAAATTTATAACTAAGAACTACAATTCTTAAGATGTTTGTCTTAATCCACACTGTTCCGTTTTTGTTTGTTTCAGATTTGCTTGATGTGGATTTACTCAGTTTGTTGTTCTGTAGTGGAATAATCAATTGATTTCGTCTGTGATCAATTGACTTTACAGACACAGGGTCGGGATCCTGCTGGATTTTACACAATGAGGTTTTTCAATCACTTTTACTTATTTTAGGCTACAATTTGCATAATTTTATGTAGGCAATTACATTGTACATTTTTTATTTAATCTTTAATCCTAATTATATTATCACATCGCTGCTGCAAACTAATTTCGAATGTAAATTTAGACCATTATCTATACTATAACTACTATCTGATATAGGCAATAGATTAAGACTTATAACAGTAAAAATACTTTAGTGACAGACCTGCTTGTTATCGCCTGAATAACGACATGACTTCAATTTGTTGGAGACAAAACCGTTTTTATTGCTACCTCCGTGCCTTACCTGACGTTTGGTTCTCTGTGAGTAAATGTGCAAGATATAGAGATCTTTAATTTGTCATGTCAATGTCAAAGACAGAATAGTTGTTTACTTTCAGTGAAACCCGTTGGGATGGAAATTGCGGTAGGAGGACATAATGTGATTCGTAGCCTAGAGTGAACCTCAGTGTTGTTACATGAGTGGGACTAAAAACTGGTGTCACAGATGTGCTGCAAGAACTTTCAAAAACCCTCCAAGGAAGTGCTCACGAATAACTAAACACTGACTAAAGCCTTGTTCGGTCATATTCACACCACACGTCTGAGATTATAGAGAAGATCGAATGGCTGTTTCGACAAGGCGATTTAGTAAGGTTTCAGTTTAAACTACGAGACACTGTGTACTTAATTATCATTTATTTTATTCTTTATCAACAGTGACTTATTATTATAATAGATGAACATCTTAGATGTTTATCAAATGATTATAGTCTATAACGTGAAATAAATGACCTGTTAATATTACTTAAAAATCTAGTGCTAGTGTAAAATTATAATTTGTTATTCACAGATCCAGGTATTATTTTATCGACGTGCGTTGTTATTGTATTATCTTCTCTTATCTTGTTCGCTTTTTAATATATCATATTTTATATAATATTTAGGCCTACTGTTTTTTGCTATTGTTTGGTTAACAAAAGTAGAACAGATCGCATTCAATGAGGGACTTGCGTTAGACTGTTATTGAAAAGTACATTATACAATTCTAAATAAAAATTGGGATTGGATGTTAACTGTGCAGATGTTGTATTTTATGCAGTAATTGCCTACACACACAACATTCGCATTTCACAATCCTATGGTTTAATTAATGCAACTGGATCGAAATGGTAGATTTGGTTGGTTTGATTTTTTTTTTTTGATGGTTTTCTTGTAGACAGAGTCACTCTGAATTTATAGATCTGGCAGTTTAAAGCAAACCTTGATCTTGTATAGCAGCTTATTAAGAGCACATTTCTGGGACGGCACCAACATCAAGGACTGCTGAGCTCTCTTCTATTGAACTCTTTCTTTGTAACGTGTTTACTTAAAATTTCATTTAGCGCCATACCAAGATTTATTTTCTCGGGTAATACAAAATATTCAGATCAGTTACGATGATAAATATCATATATAACATATAAATAGTCGCCTATAAGTATAGTGGAACTTGGAAGAGTTCAAATGTTGGCTACTGTGTTGCATTTCGTCTCTATGATGGTGGCTGGAGGAATTTAGTGTGTTTACCGTCGTCGTCATATTTTAAAATGAGAAAAATGGAGAGTCGGGACAGGTGTAAATCCTAAAGATCTCGTCTTTCAACGCAAACAGACGGACTGAATGTGGATGAGCACATTCAACACCGTTGATGACTGCAACGGGAGAAGATCAAGGGGAATTCGTTGCCACTGATTGGTTGAGAAAATCCGTCCCATAATAGGTGGTGTTGCATTGTCAAGGGTTTGGCTGGTGCAATGGAACGAGTTTGTTCATTGCAGTGTTATTCAATATGCAGCATGCTAAATAACTTGACATCCCTTATGTAGCGTGTAGAGCAGCTTGTCATGTGTGTCAACAATGCACATGCACACCCACCTGGCGCTCACAACGATCTGCTCGTTATGTGCGCTCCCGTCACGTCCACTGTACATATACTAATATACGAATCTGTTAATTGTGTTATTACCGAAAAGAAAAGTCAAAATACGACAAAACTGATGAATGCGGCAACTTAAAACATCTTGTGGGTTTTTGCATAAGGCCCAATGTGTGGATATGGTGTGGATTTTTAAAATCAGACTTATTTTGGATCGTATGGACTTGACGCGCTTGTACGCGCACACAGAAAAAGCCAGCTGACAGAGCTTGAGGCAGGGTGCACCTGGCCAGTCTATGGCGCAACTGAAATATAGCGACATTAGAGTCTTCAGTTAGTCTTCGATGGATGACTTGTTAGCCTTCATCACCTTTATCATTCTTTGTGGTGTAGTATTATACTATTATTAGCTTACTAGGCCGATGATGATGGCTGTTATTATTAGCGTATATCCGTAGTAGTAGTAGGCCTAGTATAGTCGATAGGTATAGTCGATGATAATGATTATTACCGCTGGAGCTTATGCTTAAACTCGTCTGTTTTTATTTTTAAGTTTTTATATATTTTTTTGCCGGATTGGGCAAAAAATACCGAAGAAGCCGTTTCCTATGTGGAGTGGCAACATGAAAACCGTTCGATTATTCACATGGGCACACACACTAACACATATGCAGGCAGGCGGATGAGAGCAATTTACTATTATAAAATAAACTGCAGACACATTTTGTTCAATAAAGTTTGTTCATTCAATCAAAGGATGGTGAAGTATGGAGCTTGGACACGCATCTTAGTTCAACGTTGCAATATAAGAGTGTGTTATGTGTATAGCAATAAGTCATTTGTGTAACTCGTATTTGTTCTGGTGCATTAACCAAACGCTGTAGCCTACACAATATGGATTCCGGCTGCAGGGAAAGTGATGCTTTAGCTGGTGTCCAAGCAGACAGGTTCCTATACTCGCTTTCATCTGTAGGCTACACGATTCAAATCTTAAATGCATAGTGAATTAAGAGAAATGAGCAAAGTGAATAAAGTTATGTGAATACGGAATGATTTCCTCATTGTCTGTGTTCATAAAATAAGAGTGATACATGTTGCAAAAATGGGATTTTGCGTTAAAAAGCGCACCATACCGTCTCCATAATCTAAATACAAAATTGTGTCTGCAGGTGGAGATCCCAAAGACAACTTCATCGTCATCATCACCATCATCATCGTCCTCGTCGTTGTTCTCCTCATCAGCGGGCGATAAGAAGAGTAAAGGACGCACAGGGTGGCCTCAACATGTCTGGGCTCTGGAACTCAAACAGTAGCACTCTTGTTTCCACCATCTCTGCCCTCAAAGAGTGTGACAGCATCGACCCGATCTGAGGAACTGTAATGCAGCCATTGTCGTCTCAGCTTCACACAGAACCGTAGACGCTGTACAAACTTGTAGCCTAAAGCTCCCTTTACTTTATATCGATGAGTCTCCGAAGATCACTGGCGTGCTTATTGGGTAGAGATCACTCCCCTACTTTCATTAGCAGAGACCTCTTGTGCTGTGTAAAGGTTTAACTTTGAACCATCATTTCCTCGACAGAGAAAACTCCCATGAATCACACATTCTTTGTTCTGTTTTTTTGACTGAAGATTTTAATAGAAAACAATAACACAAACGGGTAATTTACATCTACACTTGATGTGGAAAATGTCAACCATCCCTTTCTAGTAATTCAATATGTTTGATGTCAGTGGAAGACTAATTGAAAATACAATAAATGTCTGTGGGCTTGAGCTAAAGAGCATATGTGCATTAGAGACAGATCAGTGGGGTCGGTGGGGTTAAAATAACATACTAACTATTAATAATGTGTATATTTGGCCTCATAAATCGATAGGGTCTACTCTTACAATCGTCGCGCCGCTGGTGCGTCTAACTTAACCAGTTTTGCGACAGATATTCTCGCTGTCAGCTTCTCGAAGATCTCATTAAATAATCTACAATGGTGTGCGGCAAAGAATTTTCCTCTGAGGCAAAACAGAATGCGCTGGGGATAGGCCAAACCATCTCTCTCTCTCTCTCTCTCTCTCTCTCTCTCTCTCTCTCTCGCCAAACAGCCACACACACACACACACACACACTGGGTGTTGACGCGCTCTTTGATGTACTTGATTATATATTTTTATGTGCAATTGGACCGATGGCCACAACAGCCTCTGAGTGACAGCGGACATTTACTGTTCCTCTTATTGTACCACAAGGTAGGCTTATGTGAAATTCTCCTTCTGTGTTTCCTCTAATAACTTTGAATTGTAAATGTGGTGACGTCACAGTAATGCAAAAGTGTCCATGTTGTGCTGTGGAAAATGTGGTAGGACTCTTCTAGTGTGGGATGTAAACAGTGTCATAAATTGAATAAACCACCACCTGCTTATAGTAACTGGTGCAAACTGGGCTTCTTTCTTACGTTTAGGTGGTCAATGACTGATTCAGAAATAAAACGGGCATAGAGCTCTACTGAAGAAGTAAAAGACATCTTTCAAATTTGTTTCGTTCAGCTTGTGAAAAGGGCTCCCTTTGTTAAAGCTGAATAATAATGTTCTCACATCATAATGAAAAAGCGTGCTGTCCAAAATTATGCACAGGCTCGATGATGTTCTTCACATTCAAAAAGGTGTAAAATCTAATTAAATTGGAAGGTGAATTTGAGTAATCCCGGACATTTCTTGCATTCTGTGATTTATTCCGATATCTGTTTTAGACATTAGATCAACATATAATATATGTAATTATAGTATATAATAATTGAGATATCATACTCAGAGGAGACATGGTACAGCTTGAAGTGTTGTTTGTGCCAAAAAAGAAAAGTCTTCCTTAATTTCATAATCTGGGAAAGGTCACTTTGTAATCTGGGACACTTGTATTAGCCTTTAAAAAAGCTTTAATCAAAAAGCATTGTAAAAAATATTACTAATAAAAAGAATAAGAAAGTATATTATTTATAGAAATGTCATTAATTCATATTGACATATAAAAGTCATATTTCTTTCATAAAGAACCCATAGCCTAAATATATAAACTATATAATCCATTAAAAACATTCTATTAAAGGTGTAGCACAATTTTTTTTTTTTCAATTGAAATTTAATCAACAGCAAGCAAAAATAACAACAACATTTTATTCATTGAGTAATTATATTGGGGCTACTCAGTGAACAAACAGTCCTTGCAGGTGAGAGACCCATCAGCCCCCCATTGTTTTCTTCACATGTTTGGTAAAACCAATCGCTGCAGACCACTGGGCAGACAATCGTCTGTGCTTTTTGGATCATCTCTGTCTTAGAGAGCTAATTATGTGCTAGTTAACTGACCAGATCAGTTTAAACAGACAGAAACACACTATACCCACCATTGCAGACCATATGCTACATCTCTTATCTTATCATTTTATTTTACTTCAGGAAGTCCCTAAATGCATATTTACCCCATTTAGAGAATTGAAATGACTGTCCCAGATTACCCGAAGCATGCTGTCACGCTCTAGCCCCTCTGTGGCTGTGGCTGAAGGGGTAGAGAGCGGGTAGAGTTCGGGTTGAGGGAGTAGGGGGTGGAGCGTAGAGCAGTCACCCTAACCAGAAGGTCGGTGGTTCGATCCCAGTCTTCCCCATCTGCATGCTGAAGTGTCCTTGGGCAAGATTGTGAACCCTGTGTGTAAGAATGGGTGAATGGCAATAAACAGTACTGTAAAGTGCTTTGAGTGCTCATCAAGACTAGAAAAGCACATTATCAATCATTTTTGATAAAGTAGGACAACAACAACAAATTTAAAAACAAATTTTCAACAACTCAATGCACATTGAGTTGCTTGAATACATCACAAACAATTTGATACCAATTAGGAACATTGTCTAATTTATGACAGATTATATCCATAACATTAATCTTGTCACAATCCTATATCATTGGGGGAGGGCTTTTGATTGACATTTCTCCCGCCCCTTTCTGTGACATCAGCCCCATGAAGTCATGTGATTTCAGACACATGATATCCATTGTAACCTGTAGTAAAAGTACTGTTGACTAGATTTTGTAAAAGCCAGACTGAGGTTTAGGGGTCTCACATAACCAAATGTCCCAAATTACCCAAATTCAAACTGGTAAATCTTTTACAATGGAAATGTTTTTTTGTATAATTTAATTATATTTTATTTTTATTTTATAATAATTGTTATCATTCTTGAATCATTGACTCATCCTGATTTTCACATCTTTAAGTAACCTTTTTAACATTTGAATTTATATTATATTCACTAATAAAAATCAAAAGCTCAAACTAATTGTTTTTCTCAACTGATAATAACCGAAAAATGAATGGTTTTACCTATATGTTAGCAAATATTATTAGAGCACTGAAACCTGTAACACCATGAATAACCAGGTTTGAAACGGAGTGTGTTGAAGTAAATACTGACATTGTTAAATCCATAAAAAGTTTCATATAAAGGGCATTTAAACTAGGCTATGTCCTGTTACACATAGCTCTACTGTGGAATACATGAGGAAATCATCACAAACACATAAACATAAAAGATAACATTAAGATTACCCAACTCTATCAGATTTAAGATGATTTAAGAAAACTTTTTTGAGACAGTTGTGTCAATTGCCCAATTCTACCCAGATATAAACTCAATTGCCATAACCAAGAAATGTGTATTTAGAAACCTAGATACTGTTTTCATTTTGAAAACAGAAATACTATACACATTCAACTGATCCCATAGAACAATATTGACATGTTTCTTGGTCTTAACGTTGCCAAGGTATCTAATGGAGCTGACATTCACTCAACCATTGATCAGGCCTTATCTCTCATCCCAGTTGGTATGCTGATGGGAGACAGGGGAAAAAAGCTTGAGAGGATTTTTCTCATTCTGACAAAGACTAACACAAGATGTAATGGCCTGAGTCTGGCCTCGGGTGAAGACAGGAGTGCAGATAATTAGTGAGAGAGCTGGCGTCAGACAGAGTCGACCCTGCAGTGACCAGGACACACACAGACACACGCATGCACAAACACGCACACAGGTCACAGTCCCACTTAAAGGCAGATTTGGACTAAAGGAATAAATTATTTTTGAATTAATTATGAAACCAGGACAGAAAATGATTAATATCCTGCTCAATTAACTCCAACAAGCTTCCTCTTTTGTCACTCTCTGCTTTGTCTCTATATAAGACTTGCCTGGTGTATATACTGGACTTGTTTTTAGCTGTGCTACTTCTCTTCTCTGTTTTGTACAGTTACTACTCTTCAGGTTTGACTTCAGCCACACCTCTGCATTGTTTTACTTTGTTATTCATGTAAAGTGACTCACACAGCCCAGTTATCAGGAGAGGAGACAGATGGAGACAGACTGGGGCGGCTGTGGCTTAGGGGGTAGAACGGGTCATCCACGAACCAGAGTGTCTGTGGTTCAATCCCTGGCTGCTCCATGCTGCATGCTAGCTGCACATAGATGCACTGCATGAATGTGTGGGTGAATGGCAAAATTGAAAAAACAATATCTATTGTCACAAACTGTTGAAGAAGAAGAATATAAACCTGCACCACTGACAACTGGTGTAATCATCATGCATAGTTTAAAACATAAATACTGCCTATCAGTAAATGCTTCAACCAAATACAGACATCTGCTGTAATGATGCGTGTGGACAGCAAGTGAAAGTCTTCTAACTGATCCATTAGCACAGTTTGTGTTAACAACACATCATCCTGATATCTGCAAAGAGCTGTTAACTGGTGTTAGCCGGCAATGACAGACTGAATAAAGTAGACTCCAGACAGTTTACTTCACTTACATCTTGTATAGGCAGAGATTATATCTCTTCAAGAAACACAAACAGAGCTCAGATCAGAGTATGTACAATATTTGTTCTTTGTCTATTCCTCTCATAGATGTGATCTTTAGATTAGATAGCCAGAGTCATCCTTAATCATGACTAAGCCATGTCAAGCCCACTATAGACTGTCACTATTCACATCACAATTTACAACATTGTCATGACATAAGGCAGCTCATATAACAGCACGTTTTTGTACACATTGTAATGATTTGATTTAGACATTTTAAACATCATGCAGCCCAAACTAAAGCACTCACAACAAGTACCTTCTGCATACAGATAACATGAAGCACAGATTAGGGATACTGCTTATCCTTTGAGGGTCATGGGGGGAGCTGCAGCCAATCCCAGTTGACATTAGACGAGAGGCTGTGTGTTGTATTTCAACATCAAACACTTAGTCCAAGCGACCTAGCTGGGGCTGTTCACAGGCTCTTCAAGAAAGTACTTTGTTATAATCCCGTATCTATCCCTTATCAGACACAGAGCTCAATTTATGGACTTCTTTGGGTTTGAGCAGGGGGATCAGGGTCTAAGGCCATAAAGTTGTTCTGGGTGTCGGGTTGTCTGGCAGTGATCATATTCCTTTAGTTTGAACCTATAGTTGGTGAGCTCTACAGTGGTCCTCACCCATTTCCTTAAAAAAGGAGTGTCCTAGGCAGTGTCCTAGGGAGTTGCATAAATGCCTGACTTGCTCTTTCCCTTGTAACCACCTCCAGAAGGATGCTGTACTGAAGCCTTGACTCACCTTGCTATTAGCCTCAAGAAGATTTGTGGTCATTTCACTCTCAGTAGTCTATTACATCATCTGCGTAGCACGTAAGACTTAAACTCATTTCCTGCTCCGGTGGTGTCTCAACTCGGCAGTGATTTTGAAGAGCCAAGTTGTTCAAGCTTCTCAAGTAGCTAGTAAACTTCCATCAGTTCCATGATGGTTGTATGGAAAATGAGTAATAGTGACAGAACACTCTGTTGTGTACCATAGTTCTACATGCAGGTACAAGGAATATACCTGCATGGAAATTCTATAAACCTGCATGTAGAACCTGCATGTGAAAGCTCAACAAATCACCAAACAAAGAAAATGTTGTGTTGTTTATACGATACAGCTCCTTCTTTGGTGCAACAGCATACTACCGTTGCTACAATGATAGCTAGTTGGCTGTGTCACTGCAGACTATTGACTAGTTAAGTCATGTCTATGGCCAGTTGATCAGTTTCAAAGCTTATGTAATTTTTCAAGGTAACTCTTTCCAATTCGAAGAGTCTGTGAGTGATCATGCAAATTAAGTAAAATGTTATAAATCACTGTAGACAAAACAAAACATTCGATCTCTTTTCAAAACCCTGAGAATATACTACTCCAATGCATAATTTGCTCAGCAGTGCATGTGACAACATATGCAGTTATGAATCAATTAGGACCAAACAGCTTTCTCACAGGAAACACATTGTTTGATTCATTCTTAGTTTGAGTTGTTAAATTAAATTAAATAGTACTGATTTTGATTCTTGCATATCAGTCTATAGTCTTTTTATAACCTGCACAAAGTGTTGTGAGTGTCTAAATATTACGATAAGATGCTTAAATAATGCTGCAGTCATTACACTTGAATAGTATATTTGCAACATGTCAAAAACCTAAATTAAAATCACAGTGAGACATTTCAAATAGTTTTAAAGACCATATCAATATCTACATTTACAACAACAGCCCCCCTACCCACCTCTACTCCCCCAAACACACATCACAGACACACACTTATCTCCCTTCATGTCTCCTTTCTGTCTGTCTGGCGGATTCTATGTCCAGTCAACTGGTGAACATGATAAATGACTATGGCTGGAATACAATTTTTCCTTGCGATAATACCAAAACATCTGGTAACCATTACTTCATACAGACCCCTCCCTTCCTCCTTCCTCCCAATTATATGCTGTTGTGTTTTCCCTCCACTAGGTGGCACACTTTCTTCAAAGTGACTTTTTTTCTTTAAGGGGTCGCTTAACCCCTGAAAGGTAAGGACTGCTGACAACATGCATTATTGTAAAGCTACTTTTGATGCTAAATAAGCCACTGATTGTTGCTTCAGTATTGCACTATTGGCCAGAATGAACAGATGGTGGCTATTTCATTTAATTTGTAACCTGAAAAAACTATTTTGATAGTAGAATGGAAAAAGATGAAGAGAAGGAGACAAAACAAGAGGTGGAGAGAAGAGGAAAGGAGAGAAAAGGGTGAGCCTTTGAAACAACCCCTAGGAAACTCTATTCAGCCCTGCTGTACTACTATCACACTATGTGTCACACACACACACACACACGCACACGCACGCACGCACACACACACACACACACACACACACACACGCACACACACACACACACACACACACACACACACACACACACACACACACACACACACACACACACACACACCCACGCAGGCCTGTATGCAGACAGATAGGGCTTTCCATCAAAGGACGATGACAAAGTGTGTTTTTTCTTCCTCTAATCAGACTTTGCCATGAAGGCGAAGTATTGGATCCATTAGCAGCCAAACCAAAGACAGCAAGCCCATTGTTCTCTTTATATAGATGGTAGGGGAAAAGAGAAAAAGAAAGAACCAGGAAATAGAGAAAAAAAGGATCTGAAGAATTTATAGCTTCTTACCATATGGAGCCTTCTTTCAATTAAGTCTGTGGAGAGCAATCAATAGCACAGCATGTCTTCAGCCCATTGCTTGGGATATAACATGGGTCACGCTACGTTTCCATCTTTGTACCAATGCAATGAAAAC
The DNA here is from genome assembly GCF_022539355.2 of Hippoglossus stenolepis. Lineage (NCBI taxonomy): Eukaryota > Metazoa > Chordata > Actinopteri > Pleuronectiformes > Pleuronectidae > Hippoglossus > Hippoglossus stenolepis. The sequence goes on along the minus strand of NC_061484.1, from coordinate 846,141 downwards.
AAAGAAAAATGTAGTCCTTTACTCTTTCTTCTTCGTGTCTCAGTTTGATTATGTTCTTGGGTGAAGATGCAGTTCAAAATGTAATGGCTCTTAACAAGATGCCAAAGGCCACACTAAAATTAATGTTTACCTACAAACCATTTATTTAGTAATGATTTATTAATTTATTCAAATAACATCAAGATATCATTATGAAGAAATTAAGGGTTGGGCTAACATAACTAGTCAATTGACCCACGGAAAAGTAAAGACATTTAGATAATTGCTTAATTGTTTGTTCCAAGAAACAAATGAAATTAATTGAATCCAGTTTCTCAAATGTAATCCGATGCTTTTCTCTGTTTTGCATCTTTGACATGTTTGTATTTAAGACTACTGGTTTGAAGAGTTATTGATTTTAAGATGCCATTTTAGGCTTATTTCTGCCAGCCTAATCCATGGCTAACTGGAGACAACAAGGATAAAAACATATTTTTTATAGTATATGAATATTTTATTGTGTATTAATAGTTTTTATTTTCAGGCTTTGCTAAGCATCTGATTTATATCTTGGTCATATAAAACATTATTGAACTTAGTGGAAGTTTGGTATACCAAAAGAAAGACTGTGGCTTCTGAGTCATTATCAATAACTCAGTCTGATTGCATTATCCATATTTACAAAATCAATTTCTGCTTTAATCTCACTACACAAATTATTTAAAAAATCTCAGTAAAGAAAAGGACAATACAAAACATAATTGAACTATATCTGTATTATAGTCAGTTTAAGAGTAGCTGCTCTGTCAAACGTTGGTTGAGGTGGTTCGGGCATCCGATCAGGATGCCTCCTGGGCGATTTCCTTTAACAGTTTTCTGGCACATCCAATTGAAAGGAGACCCCAGTGTAGAGTCTCCCATCTGGCCTGGGAAGGCCTTGGGATCACCCAGGAAGAGCAGGGGGAAAGCATTCCTGAGGAGAAGAACATCTGGAATACCCTGCTTTTCCTGCTGCCATCATGGAAGGAAGGGTGCTTTCACATTTGTATGAATAATGATTAAGGTACATTTTCCCTTTTCAAATCAACAATAATATAAACAATTAAATATGTCTTTACAGTTTATTACTTTAAAACTACACAGTTAGTCTACTCTATTTTAGTCTATTCCACAGTTCGTCACTCTCAGCTAACAAACATTCTCTTAATGAATACAGATTTATTCAATATTATTTTCAATAAATCTTGCCAACCTGGTTTCTTCCACATCGAGTATTTTTATTCCATAAGTGAGATGCACCAGCAAATATCATAATATAAACTACACTGTATTTGATAGTGCTATTTCCTCACTCATTTTGCACTAGTCAATACATAGTCACTAAAGGGGAAATGATGACCTCTGTGTAACTGAGCTTTAGATAAAAATTAACCCAGCTTAGAATCATCAAAATATTGTAAATTATCTTTAAAAAAAAACAAATGACCTGAATTCACTACCATCTTACTCACTCTCCTCTGTTTCTCTTTTACTTTGATTGACTGTAGTGGGAGTAGGTCAGTCGGGCAGTCAATTTGTTGGCCATTAGGTGCCATGTTGGCATGTCTCACACCTCTGGATTCTGGGTGGCCGTCTCACTACCTCTGTGTCCCTCACAATCCAACCCAAGTTTGTCCAGGGAGAAAACACATCTTACTTCCTCAGTTTCAATCATTTCTAACTTGTTTTTTAATCAAAGACAAAAGCGTCAATCTCTGCTGAACAATAGTCTCAATATGCAAAGTGTAGCATTAGTGTTGTCTTGTTTACACAACTTTCATAGACTGCGCCAAAATAGTGCAATACATTCTTGATGTTATACCACTGCACTAAAATACAAGGGGCCTCTCGATGTTACAGCTTTTACAGAAGGTTGACAAACACATCAAGGGAGCCAAATTTAGCAAATTTTTGTTCTAACAATATTACTGTTATTAAGTAAAAACAGTTGTCCCCTTTTTAGATTGCTCAGCAGCTCATAAATCTTTTTCCGTTTTCTTTTCTTTCTATTTTTTACAATTCCTCCTTCTTCAACTTGCTGCTTCTTCTTGTACCAAGGCATCGTATAATAATAATAACAACAATCATAACTAACTAAGTGAATAGTTTTTAGGAATGCTCTATGATGTTTTGTTTTTTCTCTTTTCTTAATTCAGTTTTAAAATAAAACTAAGAACCAAAAATTACATTACAAGGAGTATTGAAATAAAAACAAATTTGTGTTAAACACAATAAAACTTGACCTACTCTCACCAACCCGGTTGCGATTCACAGGTCTCAAGCAAATACATTTATATATAGAATAAAATCATAAGAAGAGTACTGACCGTTCTCAGAGCCTGATGTTGCTGAGCAGACAACAGAACTTCACCACCATAAGCATTTATCCTGGTCTAACCTTGTATAGCAGTGATCAACTTACTAGAAGCAAGAAGTTCGACTAAATGTCATGTCTTGGAAAAAGCGCAATTCCAGTTGATTCACTGTCGTGCTTTCACCTGAAAGGAGATGGGATCATTGCAACGCCTTTGGATCTGTGACACCCATCAAGCACACTTCATTTGGAAATGAGACTGTTGTAAAGAGATACAAATTATCCAGCAACATTAGTAATTAACAACATACCCCAGAACACAGACACACATACACACTTGAGAGGTCTGCTTAGCGCAGACCTGTCTACCGGTGTTTTTGATCACCAGGTCTGGGAACACATATAAAACATGGTAAAAGGTGAACACACACATGTGTGGCCATAACACTGTCAAACACAGCTACACACAAGCACACACATGGACAATAATGGAGCCTGGGTTTTATGCTTTTTGTTGTGTCTGGCAGTTAGTGCAGTGTGTGTCCCTAACACCATTACAGAAGTGTGTGACATGATGAGAACTAATGGGCTAACTGGCTGGCAGAGGATGGGGATTAACATGGGGGGGACACCAGGAACACATCCTGGACTAAATAGTATAGTTGGTACAGGCTGCGGGAGCAACAATTGCATTCAAGCTGTCATTTATGCAGCACAATAGTTAACTCAGCTCTTACTATTAGCCCCTATGTATGAATGTGTGTAAGCTATGTATTCAGACAGATAAGGAAAGACATGAGGACAGTAAAAGTAATAAAAAAAAAAGGAGAGAAAGACAAAGATGACAAACGGAGGGAGAGGAACGAAATGGATAATTCATTAAAAAAGGAGAATAGAATACATAAAAAATAGCACAAGATAAAAATAAGAATACATTAAAAACTTTATCACCATGTTGCATTTACATGTATTGAGATGAGATACAGCCATCATGTACACAAAAAGTTCTGCGCATTGCTTTCAACTTCATAGATATTAGCATGCCCAATATTGTAATGTTAAAACAAATGTGGGATCCACTCCCTTAATTGTATTTGCTCCAAAAGTTAAGAGGTTCTTCCTTGGTACATGCCCCAACCTTCCACCAAGTTTCAAGAAATTAGGATCAGCGGTTTTTGCACAATCCTACTAACAATTCTCAGTAGATAAAGAAAAAAGGAAAACCTGTCCTGTAGCACCACCCTGTGACTTTACAGTGCAATTCCCCTGATGTTTTTCAGTAAATAGTGTTTGCACATTACATCACTAAACTAAACCTACGAGTCAGAGCAGATCTCCAGCAGCTGAATCCCAACTCAATAATCAAGTGTCCTCAAGGACATGTTATGTTGCACCTTTCACAGATTGTCGAGCTCTATGAGGCCACTTGTGTTTTGTGAATATAAGCTATACAAATAATATTTGATAGATTGATTCAAATACTCTGCTTACTCTCCCCTCATTTCACTTAGTGTGCTGCTCTGCCTCCCTCTACTCCTAGGTAATCCCCTCTGATTACCCTGCCCTATACATTCTCCTGGATATGCCCTCGAGATCAGCTACCTCTGCCTCTAGTGTTTTTGGATGTTGCATAGTTTACTTAAAATTGATCAACTGTATTCTGATGTTTTCCACCCCAAAGGAACCCACAGGTAATAATGAGGTCCAAATTAAGGCAATATATTATCCTTATTCTTCTTGCAGTCAATTACTTTGTATGTTGGTTTACATCAAATACTAAACTAAGTTAAGTTGCACTTATATGTATACTTATATATGTACACTTATTGGAAGTTGCTTTCCTGGTTCCTTGCTTTATTGGAAGTTTTTGGTTGGTTAAAATACGTACAGGCAATACAACAAGTCCCCCCACATGCTGAAGATGAGAAACAATAATTTCTTTTGCCTCCAGCTTTAAATTTGACAGCTTCATTATTTCAGGCACTGTCCTCTGTCGTAGTTACTCTCACTCGGTTTAACTTCAGTAACGCAGTAGTTAACAAACCATTACTATCTAAACAATCACATGGCTGGTTAGCAACAGGTTTTTCAAGGATTTTGGAAATGAAGGGCAGGTTTGATATGGATCTATAATTAGCTAAAACATCTGGATCAAGAGTGTTACATTTTAAGCAGAGGTTTAATTACCGCTACCTAAAAGCTTGTGGTATGTAGCCGGTTAACAAAGACATATTAATCTGATTTAATATGGAACTGTCAATTAGGAGAAAAACTTCCTTAAAAAGTCCAGTTGGGACAGAGTCTAATAGACCAGTTGATGGTTTAGAGGTTGAAGCATGTGAAGTCAGTTCAGGAAGATCTATGGAAGTGGTCCAAATATATATCTGGTGCTACAGGTGGTTCTATGGTTTCTGTACTAGACAATGTATCTAGTATATAGTGGGAAGCTCATGAAATCATTGCTCCTCAGAGTTAGAGGAATTGATCAGTAGAGCTATGACTCTGTCAGCCTGGCTATAGTGCTGAAGAGGAACCTGGGGTTGTTCCTATTTTCTTCTATTAATAAAGAATAAGAGGTTCTGGCATTTCTGAGTGCTTTCTTGTAAGTTATCAGGCTATCTTTCCAGGCTAGGTGAAAATCATCTTGGCTGGAGGAACGCCGCTTCCTCTCCAGCTTCCATGATGTCTGTTTTAAAACATGTGTTTGAGGTTTACCATGGAGCTAATCTCCTCTGATTTACTTTCTTCTTTTTCAGCAGAGCGACAGTGTCAAGGGTTGTTTGTAATGAGGCTGCTGTACTATTATCAAAGATATCAACTAGTGTGAGAGTGAAGTTTTGATAACTTTCCTGTATTGTACTGACACATGGCTGTAAAGTAAATGTCAGAGGATAACAGAATTTTTGCCCAGAATCAATGTAGTCAATAATTGTAAATTCAAATGTAATTAAAAATGGTCAGACAAAAGAGAGTTTTGAGGAAATATAATTACCTTTTCAATGTCTATGCCATATGTCAGAACAAGATTAAGAGTTTGATTTAAACAGTGAGTGGGTTTATTCACATTGAGTCTATTAATGAGTTAAATGCTGAACTAAGGCTGCAATTGTCAACATCTACATGAATGTTGAAATCATCTGCTCTAATGACTTTATCTGTCTTAAGAACTAGCTCAGACAGAAATTCAGAGAATTCCGATAAAAAGGCAAGGAGCAGGTGGACGATATATATAATTAGATATAACTGGGTTTTCACTGTGCAGAGAAAAATGTCTCACTGCCAATAGTCACTATTACTACTAGTATACTGCCCATGTTAGATCGACCAAGATAGGAATGCATATGTAACTGATTAAAAGGCTGGCTAAAACAGTTGGATAAAGTTATTTCTCTACAACCGCTTAATTCAAAGATACCAATAATCCCATATCACACTTGTGTGCTCTCCACAAACGTTTAGGCATTACATTGGATACCCTGGATAACTGCAGTTCATACACATCGAGGAGCATTTCAATGGAATTTGGAGGCCCATGACAAAAATGACTTGGGGACCCTAAAACAGAACCAAACCTAACCCTCCCCCCAAGAAACACACCCAACCAAAACACATGATTCCAATGTTCAAACAATTATTTTAGTATAAAAATTAAAGACAAAGTCCAAATAATACTGACAAGGCTGCTGCGTATCTGCTCAAAAAGTCTGGGTCAACCGCTTGATTCAAGCTTTCAAGCAGTAGACACTAAAAGAATGTTGTCACTGGCAGGTAATATTACATCTGACCCCTCTCATGTGTTACTTGAGGAATATCAGCTTCTGCCATCTAACAGAAGATTCAGAGTCCCACAGGCATGACTGCACAGACTGAAGATCTCTTTTGTTCCTCAGTCTGTGAAATTGTTAAGTCAGAGTTTGAGATACAAGTAGGCCTTAGTGTTTCGGTGTGGTCGAAGTAATGAATTTTAAAGGAATTGCAGTACAGCCACTTTAAATGTTCGATGCAATGGCATCTCTTTGTGTATAATGTTTGTAGAAATCTTTTTTGATCTGTTGTGTAATCATATGTTTGTGTTTATGTGAAGCAATCTATGCCTTGGGATGCAAGACGAATTTCAGAAGAGATTCTGACAATCAAGTCTAATCTAATCTAAAATAAATAAGTGCAAAATAAGTACAAAACCACCAACAAGCAATCTTAAGTCATTATAGCCTTCAACCAAACCTCTGAACATATACACTTTTTGCAGAAAGTTAGTAGCATGGGGTTTCCAACAATGGTTTTGTTTCTGTCTCCTTTACATAGCTTATTGTAGAATTTAAGTGGGTTCTCCCAAGATTGTTGTTGCTGTGAAGTAACATAATCAGCTGTCGCACCCCTTTTCACATCTGGTAAACAGACAAATTAATATCAGTAGTGTTGATTTTTTTCATTATCTGAGAATGGAAAGGATCACACTGCTAGAACAGAAAAATAGTCTTCCTAAACATGTGTGTACCAAAATTAAATATGGGTATGTTTACACATTTATGCATTTGTATTCTGCAGCTTGTTCAAATTAGCACAGGCATGTTTTTTATATTTGTTTATTTATCGACCTGGTTATTGTGTACATTACAATAAGTGGGAATTACATTCCATATCTGACCACATGGACAGTAATAAGAGCCATTTGTGGTCATTGAATGCCCTCTAGTTGACGTGAGTGTAAACTACACCGACTGACATTTAAATGATACCTGTGTTTACATTATTTCTAATCATGTTTTATTAATATTTATTAAAAGCCACACTCAACCACATTTCCACCATCCACCTTTCCAACTATTGGAAACCAACCTTCGGGAGATTTCCTAAAGCTTTGTAATAGTTTATAACTACTGTGTCTTCCAGTTATGGGATGGTCTGACTTGCCATAATTGTATGAGTGTGTGTTTCCCATGTATTTAACTTTGCTAAAAACTTTCTTTCTGTGTCCATGTGAATCACTGCCCACATTAATCCTGTCCAAAAATGGAAATAAGCTTTTCAACCAGTATTTTTGTAACTGGGAATCAAGTCCATGTTTGTTGGTATTTATGTGTTAATCTGGGTGTGGCACAGGACGTTGCCACTGGGGGTCTCCCAACACAGCCAGACACAAACCAATCAGGTTTCAACATGCTTTAGTTCATCATCTGCCAAATCAACAAACATTAATTCAAAAATAGCAACTGAAATCTGTCCCCCGTGGCAGCTCTCTTAGCCTCCTTTTAAACTAGGGAGTAATCATTCAGCCAGGTCTAATCGTGGCTAATTCTAGCCAGGCTTTAATAAGCCTTGTGTCCGCCACCTGCATGCAGCTCAGAATAATCGATTGTAGAAAAGAAGATATAATGTCTCCAAAAGAGGCCAAATCCAGTGCGGTGTGTTTTTTCTGCAGTAGAGCCTCAGATGATGTTTGAGCTAAATGAACAATTCTAACTCATATTTTCAAAGAAAGGAAACATGTCATAATCAACAAGGCAAAGGAGACAGCATGGTACTTGTCAGACAGAGATACTTGCATGAGCATACTATCGAGACTTATACTGAGATATTCTAAATTGTGGAAGGGCATCGAGATTTCTCTCTAAGAGAGGTAAAATGCTTTTAACTATGAAGATGCTGCTGGCAAGGGGGACGAGACAAGGTCAATTACTAAGAAGTCATCCAAAGAGTTGAAGAGAAACCAGCTTAACACTTCTGAGAGGGTGTTGAAAAAGCAAGGGCTACTTTGGTCACCATGTGTCAATGTTATACCAAAATAAATTGTACGGGTAAAATGACATGACTTAAGGCATCTGTAATATCTAGTCTCTAATTAAATTTCTGAATGTACATGGCTAGACAACACAGCCAAAAAGAAAGGAAAAAGATAGAGATACATTAATATCATTATGATTATAATTATTCATATTATTATAACCATCATTATCATTCTTGTTTGACAATATTGATAATTATCACAATTAATGTTATATTGTTCATTTTTCTTTTAAGATTAAAGAGAGATTATTCATTTATTTATCTCTCTATCCTGGGTGAAGGCTGTGGTCTTAAAATTCTCTCTATGGGCAGAGAAGGACCTTTTTTTAAAAAGAAATTTTCACAAATGTGTTGTTTCAAGGACAAGTGGCATAAAACAGAGTTTCTAATACTTGGCCCTAAACACCTTAGAGACACATTATCTAACGATATAGCTGCGCAAGACTACATTGCCCTTGCTTCCAGTGAAACAGTCAGGAACTTGGGAGTGATCTTCGATCCCCATTTGTCCTTTAATTCTCACTTGAAACCGCCTTTTTCCAATTGCATAATATCTCATGAATCTGACATTTCCTGTCTCAAAAAGATGCAGAAAAACTAGTCCACGCCTTTGTTACATCCAGACTTGATTATTGTAATTCCTTATTATCAGGCTCCAGCAGTAAGTCGTTAAAGACTCTGCAGCTTGTCCAAAATGCTGCAGCACGTGTCCTGACAAGAACCAAGAAAAGAGAGCACATTTCTCCAGTATTAGCTTCGCTACACTGACTTCAGGTTAAATCTAGAATAGAATAAAAAATTCTCCTCCTCACCTTCAAGGCCCTTAATAATATGGCACCATTATACCTTAAAGAGCTGATAGTACCTTATCACCCCACCAGAGCACTGACCTCCCAGAATTCAGGCTTACTTGTCGTCCCTAAAGTCTCTAAAAGTAGAGTAGGAGTCAGAGCTTTCAGCTATCAAGCTCCTCTCCTGTGGAATCATCTCCCACTTTCAGTTCGGGAGGCAGACACCATCTGTACGTTTAAGAGTAGGCTTAAAACCTTCCTTTACGATAAAGCTTATAGTTAGTGCCGGTCCAGGCTTGTCTTAGACCTGCTCTTAGTTATTCTGCTGTAAGTCTAGAATGTCGGGGAACACAAGTCACATGGAGCTTCTCTTTCCTCTTTTCCCTCATTATCACATTAATATCTCATCAATACATATCACTGACTTGACTTCTTCCCTGGAGACCTTGTGCTTTATCGTGTGAAGATCCAGGACCGCAACTGTGGCCACATCGTGGATTATGAAGGTGGATCACGAATCAGAGATTGTGTTGGTGGATCGTGGTCATATTGGTGTATCGTGGATCGTGTTGGCAGCTGATCGTGGATAGTGGTGGTGGATCATGATCGAGGTGGCAGCTAATGGTGGATCATGATGGTGGATTGTGATAGCTGCAGTGGATCATGACAATGGATTGTGGATTATGGTGGCATCTGATTGTGGTTGTGGATCCTGACCGTTGTGGAAGCTGATCGTGGACTATTATTTTCAACAAGACTGCTTAATATACAATATGCCTACTCACATACTCTACCAATACTGACAATAACCCCTCAATTCATTTACTTTCCATTATGTTACAAAATGGTCACACTGCTGTTTGGCATATAGGGTCTTCCTTTCCTCTTAATTGTAGGAGGTAGTCTCTCTGGCCTTTTGAGTGGAGGTGCCTTGTTCCAACAAGCTCTTCTCACTTTTGCAGTGCTTAGAAACAAAGAAATAACAAATAACCAAACAAATATATTGTTTATACAACATGGTGTTATATAGGAAATATATTTACAGGGAACATTGCACATATTGTAAGTCATTACCTCAATAGGTCAAGTGCTTATCAATCTATCAACAAATGATCAATGGTAGCTTAATCAATGGCAGCTGGATCTTGGTCTTCTCCATCACCACAGTATTGTTTAAACTAACTTGTTGGAGGTGGATGTATGCTTTGTCAATAAGGCTCCAACACTCATGCCTGACTCATGAATCCACCTGGGTTCAACGTACTCCTGACAGAGTTCAACAAAATATTCCTCATACACATGATTGCAGTCAGGCCACTGTGATAGAATTCTCCCTCCTGCTATTGACAAAAGTATTGAGCAGCATTTGTGTTGGTATAAAAAGTTCTATAATAGCAGGCAGCATTTTCATGCTTGCTCAACAAAACATATCTACTACCCGGTACTCACCACACCAGGTGTCTTAGATGCATCGCGTCGTGGACGTGGACTCGCTCACTTTACACTTTAACAATAAACACCAGCACTGATCACAAGTTATTAGGACACATACAGGACTGATGTTTACTTTGTGTTTGTTTGATTCGACACATGTTTAAACCTGCTACACAACACGAGACCTAACGTGATGCGCACAGTCAGGATATCAGGGTTAAAGTGACGGAATGATCCGGAGTCATGATCTGACACCATCGATTAATAACTAAATACATGTGATTATTAATTCGTCTGTAGAGGGACAGAGACCAACACACACACACACACATACACACACACACACACACTCCTGCACACAGAAGTTTCTTGCAGCAGATTATGACACTACACAGTGTTTTAACTTCATTGTTGCAGAAGAAGAGACGCCCCTGAATTCAGTAGGTTTTTATAGAGATGATGAGGATGAGAGGGCGTCAATTTCATAGTTTTTTAATACATTTGGTCAATGCATTAGTAAATTAAATTATTGCTGTCTATCTACTATTTTTATTTAAATAAATGGAATTTTAATATACTATGCATTTAGTCAAAAGGGTGTGTGTTTAGATTTTCTAGGACAGCCAGGCCTTCATCATTTTTGCGTACGCATAGTCTGAGGACATTCCAAATTTTTCGCAGAGTACAAACAAATTTGGGTACGAACATATTGATGAATCCCAGATTCGTGTGTCAAACGTTCGTACGCACCGCTTAAGCACAGATTTGTGCGTACGCGCTGTTAGTAAATGAGGCCCACTGTCTATTTCCCTGTGTTTTCTCCAACATTTTCCTCTTCACTACTGTGGAGCATTTGTTCCCAGTTTATCTCCTTGCCTGGTTGAGTGTCTCAGGCCTGGTGTGTCTGACCTACTTGCTACTCTCCCACCAAACCATCACTGCTTATCATCTCTCTCTGCCGCTGCCTGCCTCATCGCAGTTCTCCCACTGGGAGCTGCTCTAGCAGACTTCCTTGCCTAGCTCATTTTGAATCCAGCCCAGAATTGCAGAGAGAGTGAGAGAGAGAGACTGACTATTGGAGGGAAAAACAAAGTTAGTGACCGACTGTGTCCGAAATCACTCACTAAATGATTTTGCAGCAACTTCTCTTAGCAGGCCAAGACTGTGGTCCTTTAATTTAAATAAGAAGTTTGCCAAGTCCTGTCCTTCAATAGCCTTCAATATTATCAGGTCCAACCGAGTCCAAAATTAAACTACACTGGGCCTCAGAAGAGCGCATACCTAGTGCAAAGACCTAACAGTCCCTTCATGAAACCACATTTAATCCTCTAGATCTGGATTTTTATTTTTAAGTCCTTGATCCACCCTCTGATTTGGATCTGCAACAAAAAGTAATGGATTCCTGATTGAATCCCTCAACAAAATTTCTGAAATAATATTCTCATCGCAAAAAACAATAGTAGTAGATTTTGCATAATCCTGCAAACAGACAAACGCATATAAAAATGGAATCTCACTGGTGGAGGTCATGAATAGCATTTTATTTTAACTTTCAAATATAATGTTCATTTGAAGATATTATATTGACAACTTAAAAGATGTTCAAAACATTCTCAATTAGAATTCCGTTCTGAGAGTGCATAACTCCACCAAGGCTAATGTTCTATCTTGCAAACAGGACTGTTTGTTGACACAGGCTATCAACAAATATGTAAAATGCAGCCTGATATCACATGTTTGAATTCCGCTCACTCCAAACAAAAACAAAAAACTCTGCACCCCCCCAATCAATTTTATCACCAGCCGCCACTGACTGGATGTATCTCCTAACTGGATTATGCATTTGAAATAATGTGTGATAAATATAGACTACATTTGCATCAATGTAGGGCAAAGACCCAACTAAAATGGTTTACACACTGTAAGAGTTTAAAATGTTTTATCAGAAACTACAAAATGGCTGGTGACAGCATTAGTTGAAACTAGTGTGTAATAAAACATCAACATAACGCAGCAGTGCAGAAACACTCATGGGGCAGATAAGGAAACATCTAGTAAATCAGTTATGAGTGACTTATACTAAGAGAAGCACGTTGATAATCCTTATATGTGATGTGATAAGACATTTCCAATGTGCAGTTAACAAAGAACCATAATTCTGGACATCTGGACATCTGTCTAAAATACTCATGCACTTTAATTCAAGTTTTTTATAGCTGCAGCATGTTTTCTGGAGAAATCATGCTTGAACCAATAGATGTACTGTTTTGGACATCTTTGCAACATGTCGATGTGTTTATGATCTGTGATGCCCCTTACGTGAATGAGTCGTAGCCCCTGCCGTTATAGAGCACTGTTTATTCAAAATGTAATAATACGGAACATAAGAATGCGAGTCCTAATTGGCGATTGCCAATTTCACCACTGCACTTCCTTGGGCCCCAGCAACACACCAAGTTTAACGTAGATCAGATGATTTCAATGATCATTCATACATAAATACATACATCAATATGTACAGAGATTCATCACATTATAGTAAGATGTAGAACCATGTTGTATTGGACACAACCAAGAGCACAATTTAGGCAGTTACTGTGTTCACATGGTTCATGCAATTAGCCTTAACTGGAAATCATTGGTGTAATCACTGTTGTTGTTACTGAAGATCCACTTTTGAAAAACAACTTACAAAATTTCAGTCAAAATTGATGAGTTTAATAGAAAATGAAGTTATACCAGAGGCAAAGTCAGAAGTGAAGAGTGGTCATTTTCACATTTCACTCAGTAGTTGACATGTCTGGGAGCCGTTCTGTGGTAAATCATTTTCACTTGATTATAACATGAAAATATCATAATAACCACAAGTGTTTATTGCAAAAATTATATGAATCCATGAAAAGAAATGGAAGCATATAAATTGACATTTTCAGCTTCTCCTTACCTGGTGTTTATCACGTCTTGGGCATTTATCATGTTGAAGGAGAAGCCTTTCAAGACACCAGCTAGCTTCTATCTAGCAGCACAAATAACAGCTTCCTTGTGAAAGAAAGTAGCAGACTTGATTTATTAAAAGCATACACTATACATAACAAGAATCACATTAATACTGCAATTAATATTGTTAATATTATTATAACTATCATCATTAAACACTAAAATGCAGCCAGGTGCAAAGCTTCAGGCTGAAAAGTTCTTCTGAAAGAAAAAACTAAAAGTGACATGCAAACACTCTCTTCATCCATTCTTCATCCTCCTCGTCTTCATCCTCCTCTTCGTTGTCATCGTCAGTGCAGTATATGTATTAAAACAAAGGATTCTGTTCACAGTTTTTTCCACCTCACAGCAGTGAGCGCTCCCTATTGGCTCAGGTTTCAGTATCAGCAGCTGCCATCGGCTGAGGAAGGAAAGCTCTGATTGGTTCTCCATCGGTTTGGCACATCTTCCAGTTGGCTTTCGAACTCAAGACAACAGTATGTGTATGTGTGTGTGCAAATAAATGTGTATAAAATATGTCTGTGTACTGATGTATTGTATAGGTGATTGGGGATGTGTATTTGTGTCTTCATTACTGTATTAGTATGTTGACCTATATACAGGGATAGGCAGTATAAACATTTAAAGGGACCCTCATGTGGCATTATCTTATCGATGACAACAAATTCATTTCACGAATCATGGTTCCACACACATGCACGCACGCACGCACACACGCACGCACGCACGCGCACGCGCACACACACACACACACACACACACACACACGTGTGTGGAACCATGATTCTTGCATGTCCTGCACGACACTGCAGGTTTACTGTACAGTCGTTTGGCGACAGCAGACTAACACTTTATAAGCAAAATTTGCTTTTGTATTTCCCGACAGCACATATTTTTCACTTCAGTCAATATCATAGTGTATTTCTCACATGTACAACTATTAACAATAGTAGATATAGTAAAAAATAAGGATTGTGATAGAAAGACTAACTAAACCTACGGTTATGTAACACAATAAGCAGGTAATATTTACCAAACAAAGATGTTCTGCTGTAGCTGTAGATGTCTGTGCTCTCCACTCTCATATTCCTAATGTTCCAGATAACATTGATACTTAGCTTAACAATTTGAGTCCAGAGCCTCGACACCGATAAATGGATGAGGTAATGCTCACAAGTTGTGGATGCACTGCCCAATAGAAGTGTTGACAATATACATACTCTTGTTTTTAGCCAATCCCTGTGTAAGGCGCATGTGTTCTTATAATGTGTGTGTGTCAGTCCATGCATTTCTCAGGTCTACTAAAAGACTCTACTAATAAGGGATTTTCAGGCAGAATTAAGGAAAACAATTAGGAATAACATCATATTATTAACTGCTCTAGCAATTACTATAATTTCATTGATGTGATTTTTCAGGACATTTGTTTTTGTTCGTAGCACATAGTCAAGATTCTGGTTTTCTGCCTATGATTCCTGATCACATCCCTGATTAATGCTGTTATTGCGTTAATGTCAGCATCACTGTCCTAATTGTCTATACAAGATTAGTCTCCATGGCAAAAAAATGTACTGAGCAATTATGCACGTTTGTTTAGAAAACTGTCCCCTGTGCTTGTTTTTCATGAAATTGTACATTTACCAGCCATCACTCGCTGATGGTCAAGTGATTTTCTCCATAGGTGGGCAGGTCTTTGCTGACGCCTGACAGCCAAGTGATGGGAGGACAACATCTGTCCAGTCTTTCTAGGCTATATGTTAAAGAGCGAGATCAAGAGTCCTCAGAGAGTTATGATTGGTTAAACTCCAGATTGAAAGTCAGGGCAGATCAGCTTTGGTGAGTGGTAATTTGTCTCAGAAGGAGATGACAAGCATTTCCATTTCAGAGGGGAAGGAATATATGTCTTGACTGGCTGTAAGGCACTGACTCGGGTGTGGTCAGGAGAGGTCAGTCATGCTGAGGCTCATGGGTAATCCTGGACGGAGGTAAGCCACCGGGACACGACCATTCTCACTGGTCGATCCTGTGATGGATAGACGAGCTTTGGAGCGCATTGCATCTGTGAATTTCATCTGTACAAGGAAAAAATGTGTTTGTTAAATTTTAATCATAATATCAAGACTAGATAGAGAGCTACTTCTGGTCAATCATGGGCTAATGCTGAGTAATAACACTGCAGAAATTGTTCATTATTATGGGAAATATGCTTATTTGCTTGTTTCCAAGTGAGATGAGAAGACTGATGTGAATCTCAGGTCTAGCCAAAATGTAAAAACAGGGAAAAATAGGGAAAGCTCCATTCCTTACTTCAACTATTTTTAAAGGAAAAAAATGTGTATCCATTCATCTAGCACTTCTGACGTGTCTCCAGCCATACAGCAGTTTACAAGCCCCCGTCTGTTCACAAGATATAAGTGTTGACAACAAGGGGTTGTATTCAACATGACATGGTGGGTAAATAGAACCGTTTTTCATAATCAGTTGTAGATGCAGATGGTGACAATATCCATCTTAATATCTCAATCTCAAAAAGAGAGCATAGAAGCTAATTTCCTAAAATGTTGAACTATTCCTTAAACACATTGTCACATCCATGTGAAAATAAACGAGTGGTGTAAAAGTTAAATGTGCAATAGAAATATAACCCACTTTAATGTTGTTTGAGAATATAGAATGAAACATGAGCATGATGAATGAAGGTATAATACACAAGTTATTATCTCTGCATCACGTTTGAAATACTTACAGCTGAGTGCTGTCCCCTCTAGAAATCTAAGCAGTTCACTCCTGAATTTGTTTCATGATAGTGTTGCACACACCGTACATTTACTGGTCAAGTATCAAAAATCTGTAGTATATCCTTTGTGAAGGGGAAGGTTGATTTACAATAAATATTTATGTTATATTCAGGAGTAGGATTTCCAGATCTCCATAGACTGCTGATGTCAGGCATATTAATCTTGTAAGGAATCAGGAAACCCAACTGTATTGAATCCATATTTCCTAGGCTTAATTGAGTGCTACAACATTGTTAAAATTGAAATAATTGAATTATAACCTGACACACTTCGTTTGAAACCTTTATTTTTAAGAATGAAGATGTAATTTTGATGTAGATACCCGTGGGGTCACTATTCTGTCTTGCTCACGGAGTCTGGTATAAGAGCAATGAAGAAGACGAAGTCAAGTGATGTATTGCATAGGCAATTAGGGATGTTAATGTCTGTCTTTGTTACTGCGTAAGTGTTTACCCATATACAGGGATAGCAATGAACATATTTAAAAGACACTCCACCCATTCAGTCCCCATCAGCAAGTGAACAGAGAAGTTTATTGTTATTGTTTATTGTGAGGTTCTGAAGGAGTGTTGTCAAGTTACCAGGGGATGTCATAGTCATGTTGCATTGACATCCCAACAGCAAACGATGCAGGCGGGGAAGGACAGAAAACAGAAGCGGGGGAAGCGAGCTGGGCTACACACTAGGCTAAAGGCTAACTCATACAGACCAGCGATCTCTGTTCCTCAGCAACTACAGGTCTCTTAAAAACAAGATGGATGGGATCAGAATGAGAATTACGCCTCATTGTGTCACTATCATCACAAAGACCCGGCTGAACAACCCCCCCCCCCCGGAAGTGGCGATCGAAGTGTGTGTTTACAGAGCGGCCAGAACGAGGGAAGAGCAGAGGGGGAAGTGTATGTCTTTACGTGCACAGCAGGACATTGTTTACGAACACTGCTGCCTAGACCCAGAGCTCCTCATGGTTCGGTTCATTCTTCCAAGGTAACTTACAATAATAACAATTATTGCAGTATGCATTCCCCCACAAGCTGAGGCTCAGGTAGTGCTTGAAAAGCTGCATGATGTCATCAACAAACAGCTGACAGCTCACCCATAAAGTGTGATCATTGCAGCAGGGGACTTCACTTTTGCAGATCTCAAACTGGCCACGCCCAAACATCATAAAAATGTGAATTTCCCAACCAGTAAAATAATAATAGCAATCATGCAGCAACAAAAATATATTTATTACCTCAATGCTTTGAATCATGCAAATAGCTGTATCCTTGTTTCACTCCTTCCAAAAAAATCCTGGCAACAGTGCGGCTTTTGTCAACAGAGGCGCCAAAATCAACTAAAATTAAAAGTTCCTTGTAGGAGCTTTAATATGTCGGCTATTTAAAATGTGTGTTAAGCAATTGATGCAAAAGCTTTGTAATTTAGCTCGATTGTTGCCATGATGGAGACCAACATCTGTGCTGTGTGGCTGTGTCAGTCCCATATGGTGAGATAAAAAATCATCAAACCATCAAAATTATGTGGTTGTGATTTTGATACAAAGATTCACGGATTTGTTCATCAGGAAACACTAGCATGATAGATTAACAATCAGGTCTACAGTGAACAGCCTGCCTCCTCCTCCTGTAAATATAAAATCATCAAGGCCAAAGAATTATTACTAAACAAGAAGTCTTTGCTCCGAAATAAACAAGCAAAATGAAAATGACTTTGACTTCAATACATTTTTGAAAAGGGAGAAGGGGTCCCTAGTGCTGTCTATCACATGGACCTTATATATGACAATAATTGTGAATTCCCGATGATAATTTGACAATTTTTAGTTTTTTTTTGACAGGGTTGGTCAGAAGTATTAATAGTATATTTTTCAAGTGTATTATTCAGTAGAGTAAGAAAAAATAATATATTCCTGTCTGGTTATTTTACTTTAGTAAAGTCTTTTCAAATTTACTTTGATTTCCCAGAAATGTATGGGGTGCGTGTGTGTGTGTGTTAGTGTGTGTGTGTGTGTGTGTGTGTGTGTGTGTGTGTGTGTTTGTGTGTGTGTGTGTGTGTGTATGTGTGTGTGTGTGTGTGTGTCTGTGTGTGTGTGTGTGTGTGTGTGTGTGTGTGTGTGTGTGTGTGTGTGTGTGTGTGTGTGTGTGTGTGTGTGTGTGGAGGAAGAGAGAGGGAGAAAGTGAGACACTAGGAAAATAAGTACCTACAACCCACAACAAAATTTGCTGAAGACACTGAATGGAGCAAGACTGACTGTAGCATTATGTCATGAATGAATCGAGAATGTGTGTAGAATCCATGCAACAGGTTGAATTGTAGCTTGGAGGGAAGAAACCTCTTACATTATCTCCTTGATAATAAGAATATTTATTATCATTAGAATATTTCCACGGAGGCAGATGTTACTGCAGCATCTTATGTTGAGCTTTTGTTGCACTTAATTAGTTTCATTTAGAAACCAAATATTATGACCATAACATTTGTTCCCTAAAGGAGAGAAAGTACAATACATATCCTTTCTCTGTGTGGCCCTATCTAAAGACCTATGGTGACATCCAGCATTTAATAAGGAACACCTAGAAACACCTGATTATTCAGGCAATCCAATCAGCCAATCATGTGGCAGCAATGCAAAGAATAACATCCTGCTGATATAGGTCAGGAGCTTCAGTTGATGTTTTGTGCTGCCAGATATGCTGGTTTGAAGATTTCACATTTACATGTAGGGTTAAAGGCAGAGGATGTCACACCTTGTTAAAGCCCTATGAGACAAATTGTGATTTGTGAATATTACAATTATTACTATTATTATTATTAACAATAATACCTATTATTAAATAACTATTATATGAATTGTCGCTGCTATCATTAATTACATCTTAACAATCTTACTGTTTTCATTATAACTAGTCAGAGCTGAAACCCGATGGTCCACAAGTATTTCTGGTCTCTCTCTCTCCTCGCTCCCCCTCTCCTCCCCCTCCCCTATTTCTCTCTCTTCTCTCCTCTCTTTTCCACCCATCTCTCCTCTCCTCTCCTCTCCTCTCTTTACCATTTTTCCCTGCTCACCCCAACCAGTCGAGGCAGATGACCTCTGACATTGAGTCTGGTTCTGCTAGAGGTTTCTTCCTGTTAATGTGTTTCTTCCTGTTAATGTGTTTTTCTCTCCACAGTCGCCAAAGTGGTGCTAGTTGTGTGAACTGTTGGGTTTCTCTATACATTTTAAGGTCTTGACCTTCTATGTTAAGTGCCTTGAGATAATGTATAATATGATTTGGCGCAATACAAATACAATTTAATTTGAATTGAATATTCCACTTCCATATTATGATTTCATAATTTTCCAATTAAAATCTAGGATATGCTGATCGTAGGAGCATTCTTTGGAGTGTTAAGTGCATTCGAGTGAACAGTTTGTGACACATGACATCTTGCCTGTTTAAGGTCGCATCTGTGCTTTGAAAAAAAAAAAGCAACTTGAAAACAATTTGTAAGGGGTACACATAGATGCATATTCAAAAAATGTCCACATTTCTGGATGGAGACCGAAGCACGCTTACTTTTCAAAGACATTGAAAGACTGGGATATGAACTGACTTGAAGACACCTAAAGTCAAAATGATGGCAGAATTAGAAGGGGAAATTATTGGACAAGTTCCGGTTCTCCATCACCAGAGCAACCCTCCCATCCATTACAGGGCAGCTAGAGCCTCAGAACGATCTTCAACTACAGCCTCAAGGACACTGCTGCCATCAAGAAAACTAGTGAAGAGCTTAAGGCATGGCTCACCAAGGTAGACAGGTCAAGCCTGCCAGGGAGTTTCATGGCCTGGATTTACCAGCACTCAATACTACCCCGAATGCTGCAGCCTCTGCTGGTGTACACGGTGCCCATCATCACAGTTAAGCCTTTGAAAGAAAGATCAGCAGTTACTTTCGCAGGTGGCTAGGACTGCCACATGGCTTCAGCACTGCTGCTATGTATAGCACCAGTAACATCTTACAGCTCCAAATTAGTGTTCTCACTGAAGGGTTCATGGGGTTATGGACACAGGAAGCCCTGCAGTACAGGGAATCCAAGGACCCAAAAGTGGTAACCATAGGCATCCAGGTTTGAACAGGCATGAAGTGGAATCTCTGGAGTTGGAAGTCTCGACAGAGGCAGAAGGCACTGGTTGGATCCATTGCAGTAGGACAAGCTCGCGTTGGGTACTTCACAGCAACCAGGGTTGACAATACCCAGGGAAAGGAGCGGCACACCTTATTCAGGAGAAAGAGCAAGCAGGTGCGGAGGAAGTTCGACTGAGCAGAATGGTGAGGTTGGGACAGCAAGTGGCATGGATGAGACATGAAAGTGCACTGTAACGAAAGATCTCATGGTCTTACATCTGGCAAGCAGACTACGATCGGAAAATGTTCTTTGTCAAAGCTTTCTACGTAGCCCTACCCAGTCCAGCAAGCCCTGGTGTCTGGGGCAAGAGCAAAGCACCTTCTTGCCCCCAGTGCTCTGGAAGAGGCTCTTTGGAACACCTTCTCAGCAGCTGCCCAAAACCTCGGAGATGGGCACTATCATTGCCACCATGACCAGGTCCTTACTGGCTCATGGATGTGGACCAGGGCAAAACACTTCAGATCCAACCCAGATAACACCACCACAACTGCGGCCTGACATGAACTTGTTTCAGACTCCACCAAGAAACTGATCATACTGGAACGAACAGCAATCGGGGAAGAGCATAAGGATAAGGCCCACAAGAGGAAGCGTGTCAAGTACCAGGAGCTGGCGGATCCATGCCAAAGGAAAGGTTGGCAACATCAAGGCCATTGTGAGCCTGTGGATGTGGGCTGCTTGGATTTTTCCGGGCATTCACTCTGCAAAGCATTTACAATGCTGGGCATTACTGGGAGGGAACATTGCCTTCAGGTGTGTGTTTTCTAAAACAGAGAATTGTCTTTTTGTGCGCACAGACATTTAGAATGAACCATGCAGACTGTTTTATATATGAGGCCCCTGCTTTCTACTTTTATAAAGAGATTTGCTACATTTGGGCACACTGGTGAGCCCATGGCACAGCCTTCATTATATTTAAAATAGAAAGCTGCTATGATTTTCTTTGTATTACATTAGTAATAAGTGTATCAGTGTATACAAGGCAATGTTATTTAGCCTCCACCTTCACATTTTATTCCTCAGTTTCATATCTGCATGTCACCAGGCCTAGGTGTGACACATGGCAGTAAAACACAAATAATATGGGACATACTTTATACTCAACCAGCACAGTGAATGACCTGGAGGCAAATCTCCAGCTGAGAACAACTGGATGCTACTGCAAGAACTGTAAAATGTCCCCATATACCATTTATCAACTCAGAGTGAACCATGCACACAAAGGAGCTGGCTTCTCCGAGGTTTCCTCAACAAATACAGTGCCAGTACTTCTCCTCTCCTCTCTTCTGTTGGCTTTCTCTGGTGAAAATATATAACGCAGCAACTTGATTGTTTCAGCCAGTTTTCCTCCTCTCTTCCAGAGGAGAACAGGAGAATACTTACCGGTTGTGTTTATATACATGATTCGCACGACTAACCCAAATACAAATAAATTATCCCACCGCGCGTTTATTTATATTGGGGAAATAAGGGGATGTGCTGTTGGCCATTGTGATCCTGATTTTGTTAAGCAAGGCTGTCAATGAGCACCCCGCCAGATACACCACCTAGGTTTGGAGCATGGGGACAGAACAAAGGGTCTGAACGGAGCCTTTCTGCTCCTATAAAGTTTCTGTTATGGAAATATTGGCCAGCAGACTGAACAAAACACCCCAACACCAGTTCATGAGTTAGGCCTCAGCACAGAAGAACTGTGGTTTGGCCAACTCTGCCCTGTCACAATAATCTCCACGTGGACAGGCCTTTTACTAGTTCTTTAAGTGCACAGGAAAGCCTTACTAATGGCAGGGGAGATTTTAAAAAAGTCTTGGCCCATTTGTTTAGGACTTATACAAGATAAACCTGTACGTGTAAAAGGGAACTAACCAAACAGAGGTTTAAGCAATTAAATTAGTATTTGTAACAAAGGTGCCTAAAAATCTTCACTCCATGGGTAGCCAAGTAATCAAATAAGGCTGTTGTTGCTAAATTCCAGTTGATTCTGAGACAGATTCTTCCTTAGCTAATAAAACATGAAGCTAACTAATATCACTCTGTTGTGTCAGGTGTTCTTAGCAAGGTGAAGAGCAAAACAAACTGTAGACTGTGGTGCCAAAATTATAAATGTCCAGGTTAGGCGATCTGTGATTAAATTGTTGATAGGTCTTCAATCAGGCCATACAATATCCCATACTGTATGTGTTGTAATGAGTAAGTCAACTGAAATGCAACAGTGGTATTTACCACTCTAATTACATTGGTATTTTGTTCCACTAAGATGCATAGAGATAGATGAGGACACAAGTCACACCATTCCATCTTTTGAATGAAATTATTGTGCTGCCTAAAGAAAAGCTGGCATTAAGATATAGATGGGAGTGATGGCCAATGAGTCAGTATAATAAAGAGGATGATTGGCTCAACGGTCAGGAAGGAATAGAAGAAACCGGGAAAGGACTGAGGCATAAGGATGGAAAGAAATAAAGAAATAAAACTGGGGATGGATGAGAAGATGAAGAGAGGAGGACATAAGAGTGGGTAGGAGGAGTGTCAAAGAGGAGAGAAGAGGTCAGGAAAGGTGGGAAAAAGGAATGAAGGGAGTGAGCAAGCTGTTGGGTAATGAGTGAACAAAGGAAAGGAGTATCACAGCCATGTACAGTTTTGACCAGATACTTTGCATTTACTGTCAATCTAGACTGTCATGGGTATTTTCATCTCCATGTTTTCATTCTTTATCAAGACCAATTGCTGTATTCACACAGTAAATCCTATTGCTCCATAATACCAGTCAACCTCAATGGCAAAATTATTGGCGTTATTATTGGGATGTTAATTAAAATACAGATTCAAAGTTAATGTATTTTAATGAAATCACTCAAATCAAAATCATGATGTGACCTGTTCATTGTTATGGTTTTTCATAAAAGAACAGGTTATATCAGTGAAAAGTACTACATGTAATATCACCATTAATTTAATCTTGACTGTCATTTTGTTGTGAATGATACATAAAACATTTCATCTGCATCAACAATAACTTTTACTTTGCCATTTCTTCAGTTAAGAGACTGGTGTTGAAACTAAACCCTCCCTGGATATGTTTGGCATTAACATCAAACCAGAAAAAGAGGAGAATTTAACCACTGGAAGACACGGGCGACGTTAAGTTTCACTAATGCTAAATTAACAGACACTGAAAAAAAGTTTAAAGGTAAGCTTGAAGCTCAAAGAAAGTTTTGCACATGTGCAATGTTTTAGTAAGTCAAAATGCAATTTGCCACTGAAGCTGCTGTGTTCAATCATAATGTGAATCCAGTTGAATACAAATTCATTGTCTAAACATGATTTATGACTGTGAGGTGAGGGAAGTTTTAGCCATCAATCATCACTCTCCTACCCGTGTTAGATCTTGACGCTCTCAATGCCGTAAACGTTGTAGCCCTCTTTATAGGTGGCGTAGTTTGGCTGGTGGCTTGGGGACAGCAGGTTGAAGTTGGGGGCATGTTGAGGAGAAGACAGAGTGTGTGTGTAGTTTCCTGTGTGCTGGGGGGACGACAAGGTGTTGGCTGCAACCTTTATGAAAAAATAAAGTCATCGTTACTACTATACTGATTGTATTTATGTAACAATGATGACTTAAGCTGTGCGACTGTTAGTGTGACAATAATAGTTTGAGAAGCAATAGCCCTATTAGTGCTGAAATACTGCAAAATCTAAATTGTATTATGAGCGAGAGAGAGGGAGAGAGGGAGAGAGGGACAGAGGGAGAGAGAGGTCCGTCTTTACATTAAAATGTGGTATAATACATTAGCATGCGTTTGTGTGAACATCCCAATGTCATGTTAGAAACAATAAAATAATACAAGATGCCTATTACACAGAGAAGAAAAAAACTAAGACAACAGGTGAAAAGCAATGTATTTTCTAGAGGAAATTTTACTAAATATTTAACTTTTTGTAGCCTTTGTTCAGCACATTTCTGCTATCTGATTGGCAGACGGTATCATTGTTTAAGATGCTCCAATAACTTCCTAGTATATATATTCACCAAGAACTTTATTAGGAACATCTATACATATACTTATTGATGGAATTGTGTGAGTAGAAAACCTTGTGGCAGCAGTGCAATGTCTAAGATCAAAAGGGTCAGGTGCTTCAGTTCAGGTTCACAAACTGGAAAATTAAAAAAAAGTGTGATCTCACTCACTCGCTAGTGCCAGAAAGGCTAACTTGAGTGTGAAACTTCTAATTTCTGGGGATGTTTACATGCAACAGTCTCTAAAGTTTCAAATCAGACATAAACAAGGAAAGCGCCAATGAGTGGGAATTGTGTGGACAGAAATGCCTTGTTGGATAGAGATGAAGAAGAAAAGCCCATCCCAAGTCCAGAAGGTGACATGAAATGAAATGTCTGGTCAAAGAAAGAATGGCACTGGGGAACAGGTGGAGGAAAGCATCACAGAAAGAAAGAGATCAATCTCCTGCAAGTGGATCTAAATGAACACCCGGGTAGACTACACAGAGCAGTGAATCCCAGAGTTTGTTCCAAGAAGAAGAGAACAAGGACAGCTTTTATAACGGCCCCTTTAGATTTGTCCATCTAAAATAGTGGCTCCCTCTCATAATACTATTTTTAGTATTATGAGAGGGAGCCAGCGGACAACTTGAGAGAGGCAGAGGCCCACTATTTTTAAGGGTAGCTTCAACTACAGAACTATATGAAACAACTCCGCACATATTGCTCAGACCCAGGAAACCCTCACCTGCTTTAAGCCAAAAGCCAACAGCCACCGCTGTCCCTATCACCTCCCTACTTGCTTCTAAAGAGGCTGCACCTGGCCCAAGCATTGAATCAGTAGTCTTTCTGCTGAAATTAAAGACCAATTGCCCCCCTGGACTTACCATCAGTCATTGACCCTCAAGTTGCCTTAGCCATTAAGACAACAAACTGTTTGGAAGGGGGATGGAAAAGACACTGTAGACAGCTCAGGCAGGTGTCCAGTAAAAGACCAGACTCAACAGTGAAGGAAGAGTTATTAGTGAGCCAGACTTTGTCTTACTTTGTTTGCTCCTTACCATTGACTCGTGCGCGATGAACCACATCGGGTAATTACTTATAGTAAGAGTTTGCAACTCCAATGTCCACCTCCGAATCTCCAAGTATAACCCATCTCCGTAGTCTGACTCCCCTCATAACCCAAAGCCTATTGCTATAGCCTGATAGAAACCTAATGCAGATGGGTTTGACCCAAATGTAGAACAGATACATTTAAATCAAGTTCAGACAAAGTCCACATGAATACAAATATAAATACATTGGCTTGATGTCCACATGGAGTTTTTTCCTTAACAATTGTACAAATATCAAGCCAGCTGGTATGGATTTCAGACATGGAAATACTACAATATACATCCCATTAACCACGCAAATTTCTGCTTGAAGATATATATTAATTTATCTATAATAAAATCTCTAATCACACAAATTCAGATTCAGATGGTATTTTAGTGAGAATCTTACTGGTCGAAGATTTAAGATACAAGTCATATTATTATATTATTAACATTTAAAATGGAAAGTGAGTTAAAACAAAAAATTTGTACCTTCATTTTCTTGGCTTCAGCCCGGCTCTTGTAGCAGAACTCTACCAGTGCTACCATCATGGCCAGACCCAGACCTCCAACCAGGATGTAGAAGACACCTGCTACGTTACTAAGAGACAGAGCACTGGTCTTCTCCTGGTACACACACACACACACACACACACACACACACACACACACACACACACACACACACACACACACACACACACACACACACACACACACACACACACAGACACACACACACACACACACACAAGAAG
Organism: Hippoglossus stenolepis; assembly: GCF_022539355.2. Lineage (NCBI taxonomy): Eukaryota > Metazoa > Chordata > Actinopteri > Pleuronectiformes > Pleuronectidae > Hippoglossus > Hippoglossus stenolepis. The sequence continues at coordinate 819,982 of NC_061484.1, read as the reverse complement.
ATGGCAGTCACCCAGAGAAAAGAGGGGTTAGTGGGGTGTTTTTACGTTAACAGCTAAATTAAATGACTGACACACTATAAGTGAGTGAGTGCTGTAAAGAGCTGTAGATTAGCACCGTAAAAAGAGCACAGACCACTAAACTAAACCTGACCTGCAAACATATACACATATTTGAAACACAGTTTCTCTTTGTTGCTTTCTGTATCAGTAAGTCAGTGAATATATATTTTGTTTTGACCCCACTGTATATTTATACATACACACAACAATCACACACACACACACACACAAACATATATATACTTATATATGCAATTAAACACACATTAGCTGTTACTTAAGTCCAATGTTAAAATAAAGAATAGAAACAAGGGGAACCATAGTTTTTCTACATTTGACTCGAGAGTCAAATATCTCTGCATTCGGCACAGTTAACAGTATTAGTTAACTGTACAACTCAATCCAGGTGTATTGGCTAGGGTCACCATGTGTTCTGTTGTACCTGCAACTACACACAGCAGTGATGTCACAGACAAGATCTTTGTTGTTAAGTTTCTTATTAAGAGTCATCAGCTTTTAGACTTTTGGTTGTCATGCTCCATTTATAAGTATTTACTTAATCAGTGGAAATTGAAGGCCAACTATTTGAAATAAAAACTTCCAGCTATTCTAGTAATGTTCTGAAACAATAATCCCGATAATCCCTTGAAAGGATGTATCATTATCATAATTAGTATGATTCATGGCAATCGTCCCCTCTATGTAATGGCTGGCTTTTCTAACTTCTTACTTTTGCTAACTACCAGTTATCAGAACTGACAATTCAAGATATCATTATTCCTCTCTGTGCTGTGACAGAGACAGCCTAAACAAAGATGGAATGATTTAGAGTCTATGAAGTTGGATGCGGAAAATATTATTTTTTTCTTAAGCAAAGCAGACCATGAATAATATGAAAGCTAGTCAAGGGATGATATTTATTAAAGAGAATATTACAGCTTACATTGATTTATTGTCAGTGGAGATGATACAGAACAAAGATCTGCATAAAAATCTTGTATAAACTGTTGTGATGAAAGGCAATAAAATAGTGTATATTGGCATAAAAGAAGGTTTATTTATAAAGCTTTCACAGACAATAGTCATGAAGTGCTTAAAATGATTAAACCAAATTGATTTAAGGAAATAGAACAAAGTTTAGGGTAAAGCGACTTGAAAGTATGATATCTCATAGATGATATGATATGATATTTCATAGATATTTAGATATTAAAGCTCCAAATTCCACTGACTCATTAAAGATGAATAAATAAAGATAATGATAAAAACCCAAGTGAGGGAAAAGTGTTTCCCCCTTGTGAGTAATATGTCATGATGACTTGACAAGTCTTGAACAATCATAGCTTTTGAGATAAAAAATTCTAAATTCAAGAAAATTTATGAATTTCAAAGAAAATCTTAAATTGCTTGTTCATACTTCTCAAGAACAAACATGTTCATACAACAAGTTCTTGCATGAGGCTCAATGTGCTTCCTTCCTAAACTATCATCATTGTCAAAAATCCAACCCTTTAAATTTCTTGGGAACCTGTATTGTGTACATCCCTTCTAAACATGCAACAAGTGTGGTTAGAAGCAAAAATATCAGCATTCTAGTCCCAACCATGTATCCGGCTGTGTCTAGTGTGTGAATAATGTAAATAAATCTACATCTTAATTTACAGACATCAAAAATATTTCTGTCTAAACAAGGTTTCAAACAGACAGACAGATGGATGAACAGGCAGACTTCAACTTGTGTTAAAACAGACAGAACAGCTGAATATTCAACAGCCAAAATACACAGTGGACTCAGTGGGTTTGACTTTATCCTAATGAATTGGACTGTTCTCAGGACACCAATTGTTTTTCTTCAATTCAATTGAAATATATTCAATTGAATTCAATTGAATTGATTTGACAGACTTTACTATGTAAATTGTACTTTACATACCAAAGTATTGTTTTGCTCTTATCAGCATTATACTTACAGTTTTGAGGGTTGAAGCTCCATGCTTCAACCTGGGGGTGTCACTGACATTACTTAAAACTGTAACTAACCTGTACTAACAATGCTGTGTTTGGCTTCTTTTTCAGTTTTATAGATACAGAGATATAGAACTACTGCAATTATAGAGCAAAGCTTACTGTGTGTGTTAAATATGCAAACAGATAGTGTGTTTAACTGATTCACAGACATGTACAACTAACCTTATTGGTCGAGTCCTTGAAGCCACACTCTCCTTTATCGTACCACCACTTGTTTTTCATCTTGTCTAGGGTCCCTTGCTCATTCAGTTTCAATACGGCAAGGTTTACTGGCACTCTTCAATGGGAATAACATAAATAACATCATTATCAATGTTATCTTATGTTATTGGTGAGGCAGTGGTTCTCACACTCTGCTCCATCAACCAAGAGAAAGGCCAACTCATGTTTGTCATGAATGCTTCAGGGATTAGTTAGCTCATTTTGCTGAGCAAATATTTAAGTTAAATTTCCATTGATTGTCAAATGGTGAATACTAGCTGTTTAAAATGAAGTGTTTTATTGTAAGGGCCCCTCTGTTTGGTCCCTGAGACAGAGGATGAGATGTTCTGCATTGAAAAGCCTTTCTGCTGCTGTATTTAAGCAGCAGTATACATCCAGTCCAGCCAGAGCCATAGATAAGTAGAGTTTGGCTTGGATGCACACACTCTTTATCAACAACTCTTCTCTTGCACTGTTGCTGCCATCTGGTGTGAGGTCACCTGACCCTGGCCTTGCCCCTGAAGCCTGCCCTACCCCTGACCTCAACCAAACAGGGTGCAACACAATGGTGAAAGAGGCAGCACAGACTACAATGCTACCTGTTGGTGGTGCTGATCAGCAACAGCTTAATATAGTATCTACGTGCAACATCTATGCACATTATTTCGTTCTCACATTTATGAGACATTGCTTGACATTGCTGTTTAGTGTTCCCATGTAGCATTGTTACTGTGCTGCTTCTTTAGCTTTTTTTCTACCCACATCATAGCCCAGTGTTACCTTCATGTTTGTGTGTAGTGTGCATATGTGTGTGTATTAACCTTGCTCTCCCCTCCTCCGCTGCCGCATTCTCCCTTGTCATACCACCACTTGTTTTTCAGTTTGTCCAGCAGCCCCTGCTCGTTCAACTTTAACACCGCCAGGTTCACCGCATTTCTACATGAACACAGGGGCTGTTAGCAGTTCAGTTGTTGTCACTTGAGTCTTCCTGCTGGTATGCATGTAAGCAGCATGAACTCTTAATCCTGAGCATAAACAGAATACAAACAGCTGAAATGGTCCCTTTCATTAGCAGCCAACTCATCAATTGTAGATAAGTTAAGCTTTAACATGTCTTGGCAGCTATGATCAACCTGCTGAATAAATTTAAAAAATAAATAAATGTTTTTCTTTTCAGTAAAATTTAAATGATAGTTTTAGGGTTAGGGAGTCAACGGTAAGGTTAAAGTTATGACTGTATTAGATTAAGGTGGCCAAAGGTCACCTGTAACGTCATTGAGGCACCACTCTTCCAACATCACTAGACATAAATACCATGTCTCTCTGTAGAGGATCTTGCTGTGTCATGTCAATTTCAATTGTCTAAATCTCTCATATAGACTTCCAACAACAACTTTTCAGTGACAGCTTAAGATGATCTGCTTCTCTATCGGGACTTTCAGATTCACATTTGTATCCATAATGTTCTAGTATGTTTAGACTAAACAAATACCTACTCTGGGCTGTCCCACATGACCAGACCAGGAACTGGTTGCACAAAGTTAGTCATTAACTAGAGTTGATAATAGTATGTAACAAAGTATCCTTTTCAATATTTTGCTAAGCAAATAATCACTTTATGCAGGTCCCTTAAATCATAGGAGGATGAATACTATGGGAGTAGTAGAAAGATAACAACTCTAAAAATAGAAGGCTCTTTTTTTAATCAAACATGCTTGGGACGCCCACTCCTTCTGATCACCATGGTTCCTCTGCTGATGGAGGACAAGCTGGGTGGCAACAATGCAGAGAGTAATGCACGGAGCTCTTTGACATGGTCAACTTAGACAAAAAGAGGGCTCACTGCATCTTTCTTCTCCAATTTTCTCCTTATTAAGAATGCACTGTTTATCTTTGACCACAGTTAAGTGACATGTAGTCTTTATCTTTCTGCCCTTCTTTCTTATAGATTGCACCAGGGCTCTCTGATGTGTGCCCGCAGCCCAATCCATATTTCCCAGGGATGGTGATTCAGTCTGTAGGTGCCCCACAGATGATCTTTCATCTTTTCGCCAACCACCATTCTTTTAAGTATAGGAACAAAGGCTCAACACATTATGCCCTGTGTGGGTTCTGCATGTGCATGTGAGCATGACAGCAGGATTCAGCAAAGCTGATCATCCTTTTTATGGCTGTAGACAAGTACTGAATCTTTGTGCAACCAACCCAATGGTTGCTTTATTGGGTCCTCTTTTCATGTCAGTGATTTGTTTTGTATCTAAAAGATCCTCAATCCAGCAGGAAGCGCGTTCTGTATAATATTATTGATGTAATGGTACGACAAAAAGGCGGTGAAATAGTTGCGAGTGGTATGTAAATTCAATGCATAAATCAAGTGAACCTGTCAATAGCGACCTTTGTGTGTAATGTATTGATTAATGAAGGCTTATGTTCTGTAAGACATTAAAAATACTATAATAACATTATGTGGTCTAAAAAAAATTCTGATAACCAGGCATGGGTTCAGATCACAACCAATTTGATCAGTTACAAGCACATGTGAATTAAGCCCTTCAGTTTTCAGCTTTTGTTCTGAACTGAACCCAACATTTACATTATAACATTAATGATCCACTTTGACCGCAACAGGGGCAATATTAGAATATCAACTGACAACAGTTAGATCATGCCAGGAGCAGAGACATGAGAAAAGTGGAACTCATGTTCAGGTATTCAGTGCATTATTCAAGCACTTTTGATCTATCAAGAGTTTTACTGACTGAAAAATGTACCGAAAAATATGTCTCTGGTTCTACCATGATATAGGACAACAGCAGTCATACACTAAATTTTTGTTAAACTTAAAGCTCCATTAAGCGATATTTCTGGTAGTAAAATTGAGGGTTGCCATAGTAACCAAGGGTCTTCTCTATTATCCTGATTCTAAAGCCCATCCCAATAGATCTTACTGACTTATCATCCAACTACCATCAGAGCCAAAAGAAAAGCTCTTCACCAGCACATGATCTTATTGGATAATCCTTGCATTGAAAAACTAAACAAAAAATGCTGTAAAAGCAAGTGTAAGTAATGAGTAGTAAACTGAGGTTAACTAACCCAGCATAACATGATGTAAGCTAACTTAAAGGATCCTGTTCATTTTCATCCAGCTAACTTGGTTCTTCTTGCTCTTATAACAATAGAAGAAAGAAAAGGAAAGTGGTCTGCCATCAAAATAAGTTTACCATCTGAACCTCAGCAGAACCTCAGCAGGTAAACCTCTGCTTGGTCTTATACATAGACTTTGGCAATATAAAGATCTACAATGCATCGCCACTATTGGAGTGTGAACAGTGGCGATCGGGGGATGGAGCCCCAGTGGCAAAATCGTAACGATGCACACGCTTAACCAATTGTGAGTCAGTCTGAGCAGTCAATCATGATATTTTTAGCATCCGATAACTCATTAATTTATTAATTTGGTCAATGTACCATCTGCTAACATGGAGGAGGAAGGATTTATGATCTATCCGGCAGTCAGCCACTGTGTGGCAATTAAGATGATTTGGCCTTACTTCTAGGGAGCAGTAATATTGTCCATACAGTCTATGGCCTTACAACACAGGTGAAGGAGATGTACTGTATATGGAAACTAACCATTAGTCCTCTGCAACTCATTAGCTGCACATCTTTTCAGCTGTATATCCATGCCCACATTTGAGATCCAATCACCACCAAAGGATTTGATTTAAATCTCACTATTGACCAAACCCTGTTCACACTGTTCATGTTTCATTCATAAATATGTCATATTACCTATGGCACTGTAACCATTCCACTGTGGCTTCATTGATCATCCCGCATCATCCTAAAACGAGAACTCCCATCTACTTGCTTCTACTAGTATGTCCCATCTGGAGCTGTCTCTGGTCTGTAGTCTGCATACTTGTCCTAGTTCCTTTTGGTTATTTAGTGAAGAGGATTTCTTTTGGCAGTTCAGGTTGTTCTGTTTAAGTTAATACATCATATTGAACTTGATTCGTTAATATGATGATGTTTGGAGACCCATTACTATGAGTTGCGACTGCCCTTTTGTCTAACAAAAGAATTGCTTAATGCAGCTTTAATTGCAAATTTGACGATTAAAGGAAATTGAAATCATCATTAAAACATTCTGCAGGCCAAGGTTAAGTTTCAAAACCATCTGACAGATACAAAGAAGGAGAGAGAGAAGGCAGGGCAGACAGAACCACGCAGCCATCAGTGTGCTGAAAAGACACAAAAGTGGGAAACAGTGACTAGCATGCAGCTCAACACAAACAAAACAAACAAACAACAACACACACACACACACACACACACACACACACAAACACACACACAACAACACACACACACACACACACATATTTCACCTTAAGATTTCAAAAAGGAAGTGTGTTGCAGTCTGTAAGTAGTAGGACAGTTAGACATTTTAATTGGATTTTCTTTATCCCAGTATATGCACTGCATATGGTTTGTACAGAGAGTTGTTTTTGCAACTGTTTGTATCATATATTTATTTCTAGCTACACTATAGGTTTTATATTTATAAATAAATCTTTAACACTTTCTGACTTCACCACAATGTTGACTGTTCTCATTTCCAAGCCCACAAGATTGTACTTAAAATAAGTTTTAAAATGGCTCATAATGCTATAATTTAAAAATCTTTAACTGTGAAATGTAAATTGTTTGTACATCTCTGCAATATATAAATTGTTGTACTCTGCGAGACAGGAGGGTGATCATATATTTATAATTGATAAAGGTTGAAAAAAGGCCTGCAGTGTATTTTGTAAAGGTGTTTTGTAAAAAAAATTATGTAAAATTCAATCTCAATGTTGTCCTCTCAACGTTCCTAATTCAAGATCTCAATATTTAAAAAAACATCTTCAGAGGAGTGCTGAGATTGGTTGAACATGGCTCTGGGGGCACAGGTTGAGCACTGAAAAATAATTACATTCATATCTTTCCATGTAACAAGTTTTGTGACACTCTAGTGTCATGTCAACCTAAGCATAGATGTATCTTATCTTGACTTTATGTAGGCCCTGCAGTAAATTTGAGAGTAATGCGGTAATATTATTATGAATACTCTTCAAATAATATAACTTTAGCAAGTCCATTCACCAATTACCTCTCTTGTTATCTGGTGAATGATAATTTAGTCTTAATATTGAGATTTGATAGCAGTTGGAAGTAATGTATAAACATTGAAGTCTCTATCATTGCAGAAAATGTTATGATAACCAGTGGAGGCTAATTATTATGATTTGCTGCTGCTGACAGCAATAGGCACAGACTATGACTGTATGACATTTCAGGTTTGCAATAAGTAACAGGTTAGAGTTGTTTCTGGGAAAATTCCTAGAGTTACTTGGCTATTCTAGAAAAATATGGCACCTGTAAATTAAAATATTACCTAATATATTTAAAGGATTTTTACATAAACCCATCCTTTCCCTGGCTACCAAAACCGTTAGCTTATGTATTGCTGAGAGGCTACTGTAACAAAATATCAAATAATCTGAGTTTATTTATTCAAATAAAACTGTAATAAAAAGGTTTGTGGCTAAAATTGTATCTTTTTAAAAAACAAGTCTATTTATTTTGGAGGGAGACACATGACACATCTCATGGAAAACAAATGTAGACACACATAGACAAACATACACACAAAGATGCACACTTAAAAGTGTTCAGGTCATAAACTCAGAAAGAACAATCCCTTGAGCCAGGTCTTGAAGAACCAGCTCATCACAATTGTAAAAAAAGAAATTGCAACCAAAGTCTCCCGATTGTGAACAATATTGAATCACATTTATTCAGTGTATAGTGTTCTAAAAACATAACACTACAACGTAAAGAAACTATATGATACTATCTATACCCAATGCTGCACATCTGTCGAATTGTTGAGATGAAGTATTTCTTCAAGACCTGAAATCTCAAATTCAATCAGCCCACCCACAGTCGTCAGGGCAACCACCACTAGCCATTGGTCAGAGGTGGTAGCCATGGTACAAAATACAAACCACTGGGATGATGTCATCAGGGTAGGTGGATTATTATAACAACGAGTAAGCCGCCATGCCCCATTCATCACACTCGCATACTGCAACACCCAATTGGCACTAAGGCTTGGGACCAGACTATATCGCTCCCCATGGTGGGATATTTTCTTGAGCATGGCTGCACATAACCACAGCCACAGCTCACACTGGCTAATCACCATCTGACTACTATAGCAGACGGTCAGCCAGTGATTTCTGATCATTACTGCAGAGCACTGAGGGAGGGACATTCTGAATCCACTCACCACCCTAACTCAAAGCACAAAGCAGTTGCATGAATTGCTCTTTCCAGTGAGGAGGAATGAGCTGTGTGAATGGGGAGAGGGACAGAATGCTAGGCAGCAGGTTAGTAGCGTGAATGGTACATGGCAGTGTAGGTTGGCTAGCATTGTTATACTGATCCACCCACCTTAATGGGGATCCTTTGGGTGTCGCGATGCCGTAGCCTTTGGAGTCCAGGTTTCCTCCCACTTTCATGGTGTCGCAGGGCTTCCTCTGCTCAATGTATTCATTCATGGTGGACTCCAGTAGGTAAGCATACTTCCCTTTGGACTTCCGCACACGGAGAACACCTTCTGATGTTTTCTTGACGAAGGGTGAAGGTTCTGCTGATTTCATGTACTGCCACATCTTGTCAAACAAGGCGATTTTTGAACGCTTAAAAAAAGAATAGAGGCTATTACAACTTAATTTGAACATCTGGGGTACCATTTTATACTCTTAAATACTAATCTAGTCTTTTATATACCACTCCAATGTTTCTAACAGAGTGCACAAAGAGGGCACCTTGTGAGAAACATCAAAAGAAGGGTGCTGCTCCTATTGTTCTTTTTTTGCATGGGCATGTAATGGGGGCATAGGCATTATAAAATAATACCCTCCTCTAACTCATTAGAGGAGGGTATTATTTTATTTTGTTTAAACCAGAAGCTTACCAAAAACTATTTAAAACTATAGGTTGCATTTGTGGCAACCTACTTTCTATTAGTTTAAGAAGTCCTCACCCTGAAGAACTCCTTGGTGGATCCAGAGTCCAGGGTTCCATATGCAATCTCTGTCTGTTTAGCCAGGTCTTCAGCACTCTCGATGGGAGAAACCATCCTCTCCACAGTCAGAAAGGCAGCCAGGTTGGCCGTGTATGATGAGATTATGATCAGAGTGAAAAACCACCACACACCGCCTACTATACGACCTGACAGGGACCTGCAGACAAGAACACACACACACACACACAGAGTCAAAGACAAACAGCCCAAACTATGCTGTTATTATAGTTTCCAAAACTGAAATTCATGGGCTAGCTAGGAGGTTCAAGTAAAGAGGATAATTGAAGGCCTTGAGAAGGAGCATCCCTGGTCTCCCTGGATACAAAAGTCATTATGTTGCTTTGATAAAAGAGAGCAACAATCCTTAGTAGCTTGTATAACATCATACAATCTCTAATTCCTCTCATGAGTTTTATTAAACTTTATACATCCTTACTTATACTATTGAAATCCCTGTCTGGAAAAATGGACTGAACCACAAAACCTACTGTTATGTATGGTTACAGGGCTCGATTTTGATTAATTTGTTTTCTTACAAATGTCAGTATGAATTTGAATGAGGTTATCTTTCTTGCACAGAACATTAAAGTTTCACTTTTTCTTTGGAGAAACATGGAGTCTTTGTCTTTATATAGATTATAATAAGATAAAATAAAATAAAATAAAATAATCCTTTATTAGTCCCACAGTGTGGACATTTCCAGTTAATAATTTATTAAAGTATTTAAAGCAGAAAACCTGGTCAGTCCAAAGGGCACACATACTTTTCTTGCCTTTATTCTTCTTTTGTATTTGATATTCACATCCATGCTTCTTGGATTCAGTATGATGAAAGGTTTTATAACTAATGTGACACTCAGTGTGGCACATACCTCGGCCAAGGCCCAACAGTCCCTGTAAATTCCATCAAGCTACACCAAAGTTCACACACTCATAGATACCAGTTCCCTAAAGGTGTCTGATTTGTTTCAAACTGTGAAATTGTTAAAAAATAAAAATAAAATATTTTACTGGATTTGCCTCTTAACCCACATCAGCACCAGAATGTTATGTATTCCACCAAGTTCCGTGGTAATCTGTCTAGTAGTTTTTGTACAGTCTTGCTTACAAACCAACCAACAATCAAACTGACGGATGAAAGCATAACCTCCTTGGCAAAAGTAATGATATAGGGAAAATCAAAACTTGAGAGGTGACCTAACATCCTGGCAACCGTATGTAGATTAATTTGAGGTATTACAAAACCTGTCATTATAGAGAAGTCAAACTATAACAATCTCAGAAAAAAGCACCTCTGACAGTGTTGAGAGCAACTCTGTCTCATAAACCATGTTTATGAGAAAAGATCAGAAACTCATTCATTAATACTGAAGGAATGTACCATACCAACCTTGGTGAGATGTCACAACCTTGCCGCATGAAAGCACCCAAAGAGAACCAAAGGGAGTTAAAAATCCCAAACTCATTGGTGGATTCAGTTGTTAATGGCAACGCTCCGTCCTCTGGCTCCTCTAGTGTCCACTCATAGGGGCTGAATCTGGATACCTACAAGATAACATTAGTATTTAGAGCTTTGATTTTCCCTGTTGCACTGTACTTAGATGAAAACATGCTCTGTTACTTTGGTAGTAAGGTGTCATAGAGAAGAATAAACACAAGCAAGATGTGTTGACAAAAGTTAAATGCGCAGGCAGCATGAAAAGTTTATTCACAGTTATATCACTATGACATGTCGTCTGACAGGCAGCTGTGTATTAGTTTGGTGTGTGAGACTGCTGTATCTGGACCAGCTTCGGGCCCATCTTTCACAGCCAGCTGCTGTGGCCGAATACCACCGTTTTTCTAAGGTCGTGGGTGAAACTTCATCCAGCCACATATCTTTACATGAAAACTATTTTGTATAGATGTATATCACACAGTTTTGGCATCTCACCTAGTGATGCATGCAGTTGAAGCAAGAATAGACAGAGAAAAGATCTGTCGATAGTGATATTGATATCATTGCAGTTTAGTGAGTTAGCAGCCCTGCACTACAACGTAGGAAGTGTCTCTGGCATAATACATATAATACTCACATAGCTTACATTCATCTCACAGTCATCACATACACAAAAACGCAGTTGTGTCTCTCTATCCACTCAAGTTATAAGCTTAACTATCTTGTTATTCAAAAAAATTTAAACAATGATTGCATGTTGTGTATCATAGGTAGAATATCCCTGCATGTGTGTAACACACCCATATTTGGAACCTCTGACAGCCTGTTTGGTGGGAAGAAAACACATCTACACCCAATCAACAGACTCACTTACCAGAAAGAGTACAACACTAACTCCTATATAGGCAAAGACAATGCACATCCAGATCTCATAGGCCAGTGGGTCCAGAAAGGAGAAGACTCCTGGTTTTGATTTCTGTGGCTTTTTGATCATGATGGAGATTCCCAAAGACATGAAGGGTTTGGAGAAATCGATCACCTCTTCACGAACCAAAGTGATTGTCAGGGGAGCCACTGCTATGTCTGCTTTCTGTTGGAAAGACAAACCCAGAGTGAGACTGTTTGATGGTGTGATCTCTTCATAGACTTGAGTCAGCTGTTGGAAAAGATGCAAAAAACACACACAACAAGACCAATGTAACTGTAGAACTTATTTTCTATATTTGGTGTGATGCCTCAGTGTTCCAGGCTACAAAACCTGGTTCATGTGCACACAACCTCGACAGCACATCATCCATTCATTCAAAAGGTGTGCATAGATGTTTGTTAGTTTTGTGTGAGCCTCAGTTGTAATAGATTTCATTTGTTTTGAGCACATTCTTGCTCTAACTCCCTCCTTGTAAAACTACCAAGGAACAGATGACATTTGTAATTTTACTTTTATTGTATTTATTGCATTACAGTGAAATTTAAGTGTTGTAAGCTGGGATGCCAAAAATAACCATGCAACATCATAAAGTTGAAAACATTTTGACTGCCAAATCTTCATTATGTACATACTGATGCACCGAAAGCTGGACTTGCCAGTGTTGTTAAAAGTTGTACAAGTGAATTTGAAGTTTCAACATTTAAATTTTGAATTGCTTCATTATAATCCATCTAACTACCTTTCTATAGAGCTGGGCAACATACAGCCTATGATGATATAGCATTGTTTTTAGGCTATACAGTAATTCAAATCTTGATATTATGAAATCTCTGAAGCACAATTAATTTTCAATAAAAAATCCTTTTAATGTATCAGTATGGTACTGATGTGTATTTTTGTGATTCCAGGAAATTACAAAAAAACAGGTTTTCGCTGTCTTTCACATTATAACAAAAATATTTTCTCATTATACAATTATACTTTTCATAATTCATATTATCATGGAATGAATTCCTATTATATATATAAATAAAATAATAATAATAAAGCTTTATCTCTATACTAATTTTCTTAGGAATGTTACAAAGCTTTGCAAGTCATATATGTGAAACAAATTTTTGAATTAAAAAAATGTGCAGACAGTGATTGCTCATTTACAATTTTACTCCATGCTCGGGTTGAAACATGGCAAGATTGGAAAAATCATAATGTAATATTATATTTTCTGCATGTGGATTAAGGCTTACCCCATACACCAGCTCTCCAACCATACCATTCCAGATCTTAGTTTCCGCATCTCTTGCACCGTATTTGCCATCTCCCACAATCCTGAGCTGATAGCGTATGCCACAGTGCTTTGCGATCTCTGCAGCAAGGTCAACGCAGTAACCTTATATCAGTCCGAAAAATAAAATAAGACGAACACACAGAAGCACATCAGCAAACACATCAGCAATGTTAGAAAGACTTCCAGACTTTTCTCTCTCTCTCTCTCTCTCTCTCTCTCTCTCTCTCTCTCTCTCTCTCTCACACCTACATGCACATGCACAGTACAAATACATACCTTCATAACGGTCATTGTCTTGAAACAGCTCAGAATTTTTCTTCAACATCACGTAGGGGGCTTCCTAGATGCACACAAACATACTTCTACTACTTTCATGCACTCCTCATTAAAAATAACTCAATTTAACGTAATTAAAAGAGACGTAAACAATCTATTTACGAGTAATAGTGATATATTAGACTATTTTATTTCATTTTTATATATTACAGTTTTTCTTAATTTCCAAAACATTAAACTCCATTCTTTAAACAAAACTGGCAACTGGCAAAACAACTTTTTCAAATCAATCACACAGTTGGTAAAACACACAGTTAGCAGTGTGGTGCACTTTGACCCAGACTGACATACACAGGCCCCAAAGACTAAACACATCAAACTAAACTGTTTTCATTGTTAAAACACCACCACTTAAAATATAACACACACGTGTCCAATCAAGTTATTTTAGGGCCATGCAACACTGAATGTTTTCTAACATTTCTTGATGGTCTATGGGATGCTTTGCTCAGACATGAGCAGAGAGGTCATGAGCAGGCAGAGCTTCCTGTTGATGTTGTCATTTGGGTTGTGAGCTGTCACTGTGGTAGAATGTAAATGAAGTCCTTTGGTCTGACCCGGCCCAGAGTCATAATGCTGAGGCAGAATGAATGAAATATACTGATTTAGGTTCAATCCCATTTCACCCCTTTCCCCTACCCCTTAGACCTACCCCTCAGTTTAGCAAGTTCACCTGTAGAGTTAGGGTTTCCCGATTCTTGTTGGAATGGAGGGGTAGGGCCAAGTGTTAGGGCTATAAAGCCCTAGAAACAGAGATTTGTCAGACCCACACTTCAAACCGAGGGCTGTGAAAATGTCCCAGGCTGCCTCTCAATAACCAGCACAAATGTAGTATTTCCTCCATAATAAGGAATCAAAAATTACATTAATAATTGTAAGATCTTAGTTTAGTTCTTTCACAACAACCTTTAAACAATAATCGCTACCGTAACACCTGCCAATGTCTTAGTAGCTATTATGCTAATGTTACATCGTTATTGCTGAATTATGCATAATAAACCCGTATTTTTATATAATTCCATGTCGCACCACCCCTCTTTGAAGATACACATTGCACTTAATTTAACCAGCGTATAGCAGCGAGGTTACTGAACTGAACTGCTCCTCTAATAACAAAGCATCCTGGCAGGGTTTCATACAGACCACTGCTAGCAGCCTGAAGCTGTGTGCTTTTGATATATGTGAAATAATGCAGAACATCCAAGCGTTTCAATTTCCATTGAATGAATGTCAAATGTCATTGTGCTATAACATTGTTGCCATAGTAAGAAGGGAAAGCAGGAAAACATGTCCTAAGCATTTACCTGGTAATTTGATTCACCTGCATTAGCATAGATGTTATTAGGATATTATAGGTTTGTCACTTTAGTTGTTGCAAGCAATAGCATTGGTTTATTTAAGATCGCAACAATGTTATTACAATGACATCCCCGGGCAAAACCTTTTGTCTCGCCTGTTTACATCGACGACTTCTGATGATGTGTCGGGTTCCCACGGCGACCACTGATGATGTAACGGCTTCTTGAAGTGCTGTCCCAATTCGTAGGGGAAGATTTCAACCACTAACCCTTGTAACTCTGTTTCAAGGGGCAAGATAACCCTCGAAAACAAGGGGTAGGGGTAGGACCAAGGGGTGAAATGGGATTGAGCCTTAGTGTGTTATCTGAAAGCAGTGTTTGGGTTTGGGTAAAGATAAAATAGCTTTGAATCAATTGTTTGATTTCGCAAGACAAGTTTTTGTGAGTGTAGCTTGAATTTTGGGTTTGTGTTTACTGTTTTGAGAAATGAAGAGTAAATTTCAGGAAATGTGTTTTCGCAATTCAGAAAAACTGTGATGTTTGCTATTGTGCCCCCTAGTGGCACATTTTCTTAATATTCTTAAAATCTACCCAACAGCTTGAGTAACTTTGCTTATTTTCACCCCAAGTGTTGAAATAATGGATAAATACCAGTATAGTTGAAACAATGACAGTCTTGTTTTCCATCCCCATGGTGTCATTGGGGTAAAGGTCTGACTTTGTCACCACCATCTTATCCACCTCATTCCAGTAGCCAATCTAGACAGACACACACACACACACACACACACACACACACACACACACACACACACACACACACACACACACACACACACACACACACACACACACACACACACACACACACACACACACACACACGCACATACACAAAGGTTATATATCTTCCACATAGCTCCATGCTGTCATGGTAATACTGATGGCAAATTGATTGTTTAGTTACCTTTACAGGCCCGTTGTTCTTTAGCTCCATGACTGTTACTGAGTAGTTGATTCTCTTTCCATACTGGTCAAACTGAATGTTCCCTGTCAACCCATCCACTCGCACCTATACAAACAAATGCATATAACACACACACACACACACACACACACACACACACACACACACACACACACACACACACACACACACACACACACACACATACATATGACAAACACACTCACAAATTCATGTTTCTATTCATGAGTTATAATTTATGGTGGAAAATGCTAATGTACATTTTATTAGCACATGTGCATTTTATTAGTTTAAATAATAATAAAGAAGCCCTAGTAGCAGACTAGTACCTAAAGTAAATCTGAAAACGAAATTTTTTTAGCAGCTGTTTATATGTCTGGAAAGCATTATCAATTATCATTATCAATGACCCCATGAAGCGTTCATATACAAGAAACATGTAAATGCATCCCCAACTCCCTCTCTAATGTGTATACTATGTTCATGTTACATGGTAGAGTATGGCCTTTCATTGTAGACATATCAGCTTTCTAACAGTAAACAAACTCAGGAGTTTTAAATCCTGACTCTCATTTCAACTTCATTAAATAGAATATCCTACACACAGGCTAACCACTAACTGTTTTTAATTTTTATAAAACTAGGTCAGTCTATCTCTGTTGATAGGTCTGTCTGCTGATCCATGGTTACCTGTTTTAGGGCACGTTCAATCTCCACCCCTTGTGCCCAGGGCACTGCGGGATTGGCAAGACAGTCCCCATTGTTGCCACGACGACTCATGTCTATTCTTTGCTTATGCAGGAAGCGAAATGCCTCAGTCATTACATGGACAGCATCAAATGTAAGGGCTGAGGTATACTGAAAGATACAGACACATTGGCAATGTTAAATCTTGTAGACTATATGAAGACATTTGACTTAATTCAGAGAGCCATCATCTACTGTGGCTATTGTAGCTTGTTAAACCACATCCGTCTCTCTAGCAGCTCATTATTACAAACACATGTCAGTTAAATGTCAATCAAAAAACGTCTTGGGCAAGAGTAATGATGAATATGTGCGTGTGGAAAGTGTGGCCACAAAGTGCTTCACATCAAAATATTATATACCGGAAGCACTCATACACATAGTTTTGTTAGATGGTAAAACTCAATATTAGCATTGCTTCATGCTAAACTGATCCTTGGCTCGAGCTGAATCTTCCTACATATATTCCTATTTCTGGAGCAATTTATACTACATAAGTGTCAGAGAATCCCATTCTTACTCTGATGCGTGTATCAGCTCCAGGATACTCCTTCTCTTCCAGAGCCTCCCATCGTTGGTCAAACTTTGCCACAACAGGATCATCAAAATCTACTATCTGAAACCCAGACACATTCGCTCCACCATACTGGATTTTAGAGAGGTCACCATCTACAAAACCCTGAAACAAGAACAACAGAAAATCATTTCAATTGAAGGTTTCTGACTTTTTCCTACATTTGCTGCTATTAACGATAGAAAAGCATCCTTAGTCTTGATATCGGTGATCCTGGCCTGGTAATACATAGTATCAGATCAAGACCATATTATGTCGTACTCCCACTTCTACTGCCAGCCAACTGCTCAAGAACAGTTAATAACTGGCTTTTTACCAAATTTTCATATCAGCCATAAGAAGTGTTTGGACAGACTGAGCTAGAAAAAGCCGGTAACTCACAAGGTTGGCGATGATGTAGTGATATCCCTTTACATGTTTGCCTATGGTGATAACCTGATGGGAAAATAGAACAGGGTAAGTCAATAACATCCAGAACAACAATGACAACAAAATTAAAATGCACAGCTGTGTTTTTAAGGTTTTATCACTCTGTTGATGCTGTCTTGTGAAAACCTTGTTTTACCTACATTTACAATTACATGCAGCAAAAGGCTCAGGCAGTATTAATACCATGATCTAGCCATGGTGCTCATCGTCGAAAACAGCTCAAAGGCAGCCTCATTCAGCGATGTACTGTATGCACTGCATTGTTACTATCTCACCATACCCCGTAACTGTTGCCACTGCAGAGTGCTCTTTTTCAAAACTAAAGCTCTTCAAGACCCATCTAAGGAGCAGCATTGGACAAGAAATACTCAGTGGCCTGGCAATACTCTCAATAAAGAACAACAGAGCCAGGAATCGGAACTTTAGGAGTGTTGTCAGTGACTTTGCTGAGCGCAAGGCCCGGAGGATGAACTTTTAACCTGTACAGCTTTTTCTTCTTTGTTATGCAGTGGGATTGGGAATTTAAATCTATGATGGTTGAATAATTACCTCTGGAATGTTAGAAAATGCTCACCTACTGTAATCTGTGTCTGTGATGGCCTGTGCCATTGATGACAAATGATGTATTCTATAAATACAGGTGATTGTGTGTTCAGGTGCTGTGTCATCATCCATTCATACTGTATGACCTGTAGCACAGTTGCTGTGCTTTTCTTGATGGCTGTTCTGTGTTTTTCGACTTAGTTTGTGTTGCTTTATTAGTGTAGTCTGAATTTAAAGCTGTTGTGGATGAGCCTCATAGTTGGTGAAATGAGGCTGTGATTTTTCAGTCCAGGGCAGCTGTTAGATTGAATGTTTCACTTGTGCCAGCCTTTGTCCGTGGTGTCTGCGTGTGTGTGTGCATGTGCGTGCGCACAAGCATGTACTTTTTATGGAAGGGAGGGCCCAAGAAAAATATTTGCACCGGGACCCATCACAGTTATGTTACGCTGCTGACCCTTGTGTTATGTTTGCCACTGTGTGCTCAGTTAAATGTTTCCCTGTTTGGACTGCTTTCACCTCTGTTCAGATTTTTGTACTGTTTCATCAGCTACACTCATTCTGGACCAAATTACTGCACTGCGGTTGTATGCCCCCGCCAATCAGAGCAGTTTCCGTCTACATATTTCTCCAGATTCATATGTGAAATATAATCACTTTATCTAAAAACCTTGGTCCTAGTGACAACTGATCAAAAGTTAAAGACATTCCCTCAAGCACTCTTGAGATCATCACATTCAAGAGGACAAAAACATGTTTTTTGGGGCCACCGTGACCTTGACCCTTGACCACTGATATCTAATCAGTTAATCAATCCAGGTGAATTGTACTAGATGTAATGAAATTCTTTATGGGCCGTCCTAATATATCACATTGACAGGGACGTGAGGTCACAGTAGTAAAGGTAGTAAATCAGAGGAGATCCCTTCCCATTTCTAAAGGAACAGCACTAGGTTGGTTTAAATCCTACGCATCAGATGCTGAGAAATTAGTCCATGCTTTTGCAACCTTTAGACTGGATTACTGTAATTCTTTATTATCAGGATGTCCCAGTAAGTCAGTGAAAAGCCTATAATTGGTCCAAAATGCTGCAGCACGAGTGCTGACAGGAACTTTAGGTAGAGATTATGTTACTCCTCTCTTAGCTTCTCTGGCTCCCTGTAAAATTTTGAACATAATTCAAAATCCTGCTGCTCTCATACAAAGCCCTTAACAATCAAGCCCCGTCGTATATTAAAGAGGTCATAGAACCCTAATATAATATTTAATAATAAACAAATTACCTTTAGCCACATAAGGTCAAACACTGGACTGAAATTATGTTGTGTATTATGTGGGCTATATGAATATGTAGTTCTTTTCTTATTGTTAACAAACAGGAGCAAAAGGGGACAGTCATGTCATGGTTCGCCATGACCTCGATGTCTTAACCTTTGTTTTTCCCCCTCCCTTGTGTCTCTGTGTTTTGGTGGGCGTGGCTTCTCTCTCTCTCTGCTGAACTGCTGAAGTGGTCTAACCTGCATCTCATCTAACTCTTTCCTGCCAGTTCATAAACCCCGGACCTTGCACTCACACTTCGCTGGATTGTTCCTTCCACTCAGTGGTACAGTGCGCTCTAGCTAAATTTGAGAATTTTCCACCAAAATGTTTTTACTTGCTCTGTTGTTTTTGCCTCGCTTGTAACCTGTGCCTTTTCCCAGTTCACATCCACTTGCTGCAGCGTGCTCATCTGTCAGCTGGCTCTCTAGTCTTCACTCCTCAGTAAAACAGACCAGGCTTCTTTAACCCATTTGTTGGAAAATACATTTTCTAAGTCTGCGTTTGGGTCCAGACTTTTGCTATATTATCACAAGTCATTCAGCAATAGATTTGGTAACCTCAGAGATAAGTTGAGTGGGTATAGTCAACCTAGAACCAGACCCTGAAAAAAACACTATTCCTACCTTCTGTATGTAGCATGCAAGCACATTCCATTGCAAGAAAATATTTGAAGAAAAGTTGGCACGGTAAAAGTATTTAGTACTAATGCTGACAACAAAAACAAAGGAGAAACAATTTACAGGAAGATATCATGCAGGGGATGACTTTATAGCAGATTA
Source organism: Hippoglossus stenolepis (assembly GCF_022539355.2). NCBI lineage: Eukaryota > Metazoa > Chordata > Actinopteri > Pleuronectiformes > Pleuronectidae > Hippoglossus > Hippoglossus stenolepis. The sequence goes on along the minus strand of NC_061484.1, from coordinate 799,887 downwards.
AAAGACAATTTTCTTTTAGTAGTAGCAGAAGTGACAAGACTGGAGTCGACCTGTTCCATGATGTCTTTGACTTTGTCTTGTTCACAGTCCAGGATGATGCGTCGCTCTTTACGGATCTCTAGGTCCTAAAAAACAAATAAAAAAATGCATTTCACACTGTCCAATACTGAAGTCCTTATTATTGTGTAGGTCTGCAGTATGAATCCTTGCTCCGCAAACACCTAGAGGTGTTTTCCGGAAGTGCAGCAAGGTTCCAGACTGGTATTTAGGTGCCTTCTTGTAGGATGAGAGCATGTCATCCAGCTGCATGCTGCTGTTTGATTACCATTCTCTGGTGTTTGCTATTTAAAATCATTTGGTGGATAGTTTACAAGTGTAAAACAACTATTTTCCATACAGCTAGCACCAAATTCATTTCCAAAAAACCTCAATTCATTAGATATTCTAGATGTGCAAAAAGTTGTTGTCTCACACAAGAAGGAGCTTATGTGCTGACGGAAGAACTAGTGTATGTACTCTAATCTGGAGACAATATTTACATTAACATTAAATAGCATACATTCTTTTACCATTTATTTTTTATTACATTTTCCAGTTCCAACTGCACTGCTGCCTTTATTACTGCACTGTTGGACTGGAACAGGCTACTATGCCACATAACACCAGCCACTCTGGTGGGATGACATAACGGGGAAGCTCCACACTATCTCCTGTGGAAACAACACTACTGAGCTTCAGATATCACAGTCAGAACTAAACCTTTGAACCTATGGTGGCAAGTTTTGAAAGTGGTGTCTGTTTTTGTGCATCTTCGTAATTTCTAACAATAGAGTGAGATCCAACATGGTTCAGTGCTATGTATGAGCAGAACATATGTACCTGAAACAGGGAGCGGTAGGCTTCGTCCTTCCTTTCATCTTTCAGGTTTCCGACATTTATTGCTGTAACAATCCATTTTTTCTCAGCTGCTGTGTCCAGTATTACCTGAAGAGTAGAAAGACCTATACAACCAATTCACAAACAGGACATGGTTAGTAAAATGAGTACATTGTACATGCATTACAGGTAAATCTGAAATGCAATCCTTTTAGTATTCCTGACAATTTTCAGAGCTTGCCAGGTAAGGTGAAGTTCCACAGCATTTTAACAAACCTGACTACAATTTCAAATCTGCTTATCAAGTCTGAATCCATTTATATCCCTTATCAAATATATCCATATTATTTATCATATTTATAGATTCTGCTTTAAGCTTTAGTGACTCCTAAATATAACTATAAGTCTACAGTTGAGATGGGTACTTTTGTCATCTGTAAATAAGTAGACAAATCTGTCAATGTGTGCATTGACTTTTCATCCATTAATATCTGGAAATACAGACAAGCCATCAGTTCCAACACAGAAACAGAAATCAGTTCCAACCTCTCAATTCCTCAATACATATCTCAAGTTTCAGAAAAGTAGCCAAATGTACAAATGAGGTACTTTTACTTTCAAAACCTAAATTCATAGTAAGTAAAAATGTTTGATCTCGGATCTAGTCAGATTTATTATGAACTCAATTATGTTGTCCAGCAACCCAAAATAAAAGAATACAGAATAGAATAAATTTTTTGCTTCCAGTAAATATAATCAAATTAATGTATTTTTTCTATGCATGTATACTTTTGCTAAGTTTGCCAATTCAAGCAAAGGTCAGAATATAGGTGCGCTCCAAAATCATGAATGTAAAAAAAACTGTATATTCTACGGCCAACTGGTCTGTATAGCCACTGAGACACACAGACAATTCACATACATTTTAAGGACATGACGATTAAAATGCTTTAAACTAGATCAAGGCACTTTATGACTTGATTATTTCAACATGATGAAAGCTACTATGACACAACATTGTTTTTCTGCCAGAGATTGTAAAGTCAGTCAGTTCCTCTCAGTACTAAATTCTTGTTAGTTTGAAGAACTAAATTAGAAATCCTTTAAAAGTTCACAATTATGCAACAGCTCCACTAAAATCACATGTAATGTACGTGATGACTCACGAGATCCTCATTACCTCTGTCACTGTCGTATAGATAGGCAAATTTCTCCCATTTGTAGTACTCCACTAATGAAACCAGAGGCCCCTTGATGTCTGGCCTCATCTGGAGAACAAACTGATTCATTCCTTCTGCCGGGAAAGATGGTGTGATGAAGGAGACATGGAGTGTCTCACAGAAGGATGTGATGGTGTTTACGGACTTCTTGTCGTAGAAGCCAAATATGGCATACACACCTCGAGAGAACTGAGAACAAACTAGAAGAAAGACAGAGAGGATTTTAATATCACTTTAAACAGAGACAGACAATCAGAGGATAAAGCAGGACAAAGGCAGGTTTTATGTAACAGAAGAAGAATGTCCCTGCACTCAGCACCTCGCAGTAATACTGAACTACTCTTAAACCTTAAGATCTCGAATACCTTTAGGCTTCTCTGCATCTGATCATCACACAGATTATATTATTACCATGATAATCCAAACTTGGATTAAAAACTTTTGTAAATAGTTGAGTTGTGCATGTAGTTAGATTTCAAGGTGCATTTCAGGCAAAGACAGAGGCTACTCAGACCAACCAGCTGGTGCTAAGCTTTTTATTGCAGAACCAGGCCTGTGTTGATGGTGTCTGACAAGAAACCTTTTTTTCAAACTTTCTACACAACCTTTCATCTTTTAACAATTATATTTGCTACTCTAAAATTATCACATTATTATCATATATGTTACATTTGTTGTATTGTGGACGTCCGCTGTTTTACTTAGAGGGTAGACACAGAAGTCCTTTGTGCCTGTTTGGCTGCTATATTTAGCTGTCCTACTTCAGTGACCTTGTTCTTCACTCTAGAAATAAAAAGTCCATGTTCATGTCTCTGTGTAAATTGCAGCATTCATGTACATCATATACTGCAATAATGCCTGACATCATAATGTTAAGGGCCCTAAATTAAGGGCCTTTAACATTTTAAAAGACACCTTTAAAGACTGGTGTGACAGTCATCATCAGATTTTTAACATCAAAAAGACGAAGGAGATGATATTCAACCCCAGAGAGGGGAGAGTCCATGACCCGGTCATAATCAGTGACAAAGTTATTGAGCAGGTGAGCACTTTTAATTATCTGGGCATACGGCTGGACTGCAATCTGAAATGGAGTGTCCATGTAGTAGTTATGTGTGGGAAGTTAGCTTCCTATGCATTCATGTCGATATTCTACACTACTGTGCTAGAAAGCATAATTAGATACGGAATGGCAGCATGGTTCGGCACGCTCACAGTCCAGCTAGAAAATCAAGAGAATATGGTAAAAAACGTCTATAAAGGTGATGGTCAAAAAGGACTGTCCTTCCCCTCAGACCATCTACGGAGGTTCTATGGTCAGATTTGCACAGGGGATTCTTAATGACCCGTCACACATACTGTTCTCTGTATGTGACCGGTTACCTTCAGGCAGATGTTACAGAGGCTTTAAGTGTAAAACCAACCGCCTCAGGCTCTCATTCATCCCAACGTCCATCACACTAATCAACAGTAGTTTTAGAAATTCAAATGTAATTTTGTGTGTCTCTCTCCCCTTCGCTGTGTGTTTGTGTGTGTGTGTGTGTGTGTGTTGATTACAGGAGTGGAGTCAGATGTGCAGGAGTCAGGCCACCAGCTGCCAGTCATCACCATAATCCTTCTCAGCTACAAATACCTGGTTCCTCCCTCAACAGATTGACTTTGTTTATTCAGTCTGTTGCATCGCCAGGCATTCTTTGAAATATATCATTCCTTGTTTTTGCCAGCCAGTAATCTGTGTTTCTCTGTAGCTGCAGTTCCTCAGCCTGCCTCATGATCTCAGGAATCCAACCACCACCCTGAACTCTACTATTCACCACACTGCTCTGGATCCTCCCTCAGATCGGCCCCCCTCCGGCACCCAGCTCTGACACAGTTCCATCGTTCACAACCTGACAATTGCAAGTTTCAAGAAAGACTGTTTACCTATGCTATCCTATCTCAGTCTCTGTGTTCCGCTTTTGGGTTCTCTGACCAGCCCCTAACACTTTGTACTAAAGCAGGTCCAGAACAAGCGTGTAGATGGCAGACAAAGGGAGCTCAATGTTAATCCAATGCACTGCACTGTACTTGTATAGCAGAGCTTTAAGCCTCAGGCCACCGTTACATCATGCTCTGATGAAAACAGAGTATTCTGCATGCATGAGTCCTCGTTCCATTTATTTCTAGTCTTTGTTGCACAGTTACTGGATCTCAAGTATAAAATAACGCTACAGTGTCTTGTTATTTTTAACAGGGACACTGGGCTCATATTCTTCTGAAGCATTTATACCATAACATTTTTAAATGGATATTAGATTGAAACAATACAGCAAACACATCAGTCTCTACACCTCTAATGTTAATAATTATTAATATTTTTAACATCTGTAATTTTTTTTGTTCGGAATAAGAGAAGAGCAATACTTACAGCAGTTAGTGACAGCAAAGCTATTGGCCACCTCCAGGTTATCTATATGTGGAGTCAGTCTGAAGTCTGCCATCCCAAACTGAACCATGCCAACTCTGAATGCACTATACTCCTGATCTGCACCTCTGGGGAATAAACCACCTGGGACAGACAAACACACACAGGACCAAGGTAAGAGAGACATGAAAACAAGAAAAACATGAAGATAAACAGCTGAATATATATTAGATTCTAAAATACACATTACAAGATCACAGTTTTGAGTATGAGATGTTTTTGTGTATGTCGTACTTGTTTTTTAACTGTACTGCTGCACTTAATAAAGTGACGGCTGTCTCTCAAACTGTAACAGCCTTGTTCACTATCGTTACTGCAGTACCATCAGGGGGCAGTAGAGGTCATTTTGACTTTAATTCAACACCTAAAGGGTTATTGTTGTGTGCTCTAATAACCACCAGGTGGCATCTGATGTGGCCCTGGAATATGGACCTTCTGTACCATGTAGTCCTGCAGTATGATGCATTTTAATGCAATATTTTGCCTGAAAAGAGGAAGAACAGCAACACAATAACAGACAGACAACTGACCCCAAACATGGAGTAAAGTGTGGCAGGAAGGCAAGAAACAGCCAGGCAAATTGTGATTTAAAGCAGTTTTTTTTTTACACAAATAAGAGTTTGTTTTTCATCTAATGTTGAACACATTAAAGGGAAGGAAACATTAAACATAGGAATTTCAAAGTATATAAAGTTTCCACTAATTCAAGGAAAAAAACTCCTGGAAAAATAAAGGTGAGTTCATTGACATAAACATCTGCTCTGTTTTGTGTATACACATCAAATTTGACCAAATGGTTATCCTAATAGAAACTGACAATCGGAATGTGTTCAGACAGGTGCTGCAGATGTTGGCTGGGAGAAACTCCCAGAAGGATACTTATCACTGCAGCACCTAACCGGTCAGAGCTGAGTTGTCAGACGGAAGCATGTCCTCAGTGAAAGACATATCAGTACCTGAAGAACTCTCAGGACTGTGTGACGGTGTAGGAAGAAGGCCAACCGGATCATTAAAGACCCCTACCACCCCAGCCATAAACTGTTCTGCCTGCTGCCGTCTAGCCGACGGTACCACAGCACCCGGGCTCAGAGACAGTTTCATCCCCCAGGCCATTAGACTTTTAAACTCCTCCAATCTGCAATAACTCCACTAAAATCTGCACCGTACCATATTTGCACTTCTGTTTTTTTTTAGGTGTATATATTGTTTTATATACCAGGTGAACCAGGTAGTTGAAAGTTGGGAGCAATTGGCCAATTAGCGCTCCCTGCTGAGGCGCCAGCAGAAACGACTGGCAATTTAATTTAGTTGAGTTTAATTTATGTTTGCTCGTGTGATGAGTAATAATATGCTGAAAAAACAACTCCTTTGTCTCTGGCTGTGTGTGGGAGACCCCGGTGGCATCGGACATTGCCACAGTATGTCAATGTCTGTTTTACCTTATATTTTCTGCAAAGAAATGTGTTTTCTTTGTATTAGGTGTTGAGTGTAGAGTAGACTAATGAGGAAGCAATCAAATAGCTGTAATGTAACTAAATGACATTGCTTTTCCTTAGTATGTTTGAAAAGACGTGTGTATGTAAAGAACAATAAGCATCACTCTTTCTTTTAAAACATCAAATAAATATAAATAATCCTCGCTGGTTTTTGAAGTGAGGTCATGCAACATCATCAGCTAGAGCAACGACACTGATGCTCCATTAGTATTGCATGGAAACTGAACTGATCTCAATAACAGCTTGTGGAATCCCCAAGGATTTGTTCCTCCCTGCTGCTATTATTATCTAACTAACTTTGATCAAACCTGGGTTCACAAGTACATAAACGTTTTTGTGTGTACAGCTGCACATTTCCTGGCATTTCCCAGCATGTGTTACACTATTTGCAGCAGTCTTAATGCATGTGCATTCTTTTAGCGTCTTTAAACCCACCAGCAGCAGTCGGTAGATCTCTCTGTAGGCTTATTTCCACAGTTTTACGGGAACCCTGAAGCACCTCACAGCACAGGAGCCAAAACGTGGCTCTGCCCTTCAAAGCCACTTTATTTTGGCTCAGGCATGGGATATGCTCGAAATCGTCTGAATCATCACATGTGGTTAGATGCATGTTGCACATAACATTTTGATCCACAAAATGTGTCTCATTTAGGCTTTTGTAGTCAGCTGATTTTATATTGTGCATCTGTTTAAAGTTCAAATCAAACACACTTCTCAGGTTTTCTCCGGAAGGACAAAATCTAGCATAGCAAATCTCTTTTAGCCGTGCTTAAATTCCTGAAGAATCAAGTGCAAAAATAGATCTTTTATGTGGGATGTTGAAGTCTGATGTTGTGTTGGGTTCATTGCTTTGGTTGAAATAGTGAGAAGGATAATGAAAAACAACAATCCAACAATTGGGACAAGGACAGAGAAATTGTTCATGTGTGAAAGACAAACTGTGGAGTAGGTCTGGACCCTATTCCCCAGTGATCCTCCACAGGACACGCCATGTCAGTAGTAAAAATAGTATACAAAATTAGTAGTAAATGTTCATGGAACAACTCAAACATCATGAGAGCAGGCTCAATGTATAGAATGATGTGAGAGGCTGACAGTTTTTGTTATTTGGTCATAAAGCTAGGTGATCAAACAAAGACTTAAATAAAAACTACAGGGGTGCTGTTGTCCCATGTCTCACGTCCTGTGTCTGTGCCGTTCCTTCATTATCATCATTATTTCTGCCATGCATCAAAGCTCTCTGTGTAACAGTATGTAATGATAACTTCACTGCCCTTCCCAAACACACATCTTAGAGAGGGCTTCTCCTTTATATCAGCGTTCTGCAACAAACACCCAACAATGATTTAGATATATTTGGTATAAAACGTCGTCTGATCAGACCATGGAATAAGCTCAACTTTGAACTTAAGATAAATAAATAGATTCAAATAGACACATTCCTCCTGTGAGGAGAAGCTGTGCTCTCCCTACATGTCCTCTGACTGCACCATCAGTCAATTGGCATGCGTAGAAACTAGAATATAGTGAATAAGTTAGAATACACAGAGTAGATACAAAACAAATCATTTCAGTGTGCTTTACATGCTTTACGGGCAAAGAATATAATCTAAAGTAGAGTTTGGTTACATGTGTTAGATATGTAATTCATTGGTAATGTTTGAAGGTCTGTCTTAAATTATCAGACAGTCGGAACAGAACTCAAACATGTTCCAAACATGGGGGAAAACTAAAGGCTGCTTAGCTTTGCATGGTTCTGACTCTGGCAAGACTAAACTTGCCTCTGGTGACCTGAGGACTCCAGATAAATCAGTAAAGTAAATCAGGTCCAAGAACCCTGTAGTGGTAATGCTTTTAAGACAAGTAAGATGATTTTAGAATCTATCCTAACATAAAAGAGGCCAGTGCAGTTATTGAAGGTAGGGTGTAATGTACTCCACTTTCTTGGTGTTAGTGAGGACTCGCTGTCTGGTTGATTTTTTTCTTTTTTTCTTTTTCTAAAACCTGTGAAGACACTGTTACAACAGTTTCACCTGCTGAAGATTTTCCTTTAATCTTTGTTGTGTTTTAAAGGTTGGATAATATTTAGATATTGAAATTTTTTTGCGTCATGGATTTGGGCTTAATTCGAATTTTATTCTGGGGTCAAAAACGATTGTTCCTGTCTTTCCCTTATCTCATACTATATCCATCATGAAATGAGATGTGACTGAAGCAACTCAGCAGCTGACACTGATTGATTGAATCGTGACTTTGCAGCAATTAGTCGCAATAGCAGGATACACTGCGAAGAAAAAAGAAAACGATCAATCTTTCCATTGGGAGAAGTTGAGGCAAACACAGTTAGGTGGGGTTGTGAGAGGACAACATGGGGTTTCAGGTCAGAAAACAAACTGAAATTAAGTTTGATAAACACAACCTGAACAAGGTTTTACAAAACAGAGTCTGCACAGAACTGAACCTTTTATTTTGATAGTTAGCCAGTAATGTATATTTTACAAGTAAGTTTGCATTGCTGGCCATCTGGCGCAGTAGTGAATGTAGTGTGGAACCATGTTGTAAAGGAACACAAGCATCTCTGTTGAGTGCATACCTCCACCAAGGCCCAGTAGAAATGATATAAATAGAAATCATATGTCTATCCGTTCCCTAAATATTCCTAATATTTTCCATCACTATCCGTGAATTATTCCATTGGAAATTAGTTAAAATTTGGACAATCTCGCAATGTTAAAGATTTGGAAAAAAAATCCTGGATCCGCCTCCTGAACGGGTTCTGCACCAAAATTGAAAGGGTTCTTCGCTGACTCATACTGCATCATTCTACCATGTTGTGTGGAGGTCCACTGCCTTGCTTACAAACATACAAACCAACCTGACAAACGGAAAGGGGTGAGAACAACCTCTTTGGGAGAGGTGATGAACAGTACTTGAAAACACATTGCTTGGGAACTGAACTACTTTCTTATGTACCAGAAGTATGGCAACTTAATTACCTGCAGAAACAAAGGTGGATCATACTTTGGGGGAAATCAGAGCTCTTCTTCTTTTAAAGACAAGTCATTAATGAAATAACTCTGCTCCTTTAAGTCTGCCAGACTGTGGTACACTGTCACAGGCCTCCAGGGTTCTCTCTGCATGCACTGCTGTCTGGCTGCATCGACAGTCCCACTCTGTCCCAGCAGCAGCATCTGGAGCCTGAGTGGAGCTGCCTCACTTTGACATATCAGCCAGTCATGATGGATGATCCATTGAAAACACTATTTCACAAACGTTTATTTTTTTTCGTCTTTTTCAACTTTTTTAAAAAATATTTTTCAGTTAGATTTTAGACCTAACCAAGCCATTTATAGTGAATGAAATGTGATCACTGAGCAAACCAACATGTGTTTGCAATTCAGTCTCTTTTTTTCATCAAGTATTATCAAGCACGCACTGACGGGGGAAGAAAAAGATCTTTAGCAATTTAAGAAAATAAATTATACCTCAGCTCAGCTGCAGTAGTTGAGGTGACGCTGGCAGAATGAGGTCATAGTTGTACACACTGACTGATTGACCGTGAGCAGTGAGAGTGGGGTTGTATGAAGAAACCATGGCTGCTTGCACTGACTGCGGGACTGTCAAGTCTGAATACACTCGCTGAGCTTCTGCCAACAGAAACAAGGCCACCATTAATAATGGTCATTAACTTAGGCTGGATGTCACGTGGGCTCCTGCTCCTGCTCCTCTCCTACTATCAATATTTCTATTTTGTTGTGTAGGCAAATTACCTTGGTGAGTAAGGGCCCTGTTTCACTTTCCAAAAGATCCTCCCACCATTGTTAATGTTTCCTGGAAACTCCACTGGACAAAGAGAAAACCCTCCCTTGCTCAATATCTGTAAATAATATGAACATATTTAGTGGGTACAATCTGGGTCTCCATGAATCACTAAAAATTGTTCATGGAAAATTATCTTCATATAACCACCAACGCACACATATTTGAAACTACCCAATTTACAGCAAACATGGAGGGTAATGATGAATGATGACATCATGGTGGACTATGTCTGTTTGAGTCTGGGTCAGTTAGTGTAACCAGTTGGAGATTTAAACATGCAGTGTGCTGGGTTTAAGGACTGTTGTTGTTTGTCCTCCACTTGCTCTCATAAAGATCATTCTTAATATTTATGAAAGGAAGAGGGACACATTTTTGGGCAGAAGAATTAATTAATAAGAGAGTAGGTTTCACCAGAACAGCACATGCATACAGCTAAGCATATAAGACACACATGTACAGGCTGACTGCATACACTGATGCTCAAACTGGAACACATGAAGCTAAGTAAACAACAAAAAAAAGCAATGCAGTTGACCACACAGTCCGAGCTTCAGATTATGGCGCAGAACTCAGTTATTGGAGTGTGAGATGGAATTGGGTGCTGGAAAGGTTAATAAACACAGTCCATATCCTGACATTTTAAAAATACTGAGGTAAACACAACATTGTAGAATACTATCATGAAAGGGGCAGAATTTGAGTAGCTTTATTATAGCCAATACTGTTAAATCAAAACATGCTTATCTTAGCCCCAGTGTCAAGGATATGAGAACCATGTCAGTTCTCGAAGATATATCATTAAGACATGGGGTTCATAACATGAAGGAACACTTCTCCAAGGGGAGATGTATTGGATAAACAGCATATACACAAAATACTGTATACTCTAATGTATTGAGTGAGGGATTAGACCATGACATTAGACCTATTTCATTTTTTATTTACTGTCCTTATATTATATTACAATATTATCTAGTATGTTGGCACTCATGTGCACTGATGTTTGTTCATGGTAAATGAACTGTAATTAATGACAACTCACATTCACACATTCACAGAGTCCTTCTATATATAAGACTTATAAGATATAAGGCCACAGTTCAGTCCACCATGCTCCGCTGAATGGGCGAAGACTGTGTAGTAGTCATTCTGGGTGGCAGCTGATGGTGGATCCTGATGGCAGCAGTGGACAATGACAGTGGACTATAGTGGCATCCGATCTTGATTGTGGATCATGATCGTTGTGGCTGCTGACCATGGACTATGATTACAACAAGACTGCTTGATATACATTATGTCTACTCAGATACTCGACCATTACTGACAATAATCCACCAATTCATTGACCTTCAGTTATGCTACTCAGTGTTTATTCTAATCAATGCTGCAAATACCCTTATCTTTCTGATGTTCTCCTTTACACTTGACATCTATTGCACTTCAGTCCGTCCTGGGAGAGGGATCCCTCACATGTGGCTCTCTGAGGTTTCTACCTTCTTTTTACCCTGTTAAAAGGGTTTTTAGTAGTTTTTCCTTACTCTTGTTGAGGGTTAAGGGCAGAGGATGTCACACCTTGTTAAAGCCCTATGAGACAAATTGTGATTTGTGAATATGGGCTATACAAATTTGATTGATTGATTGTTTGATTGATTCTGCATCTCCCATCTGTCACTTTAACAAATATAAGATAAGATACAATTTATTGATCCACACACCAGGGAAATTCACTTGTTACAGGAGCAAGCATTAAAGTAAAATTTTAAAATGATAAAAAGCATTCTTACACTGTGGGTGGAGCAGTCTGCTGCTGAATGAGCTGCTAAGGGCCCCCACAGTGTCATGCAGGGGGTGAGAGGTGTTGTCCATGATTGAATTCAGCTTTGCTAGCATCCTCCTCTCGCCAACCTCCTCAGCGGAATCCATAGGTCAGTCCAAGACCGAGCTTGCTCTCCTAACCAATTTATTTAGTCTTTTCCTGTCCCTCTCAGTGCATCCACAACCCCCAAATATGATGAACAGGGTGGACCAATCTGTCAGCACTGTAATGAAATTACAACGAAATTGCCAGTGTCAGAATCCTGACCCAAGCAACTAAGCTGCTCCATTGGCTTTAAACTACTAAGCCCCTCTGCCAGCAAATGGACAGTGGGGCACGAAGAGACAGTGTCCAGTGACGAGCCCTCCCGAGTAGATCTGGTTGGTGAATGTCCAGTTATGAATGTGAGAATGCTGGAGCAGATTATGCCTCGCCTTGTGGACACTGGCGCACAGATCACTATGTTGAGAGAAAGCACCTTTCACCGAGTGTTTGGTGAAAATGGTGTAAAACTGAGAGGTCCTTCCACATGGCTGACTTTGACTGCTGCAAATGACTACCCCCTATGTTGGTTGTGCAGTGCTGGACATCACTATTGGACCTGTCACAGTGGAGTGTTGTGAGAAGGTCCTAGACAACTATGTTCCAAGATGGTGCAGTGCAACCACAAGAACTGCCATTGGAAGCCAACCCGCTGGGGCAAATAGCCAGGAAAAAAAGATGGCACCCTGAGATTATGTGTTGATTATCGCAAGGTAAATGCAGCTACTCGCAAAGACGCTTTTCCATTAAATGGTAAATGGTTTGTATTTATATAGCGCTTTTCTAGTCTTGATGACCACTCAAAGCTCTTTACAGTACAGTTTTGCCATTCACCCATTCACACACACATTCATACAGTGCATCTATTTTTTTTTTTTTTTCTATGAGGGGCAATTCAGGGTTCAGCATCTTGGCCAAGGACACTTCGGCATGCAGATGGGGAAGACTGGGATTGAACTGCCGACCTTCTGGTTGGAGGAAGACCGCTCTACCTCTCTACCGCTCAGCCAGAGCCACCCCGTTACCCAGTTATCAAGAGTTGAAGAATCACTGACCATCTTGTCCCAGGCAAGGTTTTTTTCCACCCTTGTCCTGGCCATCGGATACTAGCAAGTGCCTGTCCACCCAGATGACCACCAGAAAACTGCATTCACAACTCCCATGGGCGTTTAAGAGTTTGACAGGATGCCTTTTGGGCTGTGTAATGCTCCTGCAAACTTCCAAAGATTGATGGAATCCTGCTTAGGTGAGATGTACATTGAGTCTCTTTTGATTTATTTGAATGATGTTATTGTGTTTTCCTGACTTTACCAATCACCTTAAGTATCTTGAGCAGGTGTTCACTAGCTTGGCTCAGCATGTCACCTATTCCAGCCATCTGTCCGTACCTGGGCCATGTGGAGACGGAGAAAGTTGTCACCCTCATGGAAGAGAAGGTGAAAGCTGTATTAGCGTGGCCCCAACCGAGAACTATGACTGAGCTAAGGGGTTTTCTGGGATTGGTAGGTTACTACCACTGCTTCATTTAAAGTGTTGCTAGACTAGCTGCCCCACTACATGCACTGCTTGTTTGACGCCCTCAAAAACAAACTTTCAGAGCCAGCCCTCCATTGACAAAATGGACCTCTGAATGTGAAGCAGCATTTGAAGGTTTGCAGGAAGCCTTGAAAGAAGCTCCTGTTCTTTCCTTTGCCAACTTTTCACTACCCTTCATTCTTTACACAGATGCCAGCAAGTGTGGGTTGGGGGCAGTGCTAAGCCAGATTCCAGATGGAGTGGAAAGGGTAATTGCTTTTGCCAGGGGGAGCTTGCACCCAACTGAGCATTAAAATGGGGCAGTAACAGAACAATTTCACAAGTATCTTTTGGGTTCTCGCTTCACTGTATTTACTGAAAACAATTCCCTTTCTCATCTGCAGACAGCCAATCTGGGAAGCGTGGAGCAGAGATGGGCAGCCAGGCTGGCAAGTTACAACTTTGACCTAAAGTTCCTGGCTTGAAAGGCCTATGCCAAAGCAGATGCCCTGTCACAAAAGCCCTTGGAGACAAGTCAATCAGTAAATACAGATGAAGACCTTCCTGTGTCCCTGCCTGGAACTATTCCCACACTATACCACAGCCAAGACTATCTGGAAACATGCCATTCAATTTGTAGGTAGCCCAAGGAGGTTTCATTCTGATCAAGGGGCTAACTTTGAATCTGCTGTCCTGCAAGAGTTATGTAGTTTCTATGGGAAAACAAAAAGCATGACCAACCCCTATCACCCGTAAGGAAATGGGGTCTGTGAACGTTTTTAAGCACACTCTGCTTTCTCTCCTTGGTACTCCAGAGGAGAATCAAAAACTGCGGTGGCCTGAATACATACAGGACCTGTCGTTTATGTATAAAAACATTGTTCACTGCTCTACTGGACAAACCCCCTCTTACCTCCTGTTTGGATGGCACCCACGCCTTCCCATGGATGTAATGCTCTGCACTCGAGGTGAACCAGAGGAGCCTCATACAGACTGGGTCAAGCTACACCACAAGAGACTTAAACTGGCATACCAGCAAGCAGCTGAGAGACTGGAGAAAGTTCGCCAACAACAGAAGAAAAGCCTTGACAGAGGGAGAACAACACCATAAATTACACACAGTCAAACATTATGACTCAGTCATAACACAGCCAGGAGATCCTGTTCAAGTGACTCAAATCGATCCAGATTCATGGTCCCAACACCATTGCTTCATCACTAAATAAATGTGATCGTCAGTTTGTGTGTGAAGAGCGACAGAGAGGAACAGACACACACACACAGACACACACAACCCTAGTGAACACGCTGAAAGACTAATGTAATACAATACAAACCTAAAAGCTCATCTAAATCGTAACCATCCTGTTAATTAAGCTGGTAACATACATTGTGGGCCAAATGTTTAATATTTATTCAAGATAATATTTTGTTAACAGGGCCAGAGTCCATTTTATTTATCGTTTTAGTTGTGTGTGGTTTATTTTATTTAGGTTTTATTTATTTGGTATATTTTAATATCTTTAATTCTAATTCAAATGTCAGACTGAATATTCTAAAGAATTAAGTCCATTGCTCTTTTGTGTACTTCCATGATTATGCTATAACATTCTCATATTAGTGGTATAATGGTTACAAAATAATATAATTTGTCACAATACTTTCTGGTACAATATATCAGCCAAAAAAGTTGTTAACATGACAGTCCTACTTTAATATTTTTAATATTGCAATAAGTGTGTGCATTTACAGCTTTAGTTCTCTGAGTTTCTTTCAAATCAAAGAAAAATTGGTATTGTACAATGAAATACCACCAAGGCGGTTAAATGAGTCAGTTATGTTCAGTCTACTTCATGAACGTCTATACAGAGGGCCGAAACTGCCAAAATGCTGGACATTTTAATTATAGTTTCTTATTTTCAATGCTTAATAAAACTGCAGTTTATGTGCTGTTTTTTTGTTTTGTTAGATTTTTCAATACATGTAGGTGTGTTTTACAATAAATTAATACCTGTATAAAGTAATAGTTGGATCATTGTAAATGACCTTTAAAAGGTTCACAAATCAAATGTCCTCTTTGAAAGTTATATATTCTTACTATATATGTGCCTTATAAATGGTAAATGGTCTGTATCTATATAGCGCTTTTCTAGTCTTGATAACCCTTAAGGCACTGTACTGTGAGAACGGCACAGCTGTCAGGGGCGATCTGTATCTGGCCCACAGTTCATTTCAGTATCCTGCCCATGGAACCACTGAGCTTCTGGTTAGAAGATGACCCACTCTATTGAAGAAGAGGACATACACAGACTTGACAGAAGTCATTTTCTAGTAATAAAAATGCTTTTACTAAACAGTTTTAGCTGGTGCTGTGGGTTAAAAGAACGAACATGCTGATGGTTCATTAGATCAAATGTGACAAATCAACTTGATGACAGGCCTAAATTAAACTTGGCTGTTGTCAGTTTGTGTGGTCTCTGCAAAGACATATACCTGTCTAAATATCCAGAACCTCCTCTTTGGTAGTTCACTCTCCCACGACAAATTTTGCCATGACGCACGCACGCACGCACGCACACACACACACACACACAGAGAGAGCTCCACAGGACTAAAAACACAGCAAGACTGTTGACAATAACAAAATGTCAATACATGTGATAGGGAAATAAGTAAAGAAATAAAAAGCAATCAGCACAGTATCACGAAAGAAAGAACATACTTAAAATAATAAAATACATACGAACAAGTACTTTTGGGGATATTTGAAGTTTTGTATTGAAGTCTATTTCGCATACCATATGTTCACTGAGTTACTGGCTTTTGAAGTCAATCCTCCTGTGCATGGTGGCCATGAAGAGATCCCCTTATGCCATGACAACAGTTAAAAAAGATGAAGGGCCATAGTCAGTCCTTGTTCTGTGTATAAAAAGACATTCTGAAGCAGTGATGTCTGAGGCAAATTCAGTGGGTAACTTTCCTTTTTCTGTGTGTAACCCGTGCAATGTTTCTTTGTTGACTCAAAGTCATTGGAGTAATTCAACAGCAGTTAACCTGCAGTCACCAGGATGAACATGCCAAGTTGACTTGTTCAACTATGACTTCTCAAGGCTCATCTTCTCTTCAGCTACACATATGATTGCAGTTTTATAGAAAACAAATTTTCCATTATTGTCACACAAAAAGGATCACATCACAGCTGTTTTTAAAACAGGAGGAAAGGTCACAGCAACACATTATTCTCTCAAAGTACAGTTCATATGGTTTGTGAGTGTAATATTCAAATGGGCATGAAATTCTAAATGCATTCAAATGTATTACTACTATTTATTATTATCCACTCCTCAGCCCAGTTGTAGTTCAGGGCACCAGAGTGGCCCGGTCACCCTGGACTCCTGTAACAGCCACATTCGTCTCACATTATTATCTTTAAGGCACATTTTAATAAATTTGTGATGTGACAAGTATATTTCTACGCAGTTAAAGTCCTGGTACAACATATAGAGCCTACTTGGCTAACAATGCTGTTAGCAGTGGACAGTAGGCTACATAATGTTTTACAAGCATCTGGTTCAAAAGTAGTGTAGCCAGCATTCCTGTATTCAGCTCCAAAGCTAAAGCATCACAGCAGCACAGAACCTTTATTCCTATCACCCCTCTCTGTTTCCATAACTTAATTTAGTAGTTGAGTAGTGTTAAGAAAAGCCTCTTGACATGTACAGCATGTCATGCACATATACTGTGTTGATCAAAGTACCTTCAGGGGCTTCTCAGTTGATAATTAGAATCATTAACATTAATGTCGCAGGCTTACACCACATTAAAACTCAGATCAGTATCAGGAGAAAAAAACACATTAGCCCTTTGATTTTACCAGTGGCGCCGCCCCCTCCAACATGCTGAGAAAAAAAAGCCTATTTAAACATTTAAAACATAATTTAATTAGATAATAATAGTTTACTCTTACAATGCGCCGGCCAAACAAGAGTGAATGTAAGTGAGTTTAAGAAAGTTTTGGCAACCACAGGACCTGAGGCTGTTCTTTAATTGGTTGTTGCAGATTTTCCAAGGGACGCAGCTCTCTGCACCCCAGACATTCCCACTTTTATGGACAATGACAGGGGTGCGAGACCTAAAACATCTGCTGAAGTGTCCTTGGGTAATCAATCAATCAAATTTTATTTGTATAGCCCATATTCACAAATCACAATTTGTCTCATAGGGCCTTACACATCAATAACACCTTTGGTCCCGTTCATGCAGACTCCAGTGGATGTTAGTGACATATCTTCATTTGTGTACCTTTGTGTCATCAGGTGTTCCAGGCTTTTAATTGCAATAGCGTTACAAGCCGGACCTGAGGGTACACTGAGGCCAACTGGCTTGTAGATGCTGAACCCTGAATTGCCCCTCATAGAACAAGAAAGTGCTGCGAATAGATGCACTGTATGAATGTGTGTGTGAATGGGTGTATGGCAAACTGTACTGTAAAATGCTTTGAGTGGTCATCAAGACTAGAAAAGCGCTATATAAATACAAACGATTTACCATTGTGTGTTGTATTGTTTTTGAGTCTGGCCTCAGTTTCCCCCAACACTGCGCCGGCCCCAATAAATTGATTCCCCACTGCTGCCACTGGATTTTACAATTGAAATTGTTGATAGCACTCTGTTGAACTCTGGCCTAATGACCCCTGGATGTAATATTTGACAGATGGGTTTGGTGGGTTTTAACCATGCTAGGGAAACAACTGTCGACAATTTGTCCACCAATTTGTTTAAGAGGCCAGTCAACTCATTGGTAACAAACAATTATAATGAACTGTCAGGTAACTTCAAAATATGTACAGCAAAATCTATAGGTAGATGCTGGGGTGGAAGTGGGGATTTTGCAATATTTTCGGGTGAGCAATGTTGCAGCAAATAGATGAGAGGAGTTTTAATCAAAGCAGTTTAAATACGCTGCCATGATAATAAGGGCGCACTGGATATGTATTGGTGTATGGTGATCCATCTGAAAACAGTATCATAATTAATTAGCTATTAAGGCTAAAAGTCTGGTAGTTTTAGTGTCTGTTTGATTGACACATAGACTCACCGATGATTGAGAGGCAGAAGTGTAAATGTGACTGAATTACAATGCTAATCAAGCTAGCTAGTTAGCTGATAGCTTTTTCCTTTGACTTAATTTTTTCTATTTTAGAGGTGGTAGTAACAATTCTAAAGCATAATTTAAAAACTATAAAACTAGCATTAGTTGATGGATCACGTTCGACAGTCACAACCTTCAAAGGTAAGTGCTTAACAGTGTGACATGAAGAGTCTTCAATAGTAAATCGCTGGAACTGCCCAACCAGAAGTTCACCTGGATTGAATGTGACTATACTTGCATGGACCCTGCCACAGCCATTCAGGCTGTATAGGATATTGACTAAATGAAGATAGATGGATGAATGGATGTGAAGGGCGAGTATGAAGATGGATGAAGAATGTCTCTGTTAGGCTGAACTGGGAGGATGAAGACTCAGAGTGGGGGTTCCCTCTCAGGCACATTTCCGCCCAAGCTGATGTCAGACCACCAGACAGAACCTAGGGAGAGACATGAGAGAAATATGCACCAGATGAGCTGAAAGTGATGTAGGTAGGGATGGAAATGGATGAGGGGAAGGGAGGGTGCGTCGAGAGATCTGAGACAAACAGAGCAGGATGGATTGACCAGGTATAAGAAGGGTTGATAGGTAATTAGAGGAGTGGTTCAGGCGTGGTCCCGCTCCCGAGCCTAAGTTTAATTACTATTTTAATTTCACTAGTATGGACCACTCCACAACCATGTATCATTAAATCATTTGATGGAAATTCAGGCTGTATTGTATATTGTGGATGGATAAATGGATGTTAAGGGGGAGGATGAAGATGGATGAAGAATGTCTCTGTCAGGCTGGTCTGGGAGGATATGCTGTGGACTGGGCAGATGGAGACTCTGTGCGGGGGTTCCGTCTCAGGCATTCGCCCAAGCTGATGTCGGACCACAAAAAGAGTCAGAGGGACAGGTGGTATGTGGTGTGAAATACCTTGAAACAATTCTGGCCAGTAAAGTAGGCTGAGAGAGTGCTTGGGGCTGTTAAGGATGGCTTCGTAGGAGGCATGCACGATGATTTCCAACTATGGAGCTGGTGGAAAATTGTGGCTGAAAATGGAGGGACTGGAATGGGGTGAGTATACGATTCTGGGGCCAAAAGTCCCAAAAACAATTTGTCTGGATGGATGGGCAAGACTTTAAAGGCGCTGGTGATGTCGGCTTTTGACAGCCAAGCTCTCTGGCTGGCCAAGTGGATGAGAGTGATGGCATGGTGGATTGTTGCACATTGCATGGAGAAATCAGAACTGGGAATGAGAGGTTAATGCTTGGAATGTATGAGCCGTGTAGGGAAGACAAGTCTATTATTACCCTCCTTTTACAGGAGTATTTTCGTGGGCTTATGAACTGTCGAATGGGCCTATAATGATCCTTCTTGACCTCTTTAGCCAATAAGGTGTCAACATTATGAGATTCAGTTGGAGTCTCGTTGACGGAGTTTGAATGTAAATGCCGGCGAGGCTGTGGTATTTTGACCACTAGGTGCAGGTGGCTCGGCTGAGACTTTTGGCTGTTGCCTAACTGAGTGATGGCATTGAGGATAATTGGCTTCGAACAGGTCATCATACAGGTCATCATTTTTTTTAAGAGCCGATCGTGAAGCTCGGTCTGCCTGTCTTCAAGAGATCTGAGACAAATGGAGCAGGATGGGTTGACCACATATAAGAAGGCTTGATGGGTAATTAGAGGAGTGGCACTAATTCACATTAGCTTTGACATGCTAACTTCAGCTACAATTAATTACTGCTCTGAAATATAATATGGACATGTTTACAACAAGCTTAGATTATTTTAACATTTAGCTATGAACTTTACCTCAGAGGACGGAAGCTAACTGTGTTAGCAGCTACATTTCACAGCACAGTCGAGAGCTTGTGTTGTTGGTAGCCGGTGTAAGTGGGTGTGTCCGGCTCCAAACTGCCAAGATGGCGCTAATCCAATTTGAAACTCTGCTGCAGCTCTTCTTCTGCCTTTTGAAATTTCATCATGTGGGGTAAAAATCTGGGAAATTGAAACTCCAGGAGAACAGCAGGAAAATCAAAAGCATGGGATGCATATTTGATCATTTATATCATATATAATATATCATTTATATCTTTTAAAATCTATTTCAGCGGGTTTTCTGGCCCGATTCGCTCGCTGCCAGTGGAAAAAATAGAACAGACGCCGAAACCATCGCTGCAGATGGAAGCTACTGTTATCCAATAGTTGCTCTCCAAACATCTTAAAATGTGCATGTTTAGATCGGGGAAATCCCCCCAGAAATTCCTGGGATGCTGCCCTCCGACCCCCACTATTACTTAAATCCTGGTTACAGGCCTGCTGACAGAGCAAAGCCATGACTACAACCACATTTACAGAGACAGCATCATACCATCCAGTCATAATCAATCAGCCTATAGTAGCCACCAGTTTAAGCCTAACAACAATGTAGATAGCTACTTGACCAGCTTCATAAGTCTTAGTTATCTGTCTAACTCTAATGAAACAGATTGTGACTGAACAGTCACAGTTGTTGCCGGGTCACAACCAATAGTCTACTACATAATTCAGATCGGTCTCTTTGGATGAGAGAGAATGTAAACTTTATATAAGGTAATACAACATTTATGAGCAGGACTTAGTTTGGAAAATGTCCCAGTGTGACCCTTTAAATCTGGCATGTACACGTGGCATCTATTGCACTTCTGTCCGTCCTGGGAGAGGGATCCCTCACATGTGGCTCTCTCTGAGGTTTCTACCTTCTTTTTACCCTGTTAAAAGGTTTTTTTAGTTTTTCCTTCCTCTTGTTGAGGGTTAAGGGCAGAGGATGTCACACCTTGTTAAAGCCCTATGAGACAAAATGTGATTTGTGAATATGGGCTATACCAATAAAATGTGATTGATAAATGGTCTCTAGTCAGGTGTGCACACACGTATCTTCAAAGACAGTGCAGCCCTATGCAGTGTTCAATGCAGAAGGTTGTGATGACAGTGAAGACATCGGGTGTAGAGCTGCAAACCTGTGCTTTTCTTAGCTGCCCTGTGTGTCCAAAGAAACATCTGTACAGCTTTCAGTAACATTAGGAGCATCACACTGGCATTTCAAGAACTCTCTTTTCACAGTGAAGGTTAACAACTGTCATTAAATTACAATAATTTACTTAAAGGTACATGCTCAAGAGCTTATGAGGCACAAATTTAAACACATTGAGTTCACCTGCCACACACAATAAGAGACAAGACGTGACTAGAACGATCCGGATTCATGATCTCACACCATCGATTAATACCTAAATAAATGTGATCGTCACTTTGTGTGAAGAGCGACATAGACAAGCAGGTCAACACAGATACAAACACTGAAGCAGATAGAAAAGAGGTTCTTCCCTCAGATTATGATGCAACGCAGTGTTTTAACTTCATTGTTGCAGAAGAAGCGATGCCTCGTTTATCCATGAACATGTAAATATGAATTCAACAAGTTATTATAAAGATCAGTTCTACATGGGAGTGATTAGACAAGAGCAGAGAAGCAGAGTCATACGCCGGGTAATGCACGTCAATACAGTGGCGCTGCCAAGAGGGGGCCAGAGGGGCCACCTGGATGCTATAATGGCTATAATCAGTTTTTCACCACTGAAACCTTAGTGCATTTATGTGGAGAGCGTCAAAATAGTTTAAATAATTACATCACTGTTCATTTATATATTATTATTATGCTATTTAGTCAGTAATATCATTGCAACCAACACCCAAGCTTTCCATACAGCACTGCACACACCAGAAACACACAGCACGCTGTCATCATTAGTTATTTTTGTCTTTCCAACTCCCCTCCCTTCTTTTACATTTATTTATTTATTTCTATTGATTATTAATGAATTGACTCACTCATTTATTCATTGATTGGTCTTGTTTTCACTGTTCCTAGCAACACACTCCCACCCAATCCCTCCTCCCCTCTCGGAGGAAAAAAAAAAGAAGAAAAAGGTCTTCTCCCCACTGGGCCTGAAGGATGCAAGTTTCCGTGAAGGAGTTCTGGGTTCTAATCTCCATCGGCTAGCTCCCTCCCCAGGGTGTAGGCGCAGCTGACGAGATCAGGCCCCTTTTAATTCTTGTCCTCATTTTCAAGTGGAGGGGGAGGGGATGCTGTGAGGATGGTGGTATCGGTTTTCCACCCCCATGAAGGGCAAGGCAACTTTTTTTTTCTCTCTCTCTTCCCTTCAGTTTTTATTATCCTCTCTATTTGTATTTCTAATTCTATCCACTCACCAACACACCTGCACACACTACTATAATATCTCTCTATAACAAATAGTGCCAACTCCCAGTTTTTGTATGTCAATCCTGAATGTTCATCATGTCTTGTTTTGTACTTTCTCACTTTCTCACAATAAAAAATAAAATAATAATAATCATTCTGAGGAATTGAAAGCTGTAAACTGTTAAGGAAACCTCTAACTTGGTGCATTATTAAAAATATCGAGGTAGGCCCTTCACAATAACAAATTCTGTTGGACGACATTTTGTACAAGAAATTATTGTGATAGATGATATTATTGTCATCATTATGAAAAGATTTGAAACCACTGGTACAATGATAATATTACAGCATAATCATGCAAGTACACCCTTTCAAAGAGCAATGAACTTAATTCAAAAGAATATTCAGTCTGACATTTGAATGAGAATTAAAGATAGTAAAATATCCAAAATAAATAAAAAATAAACCACATACAATCAAAACAATAAATAAAATGGACTCTGTTGCTCTGTTAACAAAATTGCTCTTAAATTAATATTAAACATTTGGCATAGGATATATGTTGCCAGCTCAGTGAACAGGATGGTAATGATTTAGATGAGATTTTAGCTTTGTATTGTATTAGGTTAGTATTAGAGTGCTTCACCTAGGAATCTGTGTGCGTGTGTGTGTCTGCTCTTTAAATATGTGTTTCATAATCTCTCCAGCGACACAAACAAGCACAAAAATAATGTACTATTCAGGTCCTAATAACTTGTGATTGGTGTTGGCGTTTATAGTTAAAGTGTAAAGTCAGCGCAGGTCAGCATGAGTGAGGAGGTAGGACACCCAGCCAGAGACAGTACAAACCAACCACTGCTTCTGCTCTGATCCTAATCGTTTTACAGCGTTTGTCCGTACTGGAAACCCTGTAATCAGTTTTTGTTTCCACTGTTCGACATACATCGCCTCGTTCACCTCCTCTTCTCCGCTTCACGTTTGTCAGTCTGTGAGTGAGTGGGGGCGAGTATAAAGTCCGCAGAGGAAATGAGATGAGGAAGCGACACAACTCGATCAAATACAGAGACACACCAGCTAAATGTTTGCCGCACCGGTGCGACCAAGGAACATTTTTAGTCGCACTTCACAGATGTTTGTACACATGTACAACTCACTATTTATATACACAGGTCCCCAACCCCCCACCCCAATTCAGAGAGTCGTCCCTCTCAATATCAAAGCAAACATAAGCCTTGATATTGCCTACATACATTTTAATAGTAATACAATATGCACTGACTGAACACATGATCGCTAATTATAGGTGCAAAATAATGCATTCTTAAGCTTTGACATATTGCACCCCCCCTCTCCATCCCTCACAGTGGTTTGTACATTGCTCACCCCCCCATCAAACACTATCTCTCTCTCTCTATCTCTCTCAGAGCGATGTGCTCCAGTTTAGTTTTCCTGTAAGTCGCAGCTCTGCAACAGTTGTTGTCAGAGGATGTGCCTTAATTCTACTACTCAATAGCAAAAAACATATATTTTTAACCACACTGCATATTTTTGTTTGTTTTACCTCACAGTTGAATCTTGACTCTACATACCTGCATCTTTTAATGCTCATGTAAGGCATGAATTCTCATCCAATTTTCAAGCCGTTTGTTTTGCGAATGTCAGATGTGTATATATGATACAGAATGCTTGGTTACAATAAAAATTAAGATTTTCATACAAAAATATGTGATCTGTTGTAGATAATAAAGTAGTATCAATTTATAATATTTAAGATGAACTTATCCAAAACAATTTGGTTCTAAGTACATTGTTTTTTCTTACTGCATGTAAAATGACTACCATGGTGCAATTACTGTATTATTTTTTAAATAAATGAACTCTTAATTCATTGAAACAAGACAAAATTACAACAAACGCTGTTATATAGGTTCAGTGTATTGTAGGCTTTATAATGTTGTGGACTTGTACACATTGACAGCAAAACATTAGAGATGTGCTTCTTCAGGAAAACTAAATCTAATTAGGCATATTATTTGCTTTAGCATGGTTAATGGATGTACTACTATAAATAACCTGCAAAGAGGAGGTATCCAATCTTTTTTCACTGCACCAAAATGACAAGTAAGTATAAGGACCCAGATATATCAAATGCAAGTTGATATAAGAAAGTAATTAAGTGCTTGTGGAAATGTTTCACAAATGTGTCATCAGGCAAAGGCAACTCAGAGAGAGGAGCTGGCCATAGACAGGCAGGGGCAGTCAGGCAGTGGGCGTCTCAGGTAAGCTTGTTAGTTTTTGTAAAGTAAAAAGTAAAGTGATTAGTTGTTGTTGTGTTGAACTGTGTAGGAGTATGGAAATCACCTTATTTCTATTCTTTGAGACATATATATATATATATATATATATATATATATATATATATATATATATATATATATATATACTATACTGGTCCCCTATGGTGTCCCCCTCCAGGAATTGTCATTGAAGAAATGTCTTTGTTTATCAAAGCAATGAGTCTTTTGAAGACAAATTGTTGACTGTGACAGAAATCTTTGTAATGATGAGTACATTTTTCAACCACTGCGTAAAGAGGATAATCCACAATCCTTAGTAATACAAAAATATTCGGATCACTTGATTTTATGTTTAACAATAGAAACAGCTAACAATAGAAGAGCCATTCGTGCAATTTGTGTCTAATTGTATAGATTTGAATGAGATGGAATGCAGCTGAAAATCCTGTCCTGTAGGGGTCGTCATACATACCTGTGTTTGAAGGTCCAACAATGAAACATGTCTGAAGTGCTGAATTTGAATCATCTAGGATGTACCTGCCTTTAGCTTTGTGCCAGTTAACACCTTGAATACAAACACGCGTATACCGCGCACACAAACCACACACTGCAGTGCACGCGCATATAATAACAGCCTACATATATAAGATCAGAATGTTGACAGAATTGGAGCAGTCCGTAGTGAGATGAGGCCTCTCCTCAGTGACAGTGGTACGAAGACGGGAGAGATGAGAGAGGCCCACACTGATGGTTGGGAGACATGGATACGATGAATGAGAAAAGAGGAACAAGCAAGAGGAACAAAAGGTACAGATGACAACGGTGACGCGATGGCACAAATGAAAATCCTACCGATCTGGACGCTCGGAGATCCGCACAACGCCTCGCGCCATAAGAGTGTCACCACAAACAGCAGCTTCATGGTGCTGGTATTGCTCCTCGCGCAACGTCACCGCAGCCTACGGCAGGTTCCTACCAAAACATCACCGACATCACACGCTATGCGAGTGCATGGCGTGATTCCAGGTTCGCTCTCGAGCGTCTCGAGCTCTGCGGATGCTGTCTTCTCTCTCTGTGGAGATGCGCGTGCCACCGCTACTGCTGGACTGGGGCGCGCGCCGAGGGTTGCTAGGAATACCGATGAGGCACGACAGCTGAACGTAAAGCAACGTTTATGAAACCACGGTGAGGCCACAGGAACCTGAGAGTTCACTACATTATAGCTAGAGGAGTTTATATAATGACACCGCACAACAAGCATGTGTGGACTGGCTGCCAGCTGGCCTCTGAACCGTGAGTTGATGAATTCATATTAAGAATAATTTAATACTATGACATACGTAATTAACAAAAAAGCCTCAAGTTCATTTCTTCAGTGAGAATACCATTCTAGCTTTCAAGTAACTTTAACATACTATGGCCATCAAAACACATTTTCACAAAATGCAATATAACACTACTTGTGTTTTGTGAAATGTGTGTTGACCCTTAGGGCCACTGTGTACTGTGACCTCTGTGTGCTGCATCCATTAATATGTCTGCACTGTAACCATACTTGATCCATATAAGAAGAGGTAGGCTACAAAAATGTTTGCGGCTCCAGAGGAATTTGACGAACAAAACCACTTATCACTCTGATTCTTTTTGTCTTGTGTGTTGATTTGTAGTTCAGAGAGATCCGGCAATTCCCAACATCTTTTCAAACATGAGGATGAAGTGAAGAAGGCATCAGCAGTAGCACAGGCAGCAGCCAATGAAATTGTGTTAAAACAAGTGCATGTGCTAGCCAGTGAAATCATGTTAATGCAAATACAGGTCCAGTCCTGGCATCTAGCATCTAACCCTAACCCTGTCAACGTGAGCCTGGAGAGAGGAGGCAGCTGGTCAACCTGGGGTGTGTTCATCTGGCTGTGGAGTTTAATTCCAGTTAATTTCTCCTTTAGCATTGCAAGGACAGCTAGCATGGCACAATTAGCATGAATACTGGCTATGTTGTGTGTCCTGAGCAGAACACTGATGGGTGATGTCGATATGACAGTTGTGCCAGCACCAAACGTCAGGCACACCCACTGTCAAGCATTAAAGCAACGTGTACATGTGTACATGTGAGTGTTAACTCAGCTCCTCTTTTTAGGATGCAGCCTTATGGTGGCTCCACAGAGCTCAGCTCTGCAGCACAGTATCAGCACCATGAAGAGAGACGTCATCTACCAGCTCTGTTGGTTCAGGATCAGCACCTCAGGCAGCAACACAAGACTCCCTAGGAAAAGACGGCAGGAGGCTCGAACTGCACTCGCCTGGGTGAGCTGAGAAACAGCCAAAGCCTCATGAACTCACCTATTTACATCAGAGTGATCCTGTCAGTCTGTCCTCTCATGTTCTTCAAAACTGCTCATGCGATTGACTTCAAACTTATACTTAATAATTTATACTTTAATTGGTTACCATTTAACTCTTTACTTCATGCTGACATCAATCCAATAATCTATAAGTGACAGCTTTATGATCAGAACATTATTAAACTAAGAACAAGTGGAAAAGATTAATCAATTTTTAATTTTAAATATTTTACTTGCTGTAACTATAATAAAAATCAGAAAAGGAACATGAGAAACATCTAACAGAAAAAAACATACTTAGTCAACTTGTAAAAAAAAACAGACTAACACTGCTTACAAAAAAGACAGCTTGCACTTGATTGAAACACAATCATATTTAACTTAATCTACTTTTTATATTTTTCAAGTAATTCTTCACCTTCCTCTATTTTCTCTTCAAGGCAACCTTTAGAAATTCAACTAAGTCTCCCTTGTCCCCATTGTGGCATGAGGTTCATCATCATTTTCTATTGAGAGTATGTTTACTTGAACATTATCAGTTGTGCCCCCTGACATTAGTAATGACGGGAAATATGAAGAATAATTGCATGTTTATTTGGATCAAATCATATTCATGACAGAAGTGTTTTAGTCAACAGTCTATTGAAGTAAATCAATCAAAAGCAGCAAGTTTTGTACATAGCAGCTGAACAGGCGACAGGGCCATATTTGATTAAATACACTGAGATAGATAATGTTGGAACAACAACAAAGTCATGTTTTTGGTTTGATACACTTAAAAGAGAGCTTCACTTCAAGAAAAAATATTTTAAATATACAAATGCAAATGTTTCCCAAGATTTTAATACATTAAATGCATGCAAGTAGAAAAGAAAACTTCAGATATAACATAAATTGGATGTTTTTCAACAACAATAAAGATTTGTATGAAAATAGTAATAAAAACATTTGAAAATTTCAGTCTATTGATAGAGGGTTAATATACCATTGCACTGCCTGACTTTCTTCTTCGTCTTTGTACAGTTTATTGGCGGATGGCAACCAACGTCAAGGTGCATTACTGCCATCTACTGTGGTGGTGCACCATTCCTGCAGGTACTGCATTACCAGGTGGATGTGTGGAGTGGACGGAGCATGCCCTATTACGTCTCCCCTATTTGAAAATCTATTTAATATATGGTCCCCCGGATAGGGGACGCATTATTCATTTGCAATCACCTTTTACGAGGCTTCTACTTGGATGATTGTATAAATTTTCGCCTTTAATCAATCAAATTCATACCTAACATCTCCAAATAGAATAAAGATTTAGAAATTATTAAAAGTTTATGCTAAAATAAAAACAATCACAGTTTATGCTATACCACCTTGCATGGAAAGTGCATCAGTGTACCTATGAGCTGAAAGTATATTTTTTTTTAAATCAATATTTGAGAGGGATCTATAAACTTTTCACGCAAATTTGAATGGTCCCTAAGGGTCCTCTTGTCCCATATATAAATGGTTGCCCCCCTGACATTTGAGAACATACAAGTTGCTGGAAAAGAGCTTTTCAATCTCAATGGCTTCAATTGTATTTGTACAGTTTAATGTATTTGAAAGGTTTATTTAATAAAATTATGCTAAAATATATTTCAAATTTACTATCATTTAAATGTTGTAATAGTTACTTTTAATCAGTTCATTTCCTCAGTTAGTTGCATTTTGAGGTTTCAATATGAAAAAAACTAAAGAATTTATAGTATTTGAAAAGGGATGCCATGAATTTAGTAGTGTTGCAATGCAAGTATTAAATGATTATAAATGTATCTTGACACTTGCAAGTTTTTTAATTATCATGTTATAAAATAATTAATTAGAGTAGGATTATAATTGACTTTTAAATATAACTAAATGCTATTTCTTGAGCAGCAACAGTAAAGTTCACAACAATAAAGTCACAATATATACTCAATATTGGACTGGAAATACAACCAAAAGAACTTCCTCTTGTCCTCTTGTCCCCTGTCCTACTGTCCTCTTGTCCTTTTCCATCTGCTGTTGTTGTGACTCAATTCCTGCTGGTACCACTGGGGAGAGGAAGGGCGAGGCTACATGCAGGCTAAATTCAGACAACTTTAATTTTAGCTTGTGCAGAACAACTTGCTATTATAGTATAACAAGCATGCTGTGGTTGTATAAAACAACATATATAAAAAAAATATATAATTTGTTGTTTTGTGTGTGTGTGTGTGTGTGTGTGTGACATAACAAGCTGAGCCCTGGCCTTGGTCAAACAGGCAGAGGTTAGTATGACAAAATGACAGCGAGGGTGGTGGTCGTCACAATGCTTACTTCCTGTTGCCAGAGGGTGGAGCCATGACTACGACTGAATACTGGCATCTAAATGTCCTCAGGTTGGGACACGAACAATTAGGGGCAGATTGGACAATGTATATTTGAGGTAAATAAAACTTTGAGACCTATATTAATTGTTATTTTACACCACTTCTTCATGGGGGCCAGGTTTTGCGAGTTTTTGATCATCCAAAGTTTCTCAACAACAATTTCCTTTTTCATAGACATGTCATCAACAGGGCAATGCCATCTCACAACTTTCACAATGAAGCAGTGATCCAGAGGATTTGGCATCAATTTTGGGAGCTTTCATATTGTCCGTCTTTATTTAAAGTTTCATAACAGTTCCTGTTGCCACAAGGTGGTATGTAGATGTTCTCAGGTTAGGACACCTATTAAACATGACGTTTGGTGTGGATTAAAGAACAGTGTGTATGTTATCTCACAATCTTCATAATTAAGCATCATCAGTCTTTAGGCTTTGCTGACCGCTTTCTGATCTGCTATGAAAAATACACCAAAGTGTAAAACATGTCATTACCTGTAGCCAGCAGATGGCACTATGACTATAACTCAATACTGGCTTTTCTTTTCTTATCTCTTTTTGTCCCCACTGACACATGAAAAGCGTCTTTGGAGCTCTTGAAAGGCGTTATATACATTAAAGCTATTATTATTATGTCAATGTCTTTCCATCAAGTTTCCTCAAATACAAAGCCCATCGACCATCACTGCTTGCAGCTTTAGTTATTATTATTATTAGTAGTAGTAGTAGTATCAGTACTAGTAATATATTATTATAACTGATGGTTCTGCTATTAATAACAGCATTATATCTAAAAGCAACACTACTATTATTTTCATCATCACAACCAGTCTGACAGAGCTCAAATGACAGCTACACAACTGTTCCTGGTCCCCCTGTCTTCCCCCTCCCCTTATCTCTTCTCTCACCACAACCAGTTGAGGCAGATGGCTGCCCACACTAACTGTTGCCAGAGGTTTTTCCCCATTAAAGGGAGTTTTTTTTCTCTTCACAGTCACCAAGTGCCTGCTGTTTGTGGGAAATGTAACTTGAGATAACGTAATGTTTTAATTTGGTGCTATACAAATTAAATTAAATTCAATAACACCATGGCTATCTCGTATATTTTCTAGGGACCACCCCTTTAGCTATTTTGCTACTTAAAAGTGCTTAAAGTAAAAGAGGGCATCATTGAGCCAACACACACACGTCCATTCCAAATCTCTTATCTATCTATTGAAATACTTGCAAGTCCAAACAGTGGCGCATTGATCTGATCAATATCAATCAACATTACTCTTATCAATAGATCAGTGTTGATCAACCTCATTCTCACTTAGGAAGACTTTGTTAAAGTATGGGAAATAATTCTTCCAAAACTGCACATTAAATTCAAAAAGACTGTCTCCCTATTGGGTTTGGCTTAGGGCTCCAGGAGGCATCTTTGTAAGTCTGAGGATGATATACTTACATGTGAAATGTATGCATGTATAGTTCAAACATACCACAATGTGCCGATTCAAGCTACTTTATCCCAACATGATCCTGTGTTATGTTCCTTAATAATAATCCCTAAAAAAAGGGTCTTTGCATCTTTGTTGGCAGGGACCGTTCAAGCCATGGCATCATCATTTAATGTTCCACCAAGATATTTTAAATTTTTCATAGGTGCTTCAATCTACATTATATTTTTTCTTATTTTACTACACAACAAATCTTAACCTTTTTGTCTTCACAATATACTATATCACTTCATCTTGTTATATGATGAAAACTAATTTTATCATTACAACATGAGAAATATCTTGTTATATCTTCATATTATCTGCTTCAAACGGATCTCCTATTAGGTCTTATCATGGTGGAAGCATTATGGTATTTTTGTAAGTAGTATTTTTATAAATGTTTATATTTTCTTTCTATTTGCTTATTGTGTTAGTATTTTTGTTGTTACTAGTAATGTTACCCTCTTTGTAAAGCATTTATTTCTACATAATATACAGCTTTGGGGTATTGGTGGAAGCACATCAAGGTTAAGTTCACATTAAGCACAAAATGATGACAGAAACATGCAGTGCTTGCTAAATGCATAGGTTTAAAGGGGACTCAAGACAACAGCCCCAAGACTTTATAGTTGTGCCACTTTACATTACATGTCATTTAGCTGACGCTTTTATCCAAAGCGACTTCCAATTAGTGCATTTAACATCTATGAGGGGACATTCAGGGTTCAGCATCTTGCCCAAGGACACTTCGGCATGGGGTGGGATTCGAGCCTTCGACCTCCTGGTTCATTAAGTATCACAGACTGCTCTACTAACCCTCAGCCACAGCCGCCCGATTTTACAGTTACTCTTAGAGACCAGAGCCGTCTGTGATACTTAATGATCATGAAATGCTGAAAATCTTTATTTTATCAGTATAGAGTTGTGAATTTGAAGTCTATTTTCCGTTCAATGTAATATGATTATCAGTATGATCGGTATGTATCAGGATACAAACCATTTTATTACCACCCTTCTCCCCCTCTCACAAATAGACCGACCAGTAGACAACATTGAAGAAGAGGAAGGAGAAAGGGAAGAGGGCTCTTGCATAGAGGTCAACACGTTTGGCGGCAGCAGGTATGACAGGTTTAGGTGGTGGGGGTTTCTTGTTACTTTTGTTTTGGGACTTGAGGGCTCCTGACACTTCGACTGGTTTACCATAACAGTCAAAGTTGGAAAGTTCAAAGTCTCGAGGTAAAGATCCCACGATGCTGAAGTCATTCGATCGAAGGTCCGACTTAGAGGTGCAAACTTTCTTACAGCGAGTTTCAACCACCTGGTAAAAAACAGAGACTGATTGAAATTTGCCAATCGACATTGTTGCTCATGGAATTTTGCTGTATAAAATCATGGATAACTTAATTTAGTTCAGTCCTGACATAAAGCTTTCTAGTCCTAAAGGCTAATTTCTGCTCAACGTTAGATATTTAGATGAAAATGGACAGATCTTTTTGTCCATAATTTCGTTTGTATTTGTGCACGTCTTCTGAAAGGTCACGGTTACACAAAAGAGAAGGAGGAGAACAAAAAGAGTTGGACAAAAGAGACTAAATGGAGCTGTACCACCAGAGGTCATAGGGGCCAATGTAGCCAATAGTTCAAGTGGGACGATCATAGGACATGACGAAGAAATCACAACAATGGCGTAACTGTTTGAGGAGAGAGTGAAAGTTGGCCAGAAACTATATACGTATATGTCACTAATGAGGGGTACAGGGACAAACAGACACTTTTACCTTTTTCTCACAATCTCCTCCACAGTCGACATGTTTGTTAAAGGATTTTTGTCAGAAACCCTCTACTCTGCACTGTCCTCTAGTGGATGTCCTGTTTAACAACCATGCCAACATTAAGGAAGCATGGGAGTATGTGGGGAGTGACAGTTACATTGTTTGAAATGCATATTCTGTGTGTGCAGCATGTGACGGCTGCGCTGCATCTCACAGGAGTCTGTTGTTCACACAGGGAGTGTGTCTGTTGTCTGACTGCAGCGGAGCTGCTTTGTGAGGTTTCCTGTACAACTACTGTGTTTCCTATTTTAAAAGTAGGTTTCAATGTTTATCTGTTGAATATGCCACAAACATTAATGTTCTCAACACTTACTGTACCTGTTTCGAAGTAAAAGCATTTCAGTGTTTCTGTTGACAGAATCCATTCATTTACAGGGTTTTTTTGTTATCGCAAGACCGGAAGATGCACGGCTTCATACCATAGTGTCCTGGCATTTAGTGGAGTACATAACCCGACTTTTAATGCGGGAAATACAGTAGTTATACAACACAGCTGCCACACATGCTGCCAGGATGAATAACAGTCAACCGCGACACACAGCAGAACCAGGATGCCGCCATTCCATGGTGCAACCACTACCAGTGTGGCCCGGGCTTAAGGAGAGCCTCATTAACAATTCTTGCTGGGGCACAGGTATCCTACTGCTGTTCCTCACAATTCAAAATCAAATCAAAATAAACTTATTGAGGGGGTCTTACAGAAAATATGTAATTTAGTCTGATAATGATTAAATCATTTTTAAGTGTGAATGTGATGCTTATTACAAATAATGTAAGCTACAGAGATATGTTCGTACATGTTGTTGCTCCACTTGGCCAAGTGTTTTTACCTGCAATGTGTTGACATGTATGGGTGTTCCACCTGTCCCATTCACTGTGTTAGTTTTATTTGCCTCCATCTTTCCTTCTTTCTCTTGCAAAGCTTTTTCCTTGTTGGCCATTTTAGTTTTCTCCTCCTCAATTCGTTTGGGGCTGTTCAGCATCACCTGTAGAGAAACAGAGGGTGGAAAAGACAGACAGACATAATTTAGTCCATTTGAATTTTTTGTTTATGTAAATACAACAAACAGAGCATACCATCATCTTTTTAGACATTCAGAACCACTTAACTACAAGTAGATTCATTCATAAAAGAGATTATTTGCAAGAGTATCAGGAAGACAGAATGTTGAGCTCTGCCCTCCCATTCTCTCACTCTGCATAAAAGTGTAGGTACCTGAGGTGGTAGCTCGCTGTTACACTTTACAAAGATGTAACTGTATAAAAACATGGCATAATCCCATAAAAACACCCAAAGTTCTGTGGGTTAGCATGTACATTGTACATGTCCAGGCTTGCCTACAGAAATATTGACGACAATTTGAGAGGCTAGACTTTTATTGTCACTCTGACTGTGTATCTTGTCGGTTGATGTGTGTATGGATAGCAGCATAAGTGGTGAAGTATTTTTCAAAAAGTCACAGGTTGATATTAGATTGTCAGTAACCTCAGGGTAGAACGTTTTGAGATGTCTACATACAGTACTTCATTGCACAAGGCCCTATGCACTTAATGTGATCATTCTAGAAACTGTTTGCAAAAAATTGCCCATCAGTACAAAAACAATTGAAGGGCAGCGACACAGGGTTTTTATTCAGACGGGATGTCACAAAGAAATACCAAATGCTCTGTTTTCCTGTAGACACAACCCAGTGTCAGGACAAACAGTTTGTTGTGCAATTCTCCTTGGACGGGAGTACCATTTGATTTGATTGGGCAAAGACAGTTTGGCTATAATGTGGCACCAAACAAATGTGCTTGCCCTAGGGTAGGAGGTGAGACTCAGCTTAATCTGTGTTGATAATAGTAGTTGGCACAGAGCAACCATTCAAGTGTGGCCTTTTTCAGTTTGCTACACATTTTTCTGCAGCTACAGCTGCATGTGTCTCAAAATACATTTTACAGTTTTTACATAGGCTATAAAATAATTTGCATGAATGTAAGCAGTGTCACTGATTAAGAGGTTAAGCTCATTGTGGGAACTGTTGGGTCTCTATAAATGTATGGTCTTGACCTTTTATGATCTGGCAAATGCATCCATTGATGTTTCTTGAGACATTAACCTTACTCAATTCAAGTGACACTGCTCTTGGTACCACTACTTGTACATTTACGTCAGTAAAATCAAACAATCAATCAACTTGACTATGTCAGTAGCAAATTTTTTTTTAAATTTAATTCCACCTACCAGTCAACACCCATGGCTGGTGTGCCACCATGGCTGCTTTCTCATTTCTCTACAGACTCTCTGGTCAAGGATGGTCTAACCCAGTCATAATATGGAGATGAGCTTTAAATGTACAGTTGTATTAATGTGAAAATTTGTGTGTTAGGACTGACCTGCACCACAGCATATTCCACAAGTGACGAAAACCCAAAAAGCAGACAGGTGATGAGCCAAATATCAATAGCCTTTACATAGGAAACCTTTGGTAGCTCAGATGCCAAGAGCATACTCTCACTGGACAGAGAGAGTACGGATAATATACCTAAAAACACACAGATGGTAACACATTAATGTAAACACTTGTGAATGATTGTTTCCAGTTAATTATTATTTGAGTAAATCAAATTTACTAAGAAAGACAGAAAAGGGGATTTAACACGGTTTGTTAGCAACTCTGTATTTATTATGCCACCATTATGTTACCATGTAATTAACCATCAACAAGGTGTGGGATAGCAGTTTTACGGTGCAGTTTTGACATCCACCCATTCAAACACATATTCATACAGTTCCTCTATATGTAACACTGCCGGCACGACATCTCCTGAGCCACAGCCTGAGCTACAGCTGCCCAGAACCATGTTGCTACTAATCTTTTTTTTATATATATATATTTGATTGAGCATCAATGATACAAGGTATCCACAGAACCAGAAACAAGAGAAAGTCCAAGAAACAATGCTCACTTTTTTGTTATTATTTCCCCCCCACCCTATTTCTGGGTGATAGACGCAACAAAAAAAGGGCAAAAACAAAAAACACACAATTAAGAAAAAAAAGGGATACAGAAAACCATGCTCAGGGCTCAGCCATCCAATTCCTCAGGTACTATATCCAGAGAGTCTATGAGGGACAATAAACGGTTCCAAACTTTGTCAAATTTCTTCAGAGAACCTCTAAGAGAAAACCTTAACATCTCCAGCTTTAGATCACGTAGAACAGATCATAAGATTGGGGCAAAACGTTCTTCCAATTTAAAATAATTAGACGCCTGGCCAGCAGGGTGCGGATGGCTATGGCATGTTTTACTTCAGCTAAGAGTTCTTTGTTGTTATGCTGACACTGAAAAATATAACAGCTTTTTTATGGTTAGAGTCCGGCTTTGCAACATCTTTATATTTGCATTCGTTCTTTTCAGTTTCTTGAGTTCTATGTGTGCACACAACACTACGGTCTCATGCCTTTTTATGGGCAATGGCACAGTGTTTACCTATGCTTACTATGAATGTACTAAGACATGGCATTCATCAATATAAGACCAAAAGTGAGAATATTCTGCAGTTTAAGAACACTTTATAAATCAGATGCAGAGTTTCCTTAGGAAACTTTCTAAAAAGAAAATAATAAAGAAAAATCTTAGGAAGATACTGGTGAATGAGGGCCATTGATCTTGGACAGTCCCTTGAACACCTGTTACTAAAGACATGTTCACCAACCATGAACCAAATTTGCTCGTCTTTACCTATCATCACCTTTCCCTCCATTGTCCATAAAGACAAGGTGACAATATACACCAATGCTCAAAAAATTTAAGGGAACACTTAATCGTCACAGCATAACAGCAATTCAGTTAAATTTCAGGGATATCAATCTATCCATTTAGGAAGTGCAATGGAGAAGCAAAATCCAGACAACCCCCAAAAAGGGAATGGTTTTGCATGTGCTGGCCACAGACAGCTGCTGTCTCTTTATCCTTCCTGACTGATTCTTCTCTAGTTTTGTGTTCTGCTAGTGTCCTTGTCACTACTGGTAGCATGAGGCGTTATCTGCTGCCCAATAAGGGGGCACAGGTAGTCCAGCTCCTCCAGGAAGGCACATCCATACGTGCAGTCGCAAGAAGGTTTGCTGTGTCTCCCAGCACAGTCTCAAGAGCATGGAGGAGATACCAGAAGACCGGAAGTTACAGCTGGACAGGGCCGTAGAAGGCCATCAACCCAGCAGCAGGACCAGTATCTGCTCCTCTGTGCGATGACGGACAGGAGGAGCACTGCCAGAGCCCTACAAAGTGACCTCCAGCAGGCTACAGGTGTGCATGTTTCTGACCAAACTGTCAGAAACAGACTCCATGAGGGTGGCATGAGTGCCCGACGACCTCTAGTGGGACCTGTGCTCCCAGCCAAGCACCGTCCAGCTCGATTGGCATTTGCCAGAGAACACCAGAATTGGAAGGTCCGCCATTGGCGCCACGTTCTCTTCACAGATGACAGCCGGTTCAGACTGAGCACGTGACAGGCGTGAAAGAGTCTGGTTTCATGATTTTGAATCCATCCCTCAATGGGTTGATGATTTTGGTTTCCGTTGACGGTTGTTACATCGTTTTGTTCTCAACAAATTATAGAATGTACATCAGTAAATATTTTCAACTTGAATAATTCGTTAATCAAGATCTGATGTGATTTAAGTGTTCCCTTAATTTTTTTGAGCAGTATTTAGTGGCCATTTGCACATCCTAGGTGTCTTTGATCTGGTGTAGAATTTCAGCAAAACACAGAGTCAAGGGAATTCTATAAAAGTCTTTTTTAGTCTGGAGATATGAGGACATGGACAGAATATTTTCCCTGTATTTGTCCCAATATAAGCATGCTGTGCCTATAAATTCAGAGTTTTGCATGGCAGATTCGAATTAGAAATTTTTACAGCAGAGTTATTATTACTTACCTGTAAGGGTTGGAGGCTAGATAATTGCTGCCCCTATCTGACTACTAAATTGAATGTCAATTTATTCAAACACATCATCTGAAACATATATTGGTGGTACTCACCCAGTGGCACCCTTGCAGCTGAAGCATCAGGGTTTATCCAGAATGATAACCAGGACAAAACAACAATCAACAAAGTTGGGGCATACACTCCCATCAAATAGAAACCAACCTGCCGACGCAATGTAAAAATCACTTCAACACAGGTGTAGTATCCTAGAAACAGACAGAGAATGAGTAATCGTGAATTACTCAAAATTAAATTAGATCAAAATACTTGTAACCATTACAGAGGGTAAGCAGAGGTACATGTTGGGCTTTATTAACCAACTCTTCTCAAGAGGAAATTTCTTCCTAAAGCCCAATATGCCGTTTTTACAAGGATTCTGACATTCACCAATGTTTTCTTATCTGAGATTTGTTCTTGTTCTTTGTGGGCTTTTTGTATTCTACAATTGTATGATACCATTATTATTTATTAAAAAAAGATATAAGTTTTCAGTGCATATTTTTTTACTTTTACAATCTGTATAAATTTAAGTGTCTCAGAGATTGGGTATGTTGAAGAGAAGGAAGGTTATTCACAAAAATAGGCACTAATCTTCAGGTTTTACACACTGGTGTTCACATTTTAAATGTATCACGTTTCATGGTTTTACAGCTTCAGCTTTTAGTTCAAATGTTCCAATTGTGGAAAATCGAGCTGACTTCCTGACTGAGATGGTAGATCTCAGAGTCCAGCTTAACTAACTCTGTCGAGTCTGCCCCCTCCTTACTGCCCCCCTCTATCTTCTGTGTTTAACAATATTTCTATTGATTAAGATCTTACGACATCAACTATGCGACTTTCTTTCGATACAGCTTTCACTGAACGTGTAACTGCATCCCATGTATTGTTTTTTGTGTTATTTTGTAGCAACGCTGGTCACACTCTACAACAATGGACAGTTGAAGAAAATAGCCACTATGGCCACAATTTACCCAACTTCTAATGGCTACTACCAGTATGATAATGTACCATGTTACAAATCAAAAGTAATCTCAAACTGGCTTCATGAAAATTACAAAGAGTTCACTATGCCTTTAATATATATTATTTCTTTAAACATTTAATTATTCTGTTGATGAAGACTATAACTTATGGAAACCACAATGGCAGTATCATCTGTAGACGTTGCATGGAAATCAGTGCTTAGCAGGAACTAACTAACACAAATAACTCTTTCAGAAATTCTCTCAAAAAGGGTAGCATAACCTTCTCCCTTTCCACACAGCATCAAATGGGTAAAGATATGAATAACGAAAGTGTAAATCTCCAAGAAAGAGGAAGCTACCTCACACAACGAAAGGTTGGAGTTCTAAAACTGTTGATTTCATAGTAGTTACTAATACTATCTATGGTTGTAATAATTGATTACTAACCTGTTCCTTGGTAAAACTTTGTGCAGTTTCCATATTTTATGTCCTCTTGTTTAATGTCAAACTGAGGAAGAGCAATCTCATCCATCTGAACTGGGTCGGACTGCCACATAAACACAAGATCACTGGTGGTATAGCCAACTAAAACATAAAGAAGAAATTGTATTATTTATATTTTCAGATTCAGCTGCTTTTCCATGTGAGTTATTAAACCTTAGACAAATTAACTGTACAATAAATACTAAATCATGTTTATGATTTTAAAAATAATATTTGAAAATTTTTAGTTTTGCACTTTTCCTCCATTGCTACAGACTGGTTTGAGGCCCTTTTCTATTTATCGCTGGTTCAAGCAGCTGCATCTGAATGTGTGATTTACCTTATGGAGATTTGCACACATTCTAGTTATTAATTATTCCTGAATGTTTGGTAGAGTTCAAATTTCTCAATGTTTCTGGCTCACCAAGTTATCTCCCTTCAGTTAAAAACATGTCCATATGAGTAGGATTTGTGACATTACAACTAGTTTGGATTCCAGTCCTGGTCCAGTAGCAAACTTGTGTGACATAAAAACATAAGGCCAAAATATACTGAGAATGGACCTGTGAAGTAAGAGTTTTCCATTAGTTGTAGTTTGCATGCTTACATACGAATCAGTTGAATTACGTTAACCAAGTATTGTGCTTTTTGTGAGAAATAAAGCATATCAGACATAAATTATTATCTAAAACACGGCTAGAGGGGGTGTTTAATTATTTGGAATCCGGAATGGAGTGAGAATAATGTCTATAAATACACACAGATAAGCAGTCTGTATTTGTTACCATTGTATGTTTACCTCCAAACCATAATTAAATATTATTTGTTTGTTAGACTGCCACAATGGTTAAAAAGAATGAATAAAATGTCATTTTTCAGATCGATTCACTTTCATGAGATAAAATCCTGACCAAATAGACATTTGACTGCAGGTTTTTGATTGGAGTGTGGCTGTGAAAAGTGGAAAGCTTTTCTGAAGGTGTGTGTACTCACAGCTCTCCAGCTGCATCTTACACAGCTGTGTGTCCATTGGGAAGAGTGTAAGATCCAAGGGACAAGACAGCGTCACCGACAGCCTACACCACACAAACTCACAAGGTTAATCAAGAAACAACAACACAGCCCTATAGTATTACAGGATAATGCACACTGGATTTCTAATTTGTCACTTCTACCAATGCTGTAGGCTTTAGCACAATGGCATCATTTAATGTGCACTCAATAAGGGAGCATCTAGAGAGTTTGATCAAATTTATCAGTTTTTTGCAGCTGTGACTTGTGATTTAATGGATCTCCATTCTCTATTTCAAACAGACAAGCATCAACTGGGTCCAAATAACAAAAATTGATTTACTATCATCTAGTATTATGGAATAATAGCTAGAAATGACAAGTAGTTAAGTTTGCTTAACAGTGAACAAAAGAGCAGTGTGATCAATTTGGGGATGGTGGAGAGAATGTTTAGAATATATATTTTCAGGCTATATGACTAAATGATTCAGCAGTTTGTGCTTGTTCCCCAGTGTTTCCCTTTGCTTCAAGTTTAATTCCTGTGTTTTTCCAAGTTTGTTAACTACTAACTACCTAAGTTTTAAGTTGAGAATTTTCTCTTTTGGAGTTTTGGACCACCACAACTAAAGCAATCTATGGCAAACTGTATCTGTAACTGTATAATGGAAATTTGAAGTGTGTGACTACCTCATGCTGATCAAGACATCTCCATTCCGAAAGATGAACAACAGAATATTGTCCTGTGTGACATCATGGAAGTTAGCGTGTTTCTCGTTAGCAAAGAAAAGGTCTGGTTTCCACAAACACTGGAACATCTTGGGATCAACTGTTAGTGCTTCACTCTTAAAGTCAGTTGGAAGTCGTAGGCGCGGATCATTCCATCTCTGACGAAGAAATATATTTATTCTGTAGTCCTACAGAAAGAGATATTGTATTAATAACACATGGCAACCATTGTGACTCCTACTATTTCTAGTACTAGTGCTAGTACTATGCCACTAATAATAATAATAATAATAATAATAATAATAATACCACATTGTGTTTTACCAGTGGGAAATGGTTGGGTCCCCCATATTATGAAATGCATTATTAAAATTTCCTTAGGGATTTCTAGCAGTAGCTACACAGACAGAGATTTATAATTTGAAACAAAACTAAATTTTAAAAAGGTAAATCTGACAGCAATGTAAAACAGGCTGAACTTCTGTGCTTTGGAGTGCTGGTGGGATGCAGACTGATACAGATGTGAACTTTTGCAACTATTGAAGATGATATTTTAGGCAGCAAGAATGATGCATTGGATATCACATCAGGCAGGCCTGTGACAAGTACATTGCCAGTAGGTGGTGCTATGACTGACTGAATGTTGGTAAAGGACTCTTATCAAATGTGTGAAGTTCAGAATAGATTAGATAACACCTGTACATAATAGAGTTACAACAACGTTCTCTT
Organism: Hippoglossus stenolepis; assembly: GCF_022539355.2. Taxonomy (NCBI): domain Eukaryota; kingdom Metazoa; phylum Chordata; class Actinopteri; order Pleuronectiformes; family Pleuronectidae; genus Hippoglossus; species Hippoglossus stenolepis. The sequence goes on along the minus strand of NC_061484.1, from coordinate 758,030 downwards.
TATTGGCAAAACATTGAAATTAACCAAGCTGTTCATCAAATACAAAAAACTTTAGAGCTTGGGCCAGAATAATAAACAGTAGAGTTTCAATATGGTCCTCACACTAGTCGATGCTCAGGCCCTATTGACATTATGTGTGTTTGTGGTGTGTGCATGTCTCACCATAGTGGTCTCCTGGATGGACCCAAAGCTATTAATGAAGATGTTTACCTTGGACTCAACCGGGATACCTTAAACACACATACACATGTAAAATTAATTTAAGGCAAGAGGACAATTGACAATTCTATTTTATGTAAAACCAGTTGTCCAGTTGTAAAACCAGACCCAGACGTAGTCCTGAACCTATAACTGATTTAATAATTGATAATAGTACAATTTTAACCGAGCAATTCTATTTTAACTAGCGCACCTTTTTAGCCTTATTGCACTGGTTTAGCAGCCTGGGAAACAGGCTGCTAAACCTAGAATATCCTAGATTAAGAATTTAATTAGACCTAACTTGCAATCATAGCCTAGTCATTGCAACTCATTGATTAATCTTTGAAATCCCTACTGATGACGTTACGCCTTAAAAGTTGCCGGTTGCTGCTGGGTAGCCTTTGAGTGACCCAGTGAATTTAGTAACCTAGAATGTTAATTTGTGAAGATGAAAAGGTACCATCCTTTCATTTATCATTTACTCTCTCTTCTAACAGTTCTTATTTGGGGTGTTTTAAAAAAAGAAACATTACAAACACAACCGTTAAACATATCTTATCTTGATTCCACAATGTCTGCTGGAAATGAAAGCTAGCTTAGCTGAGTTTTCATAGCAAAGCCTGTTAGATGGAGCTGACCTCTGCTGCACTGTAGCATTTCCAATGTGGCATCATTTGCTAGGCAAAAGTGAGTAGATAGAAACAATCCAAACATAAATAATAGTATTCATTTGGCTATATGTTGCTTAAAGCCCTGACAGGGAACTTTTTATTTTTGAGGACAAAAGCGGCAGTGTTTCCACCGTCTCCAGTCGTATAAACCTCGGTCTGTCCAGCAGGTGCATTTGTTTGGAAAGGTGCGAAAGAAAAAAGACACAGCTGTTTGAAGGATGTATAGCGATGAGGTCATGCATCTTTTTGTTGCTGTATGATTGATAACTAATATAACATTATGAATTATTTTTAGCACTGTTCATACTCTAACAGTAACCCTGCCATAAATCGTCTCATCTGACCTTGCCAGTGGTCCGACTCGACCACAGACATTTAGAATAGTTTATCAAAAAAGCCAATTTTCTTTCCTTTGGTGTTGTAGGTCACACAGAGGCAGCACTGTTAAAATGAGACAGTTTCATAACCAGTTAAAAACTCCATCTAGTAGGATGTGTTTAATGACATGCTAATTACAACCCATCACATCCATAGTATTTTCTATTGGTTGACTGACATGTAAAGATTTCAACATTATGAAACTATTATTAAATCAGTCGAACATTTGATATGTTCAGTTGTAAGTGAATAGTGCATGTAAACTTGCCAATGCTGAACCAATGGTTACATGTATCCTTCAAAACAAGCCACAACTCTAAAAGAAAATGTAACCTGTAGTAGAATTACCTTGGAAGTTAGGTCTTATTCTCGGGTCATAACTGACCATCAGACGGTTCAAGATGTTGGAGGTGGAGTTAGCTGGAACCTGGGCCAAATCTTCTGGGGACAACTGGCTGTAAAAATGATTTTAAGGGAAACAGATGAAAATAGGCTTCATTAAAGTCTAAAACAATGGGGAGATTGCAAGTTTTCTTTCTTCATTTAGACAATATAAAACAAACTCAATGTGAATGAGTAACATAGGCTGTTGGGGCTTTTCCTATTTTCCCCCCTTCCTCTGGATAGTCTCCTTGCTGACGTCTGATCCTGTTAATTCCTTTACATCCATCTTTAAGCCTCAACTTTCAGTGAGTGGTCACATACAGATTGTTATCAATTGAACATCATTTGAGGACTTTAGGACCAAAATTCTTCATTAACCTATACATTTACTGCATAGCAAATAACCAAAGTATTCTGCTAATCAGTGAAATGACACATGTATTCAGTTTTATTTATTACACAAATTGATCTGAACACACCCTTTTCTTCCAGAGTCAGCTCAATTGTTATCACACAGATTCAATCACATTTCTATTCATCTTGAGACAGGGCCAATCACAACCAATTATTTGAAATATTAGGAGTGTCGCTAATGTATTTTTGTAGGTAGTCAAGATGGCTGCGACTGATGTGGAGAAGTCTGTTGAATCTACAGAACATTTTTAATGTTGTTACGCACGACATCACACATTGTGTTGCCCTGAGCAGCAGTAGCACTTTGGCCCAAGAAAAATTTCATCCAGAGGCAGAGGAAGAGGAAGAATTAAAATTACATAATGGGAAAAAAGTGAGGGGGTCTCAGAATTGTCAGGTATTGTCAGATATATACTATATATATGTGTGTGTGTGTGTGTGTGTGTACATGTCAGAAATATGGATAGTGTGGCATGCTAGTGTAATGGAACAACGACGAACTGAGAAGATAATAATAGCAGTGTAAAGAGGGGATGTATTTGGACAATACAGTATACTTACGATGGACAGACAACTTGCTTGCCTTTCTTTCCTTTCTTTGTGGATTTTCCCTCTTTGGATGTGATCAGTTGACAACAACACAGCAGCAACCCCATAAAGAAACCCAATCTCAATCCAGCAGCCATAGTACCTGAAAAGAGAGTAAATAGTGGCGTAAACACATGCTACATGTGACCCAAAATTCAATATTGACCTTAATAATTTGGTCAGAATGGTCTGTGAATGGCCAATTACCATTGTTCTTCATGTTTGTAAAAAAAAAAAGAGTGCTATATAGTACAGGCGATATCCTTTCTAGAGACCCCAACTGATGCAATCATCACAGATCTGCTAAAACATAAGCATCACCTTAACAATTTACCTACAAAAAACAAAATACAAGTTTCTCAGAAATTGACATAAACAAAATTCTAACAAATCTATTATCATATCAATTGTCGATTTTCTTTCAACATTACAGAGAATCACATTCAATAAATTGTTTTGTCTTTGCTACTGACCACCACTCTACACAGGTGGAAATAAATTAATAAACAAACAAATCACCAGGTCAATCCAGACGGATTTTATAAACATTTTATCAACAATTTGAGTCCCTTCTCTCACCACTATTCTTTTATCAATTTAATTCCTCAACAATTAATCAACCAAACGAGTCCTAAAACAAAATATAGACCCTGTGCAATACTCCAGTTACATATGGATGTAGATTGGCAACAGTCATGTCATGTTCTGATTTGTGAGGTGAAAATGGTTCCCTCTTCCCCCTGACTCTTTGTCAGGGTTTTTTTTTTTTTTTAAAGAAGAATGTAAGAGAAGAGTAGAACAAGAGCTTAGTGTAAGTAACAACTGAGCTAAATTGAATAAGAATGGGCATCATTCACCGACCGTTCTTAAGAAGGAATTCATTCTCAAAACCTACTGCTACAGTTTTTGGTAAGATAATTAAGCTAATTAAAATGTTCAGTCAAATGGTGGTCTGTTAATTCTGAAAAACATGTTCAAAACTCTCCTTAATCAGGAGGCGAAGTGAATCAGTGTTCAGAGTTTATAATCATGACACATATAGTAAGCTGGTTAAGTATGAGATAATTATTAATTCATTACTTATGGAGAAGGGGTGAGATTAAATGAGTTTGTACTTCTTCTCACTCCTTTTCGAATAAGTAGATTAAATCATAAAAAAAGTTGTTTCTTTTTTTCCCTCATCACTGTTTGGAAATTTATGTATATTTTCACTTGTTTCTTCTATTTACATGTTCGAAACAAATAAATATTAATAAAAGAAATGAAAGAGTACACCGGCAGTGCTGTGTTTCCAATGATGTGCTGCTCCAGCTCAGTAAACTCTGTCAAGCCTGCCCCCATCCCTTTCCATTTTCCTTCTCCCGTCAATATTTCTTTTGACTTCAGATTTGAGATGAAACTATTTTTTCCTCTATTACTATGCAACTTTCACCCAGTACAGCTTTCATAGAAAATGTAACAACAGCCCATGAATAGTTTTTTTCTGTTATTTTATACCCACTGCTGACACTAAATACAACACCTTTTCTTACAGTTTGAGTGCATTGAGCCACTGTCATAATATTTTCTTTCAGACATTCTTGACTTCTAAAATTTTCTTTTAGGTTTGTGTGATTTCTCTGTGTGCACACTGTTGAGGAATTTTTGACCATCCTCACACATTACTATATACGATGCATATTGTATATTACACATTATATCTGTACAGGAGAATAGTGCCTGTCTAATTCCACAGATACTCCCTTCTCTCTCCAAGCAGTACCCAAGGTCAGGTTATAGATAAAGGGCCAAACAACACTACATTGTAGTGTCTACGTTCAGGGACTTTCATATTTAATTTGGATGTGCCAGACAGAGAGACACAAACTTTAACTTTTTTTGCATATTTCACCAGTGGCAAGACGTAAGGACACAATGTGATTTAGGAATACATATTTAGGCTTAACTGTCCAATAGGATGTGAACACCTACATGTAACATAGAGAGTGACAGCAATTCTAGCCATTAACGGATGTGCTGTTACAATGGGTGACACAAGTAGAGGGAGATATACTGGGAGGCTGTGGGAGACATCTGCAGACTTGGGGGTGACAATTGTTCATATTACTCTGTTAGCGTTTGTTTATTGTTTCACCTTCTGGTCTCCTTGATGCATCAAGTCTACATTAAAACCTTCTGCATAAGACATCAGCTGCTGCCTGAGTTCTCCTTTCACCAGCTTCCAGAAAACTTCCATAACACACACGACACTGCAGTCTCATGTCCTTTTATGGGCATTGGAGGCACATTTACCTATGCTAATTGCAAACTTAAGACATGGCATTCAATAATGTAAGAACACAGATGCAAACTATTCTGCAGTTTAAGAACACATCTTGAAATTATTTCTTACTAACATTCTGTAGAAAAAATTTAAGAAAAAACCCAAGACGATATTAGTGAATGAGGCCTAGTGCTCCGTAGTTAATCCAGACATGTATTTCCATGGAACTAATGAGAACCATATTTTGGGGGAGGTATAAACATTATTTATACAGGAGGTTTGCTACAGCTTGTCAAACTGGGTTGTTTGTCAATGTCAGGCATCATGACCAGGCCAAGGTCATCAAAGGGAGGCATTCCCTTAGAAAATGTGATTATTCAGCCTTAGTCATATCTATTAAGAGGATTTGGATACAACACACAGTCAAACAGTTTAAGATGCTGAAAAGGCATCAACTTGACCTTTTGGAACTCTTCCTCCCTAAAAACTTGTTGTATACAACTGATAGTTTACCATCTGGGTAAAAACATTACATAACTCTGCTCTTCTTGTGTAATGATCCAACAGACTCACATCAAAAACATTGAGGTTTTAGAGAAGGATGCCCATTATTCCATTACTACTTCTTAGCAATTCCAGCAGTTTTTATGTCAAAATTCATTTTGCCAAACTCAGCTTCTTGTTTGTATTTCCTAATAAATTGTTTCATGTCCTCTCAAGCACTTCTAAACAAAAAAATACAGGAGTACAGTCTTTGCCCATACTGCCCACCTCTGAAGAAGATATATTAACAGTTGTGGAATGTGTAGAATTCTTCCACTGCTTCTTCCACTGTCTTTTTTAATCAAGGGAATTGTTTAAACTGCAATGGAGAGCTTATCTAACTAATTAATTAACCAAACTAGTTAGCCTGAACTAACAAGACAAGATCCCCTTTGAGTTGAACTAGTCTGTCTGGCTGATGATAAGCTCATAATTATGGGGTTGAAGTATGAACTAATGTATACTTAGCTCATGTCCATACCATATCAGTCATGGAAATCCACTATCAAGTCTGCTCTAATCAGGATGTTAACCTTAAAATTGTGAACATGCAATAATGGCAGAAAGAATTCACTCTTTTCACCAGAGTCTAAATATAGTTTCAGTGAAATCTTTTCACCCTTTAAAATAATCTCTGCTCAGGGGCTTGTACGGGGGTCGAACCTTTGGGGTGGGGCTAACAGCGGTGAAGAAGCCAGATTGGTAAAGAATTCAAGCATCTTCAATCACCTCAAAATGAATACACGTTGGGCCTCATTCACCAACCGTTCTTAAGAAGAAATTTCTTCTTAAAGCCCACTTACGCAGTTTTTACTAGATTTTAGATTCTGACATTCACCAATGTTTTCTTATCTGGGATTTGTTCTTAGGTAAGAACAGAATCCAAACCCACTCAAGAGCATTCTTACGCATAATTGACTGGTCCACCGGAAGTGGTTAAACTAGCAGAAGTTAGCACATCCGACGGTCCTTGAATGCACCTCGTAGGAAGATATCAGTGGACCTTTATTGCCTACATTTGAATTGAATAGAACAGTTTCCTGTTAAAATAGCACTGAGCATCTGCACTCGGGGGCTTGATTCTGATATGGAAGCCATCAATGCTGCCCACAACCCTGGCAAATGCTGCTGATCCTACAAGATGTTTAAAGACAGTCCCAATTCTTTGAAGTGTGGTGGAAAGCAAATTACTTTGTATTGGAGCATCATAATTTTGTTTGCCACCCTATGGATTATATCATTTACCGTGGGATGCCAAAGGCTCTTCTGACGACACGGTAAGAGTTCGCTCTTGCCAGCCAAAGTAGGAAGACAAGAACCTCTAGGCCATGACCCCAACCATGGTCAAATGGTGAAGGTGAGAAACAGTGGGTCTGGAGAGGCGGAAGTTAAGTCTGAGGTCACACTGGCCATCAAAGTACAGTGCCAAGACAGATACGTGGTGGTTCAGTACACAGTACTGAGCTAAAAACAGAAATATTGATACTGATAAAACAGTGTATGAAGCTAAGTGACAAAACAAAAGCTAATCGACCCGCACTAGACAAATCTGTGAGTTGTGGCGATTAAACATGTAAACAAGAGCAGAACAGATAATCACAGCACAAACTGCTGCAAAACAAGTTTATTTCTACATTTAAACATGATCATTCAAATCTTTTTTTTTTACATTAAACCATTAATTCTAAGTTAAAAATAATCATTTAAAATTGACTGTTGGGTTTTCCACCAGCCGGTGTTGTTGCTGTACGTCATAATCCTGACGTACAGTAATTACGTAACTACCGTTGTAGAGAAAATGCTCAGGGTAGAGTCCGAAAGTATTTTTTTCTTTTCCCGATGAGCTCACTATACAGTGAATTAGGGAATAGTGAGTGAATGGGTCATTTTGGACACAATTATTAGCCACACAATTTATTAGCCTGATCTCCACGCGATCAGGCTAATAAACGGACTGCCCCCCCTCCTACTTCCACCTGCAAGCCCATCCCCACACACACACAAAAACACATTCCTCCCATCCCCCTGACAATCAGTCAATATAATCGCTCTGGAGATGCACTATACACAAAAGCACTTTAAACGGAATGATGCAACTAACCAAGTGAATGTGAATGTACTTCTTTTAACCTTGGCTTTAATACTATTTTAGATATTATTTATTGCTGTCTTTTTCTCTTTTCTGACAGTCATGCTTGTGAGAAACAGAATTTAGTTATTTATGTGGATGGAAAATGACAATAAATGGAATCTTGTATTGATTCATTTTTGGTTTTTGACATTATAAGATATTTTCACAAATGTGTGTGCGACTCAGTACATTTCATTCAAGCCAGGAATTGAAAAACAGCAACTTATTCATTGGATTGGACGATAGAGACAGGCACATCATAAGTGTGATTGACATTGAGTGACATTGTTTTGTGACTGTTTATCACAGTGGCCTTTTTTCAAGAGTAGATACCACAAAAAGGTTGTTTTTTTTCTCCAGTAAACAAAGATGTTTCTACTCCCCAATTTTTTCAGTGCCATAAGCCTGTGCAATAAACGAGCATTGCTGAAGAAAAAAGAGAAGGGAGGAGAATTATCTCAAGTTGACTCAGCAAGAACAATCACACACACACACACACACACACACACACACACACACACACACACACACACACACACACACACACACACACACACACACACACACACACACACACACACACACACACACACACACACACACACACGTTTACAAAGCAGAGACCTTGTCTGGCATGGGTACTGATTGTCTGGTATTAGTACAGATGTTTCACAGGTATACACTCACACACTCAAACCTTTGACAGCTGTGGAAATCAGCATGGGAGGCCTGAAAGTGAGTAACACCCCAAAAGGTTCAGGTGATTCATTCTTAAAACTTTCTTCTCTAATGATGCATGTAGATCTGGCAGTAATTTGGCCTGCTAATACATGCCTATAGAGCCAGCACCCGTGAAAGCACAACCTCCAGTCAAATTAAGTAAATCCTTTAACTTGGGTCCGGGAATGGGACCACGCCTCAACCACTCCCAATTACCAATCAACCCTTCTTATACCTGGTCAAGCCATCCGGTTCCTTTGGTCTCAGATCTCTCGAAGACAGTAAACTCTAATGGATCCAGAATTGTAGATCAGCTCACCTGAATCGGAAGACGACCTGTATGACGACCTGTTCGAAGCAGAGTATCCTCCAGCCATCACTCAGGCAACAGCCAAACGTCTGCGCTCGGTGGTCAAAATACCACAGCCTCGCCGGCGTTTACATTCAAACTCCATCAGTAAGATATCACCGACTCCTACCGGGTATCAAGCCTCTTCCTGCCCGTCTACACGAGCTGGAAACAGAAAACGCCGCAGACATCGCACACGGGAGTCGGCACCAACAGTCTCCTTGTCATAGACAGCCTCCTCGCTCAGTCACCGGCCATCAACCACAACGTTGTGCGCCCCCCTCTCCATTCCAGCACTCTCCTCATCCTCAAATCGAGCCCACCAGAGGTTCCTGAAAGGGAAACGCATTCCCTTCCATCGCAGCGACAATAATCCAAGGCTATTTCAACTATATTCAACTTCCACCAACACTACAGCAACAACAAACACTCACGAGCACCCAGTACTTCCGGGTTTCTCATCTGGTACAACCTCCACTGGTTGCGTCAGCCATGACGTCACCAAAACTCCGCCGCCTCAACAGCCACAGCCCGCATCGTCAGCTCCCCCTGGTGGGGGACAGGTCGTATTGCCCCCTGCGCATGCTCCGTCTGTTTCTGAGTTTTCTCATGTAATATCAGCTTTCTTTTTATCCCTGTGTTCACAGGCTTTACAAAATCCCTGTGCACATGCATCCTTCCATTCAATTATCCCTTCCTCTTCTCTTCCTTCAGCTGCCCGCTGCAGTAAGACTTTTGCTCCCCCCTTTTCTTTTCCAATCAACACAACAGCACAAGAGCACCATATAGCACCTCAAACAGCGTCATCACAGGCTAATCAAGTTGCTCAGCCTCCTTCATTTTCCACTGGCCTATCCTTGCCTCCCTCCCATAATAACTACTCTCTTGCCACAGCAGCACCACCCATCCAGCCAGCTTCATCACTCACCCCGCCCCCCCCTCTTGTCTTCCCTGCATTACGTCACCAGATCCTATCCGGTAACGTAGATTTAGTGCAGCTACCTCATCCATCCATCATTGACACTAGCCAGCCTAGGGAAATGCAGACCAATCTCTGTACAGTTCTGTCATCCAGTCCCCTCTAGATCTAAGGACTTAACTCTTTCTCACTAGGAGATCTGAATTAGACGATTATCCCTCTATTGTGCTAGACATGGCCTTACGTTTTGTGGGTACAGGCTTCTGCAGCTACCATGTCCATTTTGCCAGCTGGATACAGCAGTTAAATCAGGGAACATACTGGGGCAGCTCGCACATCCCTCCCCACTGCACCCCCACATCCCATCATTCCTAGACCTGTCGACATATGTCCCTCTGTTAACGTCCCCATGCCAAAGGGCGTCGATAAGCATGGCAGGCCAGTCCTCTACAAGAGGGGCAGGATGGTGTGCAATAACTTCAACGACCCGGGCTACACATTTTCCTACTGCTGCCTCCTGCATGTGTGCTCCTTCTGTGGAGGCAGCCATGCTAGTAACACCTTCCCCCACAATCCAACCACATCAGCAGACAGAACAGCATATCAGCACACCCGTTAAGATAAATGTCCTTGTCACAGCGTTCCAGAAAGACAGTTTCCTTATTGGCTAAAGAGGTCAAAGATGGATTGATGATAGGCCCCTTCAACAGTCCTCCTTTTCCAGAGTTCCACATCAGTCCAATAGGCATGACCACATGAAAATACAAAAAAGAGGCTAATAATAGAGTTGTCTTCCCCACACGGCTCACACATACCAAACATTAACAGTCTCATTCTCATTCCTGGTTTCTCCATGCAATATGCAAGAATCAACCACATCATCACTCTCATCCGCTTGGCGGGCCATAGAGCCTGGCTGTCAAAAGCCGACATCACCAGTGCTGTTAAAGTCTTGTCCATCCATCCAGACTTCTGGCATTTTTTCGGCGTTTGCTGGAAATCTTTCGATTCACTTTCAGAAGCCGTGTGCTGGATTCTTACCAACAATTACAGACTCCCATACATGCTTCATCTTCTCTATGATTTTTTTGTTGTAGCCCCACCATCCTCACCTTCTTACTCTGTGCTTTCCACTCTTACAAGAGCTTTCACTGAACTCTGCGTTCTTCTTTCCAAACAGAAAACCTCAGGTCCAAGCACCTCCATTGAGTTGTTGGGCATGACCCTGGACTCAAAATCCTTCCAGGCATCACTATGCTCCTGTTTAACTATCTTCTGGCAGACAGATGCACCAAACTGCAACTATTGTCCCTCCTTGGCCATCTCAATTATGCCATCCACATAATTCCACAGGGGAAATCCTTCCTCTCCAACCTTTTGACCAAAGGAACAGCCGTCCCCTCTCTCCATGATAGAGTTGTCCCAGACAATGCATGCAAAATGGAAATGAGCCTGTGGCATCATTTTCTGTCCTCTTGGATCGGAATTCCATTCTTCTACGATGACTTCATCACTCACCCCGAGGATATCCAACTTTTTACAGATGCAGGTCCTTCCACAGGTTTCGGCAGCTATTGCAGATGGAGATGGTTGGCCTCTGCTTGGCCCCCAGAGTTTAAATCTCTCGATTCAGAGTCCAGCTGTCCTTCATCTGCCCTTTATGAGATATACCCCATAGTCATAGCTGCCATTCGCCAGCATGAATGGTTCAGGAAGTCCATACTTATTATGCAATTCCTGCGCAGAACATCAGTTCATCCTCAGGGCAGCCCACATCCCCAGTTACTATAACATCGTTGATTCACTGTCTCTGTACTCAGACTTTTGGCCTCAGAATCAAAAACGCACCTCATACCAGTCTCACCATTTTCAGCCACAATTTTTTAAAAGCTCCACTTGAAGGCATTTCACGCCACATACCACCTGTCCCTCTGACTCTTTTGGGGTCCGACATCAGCTTGGGTGGAAATGTGCCTGAGACGGAACCCCCGCACAGAGTCTCCATCTGCCCAGTCCACAGCCCATCCCCTCAGACCAGCCTAACAGAGACATTCTTCGTCCATCTTCATCCTCGCCCTTCACATTCATTCTTCCATCCGCAATATCCAATTAAAGCCTGAATTTCCACCAAAGGTTTTAACGATAATTTTATGCCGTCATGGGCGAAAACATAGAAGGAAAATGTATTACAGGTACAGGATTTAATAGACGAGCTAAACCAAAACCCCTCTGCATATGTTTTAAAGAATGAATGGAAGTTAGAGTGCTTTAAATGGGGTTATCATACTTTTGGAAAAGATCCTAGAAGTTGAGGTTTCTATGCTATGATTTAAACCGTAGCGTTGTAATGCGAGGTTCCACCATTTTTATTTACAAAGGAGCAGCTTCAATTTTGCCTTTTCATCCTCTGAAGGACCTTCACAGCCAGGTCCTGTGGTCGATGTCTTAACATTTTAACAGTAAAAAATATTATTGAATTGTTTACATTCTTTATTATGTATGATATTATGAAATATACACCTCTATATGTACGTATGTGTCATCAAGACTAGAAAAGCGCTACATAAATATAGACTATATAGTCTATAAGCCCAATTAGCGAGAGTGTTATTTCACTCGAGCAGAATTACAGTGAGAAACTACAGGGAAAGGGGGATGGAAAGGGGCTCAGGCGAGTAAAGTGATGGGGGGAGCTGGGGGGTGGATACTGCGGCGTTAGACTACACCGTCAGGACACAATGACACAGCTCGCTGGAGCTATTGTGGTCTCTCTCTCTCACACACACACACACACACTCACACACAGATATCGCTCTCTATCTGACAGAGGGAAAACTGTAAGAACTCATTATATATTCCGCACACAGGTATAAAACAGGTTCTCTTAAACACATACTTACAAGGACAGGGCACATAGAAAACCTAAGCCCAAGAACGCTGATTTCCATTCTGCAATGAACATGATTTACTGACTCTTTTTAAACACACACACACACACACACACACAATGTATCAAACATAAAGAGACATTGCATTTCTTGAATTCCTACCTCTGGTTGGTTGGATTTTCAGTTCTGGTGCATTGCGAGTATCCAGTGGTTAGCCACTAAGATGCTGTCCTGGCTAGAGTCTGACTGTATGTCCTTTCTCCCCCTCTCTCTCTTTCTCTCTCTGCTGAGCTGTCCTGTCTGTGTTCCTTTATCTGCACTGCTCTTGCATCCTATTCTGAGTTCCTCTCTGCCTGCCTTGGGGGGAGTCGCACAGTACTGTTATTGACTCAGAGACTCTTAACACAAGTGCTGAAATTTCCACATCATTACCCTTCATTTTACAGAATAGTTCATTTCGAGGAAGTGCTAACACAGAATAAAAGAACAAAAGAAATTAAATTTAAAATAATTAATCAAATTCTCAATGAAAAGCCCCCAAATTGTACCCCGTATTAAACAATTCTGCAGTTGAATAAAAACCACAATAGCAGCCCATCAAAATTCCATTCACTGTTCAGCTATATAAAGTCTAACAGTACCACTGGATCATTTTATTGATGAGCTGTACACAACTGACTGACTCCACTCATAATACTGGGTGATGTAACATACAGCTTAATAAACACAAAGTAAACTAAATATAAAGAAAGTTAAAACAAGTACTGCAAGTCAGGATATGCAGCATAGATATAAAATGAAAAAACCTGAAGCCCTCAGTCAGGAAAAATACAGTTCCTGTGGTGCAAGCTTTTGGTCCTGATGGGTGCATCCTCCTGAGAAAAGAGGGTGTCTCAGGAAGTTTGTGTCCATAATGGGAGGGATCTGCCGCAACCTGGAGGCTTACAGGTCCTGAAAGGAATGGCAGATTGCAGCCAGTGATGCTCTTTACAGAGGAAATGATTCGCTGAACTCTGACCTTCTCATTGGCAGTGGAAGCAGCATGGCAGATGGTGATGAAGGAAGGACTCAATAGCGTGAAGTGCACTATTGTCTTTGACAAATGACTGCAGCAGAGAGTTAGGGCTTTGCTGGGCTTTGTTGATGAGTGACTTGATGCTCAGCTTTCACTTGAGGTCCTGTGTGATCATGCCCAGGAAGCAGAAGTACTCTAAAGTATTTACCAGGGGAGTCACACAGGGTAATGGGGATTAGTGGGGCTGGCCTTCGTACTGAAGACATCCGTCTCCACTGTCTTAAAAAGTATTAAAGGGCCCATAATTTACACCTTTCTGGGATTTAATTTGAGGTATTGATACCCCTAAGATCGGTGTCATAGGCATAGAAATGATATGATATCCTCTTAAAATGGCTGATCACGTTTCCTCATGGGAGCACGCACAGCGAAAATCGGATGGGACCATGATTCGAACGTTGTGGGACTCCGTACAATAGTGGAGCCAAGGATGAGATGTTATTTCCAATGGAAACGGAAATTTGTCTATCTGAGAGATAAGACTTGAACCATCTAAGGGCAGTTCCAGATATGCCGACGCACTGCGTGAGTCTATTGATGAGAATGTTATGATCAATGGTGTCAAATGCGGAACAGAGTCAAGGACCAGTAATACATTACAACCAACAGCATCGGCAGACATCAATAAATCATTAATAATTTTAAGGGGAGCAGTTTCCGTACTGTGTCGTTTGTGAAATCCAGACTGGAATTTGTCAAAAATTGTATTATATGTTGTCATGTTGTCCTGGCACCAAGATGTCAGGGCTCTGACCTCCTCTCTCTCATCTCTCCATCTCATCGTCGCCGGTTATCAGGCCTATGATGGTTGTGTCATCAGCAAATTTGATGATGGTGTTGGAGCTGTGGGTGGCCACGCAGTCATGTGTGAACAGGGAGTATAGGAGAGGACTGAGCACGCAGCCCTGGGGGGCGCCGGTGTTGAGAGTCAGGGTGGATGATGTGGGGCTGCCTATCCGCACAGCCTGGTGTCTGCCCGTCAGGATCCAATCACAGAGGGGGCAGTTGAGCCCAAGGTCTCTGAGCTTGGTGACGAGCTTCAAGGGCACAATGGTATTAAATGCTGAACTGTGGTCAATGAACAGCATTCTCACATATGTGTCTCTCTGTTTCAGGTGGGAGAAGGCAGTGTGTAAGGTGAGGGAGATTGCATCTGCAGATTACCTATTTGGCCTTTAGGCAAACTGAAGTGGGTCCAGTGAGTCAGGGAGGGAGGGAGGGAAGAGGTGATGAAGGATTTGACTAACCATCAAAGGACTTCATTATGGTGGAGGTGAGTGCTACTGGGTGGTAGTTGTTCAGGCAGAGGGTTTGGGGTTTCTTCGGAACAGGGACAATGATGGTCTCCTTGAAGCATGTGGGGAGTACAGACTGGAGCAGTAACAAGTTGAAAATGTCTGTGAACACATCTGCCAGCTGATCTGCACACACCGTGAGAGCTCGGTCAGGGATGCGATCAGGTCAAGGTGCCTTGTGTGTGTTAATTTGTTTAAGTGATCTCCACATATTTGCCCTGGATATTACAGGGGGGCAGCGGTCCTCCGTTTGTGGTCTCAAAGCATGCATAGAAGGTGTTGTTCATATGGGAGAGATGCAGACACCAACTCAGCTCTGCTGGTCTTCCTTTTGTAGTTTGTGATGGTTTTTAGTCCAGCCCACATGTTCCTACAGTTGGAGCCCTGGTAGTGAGACTCCACTTTGGAATTCCCCGTACAGTAATCCTCGGTATCACACCATCAATGCATCTGATGATTTAGCTGATGGCCGAGTCCATTTATGTGTTTATGTTGATGACTGAAGCAGTCATGTAGAGCCAAGTCTGAATGGTCGCGCCACCGCTGAATGGTCCGATTCACCGGTCTGTCATGTTTGAGTTTCTGCCTAGAATGGAGAGCCCCTCGGGAACAATGGTATATTCCGGGATCACGGGGTCGAGCCAAGTCTCAGTGAAAACATCTTAACATATCAAAAATCAGACATGTCCTGTCTCAAAAAGATGCAGAAAAACTAGTCCATGCCTTTTTTACATCCAGACTTGATTATTGTAATTCCTTATTATCAGGCTCCAGCAGTAAGTCGTTAAAGACTCGGCAGCTTGTCCAAAATGCTGCAGCACGTGTCCTGACAAGAACCTCACCTTCAAGGCCCTTAATAATATGGCACCATTATACCTCAGGAGGCAGACACCATCTGTACGTTTAAGAGTAGGCTTAAAACCTTCCTTTACGATAAAGCTTATAGTTAGAGCCGGTCCAGGTTAGTCTTAGACCTGCTCTTGGTTATGCTGCTAAAGGTCTAGAATGCCGGGGGACACATGACACAAGGAGCTGCTCTTCCCAGCTTCTCCTTCCTCTTCTCCCTTATCATATCAAAGAACTTAATATCTTATCAATACATGTTACTGACTTGACTTCTTCCCCTGAGTCCCTTTGCCTTATCGTCTGCAAATCTTTGTTTACACCGTGGATTATGATGGTGGATCGCGTATCAGAGATCGTGATCGTAATGGCGGATCCTGTATCATGCTGGCTGATTGTGATAATAATGGCGGATCCTTTATCGTGTTGGCATCTGATAGTGGTGGTGGACCACGATTGAGGTGGCAGCTGATGGTGGATCCTGATGGCGGCAGTGGATCATGACTGTGGACTATAGTGGCCTCCGATCTTGATTGTGGATCATGATCGTAGTGGCTGCTGACCATGGACTATGATTACAACAAGACTGCTTGATATACAATATTTCTACTCAGATACTCCACCATTATTGACAATAATCCATCAATTCATTTACCTTCAATTATGCTACAAAGTGTTTATTCTAATCAATGCTGCAAATACCCTTATCTTTCTGATTACACGTGAGAGGGATCCCTCACATGTGGCTCTCTCTGAGGTTTCTACCTTCTTTTTACCCTGTTAAAAGGTTTTTTTTATGTAGATTTTCCTTACTCTTGTTGAGGGTTATGGGCAGAGGAGGTCACACCTTGTTAAAGCACTATGAGACGAAATGTGAAATGTGAATATGGGCTATACAAATAAAATTTGATTGATTGATTGAAACCATTTCATTACAGTTCTTAATGTCTCGTTGGAAAACCATCCTGCTCCGAAGTTGTTCCAGCTTATTATCCAGAGACTGAAAATTAGCCCGAAGAATACTCGATAGTGGAGTCCAGTTTTCGCGACTAGGATTCCGGCCCACTACCCTTGTTTCCTTCGTCGCCTCTGTGCAAACCTGTATGGTTTGATCTGAGATCTGTTTACCAGTGGCCAATTAGATATAGAAGTTGATTCCAGCCGGGTAGGTCTGGATGGTTGAGGACCGGATGTTTTGAATAGAAAGAGCATGGGTGATAAAACTGCAAATAGACAGAGCAGGTGGTATGAGGAGTGAAATGCCTTAAAACTATTCCATCCGGTAAAGTAGGCTGAGAGAGTGCTTGGGGAGAGCATGGCTTCGTGTGAGGTGTAAACAAGGATTTCCAACTGTGGAGTTAGTTGAAAATCCTGGCTAAAATCGGTGGGACTGGTATGGGGTGAGTATCCGATTCTGGGGCCAAGAGTCTGAATTTCTGAAATGAGAACCGATACAGTGAATCGGCGATGTTGTTCTGGTACCCAGGGATGTTGGCTACCCTGAGGATGAACTGGTGTTGGGCTGAGATTAATGTGAGTCCGGCAGGAATTGCATAATGGCTGGATGACCTTTGTTGAGGATTTCTACGACTGCGGTATTATCCGTGTGAATGAGTATGGACTTCCTGGACCATTCATGCCCCCAAAGAATGGAAGCTTTGACTGTGGGATATATCTCATGAAGCGCAAATGAAGGACATCTGGAGTCTGAATCGAGAGATTTAAACTCTGGGGGCCAAACAGAGGCGAAACCATCTCCCTCTGCAATGGCCACCGAAACCTGTTGAGGGAGCTGCATCTGTGAAAAGTTGGATATCCTCAGGGTGAGTGATGAATTCATCATAGAAGAATGAAATTCCTTTTCAAGAGGACAGAAAAAGTTGCCACGGTGCATTTGCATTTTGCATGCATTGTCCAGGACAACAATCATGGATGGCTGCAGCTTTGGTCAACAGGTTAGTGAGGAAGGATTTCCCTTGTGGAATTATGTGGATGGCATAATTGAGATAGCCAAGGAGGGTTAGTAGTTGCCGTTTTGTGCATCTGTCCGCCAGAAGATAGTTTGACAGGAGCACAGTGATGCCTAGATATATGAAATTAGTATTAAAATATAAACAAATTCCAAATGAATTAAACATTAAACTCTGACATCATCATCCTGTAATCCAGGACTTCTATTCTTCCATTCATCCCTAAAATAGACAAATAGAGACTTTTCCCTTTCTTCTGTTTTGTGTTTTACGGAATCGTGGCTGACGGAATCTACACCGGACTCTGCCGCACAGCTGACCGGCTTTCAGCTGTTACGCGCGGACCGCGACCCGATCCTCTCACGCAAAGCAAAAGGCGGAGGGATTTGTTTCTATATAAACCATGGCTGGTGCAGCGACGTGAAAGTGATTTTACAATCCTGTTCTCCTGACCTGGAATCTTTTTTCATCACCTGCAGACCGTTTTACTCTCCCCGTGAATTCACTTCTTTTATCCTGGCCGGAGTTTACATCCCACCGCAAGCTGACGTGCGCGAGGCTCAGCGTCAACTCGCTGATCAGATACTAGGAGTGGAGAGAAGGAGAGAGAACACGTATTCCCCTGTTATTGTCATTGGGGACTTTAATAAGGGCAACTTAACTCACGAACTCCCCAAATACAAACAGTTAGTTAAATGCCCGACCAGGGGAGAGAATACTCTGGACCATTGCTACAGTACCATCAGCAGGGCTTATCATGCAGTTTCCCGCGCTGCTCTGGGTCTATCCGACCACGCGCTTATTCATCTGATCCCGGCCTACAGACAGAAACTCAAACTTTCTAAACCTGCGGTGCTGAGATGTAAGAACTGGAGCAGCAGTGAAGCTGTGGAGGAGCTGCGTGATTGCCTGGACAACACAGACTGGGACATTTTTAGAACTTCTTCCAACAGCCTGGACGAATTTACAGATGCTGTGACGTCATACATCAGCTTCTGTGAGGACAGATGTATTCCAACACGCACCAGGGTGAGTTACAACAACGACAAGCCCTGGTTCACAGCAAAACTCAAACAGCTTCGTTTGGAGAAAGAGGTGGCCTTCAAGACTGGGGACAAGGATAGGTTCAGACTGGCTAAATACTCGTTTGGCAAGGAGATTAAGGAGGCCAAACGACAGTATTCCAAGAAGCTGGAACAACAATTTGCAGCCAACGACTCTCGTCAGTCTGGAAAGGCCTTCGGGTGATCACCGGCTGCAAAACCAAATCCCCCCACTCTGTGGAAGACCTTCAACTTGCAAACGACCTGAATGAGTTCTACTGCAGATTCGACAGACAATGGACCAGTTCTAACCCTACCCCACATTCTGACCCCCCACAGCTATCACACCTCTTCTTCCCAGCCTGGACAAAGACACTCCCCCACAAAATGGTCCCAGACTGCCCCCTCCCCCCCATCACACCTCTCTCCATTCAGGAGAGAGATGTCAACAAACTACTGAAGAGACTGAACCCCCGCAAGGCAGCTGGACCAGACGCTGTCTCCCCCTCCACACTCAGGTACTGTGCGGACCAGCTGTCTCCAGTGTTCACGGACATCTTCAACACCTCACTGGCTGAATGCGTGGTACCTGCCTGCCTCAAAACATCCACCATCATCCCCGTTCCCAAAAAGCAGAGGATCACAGACCTTAATGACTACAGACCAGTCGCCCTGACCTCTGTAGTAATGAAGACCTTTGAGCGCCTCGTGCTGACCCACCTCAAGGCCATAACCAACCACCTCCTCGACCCACTGCAGTTTGCCTACAGAGCCAACAGGTCTGTAGACGACGCAGTCAACATGGGACTCCACTTCATCCTCCAGCACCTTGACTCCCCCGGCACCTACGCCAGGATCCTGTTTGTGGACTTCAGCTCCGCATTCAACACTATCGCCCCAGCTCTTCTCCGAGACAAGTTGACACAGCTGAGCGTGCCTGAGCCCACCTGCAGGTGGATCACTGACTTCCTGACAGACAGGAAGCAGCGCGTGAGGCTGGGCAAGCTTGTCTCTGAGCCCCGGACCATCAGCACTGGAGCCCCACAAGGTTGTGTGCTCTCCCCTCTACTCTTCTCCCTCTACACCAACAACTGCATCTCCAGCCACCACTCTGTCAAACTCCTGAAGTTTGCAGACGACACAACCCTAATTGGATTAATCTCCAATGGGGACGAGGCCGCCTACAGAGAGGAAGTTGACAGCCTGGCTTCCTGGTGCAGCCAGAACTTCCTGGAGCTGAACGCTTCGAAAACTGTAGAGATGATAGCAGACTTCAGGAGGAGCCCAGCCCAAACCGCCCCCCCTCACCATGTGCGACTCCCCAGTTAAAACAGTGGAGTCTTTCAGATTCCTGGGGACTATAATTGCACAGGACCTGAGGTGGGCTGAGAACATCACCACCATCACCAAGAAGGCCCAGCAGAGGATGTTCTTCCTGCGGCAACTGAAGAAATTCAACATGCCGCAGAAAGTGATGGTCGAGTTCTACACGGCCATCATTGAGTCCATCCTCACTGCATCAATCACCGTCTGGTTCGCTGCCTCCACTGCCAAGGACAAGGGCAGACTGCAGCGGATCATTCGGTCAGCTGAGAAGGTCATCGGCTGTGACCTGCCGGCTCTCCTACACCTGTTCCACTCCAGGACCAGGAAGAGAGCAGGCAAGATCATTGCTGATCCTTCCCATCCCGGCCACCACCTATTCCAGAGACTCCCATCTGGAAAAAGGTTCCGGGCCATCAAGACCAAAACCTCGCGCCACCTGAACAGTTTTTTCCCCATGGCAGTGGGGCTCACAAACAAGCCCCCTGCATCACACTGACTCTGCCCCCCGCACATAACTTATAACTTATATATTGTTGGCACTATCCGGAACCAATCACTGCACCTTAGCACCGCACGTGCCCATAACATAACCTATTGTTTTTTCTGTATATATTGTTGTTTTATGTCCGATTTGTTGTTATGTCCAAAGGCACCAACCACACCAAGGCAATTTCCTGTATGTGTAAATATACTTGGCAATAAAAATAATTCTGATTCTGATTCTGAAAATTAAAGAATGGACAGTAGCAAATCATCTTCAAGCTAAATAGCAGTTACCTTTTTGAGCCATTTCATTGCGGTTTGTGACCTACACATAGGAAAGAAACAAAAATCTAAATTACAAATGATCTCTTTATGCCAACACTTGACCTTTGGGGCTCAGTCTCTCACAATCTCCTTTGGATGCCGTTCAGCTACTTCAGTGTTCCAAAACTATTAACAGCCCTTTTCAAATCCGAGGACAGGACCAACAACTAAGCCTCCCAAGTCAAATACACCAGAGCATGGCAGCATCTGGAAATTTGCATCATGGCAGGATGCACCATCTCCCCGCTAGCATTCACCATGGTTCGCCATCAGTCTCCTCCCTCTGTGTGGCCCTTGACCATTTATGAAATCCCACCCTCCAAGGTTGACAGACTGGAGAGAGTGGTCGTTTCATTTGCAGAAAAAATGGCTTGGTGTCCCTTGGCCTTGGAGAGTGCAGTCCATTCTCCTCGTGGTTGAGGAGGTGCGCTACTAAAAGCAAGAGATGAGGTGTTAAAAGGTCATCTCTCAAGCAAAGCAGGATGCAATTGATGCAATGGGAGGGGGAAGAGAAAGTTCTCTTGGAACAACCTGTGGGACATCGAAGCACATCGAACTAGCTTCATTATACGAGCCACCTATGATGTCCTGCCATCTCCAGTTCGATTGGTAATGTTATCGCAATTAAAAGGCCAAAACACAACGCTGAGATGCACAACTGTAGATATTTCTCTTATCTGTTGGTGGTTGCCAACATCAAGTGGTGGTTGGCGTCTGTGGCAATTGATTATGCCACCGGGGTCTCCCAAACACACTCAGGTACAGTGGGGCAAAAAAGTATTTAGTCAGCCACCAATTGTGCAAGTTCTCCCACTTAAAAAGATGAGAGAGGCCTGTAATTTTCATCATAGGTATACCTCAACTATGAGAGACAAAATGAGAAAAAAAAATCCAGAAAATAGCACAGATTTTCTATGGGGTTGAGATCTGGAGACTGGCTAGGCCACTCCAGGACCTTGAAATGCTTCTACGAAGCCGCCCTTTCGTTGCCCGGGCGGTGTGTTTGGGATCATTGTCATGCTGAAAGACCCAGCCACGTTTCATCTTCAATGCCCTTGCTGATGGAAGGAGGTTTTCACTCAAAATCTCACGATACATGGCCCCATTCATTCTTTCCTTCACACGGATCAGTCGTCCTGGTCCCCTTGCAGAAAAACAGCCCCAAAGCATGATGTTTCCACCCCCATGCTTCACAGTAGGTATGGTGTTCTTTGGATGCAACTCGGCATTCTTTCTCCTCCAAACACGACAAGTTGAGTTTTTACCAAAAAGTTCTATTTTGGTTTCATCTGACCATATGACATTCTCCCAATCCTCTTCTGGATCATCCAAATGCTCTCTAGCAAACTTCAGACGGGCCTGGACATGTACTGGCTTAAGCAGGGGGACACGTCTGGCACTGCAGGATTTGAGTCCCTGGCGGCATAGAGTGTTACTGATGGTAGCCTTTGCTTTTTGGTCCCAGCTCTCTGCAGGTCATTCACTAGGTCCCCCGTGTGGTTCTGGGATTTTGTTCACCGTTCTTGTGATCATTTTGACCCAACGGGTGAGATCTTGCGTGGAGCCCCAGATCGAGGGAGATTATCAGTGGTCTTGTATGTCTTCCATTTTCTAATAATTGCTCCCACAGTTGATTTCTTCACACCAAGCTGCTTACCTATTGCAGATTCAGTCTTCCCAGCCTGGTGCAGGTCTACAATTTTGTTTCTGGTGTCCTTTGACAGCTCTTTGGTCTCGGCCATAGTGGAGTTTGGATTGTGACTGTTTGAGGTTGTGGACAGGTGTCTTTTATACTGATAACGAGTTCAAACAGGTGCCATTAATACAGGTAACGAGTGGAGGACAGAGGAGCCTCTTGAAGAAGTTACAGGTCTGTGAGAGCCAGAAATCTTGCTTGTTTGTAGGTGACCAAATACTTATTTTACCGAGGAATTTACCAATTAATTCATTAAAAATCCTACAATGTGATTTCCTGGATTCTTTCCCCCCATTCTGTCTCTCATAGTTGAAGTGTACCTATGATGAAAATTACAGGCATCTCTCATTTTTTTAAGTGGGAGAACTTGCACAATTGGTGGCTGACTAAATACTTTTTTGCCCCACTGTATATGTACTCTACAAAGGGATGGTATCCCCTAGTCCTGAAACAGAACTTTCTGCCACCAGATAAGGGCCTTCTCACCACTCACATCCTCCTTGACCTTTGATACCATCTCATTCAATGCTATTGCAATACCTGGTTGGTATTAGGACCAATGGCTCTACACTATTCTGGTTGACATCATAAACATTTTGTACAGGGGACAATGTGTGGTCTGCACCAACACCAGTCAGGCATGCCCCAGGGTTTGTTGTTGGGACCATTTATATTCATTATATACATCCTCCCCCTTGGTAACATTCTCTCTAGATTTGGAATCATCATCCAGCTCCACTGGCTTCCAGTTCAACAAAGGATACAAAATCCTACTGCTTACCCTTCAAAGCCCTCCATAACTTGGCTCCCCCTTACCTTTCCCGTATTTAAACTCAGCACTCCCTAAAACACAACGTACTTCACTACACTACTATATGTACATAATTTACCAGATTTGTCCCGCAGTTTCATGATGCCTCTTTGCCTGCTTGATCCATCTTTCACTGTGCACATTCATGAAGCGGCTGTGGCTGAGGGGGTAGAGCAGTTGTCCTCTAACCAGAAGGTCAGCAGCTTGAATCCCAGCCCATGCTGAAGCATCCTTTGGCAAGATGCCCCCCAAAAAATGGCTCCTCATAGATGTTGAATGTACTAATCTTAAGTCTCTTTGGATAAAAGCATCAGGTAATATAAAATGTAATGTGACAAGCATACAGTTTTCTAGCAGGTAGTCACATCCGTGTCACACAAACCTGTGTCATCCCCCTGCCTAATCAGCTCTGAAAGTGGAATATTATTCCCATCAAGTTTGGTGAAAATCCATTCATACATTTTATACAGACAGGGGTGAAAACAATACCCAATATTGTTTCACACGAATCTCCACAAATCAGCAGTGGCTCATTGACATGTAAAGGAACACACCTTCAAACAGGCTACTCTGAACAGGGTTTTGAGAAGGGTGTTGTGGTACTTCATCCTTTTGGTATTTTGATCATACAAATGTTTTATTAAAGGGATAGTTCATCCAAAAATGAAAATTCACTAATGATCTACTCCCCCCTATGCCGATGGGGGGGATTGGTAAAGAAAACTTCAACTCGAAACAAGGTCATTTACACCATGTTTTAAGCTTAAATTTCCGCTGATATCTTCCAACGAGGTGCATTCAGGGACTGTCGAAATGCTAATGTCTGCTAGCATAGCCACTTCTGGTTGACTGTTGGGCTTAAAACACGGTGGAAATGACCTTGTTTCGAGGCCATTTGAATGTAGCAACTACTCTCCAGCCAGACATTGTCATGTCGTCTGCAATGGAGAAATTACATTACATTACATTTAGCTGACGCTTTTATCCAAAGCGACTTACAATAAGTGCATTCAACCATAAGGGTACAAACCCAGAACAACAAGAATAGAGAAAGTACAATTTCTTCAAAAAAGCTAAACTACAAAGTGCTATAAGTAAGTGCCATTTTAAGTGCTACTAAATTGTTAGTTTTAAAAATGTTATTCAAGGTATAGTCGGAAGAGGTGTGTTTTTAGTTTGCGGCGGAAGATGTATAGACTTTCTGCTGTCCGGATGTCCATGGGGAGCTCATTCCACCATTTAGGAGCCAGGACAGCAAACAGTCGTGATTTTGTTGAGTGTTTAGCTCACAGTGAGGGAGCAACAAGCCGATTGGCAGATGCAGAGTGGAGTGAATGGGCTGGGGTGTAATGTTTGACCATGTCCTGGATGTAGACTAGACCCGATCCGTTCACAGCACGGTACGCAAGTACTAATGTTTTGAAACGGATGCGGGCAGCCACCGGTAACCAGTGAAGGGAGCGGAGGAGCGGATTAAGAAATGCATCTTAATCATCGAGCTGACCTTCCCCTGGGAAGAGGGCATGACAGCAGCCTATGAAAGGAAACACCTCAAGTACTCTGAGCTTGCAGCAGAGTGCCGAGAGGCTGGCTGGAAAAGACAAGGTCTTCCCAGTGGATGTTGGATGTCGGGGCTTTATCTGCGGCAGAAAAAGCTAGCTACTGGCTGTGGCTCAGGAGGAAGGAGAACTATTGGGGTCCAACCACCCCTTAAAGGCAGCTGCAGGGGGGTGGCGGAGGGAAAGTCCCCAATATGCCACTGTCACATATTTTGTGAGGCCACTATAATTAATTTTGATTCCTCTACCGCTTTTGTCCTGGCCCTGAGCCGGGTTGTGACAGTTAGAAATTCATCAGTGTGCTGCTGTAGCAGTGTTGCATGTGTTAACATTTAAGTTTTAAAATAAAAAAAAGTAAGTCAAATGGTACTGAGTAGTATAGATGAGTAATTATACTCATCTTGCACTGCCAGCTCTCTACAGTATGTTAAATTTGTCCTGAGGAAGAAACTGAATGCTTAACTGCTCCTGATGCAAAATCAGCGTGTGGATGAGACATACATTGGAAAGAAAAAAGAAAGAAAGAAATTGTTTAGTTTACTTGTAATAAAAGGTTATATGTGGGTTTTCCACATGGTAACAGCATGGCATTGTTTCAGAAACACTGCCACTCTGCTATCTACCCTGACACAGCAGGAGAAATGACTCAACATCAGACACATGCTAGGTTTATCTTAATCGACTTAAAACCTCAAGTAACCGTACTACTTACTTTCTTTCATTAGACAAAATAAGTCAATCAGTATTAGCAATGTTAATTCAAATCAACCAGTACAGAAGCGTCACAACATAAGTATCATTCATGGACTATGTTTTCAGCTGACTATAAAGTGCTGCTGTGTGAAATTTCAAACTGACACAGCTGCCTATGAACATGTGACCTTTTCACAACACACTACTCTATATTATCCTCATGATGACGCAATGAAACTTTCAGTTTGGACCAAAAATCACTATGACTAACAAACACAGAGCACTATTTATTGAGGCTTGAAAGAACATCACATGAAACACAGCTGATTGACTGCATTTGACCACAGAGAAGATTTAAGGAAATATGTGTGCAGTTATCTCAAAGTTCACATTCCTCTATGTTACATAATCAGGCTGCCTGAATAAACAACTGCGCCTTTCTGCCTCCAAGGCCCGGTCCAGCAAATCACATGTTGCAATACTGAGGGAAAACATTCTGGTGCTTTTACTGCCACTGAGGGAAGTCCTCATACAAGGGTTAGGGTTTTAATGACACAATAAGAAAAAAAGTTGTTAAAACCATTGTCATGAACTTGTTCCCCATAGTATTTTATTCGTACCAGATTCATACAACTTACCAACGCTGATTGTAATGAGTTACCACAAAATTTACCAAGCTAGTTTAGACTGAACCAATGTTCTCTTCACATGAACAATTTGAGGATCTTGGGCTTGAAGAACTGCATCTTGCTGGCGTCCATCAATGTCACACTCTCCTGGGCTCCCAGGAGGGACTGGTGGGCGTCATCAAACAGCTCTTTCCCAATTGCAGCCTGGACTCTGTCCCGCCATGCACTCAGTTTGGGTCTGCTCTCAAACACATCCAGGCCGGATCCAACAGGCTGTCAGTGGGACAAAGGAGGGTAGAGAGGGGACCATTAATGTAAAAAGAGCCAACTCTTGAGCCACCTCCTCTGACTACTAACCCCTATGAGAGGTTGCACAAACACAAAACTTATAGTTTTGTTTCAGTCACAAAGCTCTCATCAACCTTGATCAGCAACTGTATTCTGTGCACTAACATCTCCATTTCCAACTGGGGGACTAGGAACAGAACAGATAAGTCACTTCAGCACAAATTAAAAACCAACAGCACAAATATGCTGTGATCTCAAACGCTATTTAGAAGCTAACTGTTGTGTTGTAATGGGGTTGTTGTCTGTGGGTTTTAGCAGCCAGCTGTTGTTCCCTCTTCCTAGTATTGTGTAGTGGCACATTTAGCATTTAGTGGTATTGTGCGGGACGGTACCTGCTTACTTTCACCACAGCTACTACTCTTATAGCATGACTGGATACAAAATACAAGCAGTGTATGTGCCAAGCTAGGTCTTGGATCGGAATGTAAAAATTTGTGTATTTTCAAAATGTAAAGCAGTGTCACTTTTCAACTTACTCTATGCTGAGATGTCTGATTCTCTCACTGGCTTTGGTTGTTTTCTCTTGTCTCTTTTTGGCATGCTGAATTACTTCTCCAGTGCTCCTCTGTTTATATGTGGCCCAAAACTTTTATATAATGTTACACATGCTGGAACTGGAAATTTGCTGCAACACAGCAGTGTTTTCCATATAGTTTTCTTCCATATCTATCAGATTATTGTCTTGTAGTTGTTGTTCTAACTGGTGAATTTTGACCAGGATGTTTTAATTAAGCAGATAGATTTTTCTGCTCCCAAGTGGACAAAGAGTTCTTTAGTGACTGCTTGGATTTTTAAAGACATTTTAAATATTGTTTTTGTCTTGCCAGTAAAATGAAAAGGTATTATCACTTGCACAGAAATTTCCGACAACACAAGACATCTAAAACAGTGTTGATATTCAAACTGGTTGGCAGAAACGTAAATGACCATGGCCCTTTATCAGTCCTCTGGACTGGACTGAACTATTTTGGATGTTTACCTGCATAACCTCCACAATGGCAACCAGGTCAGCCAATGAGAAGTTATCTCCTGCAATGAATGGCTTGTCCTGGATAAACTTTTCCTCCAGGAGTTTCAAGGATCCATTTAAGTCCTCCAAGGCTGAATCCAACTTGTCCTGCGGGACATCCACGCCCAGAATCTTGGGAATCAAAAGCTACAGCACAAACATAAATATCTCGATTGGAATTACCTGCAAGAGCTGATTAAAAAACAAAAACTATTCAACTACGTATTTATTAATAGTTCCATTTTTAGCATTTTTCTCCACTCACCCTAACCAGTCGAGGCAGATGGCCACCCACATTGGGTCTGGTTTTGCTAGAGGTTTCTTCCACGTTTTTTCTCTCCACAGTTGCCTAAGTGCTTGCTCGTTGTGGGAACTGTTGGTTTCTCTATAATTTTAAGGTCTCGACCTTACTATGTAAAGTGCCTTGAGATAATGTATGTTATGATTTGGCACTATACAAATAAAAATGAATTGAACACATTACTTTTCCTTTAGTCTAACAGACGTTTTTCTTTCATTCAGCACAAGCTAAATGTATGATGGCACACAATGCTCGGTTAGTGACTATTAATTGTAGACTACTTTTCACGATCCATTGTGGGATACAATGAGTCCACTATATAGAGTATTCAAATTTTCTAATTAAACATTCAGACAGCACTAAAAAAGGGCAAACTCACTATATAGTGGACTTTATCATGAGTAGTGAGAGATCTTTGACACAGCCTGCGACTTTGCTACACAGTGCTTCTATGTGTAGCACTTTTTCTATGAGAACAGCACAGACGTCAGGGGCAATTTGGGGTTCAGTTTCCTGCCCAAGGACACTTTGGTACGTGCATTTGGGTAGAATTGGATCACTGTCGACTGAAGTGTTGTGGAAGTAGAGCCTCATTTTTAGGATGTTCACAGAAAGCAGGAATTACAGTTAAGACCACACTAATGGTGTGTGAAAAGAAAATGACACAATACAAGACACCTTTTTTGAAAACCACAACTGAGCTTGTTTCCAGTAAGAGGGTATCATTCTATTTCATTGTGTTGGGATCAGTAACAGTGAATAGTGAAACAAATGCCCAGATATACTATAAAAGGCAATAGGAAACAAGTGAAATCTAGAGCTGCTAATGGAGCATTGCCCTTATATACTTCCTCAAGCTGAATTCACTTCTTCAAAGCTGGAAGCTGGAGGGAAAAGCTCACACACAGGCGTAAGTGACCATACCCGGAGCCAGAACATCTTGGATCCATGCAGACGGACAGTTGTGTGCTGCCATGACAGATACTCGTTGATGCAAGCGCGTTGGTGGAGGTCAGCTGGGTACCAGAAATCCGGAGTCTTAAACTTCTCTGCCAGATACAGCAGGATGGCAATGCTGCAGAGGCAAACACCACTAATGAGCACCACACAGGACTCACATGCAGGACATATTACCAATAAATGTTTGAATTATCACCTCTCAGCCAGGCAGAAGTCTCCATCTCGCAGAGCAGGGACCTTTCTTATCAAGTTGATCTTCCCAAATTCTTCTCCATACTGCTCGCCTGAAAGAAATTTCAGTCAGTTGTCCTCTCCTCTTTCTCTATTGACGTCCTTGATCTATCGAGAGGGCCCCTTGGCAGTGTGTGGCCCATTGGCCTTTAAAAATATCCAGGCCTACTCATATTAGTCAGTCTGTTTTCAAATATACAGACGGTTGTTACTAATTTTTACAATTACTTTCATCATTATTGGCTGCTGTCGTGTTCTTTTATCCTTAGGTATGAGAAGGGTCGGTCTTGGTTCAAAAAGTATTTATTTAGAAGCAATGAAAAGGTACAGCATACCTATGGGCACTCAATGCACAGCCTCGGCTTTAGTCAGTAGCTCGGGGTAGTCAAGAGTCGCCCCGAACGGATGACAGGTGCAATATTTATAATAGTAGGTTGAAGGCGTGGTCCCAGCATCTTGGAACTGGAATCCACCAATGATGAGGAGCTGCTCCCAGGTTCGTCCCTCCTTTGATAGTAGCTGGGCAAATCTTCACATTCTGACAGTGTTAAGTTTTGTGTATTAAGAAAAAGCCTTTATCCGGCTGAAGCTTTGTGAGTCTTCAGTAGTTTTGCAGATACGGTGTTGTTGTTCATTGGAGTGAGAAACATTGTGTTTCTGTTTTATCGACTGTAAGTTCTGTGTGTGTAAGCATGCGTATTCATCAGACAAGACAACGCCTTTCCTATCTGCCCTTCAGAAGCTGGGGCAGCTGCTTGATTTCTTTCTAAGGCATAGGTCACAGTGTCTTAATGAGCACAGTGCATTCATGTATGTGTGATGTTGAATAAAGCTAAAGGAATACTGTAATATATATAAAGGTTTATGTATGAGAACAAGTTTAAGTACAGTGTTATTGTATGCCACGGATTACAGTCTTAACACTGCTTTGTTAATTTCGTTAAGACAACATCTTGAAAAGTCTCTTTCATTTAGAGCACTGATATCTAAAATGTTCAAACGACATTATATTATTGTATAAAACTGACACTTTCTTTGCACTTTCTCATCCAGCGGGCTGGGTACATAAGAGTTTATGTGGCCTGTGAAGTCACTTACCACGGATCAAAGTAGAAGAAAGTTAACAAGTATAATTTTCTTCCTCATGTTTTTATCCAAAACGTAGTGTGGCTTCTGTCCAACTTCTCTGGTCTGGATCTGGGTGTGGCTATTCCTCGTGTCTGTGTGTGAACATGAACTTACCTTCCAGCAGAGACAGCTTCTTGAACTCAAAGGGGATGTTGTTCTTTGAGGCGAATATGTAGACGGAGCGGCAGGGCTGAGAGTAGAGGTCCAGGTACAGCTCCATGGCAATGACTGCTCCGCAGCACTGTTTCCTGGGTCTGTCACACTGATATACCGCCACAAGATAGTCCAACCTGGACAAAATACGTCATTCACGTCATGAAAAAAAAAACATGACGTGAAAATAAATGTAAAAAGCGGCGTCCTGGCGGAGTAAACGCCGCTTTTTAGAGTGACGAATTTTGTCCAGGTTTGTCCAGGTTGTGGACAGTGTTAAACACGATTGAAGAATTGGTGGTTTAACTTTAATCATAATAATGACATGAAGAATGTAGTTTTTCACACTAGTCAACACGTCGCTCCCAAAACAGAACAACTTCCGTTGTTGACCTTTTACAATAAAAGTCCCAAACAGCTACACCAATGATGACAGGAAACACAAATTCACTGACCAACCTTCCACAATAAGGCAACTAAATAAAAGTTTACATAAATTACTTTTAAATAGCCAAACGTTACACTATAAAAACTAACTGGATATAGTTGATGATATAATAAATATTTAAGTTCGTTAGCTATATTATTAGTTATATATTAACTATGTATTGCTTGTTGTGTGTCTTTTTCCTTCGGTATCGGTAATCATGAAAACCGTGAAACCGTGATATTTCCTCTGACAATAATCGTGGCACCAAAATTTCATATCGTGACATCACTAGTGCAGAGTGAAGTTAAAAAGGCTTTGCGTTCAACCTAGCTTGAGTGATTGACTCAACTGGGGGGATTTTTTCAAACATAACATGTCTGCTATTTCAAAGGTCTGTGAAGCAATGGACACAATCTTCAGACCCAAATTCACAACTTTTCACAATAAAAGCAAAAAATAAGTATTGCAGCAAAAAAATGAATGTTGTGCTTTTATTTTGTAGATAAATTCCTTAGGAAGAAGGGATTGTATGAATGTTGCTGCCATGAGATTATCAACATAGTATATCTGTAGCTGTAGTTTATCCAAAGAGGCAGAAGATGACACATTCAACTCAGCCCGCAGAATGAAGATACACTGCCCCACCTCCACTGACTGCTACACAGCGCTGGTCGCTTGTTTATTCAATTTTGATTAATAATCAATGTATTGCACGTCCAAAGCGCACCCAATTCAATTATACTGCTTTACAATTTTTCACTGCTCTTTCTCGGACCAAACAGTTTGTGAGATATGGGTCCCACATACAGACAGACAGAACTTTGTGGAGTAAATAGTTTTGTAAAACTGATAATATAGTCTTATAGAACAGTGTTAAAATGTCTTGATCTTTCATCAGCCAATTCCAAATCAATGTTTTCTGTAATAGATAGTGTTTATATTTATCCTCTCTTTGCAGACAATACTTCTTGTGATACAAGAATTATGTACAAACTTAATTTAACTACAAAAACAAAAACAAAGATAACCAACAAATAGATGCGTGAGGTACTTATTCAAGCTACAATAACTTACAATAATGTCCCTTTAGTCCGTCATGCGTTGAAGAGATTTTTCAAATAACTTGTGTTCATTCTTCCATCCATTGAAATGGGACTTAATGTGAGGCCTAATGAATAAAGCAAGCAACAAAATCAAGTAGTCAATCAGAAAATCCATGTTGTTCTGCTAAATAGGTTCTCCAGCTTCAATCAACTTTAAATAGAATCACTTCTTTGACTTTAGGTAGGATCAACTGTGACAAACCCTCTTTTTCCTTTCCTAGGGCAGTACTGTGCTGATTAAACCTTTTCTAATAAAATTAATTTGTGAAATGCGTGTGTGCCTTCGGGGGGGGGGGGGCAGTGCGAGACCCTAAGCGTCCGAAGGTTAGTCGGACCACCACTAATGAGCTTTCCGTTTACCGCCTTCTCGGCGATCCGAGGGCCTCACTAAACCATCCAATCGGTAGTAGCGATGGGCGGTGTGTACAAAGGGCAGGGACTTAATCAACGTGAGCACATTCCCAATCCATTTATTCCTTGTTAAAAAGTATCCAGGTGCTCATGCAGGAGCTCAGTTGAGTTCAGTCTTTATTATTCTGTCTGAAAGTTGGCTTGCAGCAAAACTAGACTGTGTCCAGTGATGTTTTTCTCTCTGTACCAGCACTGTGCAGGTTGTTAACAAAAGAGGCAAACTATCCTATTTTGTCTGCATATAACTTTTTTTTGTTTTGCCGAGTTATCAAAAGAGGCATTGTGTATCATTGAAGTAAAAAATTCATTTTTACTTTTTACTTTCGTACTTAAGTACATTTCAGAGCTTGTACTTTCTTACTTTTACTTGAGTAAAGGAGTTGAATCAGTACTTCTACTTTTACCAGAGTCTTTTTTTACACAAGTATCTGTACTTCTACTTAAGTAAAGAATATGAGTACTTTTGCCAGCTCTGGAACAGCCTTTTACTGAATTTATTGCAAAAATGCTTCATCTATCAACTGGGTAACATAAGACTTATCCAATACTGCCTTGTCTCCTACGAGCAGGTACTTTGTCTGTATTAAAGCCAGATATATCTCTATCTTGCACTGTTTCTTCCCGCTTGTTTGATAAAAACCTAAGTGAGTTTCTGTTTATGGAAATTATCAAGGCTGAGTAATAGTTTGTTGGTGTGCTAATCACAAATACCTGACTAAAAGCCAAAATGCCTTTATCATTTCACTACTATCATTCACATTTTAGGTCCCACAGTTCTGTTAGTATCCTTTATTAACTGAGTCTTTAGCTTTCAAAGAATAAATAATCAGTGTGGCAAAGTAAATCCCACTTAAATAAAAGCACATTCTTCGCAAAAAATTACAAATTTTACTGTAATAGATGTAATTATGTGGAAAACAAGACCTGTTAAGATTTAGCTTCATTGTAATAAAGCAAAAGTACAAAAGGTTGCATGATGAAATTTGTGATGATGATTTAAGGCTCGTGCTCTCTTTATATTTTCTCTAGACTCTTCTCACTGCTACAACAGGGTGCTAGAAATAGGAGCACTCAGAGGAGGGAATAGAAAGCTGGCCACTTTTCTTGCAGACAGGAGAAATAGTTGAGTAGAGGAGTGAAACCTCTTGCTCCATGTCTTTACTCTCTGCTGTGTCTCAAAGCAGTGTGGAAGTTGAACCAATAATCAGACATGGTGGTATAGAACACTGGGTCGAAGGTGAGAAACTCACATCTGAGGTCTTTTGTAACTCAGACTTCTCTTTGCTCCTGTTGAAATGAGGGCTTATGTAATGTTGTACAAATTATATGCATGTCATTAAATGCACTAATACATCATTATGTCTTAGCTCTGCAATTGTACAAGTACAACTAATACAATACTAATACTAATATGTAGTCATGCCGGTCTTATATAATTATTTATAAAAAATCTATCAAACCAACATGGCCTCATGGATTATATTTGTTATTGTCAACAAGGTTAATTTTCAAATGCAACAAACTCTGGAGCAAAGCATATTACGTAACATTCAGGTAAAACTTCATTCGCATTAACAAACAAGTTCATCTTAACCTGGCTGGGTCACACTGACTGAATAAGAGGAATGGTTTAATATGGTTGTGGAGCTGTCACTCTTATTATTCTCAGATCACATCTTATCATTTTAATAGTGACCATAGTGATTCAACTTTGTTGGCAGCCAATCACTATGGCCTTTCTCCATAACGAAGAGCAGCCACAGTAAGTCTGTTTTCCATCAACAGCCAAGGTGTTTCCAGGTGTTTTTTCACATGCCACAGTTTGTAGAAAATGAATGAATGCTGGATTCCATTTAGCTGCCTCATTGTCAGATCCTTGGTATGAAAAACCAACCAAATATGTCACAAGCTCGCAGCTTTGCTGCACATGTGCTGCTGCTCCACTCCAGTAGGTAGAGCCCTGCTCAACCCGCAGAAGAAGCAAAGAAGATCACCCGTTAAGTCTCGCGACATTTGTGAACGCTGCAAGGTCAATTGCATGCACGTGAGCTGCCGGCCTGCCACTGACAGACACCCGGCGGTGACCCGAGCAGAGACATACGTGAGAATAGGACCGCATTTTGCAGAAGTTCACCGGTACGAGCTGCACTAATAGGTGGTGTGAAACATGGCCAGAGGAAGCCGCAGCCGCCCCCCAGCTCCAGCTAGGTAACACACTTTCCAGCCGCCTCCAGGGACACATTACTCCGGCTCACAGACTGTACCGCTGCGGCGTTCAAGGACGCTCATGTGAGCTGTTATAAGTGAGGCAACACGTTACGTACTGACACGTCACTGAAGGAGTTTATCTGACTGTTATTATTGATATCAATATGACTGTCTCACTCAAACAGCTGACGGTGTGTGTAGCGTAATGTGTAATTAGTGTCATAAGTCACTGAGACCATGTGAGGTAAGAGGTCCCCGCGGCAAACATGAGGGTGCGTTCAGAAAGTCCAAATAATCTGTCCTAACATCTATTCATTGACCCCGAGGGAAAACCTCACGAGGTTAAGGACATATTTAAAGGAGAAGCCGCAAGGTGTTAGGAAAGGAGAATCACGGCCCAGAGAGAATCCGACTCCAATATCACAGTGCGAGTTTTTAAACCAACTTTATCTATAAGAGAAGATGCATACTATACGGTACTCTGTGCTGTAGGCTGTGCGCCTTGTGGGCAAAAAAACGGTCTTAAATTGTACAGTGTATGCCCATCTTTAGGTTAGGGTTATGTCCTCACAAACCCTAACCTAAACCTAATTCTCTGGTACTCACAACTACAGAAAGTCAAGACTGTGCGTGTGTTCATGTGTGTTGCAAGTGTCGTTATATGTGGGGCAAATTAAATGTAATATTTGAATACTAAAACTTTAGTAGATTAATGGAAAAATCAGGTAAACATCCTATTAACTAAAGTACATCTGGACAGAATATTGCTTGTTAAATAGAGTGAGATAGGATGTAATATTTAGGTAACACAGTTAACCCATACTCAAGTGTAATGTTGGTCCTATTGAAGTTAAAGCCACACTGACTCTGTGGAAGTTAATGATGTTTCTTCATGAAATGCCACCTCAGTGTCCAACTTGAATGAAGATGCGTGACAGTCGTCTTGCCTGCTTGGCTCTGTTTGAATAACTGATCCCAAACAGTCAGTGAATCTTCTATGTAATTTAACGAGTGATTATTTCCGTGAGGAACAGTCATCATCATTCTCCTATGCTAACATCCCTTAACCAATATCACTTCTCATAAACTGGTCTTTTGGGGGTTTACTGTAGCTATTTGAAGAATTCACTGTCCGCTAACTTGTCTTGGACACATTACCTGATCCATTTTTCACTTGTTTAAATACCAAACAGATAGGAAGATTTGCTGATTTTCTCTGCCAACGAGGCTGAGATAAATCTATAATTATTGCAGTATGCTGTATGAAGATATATTTTATTCTCATATTCTACATTTCTGATCTGAGTCGGATATGAGAAGTGGTTGGGTGTCAAGGAGGGGAGAAGGGCTTTCGAAGTTGACACAGCAGATTAGGAATTGTCCCTCTAACCCTCTCAAAAGGTGCTTTCAGACATGAAATGATATGGAGCTTTTTTCCTGTCTTTATTCAAGAGCGTGGTCTTTCAGTTTGAGCGCATGACATGTTGAATTTATGTTCAGATTGTGTATGACAGATTTGTTGCTGTTGTGAACAACAGAGAATCTCCTCTGTATTGTGCATGTGTGACAGGAAAACTGCAGCGAAATTTCTCCGGATTTCCTCTGCAGGACATGTTGAACGGCTTAATGTACAAGAAATACGTTTTTTGGGTTTGTAGCCCAGCTCCATCTTATGCTCCAGCTCCAGCTCATCCGCCTCCTGCCTCCCTGGCCCCGGCTCCTGCTCAGTCCCAGGGACCTGGTATCATGGCCCAGATAGCTACTACAGCTGCAGGGGTGGCCGTAGGCTCGGCTGTGGGCCACGTTGTTGGCAGCGCTCTCACAGGAGCTTTCAGTGGCAGTGGCAGCAGCAGTCAAGAGCCCGCCAAGTCCTCGTACCAGGTGAGAGGTTGAGAGGACAAACCAAGGCTTCAACTAGTAACTAAAAACTATATGAAGACATTCTGAATGTGTATTATGACCCAGAGTGTTGTTTTTTGAGTTGTGACCAGTAGCCCCCTACAGAGGCCGACCTCCATCACCAAACCTGTCTGCTGCTTTTCAGCAGCTCTGTTGCTGATGTGAGACTAACTCAGATGTCTGTCGATACCACTGCAGGACCCTCCCCGGCCTGCTCCAGCCCAGCCAGCCCCCTGTCACTTTGAGGTCAAACAGTTTCTGGACTGTGCCAGCAACCAAACTGACCTGACTTTATGTGAGGGTTTCAACGAGGCACTCAAACAGTGCAAGCACTCCCACGGTGAGTCTGTAGTGAATGATGGCTGCAGCTACACAACACAATTTTCCTCTGAGACCTTTTAATCTAAAGTGAGTTTTACAGTAAACAGGGTAGCCTAAAAACAAATAAATCTAAGGATGAAACTAATACACAGCCTTCAGAACTTTCTGCACTGCTAACTCACATATTCAATCCGTCATTGTCTGGTAAAATTACATAGAGGTGGTGATACCAGTGGCCCCATACACACCTGGTATTAATGTGATTTTTGTGATCCGATCACAAGTACAGGTGTGAACGCACTCAGATCAGATCGCGATCCGATCACGCAGGGCCACATTCGGAGGTGGTCTGGGCCACATGTGTCCGCATTCTTTTAGCAGTGTGAATGTGAATGCGTCCTGGGCCACATATGCAGGACTGCCTACTCAGCTGACATCTTCTGACCCGTCTGTCTGTGCCCATACGTGGATTTTTTTCATGGCCATTGCCAAAATATCAACACTGACCACGACATCATGACTGATACTTTTCTTAAAAGGTGAAAACTTTCTTCATGCAGCTGCACAAGATTCATTCAGTGCCTCCTGACTCCTCTCCCTCATGCCAACAAACAGTGACAATTGGTGACATCTGTATACTGGGTCAAAACATAATATGGTTTTAATTAAGATGAATGACACATGTTTAAGGCAAGTGAGATCCGATCACAAGTGGTCACAGGAGACACATTTAATACGCATTTTAATGCCAGGTGTGAACACATACTTGGCGCTGGCCACTTGTGATTGGATCTCTCAGGATGGATGTTAATACCATCGACTTGAATAACTATCATCCAATTGGGGCAGGGGGGTCCGGATTCCTCCATCCTGGGAATAACAGAGATTCAATAAAACAAACATGAATTTAATAAATGTTTACCTTTTTTCCCTGCTTTTCTGTAGGTGTGACTTCACTGGTGTGAAGGACGGATGTCAGCTGCCATGACCAACAGATTTTAGTCATGAGAGATGCCACATAAACACACCCACCCTAACACACACACAAACACACATCTGAATGCTGCTCCTCAGGCCATCAGCATGGTGGTTCTGTTTGTTTTGTTGATCGAAGTGAAATATTTTTACATAATGGACAGTGACCTAGATTTAATAAACAGATGTTATCTATTTCTGTTAATATGAAGTGTCTGTTTTTCTGTTACACCCTTTTTTAAACACAAACTTTCCCTAAATGCAATGATAAATATTTTTATACCTCCGCAATGGCCTCAAGGCGCATCTCCTGAACGCCTTGAAGGAATTTTTTCACATTTGGCACCAACAGTCACTTAAACTTGGAAGGTCACTGTGGCTTCACAAAATATGTTTATGTTTCACTTGAATATGATATCTGAACATCAGCTTGAGGGAATATCTTCAAAATTGGTACAAATGTTCACTTGGACTCAAAGATAAAATGAGATTTTGGTGCATGGATGTCAAAGGTCAAGGTCAGAGTGACCTTACGTTCTTGTCAATGTGATATATTAGGACTGCTTGCAGAGAATTTAATTATATCTGACACAATTAACTCAGACTCATGGATGACCTGATGAGAATTTGGTGGTCAAAGATCACTGTGACCTCAAGCACACGTTTTGCCTTGTGAATGTAATATCCCAGGAACATCTTAAGGGAATTCTTTCAAATATGGCCCACATGTCTCACTGATAAACTGATTAGATTTTGGTGGTCAAATGTCAAGGTCACGGTGGCCTCAAATAAAGATGTTTTTGGCCTCTTGAATGTGATATCTAAAGACTGTGACTCAAAGATGAGGTAATTCAATTTCAGTAGTCAAAGGTCACAGTGACCTTATATGAATCCTTGGAAAAAATGATGTAGAAATATGTACATGGTAATGTTGGAGATAAAAGGTATAATACTGGGCAAGATACTGAGTCTAGACTTCTTTTCCAACAAGTATACACGGCTGCTACTGGAGTCTCAACAGTTAGTCAAAATAATTCACTGGAGATGGTCAGAGTTCAATGCAGTAGAGTTTATTCTTTTACAAGATGGCTCTGGAACCCAACTGAAGACTGAGGTCCAAACCCTCTGCTTATATGCTCATCCTTGTCTCTGCTGTTGCCTGTTCAACCAATCAGGAGGTGGATCTCTCCACCTCATTTCTAGTTCAAAACTACTGATTCATCACGAACCTAATGGTGTCATATTTTCCCAAGTTAACTTTGTAGCCCCCTACAGTTACGTCAAGGGTCGATTCTAATGGTGTATTAAAGCAGTGGTTGTTGGTCCAATTTTGACTCCATTATAAATCTTGGAGTTTTGGAGGCCTCTGACTCAGGCCTTATTCAATTTCAATGGTCCTGACCTCATACTCCATTAGATTCGGGCGATGTCTAACTGCATTTTTTATAAATGATTGCATTTCCACACACTAAATATATGTTCAACAAACAACCATTCCATACATGATTACGTAAGGGGGCATACATTATTACATTTCTTTATGCTGGATATATGGTGCTGTCTTGTGAAAGCGTACAGTTGCAACCAGAAATCTGTTTCACATGGGCTTGACCTGTAACATTATTAACCTGCCTAGCAACTAATTACATTTTCGTTCCGATAGAGACTCTCCCTGTGTCTGCTGTTAATTAGACATTGCCCCTGTAAGTTAGTATTTTACACTGTGGTGTTACTTGAGTTAAGGTTTCTTCGTGTACTTTAATTACCAGTAATGTCGATATGACGAATTAAGGGACCCTGCAGGCTTCATAGCGGGGTCACAGCGTCCGGTTGTGATTTCAAAATAAAAGGTTGACCTAAATAGTAACATTGAATGCATGCAAAAATCCACCATCCAAAAACAGGAAAATATGAATGTCACATTTCAATAGAAATCAATATAGCAAGCAGCGGCAGCAAGTTGGTTAAATCCTGACAAACGCAAAACGTGTATTTCGAAAATGTCAACCGGAAGAAGTACTGTCCGTTATTGTGTCTGATCCATAGGTTTTATATAGTCTGCCGACCTCGTCCTCACACTGAACTGGGAGCGCTGTGAAATATTGAACAGTGTTAAAGATGCCTTTCATCGAGCTACAAACGAACCTGCCGGTCAGCTCCTTCCCTGAGGCATTCATGATGAAGTTGTGTAGCAACACCGCAGCTGCTCTGGGAAAACCTGAGGACGTGAGTTGTATTTCCACCTCTGTCCTTTTTATTTGTGGAACTACTTAGGGTGGAGGGAGTACTCACATGTACGTAGCACGTTGCTTTACAGCGTGTGCCTGACGCCTGTTGCTGATGGCCAACAACATTTTCAGTTCGGGACACGCAATATACCTGTCAATAAAATGCTACAGGGAAGTATACTGGAAATGAACTCCACAGCTAGACAAACACAACCCAGCTTTATTTAATTTAATTTAATTGTCTCAGTCATTGTGTATTAAAAAGACATGCTATGAGCAGAAACGCCATTAAGAGAATTATATCTGAAATGAGAGACTATAACTAAAATATAATTATGTTTTCGTCATTTTTTGCCACTCCAACTATCCCTACCGCTTTACCATAAAGGCACAAATAGACGCGCAACAACAATCCAAGGGGCGGTTGCTTCACCGTGCTCTCACACATGACGGCTCACTTTACTGCGGTATACTGCCGCTGAAGTCTGTTGTCAATTCTCTGGATTTTACTCGGAGGTCATGTCTGAAAACGGCTTATGTTGCCACATAAAAAGCGAATGAGCCCTCATGGTTATATTTAATTGGGGTGTATTGCACTTGTAAAAATATACTTCATTTGAACTTTATTCTTCTTCTCCTCTTTTCACCTTGCATGTCACACCTTTACCTTACAGCGCCTCTGGCTCATTAACAGGACACGACACTAATGACTCCCGGACTGCGACTTCAATTCACACAGTTAACTTTATTGTGACACATAACTTCGACAGCTCTCTCAGAACACGACAGCTCTCTCAGAACACGACAGCTCTCTCAGAACAAGAACGAACCCTTTCTGGCAGCCTGTCTTACAACTGCCGCAGCTGTCGTTAAACATTCGTGCATACTAAAGTAACTGCAGCCACGACTGGTGTGGCTCATACACAAC
The DNA here is from genome assembly GCF_022539355.2 of Hippoglossus stenolepis. Taxonomy (NCBI): domain Eukaryota; kingdom Metazoa; phylum Chordata; class Actinopteri; order Pleuronectiformes; family Pleuronectidae; genus Hippoglossus; species Hippoglossus stenolepis. The sequence continues at coordinate 717,201 of NC_061484.1, read as the reverse complement.
ACTCATGACAAGTTAAAGGGTTTAAGTAACAAAAATAAAAGTGCAGAATAGCCAATGTCAGAATAATATATCACAGGATTCTCAGCACAGTAGATAATTAAATCTGATATCAGAGGGTCCCTGCATGTGGACACAGTGGAGGACCTGATTAAAATAAGTCTCGAGGGAACTACCTTGGGGGAGGTTGATGCCAAGGAGGCTGTACACATGAGGTTCAGCCAGGACAAAAGAGCAAGAAGGCCCAACTACAAGGGTTGGCCTTCAGAGGTGCCAGGTCCTAGTGGTCCTCAGGGGGATGTGCTCTAAAGGGAGGGGAAGAAGAGGCATTCTGTAAGAGGAACTTCCTTGTTTACTTGTTTTGTTGTGGTTGTTATTTTGTAGATTTTCATTTATTACCAAAACTTTTATCAATAAAACAGTTAAGATGGAGAAAAAATATGAATGTGTTGTGTTGTATGTCATTGTAAGTGAGCCTTAATTTTGTGCTGGTGGCCCTAAAATATTCAATAAGGAGCACCAGTGCTACCAGTGGAAAAAGTTAGTCTGGAGCCCTGACATTGTAATGTCTATTTATGAGGGGAAATGGGAATAATAGCATTGCAGGTCGATTTAAGGGCGCGCCTCTAAATTTTCTGCTTGTGCTCCGAAACCTTTCAGTAATGGGCTACTATCCTAGTAAAAAAAGTAAGTCTGGAGCCCTGCTATTCATTATTCAATGATTGTTGATTTGATTTGAATAATTCAATTGAGTATATATTGATTAACAGAATTGATTGTTTGTGATTTAAATTTTCTTTGCGGTCTTTTGTACTTAGGTAAATAAGCTATCCGGGTTGACTCTCTTACCAGGATATATACAAATTTTGACAGGTGAAGAAGCCCTGTCTGGCGCCCAAATCTTTTATTTTTTCAATTTAGAAAAACTACGCTACAACTTAACCTTGTACTATCGTACGGTGTCAAAATTGAACATCTAATAGTACTTCCACATAAACCGATTTTATCAGACCATAGTTTAATAACCTTAGATTTCTCATTATCAGACTACACACCATCAATGAAAAACTACTTTTCTAGATGTCTACCTGATAGTGCTGTAGCTAAATTTAAGGAAATACTTCCAATTATATTTAACCCCCTACTGTCCGTCGATATACAGTAACCAACGAATTCTTTAAAAACCCTAGCTCCACTGAGATTGACCATCTTGTCGATAGCTCTGTAAACTCATTACGATTAAAATTTGACTTCGTAGCGCCTCTAAAAAAGAAGCGTCTCTAAAAGTAGAGTAGGAGTCAGAGCTTTCAGCTATCAAGCTCCTCTCCTGTGGAATCATCTCCCACTTTCAGTTCGGGAGGCAGACACCATATGTACGTTTAAGAGTAGGCTTAAAACCTTCCTTTTTGATAAAGCTTATAGTTGGAGCCGGTCCAGGCTTGTCTTAGACCTGCTCTTAGTTATGCTGCTATAGGTCTAGAAGGTCGGGGGACACATGACACATGGAGCTTCTCTTCCCAGCTTCTCCTTCCTCTTCTAGCTCCTTAACACATCAAATAATCAACTGCTTGATATACAATATGTCTACTCAGATACTCTACCATTACTCACAATAATCCATCAAATTATTTACCTTCCATTATGCTACAAACTGTTTCTTCAAATCATGCACATGCAGAGGGGGGGCGGGAGGTGCTGGAGCACCTGCCCCTTTGCCCTTGATGCCCAAATGTGCCCTTTTGTCAGATGCCCTTTTTTTTGCGTGCGTGCGTGTGTTTTCAGTTATGTCGGCATATGAGCCTTTTTCCATGTGCCCCTTTTGAAATTTTAGCACCTGCTCCTCTAGAGGTCTCTGCACGGCCCTGCTTCTAATCAATGCTGTAAATACTCATACACACAAACAAATTCTGATGTTCTCCTTTACACTTGACATCTATTGCACTTCTGTCCGTCCTGGGAGAGGGATCCCTCACATGTGGCTCTCTCTGAGGTTTCTACATTCTTTTTACCCTGTTAAAAGTTTTTTTTTTTTGCACATGGCGTAGCTAACGCTCTCAAAGCACCCACATTGGGTTGCGCTTTCATCAGCTCTTTGAAGACGTTGTATGAATGTGTGTCTGCAAGCTAACAAGTTAACTTTTGGGACAAATTACTTTTTAAGCCGATTAATGGTTACCTCAATGTTGTACCTTGTTCTGGAAGAGTGTAGAATAGCCGTTGTCCCTCGGGTCTCAAGCAATGTAGTAAGACTGCACATCGCCTTGTATCTGGCCATGTTTCTCCTCTAGCGTTAATCAGTAGCATGTGGTTATCAAAGATTTTCCACTATGTTTCAAATAGTATTGGCAGCTCACCAACGTAATGAAGAAAGGGTGTTGGACTTGGTACTGAAGCGCTCATCCTCGTTGCCAATTTGTTACATTTTGTGTGAGTCAAGCATAGGAGACAAGTGTATGGTTCTTGAACTGTTAGGGGCTTTATTGAGCAACTGCTAACAATGCCGACATGGCTACATGTTTCCCTTACACACACATTCTGCTTCTCTCTCGTAACTGCTCCTGTACTCTCTACCTACTGTAGCTCCCTCTTCTTTTACTCTCTCTATAGTCTCACAGTGACACTTACTGGTAAGGGGTGATACAGCAGTAGTAAAGCACAGCATAAGCATTCACATTAAATTCTCTTTGTTTGTAAACACAACACTCATATCATTAGCTCTGAACACAAAATATTCTAGACTGGGTGTAACCCGACAGTATAATGAGACACTTTTAATACAGGTGTATGAATTGTTTGCAGCTGTAAATGTATGTAGGTAAGGACAGCCACAGCAGGACAGGAACACACATTTGCACATAACAAATGTTAAAGACTAGTTGTAGACAACATAATGCTGGGCAGCTGAGGTAGTGCAGGATGACTCATTATGTGGATGACTCATTATGTGGTGGCCTCTCTGACACAGCTCCAGTGCTGACCTCTCAAACGGATGCTGGTATGACCTTCTTTCCCAACATCCAGTGTAACTGTTACTGATTGAAATGGAGACTGTGGTGCAACAACTTAACTCAGGGTGTCTATACTATAACAAGGTGGGATAAGAGTTCAGATGTTGATTCAAGGCCATGTTGGTTGGCTTTGACACGCAGGAGAATTAACTCAAACCTCTCATTTCTATGTGTAATTTGTGCTCAAGCTCCCGTTATGATGATCAGTGTTATACTGACTCAGCCTCACTAATGTTGTCTTGGTGGTTGTCTTTCAGAGGATGAATGTGGTGGTGAAACCTGGGCTGCCAATGCTGATGGCAGGCTCTTGCTCTCCATGCCTGATGCTTTCAGTTTCTGCCATCGGTGTGACTGACTCCGCTGAGAAGAACAAGGAGCACAGTGCCAAGATCTTTGAGTTCCTGACCAGAGAACTTGGTCTGACTGACGACAGGTCAGCTCTGCCAACACACTGCACCATCAGGTTATTTTATAGTAAAAGCACAGTCTGGAGAACAAGGCCTGCTCTTGATCAAACTTTTATTTGATGATCTTTTCATTTCTTCACAAATTCAAAAGACCTGTTCTCTATAATTGTATTTCTTGGTTATGTAACAGAGTTGTGTATATGTGGTGAACTCACATGTTTGAGAACAAAACAAAATAGTTTAACACAAACTTTGTTAAAAAAAAAAAAAAAGGAACTGAACTAAAAGACACTAGTCAGAACTTCAAAAAGCTGTTAGGCTGTATACCTAAGAAGGCTATTGAAGACAGTCAATCCATCTCATCGCAGAGCATACAGTAGTTTAAATATCAGTCAATCAATCTATCTCGCTGTTGACAGACGGCTAACAGTATGGCACAGGACAGACTGTTAGGGAGCTGTCACAGCTGACCTGTTAACTTTCATTTTGTTTGGCCTGGTGTGAAAGCTGTAAGGGGAACTTTGGTGTAGAGTTAACAACTGGATTTAGACTGTCTGAGAATGAGGGTCTCTCAGTCCTCTTCCAATCACCTTCTTTCTGTGGTCTGGATCGAGTGAACTGAACCAGGTGTAAAAAGTCTTTGTTATAACTACAATGTACAGGAGTTAAACTGGGCCGAAGCCCACTGGACCTCCATTTGCTTCAATATCATGGTGTTTAGAACACACACACACACAGACACTTTTTTAAAACTTCTTTCAGACTGTATCTCTCTGACTGTAGAATTTAGCTTGTTTGGTTTTTTTACAACATCCACATGAGTTTTGATTTACATTTCTTGCAGTCTCTACACATGAATGTTGATGTTTCCTTACTGCTTGCCTCCCACATAAGATCCAATAGTTCCAACTGAGGCTAGGCAAAACCTCTCAGGACCAGGATGGTGCTACTTGTTTTCACGATCCTTGATAAGCAGTTATGTGATGTGTTTTTTTGGGATCCAGGACTAAAGGGTGGATATTGTTATAATCCAGATTAGGGGTGAGCGATATATCAAATATACTCGATGTATCGCGGCTTGTGCCACGTGCGATGTATAAAATGACTATATTGCGACCATCGAGTACAAATTGTCAGGTTAATGTTTTAAGCCGTCAGCATGAAATTCTCTCTGAGTTTCGCTTCTCTCTTCTCATGCCCCTCTCACAGCAGACTGCTCACTCCCCCGCCCATCCAGAAAACTCGACTGCATGCATGCATATTTTTGTACATAGACTGTATATATAGAGTTTTTGTATCAGGAGAGGAGAGAAGAAACTCGTAGCGAGTTAAGTTTACATATACACACAGGCTCCGGGGCTCCCTCACTCACTCACTGTGAGCTGAGAGGTGCATTCACGTGAAGCAGCTGGTCAGTGACTTTGTTGAAGAACAGTAGAAACAAAGAGTGAAAACACAGTTTCCTCTATGATCCATAGCTGCTCAATGATCAGAAGGCATGCCCTGACATTTATATTCGAGTCAAAACAAGGTCACACCGTGTTTTAAGCCTAAATGTCTGCTGATATCTTCGGACGAGGTGCACTCAGGGAGCGTCGGAAATGCTAACGTTCGCTAGCTTAGCCACTTCCTGTCGACTTTTATAAATTTAACATTTTTACAGTGATTAAGAGGAGATTTCAAAATATCAAGATATATATTGTGTATCGCGTTATAGCCTAAACATATCACTTTATATATATATGTGCGTGTATATGTATATATTTTTTTTTTTAACCAAGGTGTAGTCGGAAGAGATGTTTCTTTAGTCTATCGTGGAAGATGTGTAGACTTTCCTGAGCAAACAGTCGTGATTTTGTTGAGTGGCTAGCTCACAGTGAGGGAGCAGCAAGCCGATTGGCAGATGTGGAGTGGACAGCCTGGGGTGTAAGGTTTGACCATGTCCTGGATGTTGACTCGACCTGATCCTTCAGTGAAGGGAGCGGAGAAGAAGAGTAGTGTGAGTGAACTTAGGTAGATTGCAGACCAGTCGAGCTGCTGCATTCTCGATGAGCTGCAGAGGTCGGATAGCACTAGCAGGTAGACCAGCCAGGAGGGAGTTGCAGTAGTGTAGGCGTGAGATGACCAGAGCCTGGACCAGAACCTGTGAGAAGGGGACGTATTCTCCTGATGTTGTGCAGCATGTATCTACAGGAGCGGGTTGTTGCAGTAATGTTTGCAGGAAGGGAGAGTTGACTGTCGAATGTCACACCCAGGTTCCTAGGAGACTGGGTGGGGGCTACCACGGAGTTGTCAATGGTAACAGTAAGGTCAAGGGTGGAAGAGCCTTTCCCTGGAAGGAAAAGTAGTTCAGTCTTGTCAAGGTTAATTTTCAGGTGGTGTGTGGACATCCACTAAGAGATGTACCACCACCGACTCTGATCAGGTTTGTGGTATGATCGAAGTCATGCAGGTATTTGAATCTTTGGACAACATGGACAGAATAGGACTGTGGTGCAAGGCCCTGTTTGTCAGCAGCAAAAGCATCCCTTATATGAACTTCTTTTCTGCATTTGATGCTGAAGAAATGTTGAATTTGACTGAAGCACCAGATAGTCTCCATCCCTTGCCGAACAGCATTAAAGACTCAGCCGCCCCATCAAGACCAATAGAGATGGCTGCAGTTACTAATAGCATAGTTAGCTGTCTCTCCCCCTGTAACTAGCAGAACTCTGACTACTTTCAAAAGGGCTCTTGTACTGCAGCTAGAATTAATAAGGTAGGAAGTGCATGAATCCTTTTGAGGCTGGTTCACTTCATGAAGGACTCCCAGGTGTTTTCCTTTGCATTTTGGGCAAAGTTTTTGTAGGTCATTATCCAAGGCACTGTGCTCACATGCACATCTCCAGCAGCGCCCTTTTTCTTGGATCTACTTACGGACAGCATCCTTTCATACCTGCAGAAAATCTGGACAGACACATAAGTAATGGTCAGGAACACCACAGAAAGGATAGTTCTGACTACGACGTGAAGCAGACTCGTTTACAGGTTGCTGAGTTTAGTTCTGAAGATGGCTAGTATAGTAGCCACTAATAACAGTAACACAAATTCATACAGTGCATCTATGTGCAGAACTGTCTCCATCATACATAATTCATACACTGCCAGTACATGTTCAGTATCTTGCCCAAGGACATTTGGGAACAAAGAATAGTGGATGACCAGCTCTTCCTCCTGAGCCACAGCCACCCCAATGAAATGTTGCTGAGAAAGATCTCACAGGCAGTAACTGGTCATGTAGTTTGATTTGTATTCTGTGTTGTTTTCATCTTTGAGTAAATGTTTGACCGTCTCCTCTCATTGACAGGATTGTAATTCAGTTCCACGCGCTGCAGCCTCACCAGGTCGGGAAGAAGGGAACCGTGATGAGCTTCTTGTGAAGGATGTTGTTGTTTCTGACACCGGTCGCGATCTCAGTCCTAGCAACAGACGAAGTAGACAGACAAAATCAGTTTCAATCTCACAGTAAAGTAACGATTGTCACTTTAAAGGCACTTACTGTATTTTCTTTTCATATCAAGGTCTACTATCAAACAGGATACTAAGAAGTTCTCTTTTGAATTATTTAAAGACTAACATTTACTTACAAATGACTTGTATAACAAAGTGTTAAAGAAGACAGCACTAGAACTACAGGGAATAAATGTCACTATTTTCAACAAAATCATTTTGAGAAAACAGAATTACATTGTTTTTTCTTTTTTTAATGCTCAGAATATTGACTTTAATGTTTGTGATGATACAAAAAGTAATGTTGCCTGATCATCTGTTCAGAGGTTTGAAACAGAAAATATATTTTCATTAAAAACATGGAGATTAACTGGACTCTGGACTCTGTGTCTCTGTGTGTATCTTGTGGCCTCTAGGAATGAAAACATGTATGAAACTGCTGTCAGACTGATTTCCCAAATTAATTCAATTCCAATCCACAAGGTTTCGATTCTAGTCAATCTAGATTCAGTTAAGGATATTTCATTGTACAATACCAATTTTGCTTGGATATAAAAGGATTTCTCAGAGACCTAAAGCTGTAGACAGCAAAGAAACCTCTAACTTGGTGCATTGTTAAAAGTATTGAGGTAGGACTCTAACAATATTTGTTGACGATATATTGTCCCAGACATTATTGCAATTAAATTATATTATTGTCGTTGTTTTGAAACCACTCATAAAATGATCATTTATAGCATAATCATGCAATACACCATTTGAAAACGAAATTAACTTAGTTCTTATGAATATTCAGTCTGACATTTTAATTAAAAATATTAATATCCTAAATAAATAAAATATGAATAAAATAAACCACACAGAACCAAAAGAATAAATAAAATGGACTATCTGGCTCTGTAAACAAATTACTCTTGAATAGATATTAAACATCAGAGATGAAGGAGCAATGGGGGTATGAGAGCGGCAACAAGGATCAAGTGACAGGATAAAAGGGATTTGGTGACATTCATTGCAGGAGGGATTAACAGTACAGCTGTGCTGAGAAATCACAGTGGTGGAAGCGTGGGGGAGAGGGGAGGCTGAGACTATAATCAACTAATACAATCATGCAAAAAACTGGATTTGGGTAGTTTACTGAGGATCCAAGGACAAAACAGAAATAAAGTAATATGGTGTGCAGATTTGAATGCTCACAGTACAATATGGTGGGGGGGGGTTCACATACAGATGCAAATGGGAAGATAATAGAAGATTTGATGGATGAGAGGGATTTGGACTGTATGAACAAGGGTAGTGGAACAAGGATTAACATAACTACAGGGACTGAATCAGCATTAGACATTACACTAGTGTCTTTTTTCTTTGGCTAGGGTTAGTAGCTGGGAGGTTTGGACAACAGGCAGCGATCACTATCCAGTATCATGCATTATGGGAGAAAGAGTGGATGTGAGACAAGGTGGCGGAATCCCAAAGTGAATCTTTGGGAAAGCAGAGTGGGAGAAGTTTAAAAATCTGAGTGAGGAATCAATGACTAGGATAGACTTCTGTGAAGATATGGATGAAATAAATAATCAGGTAAGGCTAAGGCAAGCTGGAGGAACTTTTGCAATAAAATAGGTGAAACAACACCTGGGGGTAAAGATATGGGGAATGATAAAGAGGATGGGAGAAGACAGAAGAGAATGAGAATATCTCATTATAACATCTGATGAAGAAACGGCCGTCTCCATTTGGGAAAAGCCAGAAATAATGGTCAAATCATTTGCAAGGAAACATAGTTCAGAGAATTTATCAGAAGAAGGGAGAATGAACAATGAATCAGTATACAGGTGTGTTAGACAGGAAAGAAGAAGCAGGTGGAATAACAAATAACAAATCTAACTTTGTCAGAAATGGTGAGCAATAAATAAATCAGGACCAACCTCTCAAGGGAAAGATCAAATTTGTTATGACATGTTAAAGGGGACATAGCATGCAAATTCCACTTTGTTAGTGCTTCTACAGGTTAATGTGGGTATCTGGCATGTCTACCAACCCAAAAACTCTGGGAAAAAAACACTCGCGCGTTTTGTTATGGTTCCTCTAAGTCAGAAACGTCATGCTTGAGCGACTCGATTGAGCTTCCTGGGTTTTGTGTCGTAACAAGGTACTGGAAGTCTCCCTACATGGTCTTGGCCCACCCCCCACCTCATCCCCCCGTCACGCCGGGTTTACACCGGAGGCAGCGAGGCAGCGCAGCGCGCCGTTCCCAAGCGCGGCGCAGCCTGGCTGTTCACACGGGACGAGCATTTCTCCGCTGGTCAGCCCGCGATTCACTCACATGTGGCATTTGTCTGGATCGTTGGGACTGGGAGGCTGCAGCAGTTGCTCGGGCGCGACCGCTCGCTCTCCCATGCGTGAGCTGGAATTTGTGTCAACGCCACACAGCCAGCAGTGTGGAAGACTTCCGCAGTGTTCAGCACTACTGTAACACTGGCACAAACACACAGAGCCCCCCCACTCGTTACGCCGGGGTACACCGGATGCGGAAGCGCCGCTGCGAGGCAGCGCAGCGCCGTTCTCCAGCACGCAGCCGCCTGGCTGTTCACACAGGACGAGCATTTCTCCGCTGGTCAGCCCCATAGACTGTATATATAAGGTCAGCCCGCGATTCTGCTTTCTCCGCTTGTTGTTGTACCCGTTGAATGTCGGGGTTCGGGGGTAAATGATGGTCTTCATAGCCCCCCCCCACCCCCCACCCCTCTCTCTCTCTGTCTGTCTGCATGTGTGCTTGTAGTGGGGGGCAGAGGGGGACATTTAATTATGTGATTGGGAAAATTAAAACTCCAGGACAACAGAAGGGGAATACAAAGTATGGGATGCATATTTGATAATTTATATCATATAAAATATGTAATTTATATTGTTTAAAATCATGGGGGAGAGGGGAGGGGGAGCTGGCTCATTAGCATTTAAAGGAACAGGCACTCAAAACAGGTCACTCTGTGGAGGGCTGTTTTATACAGGGTAAAAAGGGTGCTGTTTTAAATGATCCTTGTGGTATTTTGACCAAAGTATGTTACAGACATTTCATTAAGACCCCAAGGAACCATATCAACTTGTGGTAAAATGGGCATGCTATGTCCCCTTTAAAGCATCTAGGGGAGGGGCCATACTTGAAACTGCTGCATCTCTATAACAGCTATTAAAGTTTGGGAGGAGGGAAAATTACCTAGTTCATGGAAAGAAGCAGTAGTGATCACGATAACAAAACCCGGAAAGGATCCTTCCGAACCCACTAGGTATAGGTCAACAGCAATAACATCAAACATTTACAAGATAATTGAAATGATGATAGCAGACAGATTATCATATAAACTTGAGAAGAAGGGAATGTTGGCAAGCCATCAGAGTGGCTTTAGGAAGGGCAGGAACCCCATAGACACAGTGATCAGGCTTGAGACCGAAATACGAAAAGTCCAGGCAAACAAAGAATTAGTTCTGGCAGTGTTTTTTGACATAGAAAAAGCCTGTTTCATGATTGGGATTGTTAATCAAATTGCACTAGATGGGGATTGGTGGAAGACTTTTTAACTGGATAAAGGATTTTCTGTTTGGAAGAAAAATTCAAGTAAGGGTTGGGTCAGATTTATCAAATAAGTACACGGTAAGAAATTGAACACCTCCAGGGAACAAGCACATTACTCTTTATAATAAGGACAAAATGACATATTCTCAAAGGTACCAGTAGATATAGTAGATGATGGGGCACTGTGGAAAAGAGAAAGAAACATGGAGTACACAATAAGGAAAGTACAAAAAACAATTAATGAGGTGGAGGAGTGGGGTTATAAGTGGGGGTGTAGATTCTCAGTCGAGAAAACTGTCTTTTTCACCAGGAAAACAATTGAGAAAGGGTGGAAGTTAAGGATGTATGGGAAAGAACTAGAAAGGCTGGGCTCATTTAAATTCCCGGGTGTTCTTTTTGATGCACGTTTAACATGGGCCGATCATATCATGAAAAAGAGGAAAGATGCAAGAAAGTATGAAATGTGATGAGGTGTATGACTGGTAGGGAATGGGGAGCAAGCTGTTCAGTGATGAGACAAATGTTTGTGACTTTTTCACCCTACGAAAGAAGTTTTGCAGGAATGCTGGGAGAACGGGAGATATCAAAGGCAGAGCTTTAGTCAAGTAGGGAATGAGTGTACGTTTCTCGGATTCATCCTCAGTCCTAGCAAGCTTAAAGTCCCTACATTTAAATGGTCGTAACCAGAACAACAAACCAAGGAAGTCAGGTCAAATGTCTATGTGTTTCAGCACATTTAGGGGTGAAAGGAATGAAAGGTGGATGAGCTGGCAAAGATAAAGAAAATATAGAACTGCAAATTAATATTACTAAGGCAGAGGAAAAACAATGATTTGGGAAAGAAACAACAAATTGTGGCAAGAAAGGTGGGACAGTGAGGGGAAACTAGTGTGTACCAAATTCAAAAGAATGTCAAAGTTAAGAGGATAGGTAGTGTATTCCGGAAAGATGAAGCTGTTTTAACAAGGTTAAGGTTTGGGGCACTGAGCACTAATCAAAACACTGAACATGGTAGGGAAACACTTGACAGGGTTGTAGGTACAATGCCTATAAAAAGTATTCACCCCCCTTGGATGTTTCACCCTTTTGTTGCTTTTATACATGAAATCATGGTCAATATAATTTGGCTTTTTTGACAAGAATTTTCCCAAAAAAACTCTTTAATATCAAAGTGAAAACCGACTTTTACAAAATAATGTCAATTAATTAAAAATATATAAGGTAAAGTAAATGATTGCATAAATATTCACCCCCTTCAGGTCAGTATTTGGTAGATGCACCTTTGGCTGCAATCACAGCACTGAGTCTGTGTGGATATGTCTCAATCAGGCTGGCACATCTGGACACTGCAATTTGTCTCCATTCTTCCTTGCAAAACAGCTCAAGCTCTGTCAGGTTGCTCGGGGATCGGGCATGAACAGCTCTTTTCAAGTCCAGCCACAAATTCTCGATTGGATTGAGATCTGGGCTTTGACTTGGCCACTCCAGAACATTCACCTTGTTGTCTTTGAACCATTTCTGTGTAGCTTTTTGTATGCTTGGGGTCGTTGTCTTGCTGGAAAATAAATCTTCTCCCAAGTCGTAGTTCTCTTGCAGACTGAGTTAGATTATCCTCCAGGATTTGGCGATATTTTTCTGCATTCATGTTCCCCTCTACCTTTACAAGCCTTCCAGGGCCTGCTGCTGAGAAGCATCCCCAGAGCATGATGCTGCCACCACCATGCTTCACGGTGGAGATGGTGTGTTTGTGGTGATGTGCAGTGATTGGTGTTCGCCAAACATAGCATCTAGTCTGATGGCCAAAAAGCTAAATTTTGTCTCATCAGACCAAAGAACCTTCTTCCAATTGACCTTGGAGTCTCCCACATGCCTTTGGGCGAATTCCAGGCGAGATTTCATATGAGCTTTTTTCAACAGTGGCTTTCTCTTTGCCACTCTCCCATACAGCTTCGACTGGTGAAGAACCCGGGCAATAGTTGTTGTATGTACAGTCTCTCCCATCTGAGCCACTGAAGCTTTGAACTCCTTCAGAGTGGTCGTAGGTGTCTTGGTGGCCTCCCTCACCAGTCTTCTTCTTGCCCGGTCACTCAGTTTGTGAGGACGGCCAGCTCTAGGCAGATTTAAACAAGTGCCATACTCCTTCCATTTCTTAATGATGGATTTAACTGAACTCTGTAGGATGTCCAGTGAGTTTGAAATCTTTTTGTAGCCATCTCCTGACTTATACTTTTCAATGATCTTTTCTCTGAGTTGCTTGGAGTGTTCTTTTGTCTTCATGTTGCAATTGTAGCAGGAACACTGATGAACCAGAGACTGGACCTCCCAGACACAGGTGTTTTTATACTACAGTCACTCGACACACATCAACTGCACTCGGTGATCTCCATTTCATTAATTGTGACACTGCTGGCATCAACTAGCTGGACCTCTGTTGAATTAGGTCAGTCACTTTAAAAGGGGTGAATATTTATGCAAACACTTATTTTACACTTTATATTTTTAATTAATTGACATTAGTTTGTAAAAATCAGTTTTCACTTTGACATGAAAGAAGCTTTTTTTTGCAAATTCTTGTCAAAAAAGCCAAATTATATTGACCATGATTTCATGTATAAAAGCAACAAAAGGTTGAAACATCCAAGGGGGGGGGGAATACTTTTTATAGGCATTGTATATGGAATATGGGTAAGAGAGCACAGAACAGGGTGCTGTTGACTTTCTTAAGGGATACAGGGATTTTCTATAGGATTTAATGGGTAAATATAGTATTTGAATTTATCTTTTTATATATATATATATATATATATATATATTTACATATTATATATATATAAGGCAGGGGTCTTCAACGTTTTTCAGGCCAAGGACCCCCATATTTTGTATAAAATTGTGTTTTACATTAAACTGGGCCTAGTGCCAGGTATAAACATAGCTACCCTGTTATTGTGCATTCAATACTAAGCTATTCAAATAATACACAGGTTCGTATATTCATGTTTTTATTATTGTGTGTCGCTGAATGTGTGCATTGCTGAGTGAAAGATAAAGTCTTCTGCCTCCATTTATCCGTTCGCTACAATATGTTGGATTCATGTTAATGTGTACTTAAAGACATTTAAATTAGTGGGGGAATTTTTTTTTACAATTTTTTTTAAATTTAAAATTGTCTAATCAACCCAAAATTTCGCGGACCCCCTGTTGAAGACCCATGATATAAGGGATGTAGAATGTAAGCCTTTTTTGATCCACAGAGCAGAAGGTGGCGGTAATGCACCATTATGCTGGATGCCAGCCGTCGTAAAACAAGAAGAAGTAGAAGAAGAACAAAACAATGTGAGAGTTTCCGGGCGGTGCGCAAGTCAACACTCCACATCCTGGCTGTCTGGGCTGTTCTACATTAGTTTAAAAACAACAGTACCTATTTGTGACGTACTTCTGCTCGGACAGTTGCCCTACTCTTCATATCAGCGTCGTCTGAAAGACTGGGGTTCATCTCTATCTACAGTGACCATGTCAGCGGCCGTGGACTTCCATTCTCAGATCGCCTCCATCATGGAGGTTATGGCAAACGCGGCCGTTGCTGAAATCTGTAAAGTTGTGGACGACGGATACTTGGTGATTCACCTGGAAATGTCCCGGAGCCAGAAGGAGAACGAGTTACTGCGGAGGAAGATCAGACTGCTGGAGGTGCAGATCGGCCGCTACCGAGCGGAGAGAGTGAGGGGAGCGGAGGCTTCCATCAACAGCCGCTTCCACGGAGTCCGCCAACTCAACCGGCAGAGCAAGGACTCACCGGCCGGTAAGTTACCACACAACCTCACTCCACTCCACCTGTTTACATATGAACCCAGCAGTTTGTGTGGACGTTCACGTGCCTGTTTTTGTGTAGCCGTTTTCATATATGGCGGGTGTCCGCAGAATTTGGTCTGGATTTTTTCCGGAGTTTGCCTGTCAAACATGAACAACCAAGCGGGAGATTCTCCGCTCAGACGCGTTCACAACAGCACAGATGTTTTCAGAACATTCCAGCCACTATCACTAAGAGCTGTCTTGCTATCCTTGTCAGTTCCTTCTACTTGTATGGCACCGCTTTGTGATTAAAACGTCACCAAGACACCCTCTCGCGTTCCGTGCATGCTGGTGCGTGTGTATAGCAAGTGGCCACCTAGCGGGACGTCACCCAGTGGTTGGTTAACTGCCGTTTTTGAAGCCAGAGTTTCTAATTTGATCAGCAACATATTGGCGATTTGGAGCCAGGCTGAGCCTGACGTTATCATGTTTGTACCTAAAGGAGGAGCTGGGTCTGACCTCTGAACTCTCAACCCGAGGAGTGTAAACACAATAAAGACCCTGGCAACAAGAAATCCTAGTCTTCCCCATCTGCATGCCGGGGGGATACTGAATGCAAATTGCCCCTCATATAGATGCACTGTATGAATGTGTGTGGGAATGGTTAAATGGCAAAACTGTACTGTAAAGCGTTTTGAGTGGTCATCAAGACTAGAAAAGCTCTCTCTCTCTCTCTCTCTCTCTCTCTCTCTCTCTCTCTCTCTCTCTCTCTCTCTATATATATATATATCTATCTATATATCTATAGATAGATATATATATTAACCATTTTCCCACAGTCAGTATAACCTGACAGCTTCACTACATAACTACATAGACTTACACAAAACTTTTTACCTGATTAACTTTGGACATACAGCAGGTAATCACCACAAAACACAGAGTTAATGCTGCTGTTTAACCACATGTAAGAAGTTACCAAACATTTTGTTGAACTGAACTATCATCACGTCCTCGTGGACTCTTAACAACTAACATTAATGCAGCTCACATCATTTAAACTGAGTCACATGTGGCAGAAACAAAACAAACGTCATGTTAATGTTGGTTATATTTACCTTTTTTATTGAGCTTAACTTTAACACCTGGCTAACACTGGTTAACAGCCCTGAGGGAACTGGTAGGCCTAGCATTGCAAAGCTATCGGCTAACTAGCTAGCTTAGTTAGCATCGTAATTCACATTCACTAGTACAGTAACTAGCATATTAACACTTTCCTCTTCTTCAGTCAGAACACATGGGAGAAGTTGGTCTTTTTTGAATGGCTGTCTATGTAGCCAGTTATTTCTTGGAGCCAGTTTGAGCCAGCCCCTGCTGGATTTCCACAGTATTACACCTTTAAGCACTTCATCTTTTGGAGCCGGAAGCTACATGCATTTTTTATATACAGTCTATGGTGTATGGTGAGGGGACCTCTGTCTCCAGCTCAGCGGAAATCAACAGGACAGCAGTATATGTCTTTTCAGGAACACAAACAGTCTCTAGTGGTCAGACTGTTGAGCGACTTGAGTTGCCCCAGGTTTCAAATACAAGATTTCTGGGAATTATAGTTGATGAAACATTGAGCTGGAGAAAACATTTTGAGTTGGTCAACAGAAAAGTAAATAAATCTATTTGTATAATAAGGAATATCATCTTGTCTTCTTCTTCCCCTTTTTTTTATTATAGCCTAATTCATCATCTTGTAATTTTGTATGGGCAACTACTTTTCCTACTGCCCCTACACACAATGCTGGTCCTCCAGAAATTTGTTAGGATATCTACTCGATCAGAGTTACACACCCCATCTGCACCTCTGTTTCAGAAATTGCAGATTCTTACTATTTAGGATTTCAATATTTTTTTAATACATTATTATTAAAAGTATTTTTAATACATGTTTTTATTTTTAAGATGCACTCAACTGAAGGTAATATTCCTTAGCAAATTCAAGATTTACTTAACTCTTCAATCTTCAGATCTTCATCCTCCTAGATTCCACACTAGCAGAGGTACATTTTTTTTTAATTAGATTTAGAGGAGCTAAATTATGGAATGGCTTTTCACAGGTGGCAAAGAGCTCTTCTTTTGTAAAATGTT